>NW_026991719.1:50319277-50924580 GCF_029215605.1 Mirounga angustirostris
TACAAATCAAAACCACAATGAGATACCACCTTTCACCACTTAGAATGGCTAAAATTAACAAAACGGGTAACAGCGAATGTTGGTGAGGATGTGGAGAAAGGGGAACGCTCTTACACTTTTGGTGGGAATGCAAACTGGTACAGCCACTCTGGAAAACAATATGGAGTTTCCTCAAAAAATTAAAAATAGAGCTACCCTCTGACCCAGCAATTGTACTACTAAGTATTTACCCCAAAGATTCGGATGTAGTGAAACGAAGGGGCACCTGCACCCCAATGTTCATAGCAGCAATGTCCACAGTAGACAAACTGTGGAAGGAGCCAAGATGTACCTCAACAGATGAATGGATAAAGAAGATGTGGTACATATATACAATGGAATATTACTCAGCCATCAGAAAAGGATGAATACCTGCCATTTGCATCAACATGGATGGAACTAGAGAGTATTATGCTAAGTAAATAAGTTGAGCAGAGGAAGACAATTATCATACAATTTCACTCATATGTGCAATATCAGGAATAGTGCAGAGGATCATAGGGAATAGTGAGGGAAAACTGGGAAGAAATCAGAGGGAGAGAATCCATGAAAGACTCTACTCTGGGAAACAAACTGAGGGTTGCAGAAAGGGAGGTGGGTGGGTGGATGGGGTAAGTGTGTGATGGGCATTAATGACGGTACATGATGTGATGATCAGTGGGTGTTATAAGCAACTAATAAATCATAGAACATTACATCAAACACTAATAATGTATTATATGTTGGCTAATTGAATTTAAAGAAAAGAATGAAAACGAAAAAGGTGGTGTATATATACAATGGAATATTATTCAGCTATCAAAATTAAAATCTTGCCATTCGCAACAATGTGCATGGAGCTGGAGTGTATTATGCTAAGTGAAATAAGTCCATCAGAGCCAGCCAAATACCATATTATTTCATCATCTGTGGAATTTAAGAAACAAAGCAGATGAACACGGGGGTGGAAAAGAGAGAGGTAAACCATCAAACAGACTCTTAACTATAGAGAACCAACTGAGAGTTACTGGATGGGAGGTGAAAGAGGGAATGGGTTAAATAGGTGATGCGATTAAGGAGAGCAGGTTTTATGATTAGCATTGGGTGTTGTATGTAAGTGATAAATCACTAAATTCTATACCTGAGACTAATATTACACTGTATTTTAACTAACTGGAATTTATTTTTATTAACTAACAGGAATTTAAATAAAACTTTAAAAAACCCAACTAATTGACAAATAATGTAATGATGTTTCTGGACTCTAAATTGTATTCCATTCATTTATATGTGTATTCTTAAGCCAGTGCCACACAGTCTTGATTAGTGTAACTTTGTAGTAAGATTTGAAATTGGGAATACAATTTCTCCAAATTTGTCATTATCTTTCAATATTATCTTGGCTATTCTGGGTCCCTTACATTTTTTAAAATGAATTTTAAGATTACCTTGTCAATTTCTTAAAGAATCCAGCTGGGATTTTAATAGACTGTATTCAATTTGTAAGTCCTTTGAAGAAGTCTGTTTTTCCTTATATTAGTATACTCACTTCATCTCCCTTTTGATTATTATTTGCATGATATATCTTTCTCCATCCTTTTATTTAACCAAGTTATGTATTTGAATCTAAATTGTGTCTCTTACACACAGCATATGCATCACATTGTTTATCAAGTCTGTCAGTATTACTTTTAATTGCAGAGTTTAATCCATTTACTTTTAATGTAATTATGGAAAAGGTAGAATATCTGCCTTTTTTCTATTTTGTTTCATATGCTCATGTCTTTGTTCTTCCATTGCTCTGTTTTTTTAGTTAAATGATACTTTCTTGTGTACCATTTTAATTCCCTTGTAATTTCTATTATTACAAGTTTTTGTTTTATTTTCTTAGAGCTTTCCCCAATGATTAGAAATATCATCTTAATATGTAATGATCAAAATTTTATTAATACCAATTGTATTTTAATAGTATATAAGAGTTTTGCTTCTATATCTTCATCTTCCCTCCATTATGCTATTGTCAAAAATTACATCTTTATACATTATGTAACCATCAACATAGATTTATACTTATTGTTTTATGCAGTCATATTTTAAATGCAATAGGAATAAAAACGTGTTATAAACAAAAATACATTTATAATGTCTTATATTTACCAATGTAAATATAAAACTCCAGAATTTCTATTGGTTTATTTTTATAATTCTTATCTGTATTTCTGTAATTTAGTTCTTCAGATAGTTTTCTTTAGCTCTTTGAACATATTTAAAATAATGGATTTAAAGTATTTGATGAGCATTGGGTGTTATATGCAACTAATGAATCTTTGAACATTATATAAAAATAATGGTGTACTATACATTGGATAATTGAATTTAAATAAAATAATAATAATAATAAAGTATTTGTCTAGCAAATCTCATATCTATGTTTCCTCAGGGACAGTTTCTATTAACTGTTTTTTTCCCTGTGTACAGGCCATATTTTCTTTTGTCTTTACATGTCTCCTAAGTTTTAATTAAAACTTGGTATTTTATTTTATTTTTCTTTCATTTTAGTCCTCTATTTTTGTCATAAAGAAAGTACTTTACACATGTAGGTGAAGCATACTAATGATCTTACACACCATTTATTTTCTTTGGCTTGTTATTCCTTATTGTCTTTATAATGTTCTAATTGAGATTTATCTTTAAGAATTACTATTAGTTCTTACTTCTCCCCCCATTGTTTTACCTTAAAATATTTCCTCAAGTGTTGATGAAACAAATGTAAAAATTGTATTAAAAGACTTCACATTTACAGTGTCAAACAGCATCTGTGGTACAGAAAGGATTCATTTTCCTATCAATAAACCACTAAAAGCTGTTCTGGAGATCAAGAAGGGTAATAGATGGGGAACAACACCATCTCCATTGCCTTTTCTTTTGGCTTAGTCCTGCAGACTTCTGATCCCCTTATGTCCCATACATTTTCACTTTTCTTGGCTCTAGCAGTCTGCTCACTTTTTTTCAGCATTTGAGTCCCATCCCACACTTAGTTTGGGCTTTCATTTTCCCATCTCAATGGTGATGGTTCAAAACAACTTTTCCCTTCTCTGTGACTAAATACACCTAACTGCATTTAAAAAATTGTGAATGTTCATAATCCTTACAGTCCTCTTATTCTAGGATTCGAATGGTAATTTAACTCTTCCCAGGATTTTGTTCAAATAAAGCATCTACCAGAAATTAAAGTTACTTTGAAGTCCCAGAAAGTTAATGTTTAATATGTTCATTACTGAGTTATAATTATTTTTTGTAAAAAAGATATCAAATATTGACCAATTTTATTTTTAATTATAATTTTATTGAGATAATTATACATTTACATGCAGTTTTAAGAAATAATATGGAGCATTCCTTTGTATACTTTGTCCAGTTTTCCCCCGTGGTAACATTTTGGAAAACCATAGTATAGTATCATGAACAGGATATTGACATTTATACAATCCATCGATATTATTCAGAGTACCCCAGTTTTATTTACATTCATTTGTGTTTATGTATTAAGTTCTACACAATTTATCACCTGAGTAGGTCTGTGTTTCCACCTGAACAGTTCTCAGAAGCAAACTGAAGTTATGAAAACAGTGTTTTTGTAAAATACTGGGACTGATATTTGCAGAGTATACATTATTTCCAAGAACACATAAGAAACACATAAAAATTGTATACACTAAGATTTAAAGCAAGTCTGAAAAATTTTAAGGATTGAATTTTTTGTTTGTTTGTTTGTTTCAAGTTTTTATTTAAATTCTAATTAGTTAACATATAGTGTAATATTGGTTTCAGGAGTAGAATTTAGTGATTCATCTCTTACACGTAACACCCAGTGCTCATCATAACAAGTGCCCTCCTTAATACCCATCACCCATTTAGCCCATCCCCCACCCATCATCACCCATCCATCACCCATCCTTCAACCCTGTTTGTTCTCTATAGTTGAGTCTCTTATGGTTTGCTTCCCTCTTTTTTTTCTTTCTTATATGTTCATCTGTAAAACTTGATATTTTAAATGATATAATGTGGCAATTCAGCAAATTGGATTCTCCCTGCTATGGTTGCTTCTTATCGATTGTTGTTGGGTTTGGTTTTGTGTGTGTGTAAATTTTATGAGCTCTTTTTATAAAGTCTGTATCCTTTGTGTGTAGCCATTGAAGTCTCTGCTCAATTTGATTAGTGGTGACTAATGATTAGACAGCAATTTCCTTAAATGCCTGGAACCAATAAATACCCTTCATCTGTGCTGAGAGGCACTGTATGTATATTGGAGCATGCCTTCAACACTCAGCCAAGCAGTTTACAACTCTACTTAGCTTTCAGTTCCTACTTGTACAGAGCTTCAAGTTCAGCCAGAGTTGAGAGCCTAGGACATTCCTGGGTCTTACCTGAGCATTCACAGAGCCCTAGGCACATGTACGGCCTTCTAGGTTCTTAGAAATATGTTGGAGCTTTTAAAAGTTCCTATGTACATCTCATTCCTCAGCTATTCCATTAATCTTTTGGTTATTCTACTGTTTGCCATAGACATTACCCACTATCTTAGCCAACTGCAAATTTAAAACACTTGTCTGTGATTGTTTTCAACAAACACCTGCCCCCTTCCAGAGAGAAGGTTTTTGTTTTGTTTTGTTTTGTTTTTTATTCACTGATATCTGAATCAATCTTGTAAGGGGGATCTTTTAGGAAACCATCAGACAAGATAATAACAATTATTTGATAATAAGACCTTTTGAGATAGTTGTAGCTCCATTCTGCTCCCTCCAAGGGCTGCCAAAGTGTTTGGCAATGTGGGCTATTATTTTTTTCCAATATTTTAATTTTTTTTAATTTAAATTCAATTTAGTTAACATATAGTGTATTATAGTTTCAGGGGTAGAATTTAGTGACTCATCAGTTGCATATAACAAGCAGTGTGTAGGTTGTTATTTTTTAAGGTTACTGAGTAATGAGAGTAGAACTAGGAAACTAGGAAAAATTAAAGCACCACAAAGCTCACTATTCTTAATGAGATTCAGTTGTATTGCTTGAATAAACATAATCTGGGTTGCTGAAAACCTTTGATTAACTTCTTATGTTCTGAAAAAATTGATTCTGACAAATTTTACCAGGCTTTACATTGTCTTCATGGGGGGACAAATTTTTGCAGGTCCTTACTGCCCACCCTTTTAACTGACATCATCCTATGCAATTACCCTTTAAATTGGTTAAGAGAAGAAAAAATAAACAAATATGTAATTATGGTCTCTATTATCATTACCAACATAATTACATTTACTGGAGCTGTTAATTTTTTCGTGTGGATTCTAATTAGTATCTGGTGTCACTCTTTTTTTCAGCCTGAAGAACTTCCCTTTGTATTTTTTGTAAGGGATGTCTTCAAGCAATAAATTATCTCCGTTTTTGTTTATCTGGGAATGTCTTAATTTCTCCTACATTTTTGAAGGATAACTTTATCATATATACAATCTTGTTTGACAGTTAATTTTCTTTGTTTATTGAAGTCTAATTAGCATACAATGTTATATTAGTTTCAGGTGTATGACATATTGATTCACCACTATACATTATTTTCTTTCTGCATTTTGACTATGTCATCCCACTGCCCCTATTGTTTCTCAGGATAAGTCAGCTGTTAACCTTGTGATTTGCTTGTTTGTGATGAGTCATTTTTCTTTTGTTCTTTTCAAGAGTCTTTATTTTTGGAAGTTTTATTACAGTATGTTTAGACTTCTTAAAAACTTATTATACATGAAGTTCATTGATCATCTTGGATGTACAGATTAATGTTTTTATCAAAATTGGGACAATTTCAGCTATTATTTTTTTCAAATATTCTTTCTTTTCCTTTTTCTTTCTCTTTCTCTTTGTCTTCTGGGACTCCAATTATGTGTACCCTTGATGGTGTCCCACAGGCCTCTTTATTCTTCATTCTTTTTTCTTCCTGTTTCTCAGACTGGACAATCCCAATTGATCTATCTTCAAGTTTATTGTCTCTTCTGTCAGTTCAGATCTTCCTCTGAGCACCACTAATACATTTTTCATTTCAGTTATATAACTTTTCAACTCCAGAATTTTTATTTGGTTCCTTATTAGACTTTCATTCTCTTTATCAATAGTCTCTATTTAGTGAGACATTGTTCTAATACATTTTTTTTGAGTTATTTGAACATATTTAAAATAGCTTATTTTAATTATTTGCCTAATGAGTCCAAAGTTCTTCCTCAGGGACAATTTCTATTAAACACTTTTTTCTTTGTATAGATCATACTTGGTCTTTTTGGTATTTTTGTTTTTTGCTTTTTCTTTTTTTTCTGCATGAGTCATAATTTTTTTGTCAAAAAAATGGCCTTTTAACTAATACAATGTGGCAACTCTGGAAATCAGATTTTCTCTCTTCTCTAGGGTTTGTTGTTATAGTTGTTGTGTTTTTTTGTTGTTGTTGTTTTAACTGGCTTTCCTCAACTAACTTCTTTGATATACATGGCCATTGAAGTCTCTGCATGGCTAACTTAATGGTCAGCTAATTATTGGATAGAGATTTCCTTAAATGCCTGGAACTAATTTGTTTTCCAGCTGTTGCCAAGGATCTCAGTGTATATGTTGGAGGGAGCCATCAACACTTAGGCAGGCAGTTTTCAGTTCTGCCTTAGTTTTCATGTTCAGCTTGTGAAAAGCCTCAAAGTCAGCCAAAGTGAGAGATTAAGGCATTTTAATGTCTTTCTGCTCAAATAAAGAATACAGCATAAATAAATGAAACATAAACAAAATCAATAGTGGAAATCAACAAAACCAAAAGGTTGTTCCTTGAAAAGTTCAAGAAAATTGGCAAACCTTTACCTCAAGTGACTAAGAAAAAGAGAAAACTCAAATTACTAAAATTAGGAATAAAAGAGGGGACATTAATACCAATTTTACAGAAATAAAAAGAATTATAAGGGAATACTATGAAAAAATGTATGCCAAAAAATTAGATGACCTAGATGAAATGGACAAATTTCCATGAAGACACAAAGTACTGAAAATGGCTCAAAAAAAATAGAAAATCCTAATAGACATGTAAAGAGATTGAATTAATAATCTAAAGTCTTATTACAAAGAAAAGCCTGGAATGATATGACTTCCTTAGTGAATTCTACCAAAAGTTTAAAGAAAAATTAACCTCAGTCCTTCAAAAACTCTTCCAAAAAATGGAAGGGGACCCCCCTCAACTCATTTTATGAGGCCAATACTACTATGACACAAAACCTAGATAAAGACATCACAAGAAAATACAAATACAGATGAATTTCTCTTATGAAAATAAACACAAAAATTCTCATCAAAATACTAGCAAGCAGGGTGCCTGGGTGGCTCAGTCGTTAAGCGTCTGCCTTTGGCTCAGGTCATGATCCTGGGGTCCTGGGATCGAGTCCCACATCGGGCTCCCTGCTCGGCAGGAAGCCTGCCTCTCCCTCTCCCACTCCCCCTGCTTGTGTTCCTGCTCTAGCTCTAGCTATCTCTCTCTCTGTCAAATAAATAAATAAAATCTTTAAAAAAAATACTAGCAAGCAAAATCTAGCAGCTTATAAAAAGGTTTAGACATCATGACAAAAGTGGAATTTATTCTAGAAACAAGGGGTTAGTTTAACATACAAAAATCAGTCAATGCAATATACTATATAATAAAGGACAAAAGCTATCAAATGATCATCTCAATAGACACAGAAAAAAAAATTGACAAAATCCAATACTCTTTCATGAAAAAAATATTCAATGAATTAGGAATAGAAAGAGACTTTCTCAACATGATATAAAGGGTGTCTAGCAAAAACCCAGCTAACATCATACTCAATGGCCTGCCAAGGAAACAGTTAAAACATCTAGTACATAGAGTGGTGAGAACTGGGACTAAGAAAAGGTTGGAGCCATAAGATATAAGGCTTTGAATGCCAGGTTGAGAAAATTAGCCTTGATTTCGTAGACAATAGTGACTTCACGAGAGGCATAGCCTGAGCAGTTGGGTGATTTCTAAAGAACATTCTGGTGGCTTCAGCTGAGAGAGGAGGCATGGAGTTCAGTGGAGGCTAGGGATGAAGGCCTGATCTGGGACCATGGCAGCTGAGATGGGTAGGAGGGGATGGATTCAAGAGATATTAAAGAGATAGAATCAATAGAATTCGGCAACTGATTAGATGTAGATTCTGAGCAAGAGTAAAGAGTCAATGACAACTCCATTTAGGAGCCTGGCTGGCTGGTAATGCCATTAACTAAAAGGTTGAATTCTTCTGGCTTCAGGAAATGGAAAAAGGCAGTATAGCATCCTCTGCATATCAATCTCTTGAGACATGAATACTATTATTCTTTTGACAGGCAAATTTATTTTCTCACGGCAAAATTCCTTCCACCTTTCCTCATTGATTTTATTTCCAACTGTTACAATCATTTTCTTTTGCTCTCTTCTGGACATGTTCTAATTTCTGTCACTTTCAGAATGCAAGATACAGAGTGGTGAGGGCGGAGTTGTTGGGTTTGGTCAGCAAACCCCAAGGTGGTGAATGAAAAGATTACTCCAGACACCTTAGTAGGAGAAAGGAGAGGGTGTGGGGACCAGATGCTCTAGTGGAGAAAGGTCCAGAGCCAAGCTCTGCCTCCACTTTTATTGTGAACATTATCAATTCATCAAAGGAATGAGAAAAACAAAAAGGAGTGTGAAGTTTTAATAATCAGGACAGTAACATAGAGGGTATACTGTGATTAGAACAAGCTATGCTTGTGACTCAAGTGCAGGCAGGGAGTACGTGACCACCAAAGATAAATGTTTCTCCTAAGCATCTACTCCCCAGATGAGTGCACTGAGCTGCAACAAGGATCCAGCTGTTTTCAACCCAGAAACTGCAAAGGAGGCCCAGTTTTCCAGACATGTCTTCTTTGCTTTTCAATTAGTCTCACCCAGGGAGGCATATATTTATTAAATCTTATCTAGCCAGGCATTATGAATTCCCACAGGATTGGAGAGAAAGAGAGCCAGAGTGAAGGAAAGAGAAAGTATGCTCAGACAGTGAGGCCACAGCATAAGGATATGGCCTGAACTTTAACCTTTAACTGAGAGAAGACAATAAGATGAAAGACCTGTGGCTATCTTACCCCATCTATACTATGGTTCTCATGTCAGAGTTTTCTCTGTTTTGATAAGGAATCAGAGGCAATAAAGTGGTTTTGGAGCCTTTAGGGTTAAGACAAGGACCTAGTAGTTTTGGGGCCTAACTCTATCTCAGTCTTATATCATCTAAGGGGATTTGGGAAATCCTTTTCCATTCCAGGTACTCTTTCCTGCTACAGATAACATTCCATTAGGTTCAACCTTATGAAATTGTTAATACTTGGCTATTTTGACTGGCACAAATAGCAATATCACATGGTTCAACTTAGTACTTTTATCTATTATAATCATGTGTTTGCTTACTTAACACGTTTCCATAGCATGTATGCATGTGCATGCACACACACACATGCACACACACACACACATACACACCCCGCTGGTAGATTGGCAGCTCCTTTACGGCTGAAACAGTTCTGAATATCTGAGAAAGAAAAGGCAGATTTGCAGTGTTTGCTGATTTTCCATGGTGGGAATTACTCTCACCATTGCCAGTTTTGTCTACCAATGTGATGTCACTGAATGTGGAGTTGAAAAGAGATGTGCACAACTGGCTCTTGAAAGCTGGTACAAGCTGGCTCTAGCAAACGCTGGCTCTAGCAAACCACTGCTTATCTCTACTTCCCCTACAGCACTAAATGCAGAATCTCAGACTAGCATGAGGGCGGTAATTCTTTGTCAATTTGAAGGTACAACCTACTTCTAAAGAGTCCAAGCTGCACAGAGAATGGCAGTAATAATGGCAACCATTTTGCCACCTACCTTTACAGTTTTCCAAATATTTTTATATCCATTTCACAGAAGTGATACAGGGCAGAAATTCATATTCTTACCTGATGGATGAAGAAGCTAAGGCTGAGAATTGAGGGGAATGCCCAAGGTCACACAGTCATCAGCAGGCCAAAAACCAGAAAGGCAGGTCTCTGATATAACTCCCAGGAGGGCAGGCAGACACCCTGGACTGGACTACTGCTGGACTCTACTCGCTGAAGCTCAGGTCCACTTTGAGCTATAGAGAAAATACTCCCTGATTCTTGAGCCAGGGGATGGAAGACTACAGACCATTTCTATCAGCCGGCCACAATTACTCTGAATTATTGTTGCTGCCATGACCATAACCAGATAAGGAGGAAGCCACATGAAGCCATCTGTACTCTGTATGGTCCTCTGCCAAGGCCAGGAACATGCTCAGCCTTGGTATTAAGAAAGAAAGAGAGAGAGAGAGAAAGAGAAAGAGAGAGAAAGGCCAACAGAGAGAAAGAGATCAAAAGATTGAGAGATTGAGAGAGAGAAACTGAGATTGATGAGCTGGGAGGATTAAAAGAGTGAATTCCTTTAAGTATGGCAATTTTTAAAAATCCTAAAACACATACACACATCAAAAATAAAACTCTAAAGTCACTGTGTCTAATAGCTGGGTTGTCACAGTGTAGAGTCTTGCTGTTGGCAAATAAAAATGGCTTTTGACAGGGACTTGGCAGACAACCAGTGCTAAAGCATTTGAGTAATACTACCACCTTGCATTTCTATAGCCTTTTATGATTTTTAAAAAGTACTCTCACATCTAGTATTTACTGAATTTTCTAGTAGGAAAAATGAAGATGGTCTCCATTGGAGCACAGGATTGGTGGGAGGGAGGCTGAGTAGGTATTACTGGTCCCAATTAGCGGGTGAGCAAATATGCTCAGGGCTGGGGACAGACCAATCCAGGTTATAAAAACTTGCCTGTTACACATTGGCTGCTCCCAGCACAGGCCTGCCCCAAGCCATTTTTTCAACTTCCAGGTGAGTAGAGTTCCTTTTCAGCCTAGCCTACCACTAAGCCTTGCCCCAGAAATGACATTATAAATACCCTAAAAATGCTTGGCTTTAAGGCTGGGCTACCCTGAAAGCATCCCTCAAGGTGGGGACCCTGAGGAAAGAATTTGATGAGTCCTCTTTTTGCAACTTGTAGGCAGATAAATCTCACTTACCAACACAAAAAGTTGCTGAAAACTCATAAAAGCCCAGCCAGACACCAAGGATGAGCCACTGTTATCTCTTTTCCACTCATTTGTTTGATCCCACTGTTCCTCACTTTCCTCGTCACTTTGCACCTGGGCTTCTCATAGCACTTTAGGCTCCTTACTTAGATGATGGTTTTACTCCTGATTATGCATCTTAGACCTTAACCTGCTTGTCCAGGTACAGACTGATACAGGTATCCTGTTTCCAGATGTTTCCAATTTCTGATAAAAGAAACACTTGCCACCCATTCTCTTTGAAGTCTCCATTCCCACTTCTTCCTGGGGTGAAACATTGGACCGCAAGCCTGGATGCTGACAGCTTTGGCTCTCCTGGAATTCTTGTGTGCAGCCACTAACAGGCAATCACATAGCTCAGTGAGAAAATCATGACGGGGCTTCCCCAGTTGCTGAGGTCCTCTACACAGGGATACCAGGTTGACTGGATTTTCTCCCACTACAGGGTCCACACCTACTAAGAATCCAAAGTGAGGCTGCCTATGTGCCAGGGATACTATCAAGGCACAATGACAGCTAAGATTGTCCATCATCTGCATGGGCCAGACACTGGACAGAGAGGCTTTATACATATCATTGCTAATTCCCACAAGGTACAAATTACTTTTTCCCATTTTACAGATGAAGATACTGAAGCTTAGAACATCTCACTTATCCAAGGTCACATAGCTGGTAGGTCTGGAGCTAAGAATAGGACCCAGATCTGTTTGACTTCAAAACTCATAATACCACTCAGCCTCTAACAGATTTCCAAGAGTAATGACAAAGGGCCTGTTAATTTGTCCAAAGTGTTCATACTTGGCAAGTTAAAATGAATGGAATTACCTGATCTATGGTGATAACTTTTTAATCTCTGTTAAAGATTTTATTCCTAAAATATTGTCAGTGTTAAGAGAATATTAGAGGACATCAAGGAAGGCAATGGCTCCACACCCCTCTGCCCAGGTTAGGCCACCCTTGAGTGATTGTGTCTTGTTCTGGGACCCACACTTGAAGAGGGCCACAAACACTGGAGTGTGACCAGGAGGGAGTGAGAAGGCTGGGGAGGGGGCTGAGACCCAGAACACAGAGGAAAGTTGGAAGGACCTGGAACTGTTTAGCCTGGAATGAGTGGACTTCGGGTGACATAAGACAGGTCATGTCATTCTCCGCTCCCATCTAACTCAGGATAAGAGCCAAAGTCTTTATGATAGTCTACAAGGCCCTTTCCCATCTCCCCAACCCCAACATTACCTCTGTGACCTCATCTCCCATGATATTCTCCTGACTAATTCCATTTTATCCACACTGGACTCCTGGCTGCTCCTGGTATACGTTATCTGCTCTTGCCTCAGGACTTTATTATCTCCTCTCTCAAATGTGACCCGTTCAGTGAGTCCTCTCTTGACCACTTTATTTTAAATTGCAACCTCCTGTCTCTCCCCCTCTATTTCTCTCTAGTGTACCTATCACCATCTGACATACTATATGTTTTGTTTATTTATTTGGTTTTTTGTCTGCCCACCCTCCTGCAAAATGGCTATGCCTCACTTTCTTGCTCACTGATGCACACTCAGCACCTAGAACAGAACCTGGAATATAGTAGATACTCAGTGTTTGCTGAACCAAAGAACACCATCTTTGCCTTCAGATCTGGAAGGGTTGTTATAGGACAGAGAGTAGAGAGCAGAAATGATCCATGTGGTTTCAAGGAACTAAGATAGGTCAATAGCAGCTTAAAGAACATCTTAGTGGATGATTACATAAAAAAGAATGAAACTGGACCACTTTTTAACACCATACATAAAAATAAACTCAAAATGGATTAAATACCTAAATGTGAGACCTGAAACCACAAAAATCCTAGAAGAGAGCATAGGCAGTAATTTCTAACACTGGCCATAGCAACCTTTCTCTAGATATATCTCTTAAGGCAAGGGAAACAAAAGCAAAACTAAACTATTGGGACTGTGTCAAAATAATAAAGAAAAAAACTTTTGCACAGAGAAAGAAACCATCAACAAAACAAAAGGCAATCAGTATACTGAATGGGAGAGGATATTTACAAATGATATATCCAATAAGGGGTTAATATCCCCAAAATATAAAGAACTTTCACAACTCAACACCAGAAAACAAGCAATCCAATTAAAAAATGGGCAGAAGAATGAATAGACTTTTTTTTTCCCCAAAGAAGACATACAGATGGCTAACAGACACATGAAAAGATGTTCGACATCACTCATCATCAGGGAATTGCAAACAAAACCACAATGAGATATCACCTCACACCTGTCATAATGGCTTAAATCAACAACACAAGAAATAACAAGTGTTGGAGAGGATATAGAGAAAAAGGAGCTCTTGTGCACTGTTGGTGGGAATATAAATTGGTACAGCCACTGTGGAAACAGTATAGAGGTTCCTCAAAAATTAAAAAAAGAGAAATCATATGATCCAGTAATTGTAGTACTAGATATTTAGCAAAAGAAAATGAAAACTCTAATTTGAGAAGTTTTATGCACCTCCATGTTTATTGCAGTATTATTTACAATAGCCAAGATAAGGAAGTAACTTATATGTCACTGATAGATAAATGGATAAAGATGCATTGTATATATATACAATGGGATATTATGCAACCACAAAAAAAGGATGAGTTCTTGCCATTTGTGACAACGTGGATGGACCTCGAGGGTATTATGTTAAGTGAAATAAGTCAGACTAAGACAAATACCATACAATTTTACTTATATGTGGAATCTAAAAAAAACAAAAACAAATTAGTTAAAAAACAAAAAACAGAATCAGACCAGTAAATATACAGAACAAACTGATGGCTGCAAGAGGGAAAATGGGTAGGAGAATGGGTAAAATGGGTGAAGAGGAGTGGGAGATAAGGCTTCCAGTTTGGAATAAATGAGGCATGGGAATAAAAGTTATAGCATAGGGAATATAGTCAATGATATTGTGATAGTGTTGTATGGCAACAAATGGTAGTTACACTTGTGGCGAGCATAGCATAACATATAAAGATGTTGAATTGCTATGTTTATACCTGAAACTAACATTGTGGGTCAACTATAATCAAATAAAGAAAAATTAATTCAAAAAAGAAGGCACATCTTGGGCATTAAAACTACCAGGAATCTATGCCCGTGGAGGTGAGTAGGAAAAGGACAGATGGTGTAGGAAGAATTAAAGCATCAAAAGCGGAAGGTTAAGAAAAGGACTGCAGCTTGAGATTCTGTTCTCCAGCCTCCTCATTTACAGATGAATAAACTGAGGCTCTGAGAAATCACCCAAATTTCCATCAGTTGCAGGCAGAGCAGGGACTAATATCATGGTGTCCTGCATTTTAGGACAGTGATTTTTTTTTCAATAAGGCTGTATTTTTGTGGCAGGGTGATTTCTAGAAATATTCACATTTGTTTGTGTTTGTTGTCCTTCTAGGTCCTTCCCCATTCCCCTGCTTCTTGGAGGTAACCAAGCCCTTGACAGACCTCTTGCAAGAGGGATTTCACAGTGCAGAAAGCAGAAGCAGCCTGAAGTGACCAAATCTATCATTCTCTTATAAAAGCCTGAAAATCCCATTTATTACATACTGTCATAAAGGAAAAGGAAGAGGCACTGGAAAGCCCAAAGAGAAAAAAAATAAGAGAGATCCTTATCTCTCCCAGCCCCACCTAGAAAGGAAGAGTTCCTGAGTCTGGGGCAGTAGGAACTCAAGCACTGCTTGAGGGCAGATCCTTAAGGATGGGGAGGAGACGGCTCTAAGATACCTAGAGGGAGGTAGAATTTAAGTCCCTAGGCTCTCAGCTTTCCCTCTCCCACTGCTGGCATGGAAAATGAGGGTGTTAGTGGTGACTGGAATAGGTTAGAGATTAGTTGCCCTTGCCCTAATTTCTGTGTACCATAGTGTCCCCTGAATTCCAGTGCCCCCCTTGAAGGGGGCCCCCAGTCATGACTGACATGGAATTTTTGCTTCTGTGTTAGGATGGGGGGCTTGAAGTCAGAATTTAGTTACAAAACAAAACAAAAAAGGACTATTTATTACATACCCACATCTGAATTTGTGGACAGAGATAGATGCCCATTCCATTTTTGTTTTCTTGAAGAACATAACATTAATTTTAATCATAGCATTTGTGGCCAGGCAGAGCATCCACTTCCTGTTAGCAATGGGTGCTGCACAGGAGCTCTGGGAAAACCTCATCAGATGCTCTATGTCCTGGGAGAACAATGTGGAAAATATGCTCAGGCATCCAGAGAAAGTGGAAAAGCAGGAAAGAAACTGAAGGAGCAGAGGAAAGCAGCCTTCAAGAGCCCATCAGACAGCAGTTATTCTCCCAGAGAATGAGACTGTTTCCCACTGTGGCTATTAAGTGATTTACAATTAAGTACCTCTTCATGAGGCGGTGCTCCAGTTGATGGTCTGAGTGGTGGGAGGCCTGTTCTCCAGGCATATAAGTGCTCATGTTTATTGACTCACTCTGCTATTCATCATGTTTCCCAGGCCACTTATTAGCAGGATTAAGTGGGCCTACCTGGCTGGGAACAATTCCCAGAGATCCAAGGCTGGGGGTGGAAGTGGGGGAAGGAAGTCCTTCCCTGGGCTGACAAGGGCCTCTGATCTGGGCTTGGGGCTGGGAGAGTGGGCTGGGCCCAGTGGAATAAGGAGGCGGCCACAGTTCCTTTTTAGTTTTAGGATGCTCTCATTTTGGGCCTGCTGCTGGGGTCATTGCTGGGATTTACTGTTAGCATCCCTAATGTGCAACTAACCAGAAGCTTCACTACTAGTATGATAGAAAAATGCAGGAGATTTGGAGTCCACTTATCTGTCTGTGTGAACTTTGGCAAGGGTCTTAACCTTTCTGAGGCTCGGTTTTCTCATCTTAAAATGTGCATAACAACGTTAACCTCGTAGAGTTAAGGTAAGGATTACACAAGATAATGTGGTTAAAGTGTCTAGTGCCTGCACATATCAATGATATTTTTCATTCAGGGCTTGAGGAATTATTAGCAGTACTCTTTCTCTTCCACCACATCTTCCACCCCTACCTGCCCACTCTCTTTCTCACTTTGACTTACAGTCAATGTTCTGTATTACCATGAGCAAGTCGTTTCACTTTTCCATGGCTCCTTTCCCACCTCTGTAAAGTGGGGATAAGATCATCTGCTCTACCCACCTGCTTCAGAGGCCTTTTAAAAGATAGTGGAGATGGAAGGAGGTTGCAGACTAGAGAGTGCTACCCTCACGTCACTTGCTTTTATTGGCCAGGTAGGGATCCCAGAAGCCATGCAGCCCAGCTAAAGTGTAGGAATTATCCAGAGAAAGAACATGGTTGGTAAGGCCCAGAGCCCAGTGAGGGTGGGGGCAGTGGGGAGCTAGCAGCTTACCCACAGCATCCTCCAAAAGATCTGTACAAAGGTATCTTATCTGTCGTGTTTACTTCTGCTCTAAACAGACACTGGGAACAAAGGCAGCCTGTTCACCAGGCACAACCCCAGTCCTTAAGCAGACCAGAGAACAGGACTGGAGCTAACCAAAGTGGTTTCCTTGGTGATCTAAGGAAAGTCTTAGGAGGTTCCCTCTACTAACATCCCCTTCCAGTATTGCAAAGGACTCCCCAGAGGGTCACAGTGAAGGCAGCCATCAGTCACAGCAGAATAGGAAGAGCTCTTACCACTCATCTTATCCAGCAGGTACAATGCACCAGTCATGTGGGATCCACACCACAGAAAAGAACTCCACCCCAGGCCAACTGAGTCAGAAAGGGGTGGGGAGTGCTGGATTTAGGCAGCTGAAAAAGTTCCAAGGGTTACTCTGTGGTAGCCCAGTCTTCTGACTTGCATATGGAAACTAGTCTAGTCAAATCTATGCCCATGCCACCCATATATTATTGATGCAGAAACTGAAACTCAGAAGAAGGGATTTTCCCAAGCCCAACTGATTAATGAGGGATGAAAATTAGGGTAGAAATCTAGGCCTCCCATACTATACAACCCCTTGAATTCCCAATGGATGTAATAAGACCTTCCTAGAAGGTCTTGCTCCAAAAGCTCTCTGAGTAACCATGACCCTCTTCCTTCCATGAGCAGTCCCTGGCAGACAATTCAACATCTATGAATTAACTCCCCTCCCAGGAGCTTCTCTCTTTTCTCTCTCATTAAATTGCTTTTATTTTGGCTTTGCTTGATTCATGCGGTGTTGGGGGCCACCAAACTTCTTTGCTAATCTGGGAAGGAACCCCAGGGAGTTTACCTATGTGTCTGTGGCAGTACTGTCTACAGTCTATAGCAGTTTCAAGCAGCTACTATTTCAGGCCTTCTGGCTTGGGCATGGCAATTGGGAAGAACTCAAGGGAGCCCACTAGCAGGTGTTAGAAGCCCTTGCTTATCAGGAGCCAAGGGTAAAACACATGTTTCCCACTCAACCCCACAGCTGAATAGGTGGAGCAGTAAGCTGCCCAGGAAGCATCTCTGCCCATAAACCTGGGTGAAGAATGCCATTCCTGCAGCTTGGCTGGAGAGTCCCACTATCAGTACTATCCTTTAGATGGAGCCATCAGTAGGAGGTCCACACCTCTGCCTCCTGGCTGGTGGGGATGTCAGCACACTTGAATGAACTGAGGCTAAGTTTAGAAGTGCTAACCAGCCCCTGGCAGTTCTCAAAATGTGAAAAGTGTGATGGAGAGTTTACCAACACTGCATCAGACAGATGCAGGGCATGACTTGGATGAAGAACTGAAGTTTCCTCTACTTTACTTTCAGCTCTGGCTTCTGTTTCCCCAGCGGGTGATCCCCAGCCCCTGCCAACCTCCTTGCTTTCTCCATTTTCCTTCAAGGGCAAACCCAACAACCATGGGTCACAGGCATGCTGCTGTGGAACAAACCACAAGAGTACACTTTTGTGACGGGGGGAGGGGTCCTTCTTGAACCCAGTTTATTAGCATTCAGCAAAAGAAATATATGTTGTAACAAATAGGCAATGCATCAAGATATCCGGTGAGAGCTAGGATTGGACAATTATGTGATGTCTCAGGGATAAGGAAGGGGAAGCTAGGGCACATCCAGGGACCACGCTCCCCATTTTACACTGGGAGAGAGAAAACTCTTACACCTGGGGTGGGTATGTACTGCAGTTACCGATTTCTTCCCTCTGTCCTCCAGCCATTTTATTTAATGAGCTAAATATACATTCTTCGTTTCTTCTCCACCCCGCCCCCATATACAGCAGGGAAAACAAGCACCAATAGTAACAAGAATAATAATTAAAGCCCCGCCTCTCAGTAGGCCCAACCCTCACACATATACATGCCATGTGGATTTTCTTCTTAGGAGTGACTGCAGGATAGAAAAGTGGGAATCAGACCAGCAAGACATTACCCTGATAGTCACTGTTCCCCCATAATACCATTCGTATGTGAACGGGAGCAGGACAAGGCAGGGGAAAGGGCGGTAGGGGGAGAGATACCCCCAAAGCAGCAAGAGGGGTCAAGGAGTTCTCCAACATCTCTTCTGGGCAAATGTCAACTGAGTTCTTGGAAAGTCCCATGCAAGGGTTTCCCCAATGAGATGGCCAATTCATGGTGGCTGAAGCATCACTATCTGTCTCTTCAGCTTCTTAGGGAAAAGGGGCATGATAGAAACTCCATGTCCTCCCCACTGGGTGGAGAATGTCCCCAAAATGCTCCTTTGGAGAAACTCAGAATGACAAATAGCACAACATGGGGACTCATTTCAAAATGAAAGCACAAAACATGAAAAGGAGGGGGGGAGGGAGAGAGGAGAGATGGGTACTTCCAGAAGGTCTACACATGGGGAAGGGGCAGGGTCCAAAAGAAAAAATAAAGCCATAAACAACATGCTATCTACCAGGTTCTCCATGCCTGAGTCACCTGGCATTTGTCATAGTACCTGGGCATCTTTTGCTGTCCCTATCATGGAGGGAGGGGATGGACAGTAAGATACATTGGGGTGAGGAGAGGGGAAAGAGTGAGGACCCTAGGTGGTTGAGATGCCAGCCCTCTGCACAAGCAGCAGCAATTTTTGTGTCATCTTTGTTTTGTTTAAAACTATAAACAGCACCACTTAAAAATAAAATATATCAGAAAAGAACAATTGATAAACATTGTTTTCCATGAATATAAAATGCAAACAATACAAAAATAGATAATTGACTTTTGATATATATATATATATATATATTAAAAACAACTTGGATGTAACATACACATGGGTAAACTTGAAGTCTCCCTGCTAAATCCCCCATGCCTCCCTCTAGCAACTGGGCCCAGGGGCCGAGGGTGGGTGGGGCGGTGGCACTGGCAAGGGTGGGAAAGTTGCTGGCAACAGGATGAGAGGAATACACCCTGGGTGTAGGAAGCTAATTCCCTGCTTGGTACAGCATTGAGGTGGAAGAGAGAATAGTGTTGACCAAAGCCTTTGGCCCAGGAGGCTTATGAACAGGTGCCCAAGCTGAGTGCCCCAAGGCAGGGCTTCCTTGAAGGTGCTAAAGCACTGAGAAACTGGTAGCCCTGAAAGAAGCCCGCTAGTTGGCCTTCTCTATCCAGTCACTGGTTCCCCACAGACCGGTCTCATCTGAGAATTCTCAGGATCAGAGCTGTCTGGCACTGAATAAGCCTGCTGGGTAGCAAGATGACAGCAGACACCCCCTTTCAAGTCATATCTTCCCTTGAAATCACATCCACAAGCATTATTCCAACACCCTGCAATGCAGACATGGTGCTCATCTGGTCACAGCCTAAGATATGTGGGCTTGACATCAATACCTTTAGTAGTCCGGGGCATATCTGGTGCCAGCCAAGCAAGCACTGGCTATCTTTGGGGAGAGGCCTGGAGATTAGTTGGCTCTCCAGTGTCAGCCTGTGCTGCCATCAACACATGTCCCCAGCTAGATCTTCCTTCCTCTTCCAGGCTGCTGGTGGGATTCGGCCATCAACTGCTTGGATATAGAGTGAGACTCAAAGGAGCCCGGCTTCTGTAGCCATTCACCCTGACTGTCCCACTTCTGGTGGTGAAGATCCTGTCCTTGGGCTGGCAAGGACATTGAAAGAACTTGCAGGCAGCAATGTTGCCCAAACCATGAGATGTTGCTCAGTTCTAGGCCTTACTCTGTATTTGACCTTCCAAAGCCCAGCAAAGTGTATTAGGATGATTGATGACTTCCCCTCAGGGGCAGCACCTCTCTTATTGCCTTCTTTTCACTGAGAGCAGCCCTCTGCCCTTGGCCAAAGGCTGACCATCTAGTTTTTCTCTTCTCAGATAGGCTGGAGGCCCAGCAGGCTCTGGAGGCTGGTGATGGCTCTACTACCTGCTGTGGCTGGCACAGTCCATATACAGATAGGAGCTTGAACTGCCCTGAAGGACAAGCAGAGAGAGAGGAGGCAAGTAGTGGGGTTTCCCCTGTTGTAAAGGCATTTGGTGTTTACTTCCTGCCAAACAGCCAGGCCTATTTCAGTCCCACCCTCCCAGGGCAGCTTTGGTAAGAGGCCAGATGGTCGGAATTTGGGCACTTCTCTCCTGGAATGCTGTGCTTGGGGTGAGGAGGGCCTTCCTCATGCTCTTTCTTTCTCCAACTCCATGACTTATGTATTTCTTCACAATGCAGACAGAATTAGCCTGGAGAGTTGGTCTGGGTCCCTTGAACAGTGGTGTTAGTGTCACACAAACTCATGTGGTACTTCCAGGGGTGAAGCTTTTATCAGACAGGTTTGCTCTTTGTGGGAAGGATCACTGCCAACCCCAATCTGAGAAATGGTGATAAAAACCAGCACAGATACATACTCTGGCCAAGAGGAAGTTTGCCATAAAGTTTGCCCCCTTGACTCAGAGAGCCAACAGCCTCTGTTCCCAAGAGCCCTGTTGACCTCTTCTCTTGACAGGCATGGAGATAAGTGGGGTAAGGGACAGGGGCAGGAAGGCAAAGTTTATAATTTGGGTCAACACACCCAGGCAAAAAATGTTCCATATTCTATTTCCAATAAAGAAATTAAAAGGAACCCTCTCTTATTGGTGATTCATGAGAGGTTGAGCCAGGTTAGATTAGCCTGTTGCAATGTCTTCCTGACAGCAACTGTTCTTCACCAGTATTTCCAAGCTAGTTTAACATGAAAACTGTGGTTGGAGAAGTGAGTGTACCATTCACTCCATAAAGGGCTGCAACTGCCATGCAATCAGAATCCTGCAGCTTGGCAGAGTGAGGGCAGGTCACAGACTGTCCTCTCAAGAAGGCTGGTCCTTTGAGGATGCTAAGGACTTGGCTAATGAGAAGATGAAAGCTCTTTAGAGAACCAGAACAGCAGCCTAGATGCCTTTGGTATCCTGTCTCTTGGGAGTGCTAGCCTGGTGTCTCTGGAGGCTCTTTACAGCATCCAAATGGAGGGGTGGGCAAGGATTAGGAACTTTTTGCTTTTGGGGAAGAAACAATTTTCTCTTCTAAGAAGCTGGGTTACTTTGAGCTATGCAATGTCTAAAATTCTCTCCTGCCATCAGGGACAAATGGAACTCTCTCCTATCCTTCCCCTGCAACCCGCAAAAACCCTGATCCCCTATAGCCAAGCCTAATTTAGGCTGCTTCTCTTCCTGTATCTCAATTAAAAGAATATGTTCCTTGTGATGAGATTGTGAAAGTTTCCTTTGGAGTAAAAGAAAAATTCAAAAGTGTCTGTAACTCAGACGTCACAAGCTTAAGAGAGGAAGAAGGAAAAAACTCTATCATTCCACAACTCAAGCCTTATGGCAGTATCTACAATAGAACTCTATTTTGTCTTCTGTTTGCAACTGAATGAATTTGATCATGCCATTAAGGGGACAGCATTTTTGTCTTTAACCCAAGCTATGGCAGACCAGGTTAAAGGGCCCCCATCTGGTTACAATGCCAAAGTCCACAGCAATAGGCAGTGAGACACAAGCTACTTGATCCTAAGGACAGTTAGCTGGGGTGAATGGATTATAATCATCTGATGTAATGGTGACAGCTATGCCAAGACTGAAGGGAGTGGGGATGGGGAGGATCTGTACCATTATTTCACATTGTTAACAGCAAACAAGCCCCCTGTCCTCAAGTGGGAAGCAGTGCAGACCTGGCTGTTCATCAGTGGTTCATTATTCACTGTGTGTAGGGGTGTGGCAGGGGTACTAAGGGTTCAGCCTGTGTCAAGGAGGCATGCTATATATATAATCACTAACTGGGGAACTGGAATAGGCACAAAAGTACAGCATCCCAAACCCTGTGTGGGTAACAAGAAAACCCAAAAGTAAAAGCTGGAGCAACAGAGCAGCAGCAGCCTCCTGGGGCAGATGTACTCAAGCCGAATGTGACCACAGATTAGCAGAAGAGGGAAGTGGGAAAACAAAGGCAAAAACTCATAGGATCTTTCCTTGGCCAAAAGGATTTTCAAGTTAAATAGCAACCCCCATCCCCCCACCCCTCTGCCCAACCCCTGATCCCCATTCACATGCTCAGGCCCCATGCCCCTACTCCAGCATAGATGACTACTCAGCTAGCTTTCCATTCACAGCAGTGGAGGAGTAGCTGGTGGGGAGGGGGAGAGAGGCACCTTGCTCAGCCATCTCCTTTGACAGGTCAAGGCTGGAAGCCCTGTAGTGAATGGGTTGAGGCTGCTGGGGATCAGGCTGGACCCTGGGCAGCTGAGGGATGCCATGAGTGATGCCCACAGGCTTGGCCTGGGACAGAGGACTGGGGCTGAAGCCTCCAGAACTGGAGGAGCAACTGGGCTCATCAACAGGCAGCAGCATATCTTGAGGCCTGGCCCTCACACTCTGAGAAGCCTGTGGCTGCAAGTTATAACAAGGGACCATGGGCAGGGGTAGGTGTGAAGGCCGAGATAACTGAGGCCTGGATATCCCAGGTACCCTTGGCTCTGGACCTGGTACTGACAGCAACATTGACATGGCCACAGGAGGTATGCAACAGGCTGTCTGCCCATATGGAGACTGGCCAGAAGACCAATCCAACTGGCTGGGACTTATCCAGGCAGGGCCTGGCCCCACTGAAAGAGGACAGGGAGCCCAGGCAGGCCAGTCATAGGCCCCTGGTGGTTCAGTATAAAGGGACAAAGGACTGTCTCGGCCCCATTCTTCCTCCTCCTCTTCTTCATTTGAATCTTCCTGCTGAGCCTGAAGCTCATCAGACACTGTGTATTCCTGGGCAAGGTGGGAATTGGAGAGCTCCAGTTCCAAGGTTTCCGCAGTGTCCAGGGAGCGACTCCTCCTGTTGAGGGCCATAGCAGCAGGTGGAGGCCGAGGGTGCATGCCAGGCAGTCCCAAGTAGCGAGGGAGACTGCTCACACCCCAGGGCAGACCTTGGTAGAATCGACTGTGGTAGTTGTTGAATGTGTGTTTCTGGTAGTAGCCCAGCTCAAAAGCTTCCAAGGAGGCTGCAAGGTCTTCATCATTGTGGAACTCAGGATTCTCTTCACACTTGCCTTCCCCATCCCGTTCCACATCAGCGATATCAAAAGTCACCATAGGGGGCAGTTCAGGGAGGTTTTGAGTGAAGGATGAGTCAGAGTCAGAGCTGCAGGACATGCTGGAGAAGAGGTTCCCACTGCTGGTGAACTCCACAAGGGCCTGTGAGAAACTCACAGTGGCATTCCCTTCCTTCTCAACCTCCTCTTCCTCTGGCTCCTCAGGTGGTGAATAAGTAGGGTAGGCCCTCCTGGGAGATCCTCCAAAGTTTGCTTCTTGCATGTCTGGCTCAAACATAGCATCACTTTGGAAGAGCTGCATCAGACAGGTACTTTGATCCTTCTTGGAGCAGATTCCCTCAAAACGCTTCTCCAGAGGACGGAAGTCCCTCCAGTCTGGCTCACTGCTTGCAGTGGCAGGGAAAGCTGAGGTGGTTCCCCGGTGGGAAGTCTGAGAGGCCCCTGATACCCCTGCTACCAGGCCCATCACTGATGGGCCTAAGGGCCTCATCTGATATTCCATGATGGGCTTCTCTTGCCAGGTCTGAACCTCTCGGACTTGAGCCTCTTGAGCATGGTCCTCTCGGGCCTGGGCTTCCCTGGCATAGGCCTCTCGGACTTGGGCCTCTCTGACATGAACTTCTCGGGCATGGGTCTCCCTGGCATGAGTTTCTTGGGTATAGGCCTCCCTGGTGTGAGTTTCTCGGGCACGTGCCTCCTGCGCCTCTCGGGCCTCAAGCTGCTCTCGCCGAAGTTCCCAATACAACAACTGTTTCTGGATGGTCACTAGCCGTTCTTCCTCTGTCTCCATTGCCCCAGGTGGCCGAGAGGAAGAAAAGGGGTCAAAGTTCAAGAAGGGATCAAATATCTCAGAGTTGTGACCATGGAGGTCATAAAGACAGTCATCTACAGGTGGGGAGGTCTCAAGACTATCATCTGGCTCATAGAACTCATACAGGGCATCTCCACTGTAGCTGTCTCGGGGCAGGCACTCCCTGCGGACAAGCCCCAAGGCTTCACCTGAATCATCCTCAAATCCAGGTGTTGTAGAATCATAATAACCCTCATCACTATTGGGGGCAGACTCTTGCTGGTCACTCTGAGGAGTCAAAAGGTCCCCAGGGGCTAAGCCAGGATAAGATCGAACTGAGTCAAGAAGCATGTAGCCATGGTGGCCTGGAGATGTGATGGGATGGTAGCCCAAATTCAGATTGGACCTTGGGTACATCTGGGCACTTGCCCACAGATATTCTAAGTCATATTCTTCTTCCTCCTTGACATCCTCTTCTTCCTCCTCTAATTCCACCTCCTCCTCCTCCTCTTCCTCATCATCATCATCTGGCAAAGCCATCTCCTCCCCACCTCCTTGGTAGGTCACCAGGCAGGAACTTCGCTTGGTCCCATCTCGATTGGCCCTCTGGCCTCCAGAGGCCATGCTGTCTGTCATACTGTCCATGTCCTGCTCTGCTATAATGTCACCACAACCTGTCAGTGAGTCAAAACTTTTCAGGGATGTGACATCCCCAAACAAGAGGCTTAGCTGGTCCCCAACAGGGCCATTTGGTGGATTTACCTCTTCTGCCACCACCTTCTCCCCTGTTTCTGGACTGTGGGGGTCCTCTGGGCCACTGGCTTCAGAGGCAGGCTTGGGCTGCAGAATTGCTGAGGCATAGGCCTCCTTGGGTTTTTCTGGATCTTTACAGGCTGTCTTCTCAGTGACTACTGGAGAAGGCTCTGGTACTAAAGAAACTTTTGGCCTAGGAGCATCTTGGGGTTTGGCATTTTCTTTTCTGGGGGCTTGGAGGATATCCTCAGTATGGGGCAGAATGGCTGAGCTCACATATTCATGAGGCCTGGCTCTGGTCCCTTCAGGTCCCTTGGGCCCTAGCTCACTTTGTTCAACCCCAGAGACCTTGCTTTTCCGGTGACGGCGGATACTGCTGAAAAAACCTTTCAGGCCTTTCTTTGGCTTGGGCACAGAGGGAGCCTTCTCAGCCCCAGCTTTCTCTGTGGCTCCAGACGCAGATGTCTTGCATCTGGAGCCGGTCTCCAAAACCCCATGGGCACTCTGGGAACTGGGAAGTTGGCAGGGTGATTCAGGCAAGAGTAAGGCAAAGCTGGTTCCTTCACTGACAATGTCTTCAGGGCCACAGGCTGCTTCAGTCAGGCCATCGTGGGTCTTGCTCTTGCTAAGACCCTTCTTGGAGATGCTTTTCCCAGAACTTTTGCTTCGGCCCCCTCCAAAGAAACTAGGCAGGGTACAGATGCCCTTCTTGCCACCAAAAAGTTTCATGGCAGTTTTCCTCAGCCTACCTGGGCCAGATGAGGGTGGCTCTGACACTGGCCCTTCTGTTATCTCAGCTGCCTTGTTCTTGGCTCCTTTCTCTGCCCCTTGGTCCTGGGTGTCCATAGAGGCTACTGCTCCCTTGGCCTGAGAAGCTTCATCCTTTCCACTCTCCATAGTGATGGGGACAACTCAGGTATGTTCAGCTGAAAAAGCAGCCTTCTGGCTTCCAAGCACTGTTATAACATCATCAGTCAGGAAGCATCCCAGTTGGGTCTAGAGGAGATGAGAGAAACAAAGATAGAGCATACTGATAAGCAAGAAGCCAGGCTGGGTTTGTTTTCACAGGTGTCTGTTATTTCAGGCTTGAGTGGAACCAGAAAGAAAGTAAAAGAAAATGTAGGGAAAACCTTAATGCATTCCATATGGTTGGCTTGCTGGGCCAGTCTCCTCTGGGCCCCAAGGCAACAAAACCCTACATTGAACAATAGACAGCCATCACCCCAGCCCCTCATTGGGTTCACTCCCTTCAGTAGCACACCCTAGGTCAGAACACTGGGCAGGGGGAACTGCAGATGTGGGAAATGCCCAGTTGTGCTACTGACTACAGGAGGAATTATCAAAGTGGTTAAGGTAGGGGGAGGCAAGAAAGGCAGCAGGGAGGTCAGCTCCGATGACACAGAATTTCTGAAAATCATCTGGCAAAACAGCCCACTGAGTCCTCACTGGGCTCTGCAAGATCCAAGCCTCAATTTCAAATTAGTCTGGGTTCTCACTGACATTTTTCCTGGGGCTAGAAAGAAAAGTAGATCCGAAGTTTCATCTCTTCCCCACAGGCTCCCTAGATTGCCTATCTGCACATGCTCAGACCTTCAGAAGCCCAGAATAGGAGCCTCACAGATCCACATTGCAAAGCTGCAATCCAGGATCTGCTAAAAGCACATGGTGGCCTTGGGGCAAGGCACTCTCTAGACTTCAGTATCCTTGGTCCAAGAGGCCTAGCAATACTTCCCCCTCTAGTGGTTATGTGAGGGGTAGGTCTAGGTCAGACTCTTGACTGTTTTGCTGGGAAAATTTTTTAATGTGGCTCTTGGCAACTGGAACCCCCATGTTCCACTTTAGAACTGTGAGGCAAACTATTTCTTCTCATTATTTTGGCCCCCATCTAGCTCCCTATCTAGAAAGAGAGCTCCCTGAAGGCATAACTCCACATGATTCATGTTCCTGGCCTAGAAGTTAGGCTCTCAACAGCTATTAAATTATAAACCTGGTACAAAGCACACCCTTCTGGTTTAGGCTTCCAATCCTCCAAACATCCAAATGCTACAGAGATGGAATAAAAATGACTATCCATCACCCACCCCAACACATGTCCTCCACCCCAAGTCTGATATATTCATTCTAGTGACTCCAGTTGGTTGACAGATGGATCAGTGACCAGCCTGCTAAAACCTGATGACCTATCCCTGGAAAGTTCCTCACCACTGTGGCCCCTCTCTGTAGGGTAGCCACCAGCAGACAGGGAGCTAGGGTACAGAAAGGAGGAAAAACAACTGCTGGGAGCCAGAAAGAGACAGACAAACCCTGCTGGTGTCCCTGGAGTAGTTTGCCAGCACATCAACCCTATAATTGGTTACAATAGTAATAAGACACATATTCACTCGCAGTGGAAGATTATGGACCAGTACTGGGGGTGGAGAGAGACTGGCAGCTAACTAGCCCCTGACCTAATTGGAGGAACCTTCCTGGAGCCCCTGATCCTGCTCTGCAAACATTAATTTTGTGCCTTGTGCCTTGCTTGGCTTGACACTTGAATCATCAGTGTGACCAGGCTTCCATCAGGAGCACTCTGCATAACTGAATATTAAACTTGGAGCAAGATAATGGCTGGTTATCCAGAAAATAAAAGAGAAAAGATATCATCTGATCCCTTCTCTGCAGAGATATGTAATGTCATTTGCTCAGGCTAGGTTTTTCTTTTTTTTCTGGATGACATATTTTTACATGATATTTTTCCAACTCAGCTCCCCCTCCCCCACAAGAGTTATCCCTACAGTAAACAGTGCCACCACCACCCTGAAATACACAATCATGCACACACACATAACCACTCAGAGTCCTCTCCTCGGGATCAGATGGGAATAGGGGCCCTATCATCTATCTGAATTCCCCACTTTTCAAAACAGAGATGTTTTCATTTCAACCCTGAAAATATTGACAGTGTTGTCATTTATGGTGCTAGACATGGGAGAGATGGGATAGCAGTAGTGGAGTTGTTTATGAAATTATATTCCCCTCTGTGGAATTTATGAAACAAACCTCTCCTGAACATTTGGTAAGTGATGGACATTAAACTCAGTTCTACAAGGTAGGCCAAGAAGGGGGAACCCCAGCTAGTGCTTTTGGGGGAGTGCCTAGCCTAATAGGGAGAGGATCCTATATATAGGACACATCATAATACAAGTCTTAAAGAGGAGCCCCCATCTTAAGATGCATGGTGGAGTATCATTCTTCATACCTTGTTATCATATCCCAGGATAAATCTGAAAAGCAGAAAGACACCCCCTAGGTTCAGAAAAGCTGCCTTGAGGAGAAGGCATTCAATCTGGGCCTTGTCAGACAGGAGTTAGTAGAAATGGCAATGATTTAGGGGAAGGGATGAGTGAGACTAGTAAGTATGGCTGGGCATCAGGAAGACCAAGGGCCAAGTGAAAAACCTCATGGGCCTAAACATCCTTGTGGATAGAAGGCTGAATTCCCCTGCTGGGTTTGGGGATGGAGTTCCTATGAACAGAGGGATTAGGCAAATTGAATCTTAGGGTTGCTTTCCAGAACCTTGATACCCTGGCTGGAAGGCAGTTCCTATGGGCCTTCTCTTTCCCTTGCTCCTGTGCTCCACTGGGGTAAAAGCCAGCCCACTACTTTCTACATTGTCCCCCTCCCTGCCACAGGAATCTGAAGTGTGTTGTGGAAGGAGCCGTGAGCTGCAGGGTTGGGTTCTAGGCCATGCTAGGGGACCCTGAACAAGCCAAGGCACCCTTCTTAGGCTTGAGCACTTATGAAATGGAGATCACTAGAGTGGTGTGAGAATTAGATGAGATAATGGACACCAAACACACTTTGTAAACTGTAAAGTGCAGTGCAAATGAGAAAGATTAACATTACTGTTATTCTTAGCACCTTCCAAGTCAAATCCCAGTTTCTTAGGCAGTAGCAGACCATGTGTAAAAGGCCACTTATTTGGGAAAGGCATTCACTGTGGGGAGCCCAAGGGACCAGCTGCCTTGGCCATGCTGAGGAAAAGCCAGGTGTGAGGGGATTTTAAAAGCAAGAGTGTGGGGCGCCTGGGTGGCTCAGTTGGTTAAGCGACTGCCTTCAGCTCAGGTCATGATCCTGGAGTCCCTGGATTGAGTCCCGCATCGGGCTCCCTGCTTGGCAGGGAGTCTGCTTCTCCCTCTGACTCTCCCCCCTCTCATGTGCTCTCTCTCATTCTCTCTCTCTCAAATAAATAAATAAAATATTTAAAAAAAAAAAAAAAGCAAGAGTGTGAATTTATACAAAGTCTTCTGCTTAAGGGCAGTTTTAAAAGTGTGTGTGTGGTGAGAGTGGGTGAACTAGGCAGGGGTATCTCTGGGACTGGCATTCTCTTCCCACAACTTCAGGCCCTCCTCCTAACTAGGACCAGGGTCACCTTTGCTGGCAAAGACCAGCCTTTAAACTGTGCTGTCTCCCATTTCCCTACCTTGTCCTTCCCAGGGCCATGTACCTCCCCACAGCCACCCATAATGTCTATTATGTCTCCCAAGACAGTAGAACAGGAGGTGGCAGGGTCACCCACAGCTGGTATCCCTCTAGCCCAGCCCTACCTAGCTACCTCTGGCCCAGATCCCTTCTCCATGCTCCTTGCTACCCTACCTGGTCCCAGTGCTATCCTTCCCCAATGGGCTATGTGCCTTCATTTGGGAACACAGAATTGACTGGCCAGGAGAGTGAAGTGGGGCAGAAGGCAAAGGGGACTGCAAGGGACAGACTCTGCAACATTTTCAGGTTGGAGCTGAGTCCCCTCATGGTTCCTGCCAAGAAAGTGGTCCTGCCAAATGCAGGGCCCCTCAACGCTTGGGTTTCTTAACGTGTGGCTAAGTTTCTGGTGGCCTGGTGGGTAAGGGAACACTCTAAAGCTACTCTGGGGTCCCTGGCAGGGGCAGTTTGTTGCAGCTGCTGCTATCATGGCAGGGAGTGGGATGTGGCCATCTCTGCTCCCAGGACCAGCCTCAGGCCATGCTGGGACCAGTGGAAGGCTGGCTACTAGGGCAGAGCTTTTGTTTTCCTCCCTTCCTCTCAAAACACAAGCAGGAGACGAGCCACAAACTTGCCCCAGGAACCCTTCTTAGTGAGGAGGAAACAGCTGCAGCCTGAGCCTTACATATTTTGCTCCCAGCTCAGCTTCCTGGGGCCAGTTCAGCCAACTTAGAGTTCAGGGAAGAAGTGTGCGGATTTATGCAGTAGCTCCAGAGGCATCACCTCAACCAGGCATAGTTCCCTAGACCTCCACCAAGCAGTCTTCCTGGGGACAAGCCTACTCTGGGCCCATCTTGCCCTTGTGTATGAGGGCATGGTAACTAAGGAAGCACCAGTGAGGACAGAGAGCCCTCCCCCCAACAAGAGGCACTCAGTTCTGCACTATAATCAGTTCTGCCTACCTGGGGGAAATCTAGCAAGTTCTTTCAGTTTCCTCAACTGGAAAATAAGCGTATTGAGAGTACCTACCTCTTAAAACTATTGTAAGGAACAAAACCAATGTATATATGTATACCAAATAAAATTCAGTATATAGCAGAGGCTCAAAAACATAGCAACTAATTTTTAAAAATATTTTCTTCAAACTATAGTTGGACAATTTCCAGCAACAAAACTCCTTGGTTTGTGTAAGTCACCAAAACTCCTTGGGCCTCAGTTGCCCCAAATGGTAAATGACGGTGACTATGTTGGTATCTCACAGGAGGCTTTAGCTGCTCTTTTAGCCACCTTTCATATTCAGGGACCTAAAATGTTGCCTCCAGTCAGCTAGTGGCTAGCAGCTCTGGATTAACTGGGTAATTTCAACTAGCCATGTTCTGTAGTCTAGGCCAGAAAGGTCAACAATTCAAATTTACCTAAATGTACCAACATCAAAGGAAATGCAAGTCAATAGACACCCTTCACCCAATGGGGCACTTACCAGTTTACAAAACACTCCCCACTCCCTCACCTCCCATTTGCCATTCCCAGCAATCCATTAATCAGTCCTGGTGGGAGATGCTAACTCCTTGTCACCTTGTCACAGAAAAGGAAACCATCTAGACTTGGGAAAAGGCTTTACCTAAGTTCACACAGTGGGATGGTGACAGAGCTACACCAGCCCCCAGGCCGCTGGAGTCCCCATTCCAATGCCATTTTGTTGCACAGGGATAGCTCCCAATTGAAGGAGGAAGACTGAGAGCAAGGACTGTACAGGTTCCCCTCACACCTGAAAGCCATCATCTCCCCCTCCCCTTGCACCCCTGTCCCAGCCCAGCTGAGCTTTCTCTGAAGCACTTCCAGTCCTCACTTGGCTGCCACTGTTTTGGTCCCATCTAGCACATTCCAGAAAGCATGCTGACTTCAGAATACAAGGGCTGCCAACCCAGAATGTGGCTGCTCTCCTCATCAGCAACTCCACCACCACCACTCCCAAATTGTGGAACACACTCCTTTACTCTCCCTTTCCTTGGGAGATAATTTTGAGAGGCCAAAAAAGGTTCAAACAGAAACTTGCCATTGGGGACAAAGATGCAGAATTTGAGCTATTATTTAAAGGAAATGACCTATGGGACACCTGGGTGGCTCAGTCAGTTAAGTGTCTGCCTTTGGTTCAGGTCATGAACCCAGTGTCCTGGGATCAAGTCCTGCATTGGGCTTCTTGCTCAGCGGGGAGCCTGCTTCTCCTTCTGCCTGCCACTCTCCCTGCTTGTGCTCTCTCTCTCTCTGATAAATAAATAAATAAATAAATAAATAAATAAATAAATAAAATCTTTAAAAAAATAAATAAAGGAAATGACCTATGAGATTATCTGGAACTGGAATCACCCATTTCTAAAGCCCACAGCCAAGGTCCACTCCCAAAACCATTTGTTCAGGGCCTGAAGGAAGGGCCGCCTGGCTTGGCATCCTTTTGTGAGGCTATACAGACTGCTGGCAGAGCTTTACCCAAGCTACTCCTACAACCACATCTCCCCTAACTTGCAGCCTTACCATTAAGGAACACCTCCTCTCAAGGGGGTATCCCATAACCTCTAGATGCAGCACAGACTCTAAATTGGGCCTTCTTGCCTTGGCTCCCATTTGCCCACCACCAGCCTCTCAAATGAGTTAACATACTCATCCTAGGGTAATTCATTCTGGCAGGCCTCGGTCTTTCTGTTCATCTCTCTCAAATGGACCCTCCTTCATGTTATAGTCACTACATATAGCACAGAGCAGGAGCTCAAACAACATTGGTTCAATTGAAATCTAATTCAGCTGGAGTTTGTCAGCCCAGAACTAAAATGCCAGCTTCATCCCTTACAAATGGTGGGGTTTGAGAAATCGGCCTAATCTCCCTGAGACTCAAACACCTTATCTAGAAAATGAAAAAAATGTTATCATGCAGGATCACTGTAAGAATTAGAGATGATAAATGGAAAGGGTAAATTGCTCTCTAGTTACTGAGCAGATGTTCAATAAAAGACCCTTGTGATGGGGCCTCTTGCAGCCACCTTCTCTACTCTAGCTCCTCAGCTGCCCGCCCATGTCCTCTGAAGATGACACAAGCCTCTTAGCTGAGCTCCCTCTGGTCCTTCCCTGCTACAACACTGAAATCCCACTCCTTCCCTCTCCTTCTTCCATCTCCTCCATACCCTTGCCAGATTCATTTTTATAACCCTGATTTCAGTGCATCACTCCTCTACTTACCAAATTACTCCACACCACCTACAGGGTCAGAGTCTAACCCCTTTCCCTGACCTTCAAGACTCACTCTCCCTGCATGCCCCTTGCAGGTTTCCTAGCCTCACTTCTCTACCCTTTAGCCCCCAATACATAGGGACTTCTCCAGTCTAGGAGGTATGGTCACTCAGACATCACTTCTTCCTAGAAATTGGCTTTCCTGGTAAGCCTTTTTGATGCCCCACTTTCTCCTGAGGCTGCTGAAGTTCCCTGCCCAGCTTGCCTGGAATGATGGGGGCTCTGGGAGCCAAGCCATCTATTTGCTACACCCCTCTCAGGCTCCCAAACTTCCTTAGAGAAGAATATATCTGAGGTGGGTGCCATGCCTGCCTAGTAAGGCTTCTACTATGTCAATACTAACCCAGCAAGGGTGACATCAAAGACAGGCACCACCTCCCCCACCCAGTTCAGATGAATAAGAGGAGCTAACTTCAGGGAAACAGATGTGACAAGGCAGCTAAGGAAAGCCTGAAGAGGAACAGCTGGACCAAATGAACAATGGAGATCCTGAACTTTACCATGTATCCACTTCCCTATATATACCATACCCTATGTGAGAGGCCAGGTAAGGAAACTGAAGCTTGGGAGGGGATCAGAATCAGTGTATCAGTGTACTTAGAGGAAGAAACCTTGAACTGAGGGGCAAGAACTTTATGCTCCTGTGTAACCTTGAGCAAATCCCCTCCCTGTTCAGGGCCTCAGTTTCCCTATCTAGAAATGGGAAATTGTACTAGGGGGTCTGCTTGCCCCAGGCTGTGTGAGAAGCTGGGAGAAGGGTAGTCCTGTGCCCAGTTTTCTAGTGGCTGCAGAAAGAGGAGGCATGTGGGGCGCCTGGGTGGCTCAGTTGTTAAGCGTCTGCCTTCGGCTCAGGTCATGATCCCAGGGCCCTGGGATAGAGCCCCACATCGGGCTCCCTGCTCAGCGGGCAGTCTGCTTCTCCCTCTCCCATTCCCCCCGCTTGTGTTCCCTCTCTCGCTGTCTCTCTGTCAAAAAAAAAAAAAAAAAAATCTAAAAAAAAAAAAAAAAGAAAGAGGAGGCATGTGATTTTGGGGGTCCTAGGCTTCAGTGGGAGGCCTGCATGCCTAACTGGTTGGGCTCAGTCCACCACTGCACTACAGCCCAGCCTCACTTCTCATGCCTCCCTCCACAGAATCCTGCCCAACACTTTACTTTTTCAAAATGCACTAGGCCTGGCCAGTAAATATTTCCTATATGTCCAGAGGGGAGGGGGACCAGAACTGGTCTGGTCCAGCCCTCTCTCCCCTGAGTAGCCCCCAGCAGGGAGGGCTGAGGAGTGCTGGGTTGGGTTAGTATCTGTTTGGAAGCACAGCAGGGGAAAAAAAAAAAAAAAAACTGTAGGAGATGAAAGCACTGAAGGCTCTGCAACAAGAACTGCAGATCAAAAGGTCCCAGATGCCCCTGCAGCACCAGTATGCCTGCCTCTGCTGCCACCAAGCCCCCTCATATTATTTTCATTGTCCATAATTATCCCCTAATCCCAAAAGGGGAGGTGTGGAGAAGCAATGCACCCTCACTCAGATGGCACCTGCACCTCCTCAGTGGTTTTGGTTTCCCTAACTTTCTTCCTGGAGATACACTTACACATGCACAGGTTTGAAAAATATGACCAAGGAGAGGAGATGACAAGCTCTGAGATTATTTAATTCAGAGAACAGAAGTTGGGAGTGGGGAGAGACGATTTAATGCCCATGAAATCTCCAGTGGTTTGTTAAGCGGGAGCAATGATAGCCAGCTGCCCTCAACCTCACCCCCCCCCAACACTTACACACACACACACACACACACACACACATGCACTCATGCATGCACGCACATGTGCATGCACACAGGTTTATGTATAGCATGAGAGGCTCAGATTAGCCCTGAGAAAGAACTTCCTGGCAGTGTGAGATGTGTGACCAAGGAATGAGTGACACAGGGAGGAAATGTCTCATCTGGAGGCTTTACCTTTATCACCTAGTTTATCTGCCTGGATTGATTCAAGTTGGATAACTGATTCAAGTGATGGAATAACACTGGGCATGCCCTCTTCTAGCCTCAAGTAGCCTATCTGTAAGTGAGGGGACTGGAAGCCCTTTTTCCCTCTTTGGTTCTACAAGCAAGTCAGTGACCTGCCAGGCTTACTGTTATTTATTTCCTTATTCCCCTGGACCAGGGGAGCAGGGCTGCCCCCATGCCTCATACACACACTTTCAGAGAGTGTAAATGTAACAGTTCTTGAGGAATTTTTAACACTTCCACTATACTAAGAGAGAATCATTGGACTTTCAACTTCTTCCAGATACCTCCCCTCCTTCTGAAACTTTCACCCCCAACAGGCTGCAGACCAAGGCCAAAAAGCAAAATAGACATGAAAGGGGAGGTAGAGTTCTCCAGATGGGGCCCCCAAGCTAAACCCAGCACCTTCTCACTCCTGAGGAATGGAAGAGGTGAGGAAGGTTAGAGGTTGGTTAATAAGATTTGTATTGAACAGAGGCCACTGGAGACAGTGGGACACAGTGTAAGAGCCCTTGCACAGGAGGCAGCAGCCTATCCCTAAATGCTGTGTGATCTTAAGGAAATCCTTGTTGCTTTCCAGGACTCAGTTTTTCCACCTTGTAAGCACAGGAGTCCAAACTGATGCTCCCTGAAGCCCTGTCCAGTTGGAAGGATGGGGATCAACAGAGGCCTGGGGGATGCTTAGCCTCCACCACATTGGTATGTAGACTCTAGGCACCCTCCTTCAACTTCACCCCCTGCAAGGCTTAAAGGAAGCCAACATGGTACAACTTCCCTCCAGAAATAGCTGTCCCTCAGTTCTATGTCCAGATCCAAAGGTGACCTCTTACAGTTCCAACTTACAGCATGCTTCCAATCTCTAAGACCCCTTTCTAAAATTCCATATTATTATCGCATATTTGCACCCACACATAGAAGTATCAAAACCTCCCAATTTTCCATTCTTCAATGGCCCCTTCTCCCATTCTCCCAAGATCAGACCCCCATTCCATAGCCTAGCATTTGGGAATGCCCACCACTGGGCACTAACCTCCTCTCTACCTTAAATCCAACAATCTCAACCAGAAAAGACTAAGTCATATTTCTCAGCCTGGCTGCCAACAACCCCTTCCAATTCCTAATTTTGCTTATACCACTACTTTGCCTAGCCAAACCCCTCTACTTTCTGGAAGCTTCCAGGGTGATCACCCTGCAAATACAGATTTCTCCTCTCTCCACAGTAGTTGTCTCTAGGCTCATGAATTAGCAACCAAAGATATGTGTAGTCTGGGGTATGGGCAGTACAGATCTTGTGCTTGTTGCTGAAGGGAGGTATCATGATTAATTTTTTTTCTTGTAGTTGCAACCCATCGCCCTTCTCCATTCTCATTAGGCATACTCAATAAATATCTGAGCCTTGAGTATCATTTCTCTAATCACTTTCATATGGATCGGGACAAGTGCAACTTGGAGAGGTAAAGGTCTTCTTGAAAGCTCCACAAAGACAGCAAGTCTTTCTAGACCATTCATGAACTGCTATACATTGCTAGGCTTTGAAGGGGGTTGTGGCTGAGTTCAAGGTTTCATTTACCCCTCTGAGGGGTTCTGAGAGAATCCAGACATCCATGGTATCAAGGAGACAAATTAGAGGCAGGGAAACTTAATTATAGTTTGCCTCCTATTAAAATTTAAGCCCCCAAATGGCCAAGGGATGCAGGCAAGCTTGTAGGAGTTCTGAGCAAGAAGAGGTCATTATGGGTTGCAAGAGACAGACAGAAAAGACACCCAGGAGAAGGTGGGCTCAGAGCTGGGGCCTGAGAGGGAAAACAATTTGCACAGTGCAGGGTGAATGGATTTGTGTGTGAGAAGGGGAGTTATATAGGGAAGATATATTAGGAGACTGTTGGTCTGAGGCAGGGCAGACAGCAGGTCCAGCCCTGAGGTGGAGATACCCAGCTGCAAAAAGTTGGTTTCCTTTGGTGCCTGGTCAAAGTGGCAAGAAGTGACTATAGTGTATTATCTGCAGTCCTGGCTGGTGTCACAAAGGTCCCCAGCTAGCCTTCCCCCAAGTGAGGGATTTACTCCTCTCAAATACCCAGGTTTTGCAGCCCACAGGGTTCTCCACCCTCAGAAGCTGTCAAAGGTCCAAGAAGAGCCTGCCAGGCCCCTTGGTCACTCCCTCTCTCCTGTTCTTTGGAAAGGCCTAGAGTTTATTGCCAGACGCAAACCATGGTGCAGTGACTGAGCGGTGGGTGGGGCCGAATGAGGGGAGCTGCACTGGGGGTAGAGGGCTCTGCTAAAATGCCCTCGGGTAGGGCAGGGAATCCAATAGCACAGTGCCCTCCACCTAGCCCATATCCATGCCTATGCAGCAGGCCGACAGAGCCACAGAGGGAAATATTTGTGTGTAGGAGGAGGCTCCCCTTGACCCTGTGGGCCATGACAAGATGAGTCTGACCAAACCGAGGCCAGCTCTGCAGGGCCAGTCCAGCTGCTACCTGGGCACCTGGACTGGGGAGCGCATGGAGGGCACAGCCCCTCTTCACCAGGGAACCTGGGCAAAGTCCTGCAGTCAGGTGGTCACCAGTGTCAGAGGTGTCTGCAGTAGACAATGACAGCAGCTCAGCAGGCTGTGTATTTTAAGTAACTGTGAAGTTGGAGGGTTTGGCTGTCTCTCTAGCTCTCTCACAGACCCAAAGGGTGAGTTCTTTACTACAATAATTGCTCCCTTGGCCTCTGGCACAGAAATCCCCCCCACCAACAGGAGGCTTATCGCTATTTTTAAACGGGAGGCAGGAAAGAAAAAAGCGGCCAGTGCTCTCCGAGTGGAGGAGGTGAGGCGAGTGGGGACAAAGCGGCCTTGCAGATCTAACCCAAGGACTAGCTTGAGCTGCAGCTCTAACCTAAGGTCCAGCAAGAACTCCGTTGCCAGCCCGCCTGCCCACGGGGGCGGGCGCCAGATGTGCTTGGAGGCCCAGGAGCAGGGGGTGAGGCTGGTTGGGGCCCGCAAGGCCGAGGTTCCTAAGTGGGCAGCACACAGGCCCAACTCAGCTCCCTGGGAGAGGAGGCAGACAGTGTGGACAGCCCAATCCACGCCAAAGCCAGTATCCATTGGGCCCAGGCCAGCGCGCTGCCTCCATCCGCAGAGGGGAGAAGGAGGCAGGGGATGCGCAGGGGAGGGAAGGGGAGGCAGCTGGGCCGCTGGGGTGAGCAATACCCACGTAACACAGCTGTTCCAGCTAATAATGTGCTACAACAAAGCTGCAGAGCTCCCGGCCTACAAATGCACCGCTGGGGGTGCTGGCTGGCGGCTCCCCTCCGGGATCCGTGCGGTAGCACGTGCGGGGCCTCATCCCCGCCTCTCCCGAGAGCCCGGAGGCATGGCCCAGGCTAGCCTGCTTGCCTGCCCGCCCTCTGTAACCCCCTCTAGCCGCGGTCGCCGGCGCCCAGAGGACTCTGCTTTGCCCCTCACCAGCCAAGTCCTCAAAGCGGGTTCCCAGGGGGAACGGAGAGCGGCCCGGACGCCCACTGGCCCAGCCCTTGGAGCCCCTCTTCAGGCGGCCGGAGCGGAGCACAGGGGACTGCACCGGACGGCGGGCAGGCGGAGGCTCCCGGCTGCGCGCAACGCTTACCCGGCCGGGTCGGGTTTCCAGCCCGGTTATTGTCTGCTGCGCCGCCCGGGCCGGGGCTCGAGCCTAGGCTGCTGTGGCTGAGATCGCCGCCACCGCTGCTCCCGCCGCCGCCGCCTCCACGGCTCTAGTCACCTCCTGCACTGCGTCCCCTTCCCCAGGCTTGGGGCAGCTTCCCCATACCCCCTCCCCACGGACTCCACAGCCACAGGGTGGGGCGTCCGCGCCCTGATTGGCAGAAGTGTGGCCCAATCGCCACGGTGGGAAGGCGTGTCCTGCCCCGCCCACTGTTTTCCTTGGTGCATTGCCCTTTAAATGCAAATAAGCGCGGGCGTGGTGTTTGCAGGAGGCGGAGAGCGTGAAGAACCCCTTGCTGGGACTCCCCATTCCCGCCCCCACACTGGGCGGATCGTGGCTGGGAGACCCAGTGAGCTCGCTGGGCCGGTCCCGCCCGGCTGGGGCTCGCTGGAGCCCTGGAGTTCGGTTTCGGTTTTGCATACACTCCCATTTCCGTGGACGCTATGCAATCGTGCTGAGGCGCCCAGGCCGCCACCCGGCAGTTTATTCCAGAGCAAGAGGAGGGCGAGGAGAGGCGGGGCGGAGAGGCTGGGGAACCTGGGGGACTGCAAAGCCCCTTGGCGCCTCGCTGGGCCCAACCTTAGGTGTAGAGATAGGGCCCCGCGGCGCGCGCCCCCAGGCCAAGCAGAGGGGGGACTCACCTGCCAGGAAAGCCAACTGCAGCGTCCATGCCCCAGCTTTGGCCTCTCAGGCACACCAGAGCCCTTCGGGACCATCGAGGTCAGTTTGCACCCGTTACCCAAGGGCCTGCTGTTGCTCAGAGAAGGGAAGGCACTTCCCTCAGGTCACCTAGCCTGCCAGCGACAGGGGCAGATTTGGAATTCAGAACCCCAGGTTCCTGTCCTAGGCTGCTTTTATTTTTCTCTGGAGAGACCTGTTCCTGTAGTTTGACCCTCACCCAAATTTCCCACTTTCATGGAACCAGAGGGGATCTCCAAGGCCTCTAGAGGGCCCCTCAACCTTTTCATGGTAAGCCAGGCTTTGTGCAGTTTCCTGTCCCTGAAAAGTCTAGAAATTGAGAGAAAAATCTTGTCTGGGCCCAGACTGGAGGTCAAGGTGGAATGAGGAGGCCTGTACCAGCCTTGCTGGCTTCTGTGTTTGGGATGTGGCAGGTTGCCAGCCTGAGCTTGGGTCTTAACTAGCCTGAGGGCAGTAAGTGGCTGCCAAGGACTAACTAGTGAGCTGAGGCAATAAAGAATCCAGTTCTACCACTAGCTCAAGAATATCCAGAAGGCCCTACCCTAAAACTCTGTGAATGTCTGAAAAGGGTGGGGGGATTAAAGTTGAGGAGAGGGAAGAGATTAGAGAACAATGCCTGCTATTTTTGCATTGCAAAAGGAGTATTCCTGTCTGCCTTGAAAAGATCCAGCTGCTAGAGTGGAAAGAGGAGGACAGTTGCCTCTGCCATGTGTGGAGCACAGGAAATGACATGGCTTGCTAGGGCTGGGATCTGGCTCCAGCTCTACCTCAGATTTGTCGTATGACCTTGACTAGTCCATTTTCCTCTCTGGGACAGTCTATCACCTCATCTCCACAAGCAGGGTATAAGATTGATCAAGCTCCTTGATCTCTTCCAACTCTGATAGTTGAACTCAATTCTTTCTCTAATATTCCATGATGTTCTATGATCTTCCATGACATTCTATACATCTCCAACCAAAATGAGCAACTTGAACATCAGACCTCCTATTCTGGTCCTGGGTCTAGGTAAATGGCAGGTAGTCGGGAGCCACTGGCTCATTGTGTGACTTTGTTGGGCAAGTACCTTCTCCTCCCTAGCTTTAGTTTCCCCATCTGGATGTCTGAACTATAATATTTCCTTGGAGCTGTGCTTTCCTGCTTTGCAAAATCCTGATTCTCATTTGTTGGACCTGATTTGGAGGTGTCTTTTTTCTAGCACCTCCTCCATATGCTTCTGCAACTGCCTTGTGCCTCTGGTTGCCTGCCATTTGTTCATGTTTCACCTAGAACCCTGATTCTCTGAAGTAGGCCAAATATTACAATTTGAAGAAGACAGTTTCCAAATCTGGAGCCCAGGGAAAAACAGGGCCAGGGCAGTCTCCACTGTGGGAATAGGGAGAGAGGAACTGTGCAAAGCAGTCAAGTGGTGGGCTTGAAATAATCGTGAGGCAAGGAGGTACTGCTGTGCTACTCCTGTCACAGGAGCTAGTCCTCCATGTCCTCTTTCCAGCTGCCAAACATTCCATCATCCGAGTTAGCCTTGGGATGGACAGATATTGAACATTGGCCTGGGTCCAAAAGATATAGGGTTTTAGAAAAACAAAAGTAGTCTTTGACATGCTAAAGATGTCTCCCAGCTGTGTGCCCTTCTTCTTGGTCCTGATATTTCTAAGTCTCAGTATGAGATTATGCACATGTGCATTAAGGAGGAAAGGGTGGTGGTGGGGTGGCACAGATCCTGATTTGTATGGTCCACTCTTCTTCAGGGACAATGTATAGGAAGAATAAGTGTGGTCATAAACTTTTACCTCAAAATGCCTTCTCAAAGAGGGAGTCCTCCAGGCCCCACTTCCACATGCTGACTGACACATGGTCAACTTGTTTGGTCACTATAGGGCCTAGTCATGGGAGAGCAAGAATATTTTCTTGTCTTAAGTTTCTTCACCTACATAATGGAGATAATACCTCTGCTGCTTGGTGTCATGTGGCTGCAGTGAAAAGCTTATGAGAACAGATGTGCAGGCTGTATGGAGGCAATTCCATAAACTCAGGTAGACAGACTGGTCCACATGAATACAGTGCTTCTTTCTTTCTTTACTAAATGTTCCATGGCTACCTCCTCTATGCCAGGCCTGGTGATAGGCATTGGGAAGAGGGGGTACAGTGGTAATACTCTGGGAGAATGGGCACTCAGTGGATGGAGTTCTGAGAGGAGCTGAAAGCTAGACTAGAAGTCTGGCAAAAGTGATCTGGAGCATTGTAAATGAAGAGCTTCCTTCCCCCCAGGGTGGGGAGGGGCATCAGAGAAAAGTTCTATGGAGGGATGACCTTGATGATTGTATCAAGTCGGAAAAGTGAGGAAAGGATTTCTGCCCAGTTCAAAGCCCATCAATGTGAGAGGGCAAGAGCTAGGATTCTGGACACCTGGGCCTGGTGCATATTGATATAGGGGGAGAGAAAGAACTGAAAACTAGGGCTAAAAAAGATAGGTCTGGGGCCAAAGTGTATAAGACCATGACTGTCTGGCTAAAAGACTGAGGCTCAGCTAGCTAAGTTTGTCCTTCTCAGTGAAGCAAGCAGAATAGTGTAGTGACTTTGCTACTAGACTGCCTGAGCTGGGATGCTGGCCCCATCACTTAGGAGTGGTGTGACCTGAGCAAGTTATTCTATCTCTCTGCATCTCAGTTTTCTCTTCTGCAAAATGGGAATAATAATAGTACCCATGTCACAGAACTGGGGTAAGAATTAAGTATTTAATTTAAGTATTTAGCACAGAACCCGATACATCCAAAGCCTTCAATAAATGTTAGCTACTGTTGCTGTTATTATTATTGTTAGTCTCCTGATCCAATGTACAGATCTTCAGAGTTATAGAACTTACATGACTTTGAAACCATTTTTTGATATAAACACACATGAGTCTATGATTTCTTTTTTTTTTAATATTTGATTTATTTATTTGACAGACAGAGACAGCGAGAGAGGGAACACAAGCAGGGGAAGTGGGAGAGGGAGAGGCAGGCTTCCCGCTGAGCAGGGAGCCTGAAGTGGGGCTCGATCCCAGGACCCTGGGATCATGACCTGAGCCGAAGGCAGACACTTAACGACTGAGCCACCCAGGCACCCCGAGTCTATGATTTCTTATACACAAGTTTCTTTTTTAAAAATTTTATTTATTTGAGAGAGAGAGTGAGCTTGTGAGCAGGGGAGGGAGGGGCAGAAGGAGAGGGAGAAGCAGACTCCCTGCTGAGCAGGGAGCCCAACACAGGGCCCAATCCCAGGACCCCAAGATCATGACCTGAGCCAAAAGCAGACGCCTGACTGAGCCATGTAAGCACCCCCAGAAGTTTCTTTTGATTGTACAGAGCCAGACCAAGTTTCCCAGGGCAGAGGATCTCTGGCCATCTTTGTATCCTTAGCACCCAACAGAGGATTTAGCACAAACTTAATGTTCACCATATATTTGTTTAACATAGTCAAATGAGGCATCTTCAGGTCTAATATTAAGCTTAATTGCCAGCATCCATCAGAGTGATGTTTCTACTCTCTGAACACTGCTGTGTCAGGTTCTGTATTTGGTGCCACATCCATAACGGTGAACTAGACACAGATTCTGGCCTTAGATCAGCCAGTGTAATGCAGGAGGCACATAACCCATCAGACCAATGCCCTGCAGTTTCTGACTTAGGCAAGGCGCTGGTTAGTGTTGCCATCCACTGAACTGAGAAATATAGGAATGGGATTAAGGAAAATGCAACAACATGGATGGGACTAGAGTGTATTATGCTAAGTGAAATAAGTCAGTCAGAAAATGTAATGATTCTGTTTAGGACAGTCTAAGTTTGACTTGTCTGAAATCCTACCTCCAGGGCTTTGTACTTGCTGTTCCCTCTGTCTACAGTGTTTGTCCTCTGAATACTGACCCGGTTTGTTTCTCATTTCCTTCAGATGTCTGCTCAAATGACACCTTATTAATGAGACTTTCCCTGGACACTTAAGATATAAAATAGCAATCTCCATTTCTACCCCCTTCACTCTCCAATCCCTTAATTGGCCTTTTTTTCTTACCCATAACATATATCACCTCCTAGCATATGAGTTTTTATTGTTATTTATTTTTGTCAGTTTTTATTTTTTATTTTTCCCAAAGCTCTGAAGCAGTTTATTAATAAGAAATTCATTTTTTTTCTTTTTTCTAATTGAAATATAGTTGACATACAGTGTTATATTAATTTCAGGTGCACAACATAGTATTTTGAATTTATATACATGATCATCACAATAAATGATCATGACGATAAATCTAGTTACTGTCTGTCATCAAAGTTATTACAATATTATTGACTATATTCCTTATGCTGTAAGTCATCCCCATGACTTATTTATTTTATAAATGGAAGTTTGTACCTCTTAATCCCCTTCACCTATTTCACTTATCCCCTAACCCTCCACCCTCTGGCAACTACCAGTTTTTTCTCTATATTTATGAGTCTGTTTCTGTTTTATTTTGTTTATTCATGTGGGGGTTTTTTTTAGATTTTATATATAAGTGAAATCATATGGTATTTGTCTTTGTCTGACTTATTTTACTTAGCATAATACTCTGTAGGTCCATCCATGTTTTAAGAGTACACTTATTGTGATGAGCACTTAGTATTATATAGAATTGTTTAATCATTATATTGTACACTTGAAACTAATATAATGCTGCATGCTAATTATACTTTAATACAAAATTAACTATAAAAAAGAATAAAAGGAATGAAATTTATTGTCAACTTTTAATTGTCTGTTTCCCATCATGATAATGAAATCTCTATGAAGGCTGACAACGAACAAAATATTTAAGTAAAATATGTAGTATATCAGATGGCAATAAATGTTATGGAGAAAAATAGAGCAAGAAAGGAGTACAGGAAGCATTGGTGGGAGGATGCTATTTTAAAAAAGGCAGTTGGGATAGGCCTTACCAAAAAGGTGACATTCAAGCAAAGATCTGAGGAAACTGAGGGAGCAAACTATGAGAATATCTAGAGAAAGAGAATTCTAGGCAAAAGGAACAGCAACTAAAAAGACCCTGAAGTGGGAACATACTGTAATGTTAGAGGAACAAGGCAACCAGTGCAGCTACAGCAGAGTAAGTGTGGGGGGAAATTGGTAGGAGAGGGGGTCAGAAAGGACATGGGAAACAGATGGCTATGGATTTATGAGTCATTTTAAAGACTTTAGACTTTGCAGGATTTTGAGCTGAGGAGTGGCATGGTCTTAGTGAAATGTCCAGGGAGCTGTAATAGCAAGGAAGGAAGCAGTGAGGTGAAGAAACTCTTACAGTGATGTAGGTGAGAGGCAATGGTGGCCCAGACCAGGGTGGAGGCAGTGAAATGATAAGTAGTTAAACTTTGGATGCATTTGGAAGATAGAACTGGCCAGACTTGGTGATGGCACCTTAGATGAAGGGTGTAAGAGAAAGAGAGGAGTAAGGAACAGGAGCTCACAAAGCCCTGAGAGGAAGGAATTGACAAGATGAGACCAGAGCCAGGAGAGCTGGGTCTCTCGGAAGCCAAGGAAGACATGGGGATTTTATGGAAAATGGTATTACTAAGAGTGCATGTGTCAGATGCTGCACAGAAGTCCAGCAAGACAAAGGTAGAAAAGATGACCTTGTGTGTTTATCTGGGAAGTCACTGATGATGTGGGCAAGGCCATTGTGGAGCAGGGTTGAGGGTGTACACCAGACTATAGTGGAGTGTCAAGAGAATGGTCTGCAAGGAAAGGGAGAATGTATGTAGCCTTCTTGTTCCAGAAGTTTGGCTTCTATTGAGATGGTGGCTAAAGGGGACACTGGAGTCCAGATTTGTTTTTACAAGATGGAAGGATGTGAGTTTACTTATATGATTAGGGGAAAAACCAATCAAGTTGGAGATACGGAAGACAGGATAATTGATAGGTAGGAGGCCCTGGATACAGGTGGGGGATGGGATCCAGAGCCCCTAGAGATGAGTTGGCCTTGATGAGGAAGAGGGACCAAGATAAGAGGGAAGGATGTGTGGATGCAGTAGAGTCTATTGTAATGACAAGTTGAAGATGTCATGCCTCTAGGTGCTCTGAGAAGTGGGAGATATAGTCCTCAAAGTGAGAGGAAAAGCAGTAGGTTCAAGGAAGCTTGTTAATATTGGACAAGGTTTGAAATAGTGACAACAGAGAATGGGCAAGTTGATAAAGGCCTAGCTGGTTTGTCATCCAGGAATGTACTGTGATCTCACTCAGTTTCATGAGATCCTGCTGTAACCTTGAGCAAGTTACTTTACTATGCCTCAGTTTCTTCATCTACAAAGTGGACATGAGTAAAATAAGGTCATTGAATTAAATAAGTTAATCCATGCTTAGCAATTACTGAGCACACTGCTTGGCACATAGTAAGTGTTAAATGTATATTAACTCTTTGGATTTCTATGATGATTACTTAACTTTTATTTCTTCTATGGCGTTCACCAGCCCAGGCTTAGAACAGCATGATGGCTTGATCCAAAGTTAGTTTGGTACTGGGTGAGAGATTGAAGTGATTGAATGAACACAGAATCAAAGATGGACAGGGAAGGACATGAAGACAAGGGAGAGGGGCAAATGGAGAGAAAGTAGGAAATCATGTGGTACCTGAAACTCAGAGCCTGGCACATATGAGATCTCAATAAATCTTTATTGAGTGAAAGAATGGGAGAGTTTGTGGGGTCAAACCATAGGGTTCCAGGAATGTCACTTCTGGAAAAGCAGACAGTTCTGACTGGAAAGGAGGACCTGCATTTCCAGGTGAGGCCAGGGGAGTAGGGGTAAAATGGAGGTTATATGGTGTTGTAAGAGTCAAGGAGGTAAAGGAACTGCAGATGAACTGGCCACTGGACCAGACCCTGCCATTAGCCCAGTCTCTGCTTTTCTATTGGGAGAAGGCAGTCTGTGCTAGGAGGAAACTGGCAAAGTAGGAGCTATCAAATAGACTAGTGTCTGGAAGCTAATGTCTTCTGTGACTACTGATGGATAGAGCTTAGAAGGTGCCAGGATGAAGCCAATGGTCATTCTTCTTGAATGATTGCTTGACTATGGAAGACCAGGATTTCCCCAGGTAGCTCAGGAAGTATTCTAGAAGTAAATGAAGTGATGAGTACACAAATAATGTGTAAGCAGTCAAATGCTCTGCGCTTACAAGAGGATGGCTAAATTAATGCTGCCAGAATAAATCCAGGAATATATGGTCAATTAATTTATGACAAAAGAGCCAAGTTATAAAATGGGGAAAGGACAGTTTCTTTAATAAATGGTGTTGGGAAAACTGGACAGCCACTAACAAAAGAGTGAAACTAGACCACTATCTTACACTATACACAAAAATTAGCACAATATGGATTAAAGACTTGAATATAAGACCTAAAACCATAAAAATCCTAGAAGAAAACATGGGCAGTAAGCTCCTTGACATAAGTCTTGGCAGTGACTCTTTTGGATTTGACACCAAAAGCAAAGTCAACAAAAACAAAAATAAATAAGTGGGACTACATCAAACTAAAAAGCTTCTGCACAGCAAAGGAAGCCATCAACAAAATGAAAAGTCAACTTAGTAGATGGGAGAAAATACCTGTAAGTCGTATAACTGATAAAGGGTTAATAGCCAAAATATATAAAGGACTCATACAACTCAATAGGAAACAACAACAACAACAACAACAAAAACCCCACACAAAAAAATCATTAAAAAATGGTCAGAGTCTCATATGGTTTGTCTCCCTCTCTTATTTCTTCCCCTTCAGTTTTCCTTCCCTTCCGATATGAGACTCTCGACTCCAGGAAACAAACTGAGAGTTGCAGAAAGGGAGGTGGGTGGGGGGATGGGGTAACTTGGTGATGGGCATTAAGGAGGACACGTGATGTGATGAGCACTGGGTGTTATATGCAACTAATGAATCATTGAACACTACGTCAAAAACTAATGACAGCTAATTGAACATAATAAAAAAAAAATACACAGGGGAAAAAATTAAATTAAATTAAAAAAAAGAAAACATACAGATGGCCAAGAGGTACATGAAAAGGTGCTCAACATCAATCATCAGGGAAATGAAAATCAAAACCAAACTATACCTTGACTAATTGAATTTAAATTAAAAAAATGAGATATCACCTCACACCTTGTTAGAATGGCTATTATAAAAAAGGCAAGAAATAACAAGTGTTGGTAAAGATGTAGAGAAAAGGGAACTCTTATGCACTGTTGGTGAGTAAATGCTGTGGCCACTATGGAAAATGGTATGGAGTTTCCACAAAAAACTAAAAATACAACTACATATGATCCAGAAATTGCAATTCTGAGCATCCAAAGAAAAAGAAAACACAAACTTGAAAAGATATATGCACCCCCATGTTCACTGCAGCATTATTTACAATAGTCAAAACATGGAAGAAACCTAAATGTCCATTGATGGATGAATAAAGAAAATGTGATTATACACACACACACAAACACATATAGCTGAATTCAGCTATAAAGAAGAATGAAATATTGCTATTTGAAGCAACCTTGAAGGCATTATGTTAAGTAAAATAAGTCAGACACAAAAAGACAAATATCATATGATCTCCCTTATATGTAGAAACTAATTTTTTTAATGAACTTATAGGGTACAGAGGAAAGATTGGTTGTTTCCAGAAGTGGGAGGTGGGAGTTGGTTGAAAAGGGTGAAGAGATCCAAAAGTACAAACTTCCATTTATAAAATAAATAATTCATGGGGAAATATAATGTACACCATAGTGACTATAGTTAATTATACTGTATTGCATGTTTGGAAGTTGCTAAGAGAGTAGATCTTAGAAGTTCTCATCATAAAAAAAGATTTTGTAACTATGTATGGTTATGGATGTTAACTAGACGTTGTGGTGATCATTTCATAATATATACAAATATTGAAGCAATGTTGTACATCTGAAACTAATAAAATGTTATGTGTCAATTATATCTCAATTTAAAAATATAATGATGCCAGATTTTCCCTGGGAAATCAGGGAACATGTTCTCCATTCATGCAACAAGTCATTCCTATGACTGTGCATACCCTGTTCTAAGAATTGAAATCTTTAAGTCCAAAATACCAGAGTATTCAGGGCCCTCTCCAGTCTAGTTCCCAGCCTAACCCTTGTTCAAATACATTGAACTCAAACCAAACTAAACTGGTTAGCCAAACAATGGCCTGCTTTTTCCTATTTCTATATCTTTGCTCACAGAGTTCCCTCCACTCATACCTTTCTTTCCTCTCTACTGATTAAAACTCTTTCCACCATTCAAGGCCAAGATCAAGTACAACCTCTTCCATCAGACTTTCCCTGTTAGCAACTGAAGGGGACCTCTCTGGTGTCTGAAGTCCAGTGGGCCATTTTCTACTTTGGATCTAGTCTTTGAGGTCCACCTTTCTGAATAAAGCAAAAGAATTTTCACATTGCAGGAGAGAACACAAACTGCAAGTGCAGAGCTGAGCCAGCCCCAGATTCATGACAATGTCAGGAAGGAAAGAAGATAAAGAGGTAAAGAGGGAGGGAAGAAGGGAGGGAAGTGGCCTAAATCTCCTGAAAGGGTTAAGATATGGCTTCTTGGAAGCTGGTGGTTGTTGTCAGGGGAAGTGGGAGTGTGGTGGCGGTAAGGAGACTAGGTTATCACCTGGGGCCAATTCCAACAAGAAACTAAAGGCCAAGGGGGGATTTCACTCCAGGAACAGACACATTATCTCTGCTGCCTCCTCCTCCTCATACCTCCTAGTGAAAGTTACCTCAGAAGATTTATCATCAGAATTTGAGATGACCCATTCCAACCCCTAGCCTGTTGTCCAAATGGGAATGGTCAGGCCTGGGGAGGGTATGGGTTGTCTTTGAAGTTGTCTCTGCTCACCTGCAACACAGGCAACTGGAAAAATAACAGCTAGGGGCAGTCTGGAGAGCTGGGACAATATGGGACCTTGACTTTGTCAGGTTCTCAGTCTGCTCATCTGAGTTCCAGCCCTTCTTTTCTGCCTAGAATTTGGTATGCTTTTACATCCTTCTCAAATGCAATTCTTTTTGAAATGCCCAGAGTATCTACATGCTTTCATGGGTCAGCCAGAGAATCCATGTCCCAGATGCCACAGGAGAGGCCACCCTGGCCAGGCCCCATTTGGAAGGATGTACTTTCCCAGGGGCCTGTAGAAGATGGAGCTGCTGAAGTTGACTCCTAATCCCCAAGGGCCCTAAGGGGGTGGGGGACAGAGCCAAGCATGGGGTCCTGGACAGTTCATTCCTCAGGAGCCCAGATTGAAAGAAAGGTAGAAAAGAGCTAGGGCTGTCTTCCCTGAAGCCCTCTGTCTGTGCTTACAGCTAAGTCCTTCAGTTCTTTTGCTCCTTATAGATAAACAGTTGCATTACTCCCCAAAACAAGAATGAAAGTCTGGAATCTGAGTGGAACAGGATTGTGGAGATAGATGTTCAATTTTCTTACCTTCCTTCCTAAAGTCTCTCAGGCACTAGGAACTAGGGAGAGTGGGGGAGGTAAGGAGGGGAGAGGCAAATCAGCTTAAGACCTTATTCCCTGCCTCCATTTCCTCATAATAGGAGATCATGATGTAGAGGGACTGTCAAGGCAGCTCCTAGGAAGAGCTCTAAACATCTAAAGATTATCTGGGTTCTCCTCCTCCACTCCTTCATCTTGTGTCTCTTGCACTATTTGTCCACATCTCCACCCACAGTTGTGCAAGAGAAACAGTACTGTAGATGCCTAGATCTGAATTTTGGTGGTTATCTGTGCTGGTCCAGGGCATGTCTGCCTCCTTCTCCTGTTCTTCTCCACATCATGGGGGGACTGACCATTATAGGATGCATTTCCCAGGCCCCTCCATCAATCATCTGGCTGGGTTCAATGAGGCACTGGGTGAGAGATTAGAAAAAATGGAGAAACCATGGTATTTAGCCTCTATCTTTTGTGCCTCTGTGGTGTCTCTGCAGTGGCTCTTCTGTGGCTCCCAATGTCAATATACTTCCAATTCCTCTGTGTGATCCCAGCTCATGGCTCAGATCATACCACTCTTTCCCACTGCCCCTCTATTCTTCACCTTCCTTGTTCTGCCTTATGCATCAAGGGTACTGACCCCTCTAGGCTGTATTTCCCAGGCTCTCATATTAGTTGACTTCTAGTTTCCCCCAATGAGAGTGACATTGGAGACAGACTGAAGGGCAGCAATGAGGAAAAGGGGAGGGTATTTCTTCCTTTCTTCTGATTTGAACAGTGTATTTCTTCTATGGTTCTAGCACCCATGGACAAGCCTACGATTCTGCTTTCCATCAGGTGACCTCTGTCCCTGAACTCGGACCGTACCTCCTCCTTCACCCCTTCAGAGGAGGGATGGTGTTGGCATCCTGCTGTAACTAATCTCTGGGTTACATTCCTGTCCTGTTTGGCTTCTCAACCTATCCACTATGTAACATATTTTTTATCTGCTTTAAATTATCTGCTATAAATATTTGGTAGTTTGTTTTCCCAGTTAGATCTTGACTATAAACTGGACTAGTGGGAATGCAGTCTATGATTAAAGGTGAATGAATGGGAGGATTGTTAGTTACTTGACTCGGAGGAATAGGGGGTTTGGTGACAGCCCCAGAAAGGGTTCCTTGTAGCAGCCAAAGAAGTGAATGGAGGTACAAGGCTTAGCAAGCAGATGCTACCCTTCCATCCACTTGAATTCTTCAGGACCTTGTTTCTAAGGACAACACAGTTCTAAATTTCCTTGAGAATCTTGAAGGAAGTATAAGCCATTGGGTTACTTTTTTTTTTTTTTCTCTTTCAGTGGCCAGGACTCCTATGCCTGTCAAATGCCAGATAATTACCATCTTTACCCTTGGCCAACCAGACCCCTTTCCCCAGTGAATCTCCCTCCCCCACACACATAGCAGTCATAGCAGCCACCAGGATTTATTTTGATGAGGATTTTATTGTGGAGGATAATACAGGAGAGCAGCCACCAGGATTTATTTTGATGAGTATCTTATTGTGGAAGATAATACAGGACAGCAGCTCCAGGTGAATAGATGGAGCTGTAGTGTCCTCCAGCTACCTGGATCCCCAGGTGGTTTTTGTAGGCATTGTGGGTTTCTGGTAAGGCTGCAAGGTTACAGTTGGTGTTTGAGGTAGCTAATCAACACAGGGGGAATATCCAGCTGGTTGATGGCTTGTGGTTGGCTGGCCTGGCGCAGAGCTCTGCGGATGACTAAACGGGCCTGTGATAGTAGTGACCGTGGAGTGGCTACAAGGAGAAACAGGTCATAAGAAGCAATTCTCAGTGTAATTCTCCCATCCAAGCCTGCATCCACCCTGCCCTGGCTCCTGCAGCCCTAATTGCTTTCTCCCTTCTAAGAAATCCTCCCCCCACTCTGTCCTCAATGCATGGTGCCAATGGGAACACACTGAGGCCTAAATAGGGCATGCTCAAGGCCACAAAACAGTCATTGGCAGAGCCAGAACCAGAAATTCTGCTAGTGCTATCCCCCACCTTATTTTAGTGATCCCTTTCCTAATAAGGAATCTGTAACTTTTCTCCACTGGGGTCCTAGGAGAGGGAGGAAGATGGTAGTTTCTCCAAATCATCCTAGGAGGATTGGCTTGGGGGGTGATTTGTGGCCCTTGGACCTCAAAGCCAGAAGGTCCATAGAGCTGAGCTGTTTGAAACTCACCTCGGGCCTGTAGCAACAATGCGGTGCCTTTATCATCTTGCAAGTTCAGGTCCAGGGAGAGAGATGGAAGGTAGATGTTAGCACCAAAATCAATTAACAGCTGGATGTACTCTGGTTCACAATTATGGTGGAGACAGATTTCGAGGAGGGTGCGGGGCCGTGGGACACGAGCCAATAGGAGCTGGTCAGTACAGTTGTAGTTGGGGTCTGCCCCATGGAGCAAAAGCAGGCGAAAACAGTCAAGGTGCCCATAGACTGCAGCCAAATAGAGGGGGCCAGAACATGAAGCTATGTTTGATGCCCAGACTGGTAGTTTAGCTTTGACATTGGCCTCTGCACCATGGCCCAGGAGTTCCTGAAGGATGGCAGCAGCACCATCACGGGCAGCTGTGAGTACGGGAGAACAGTTGTTGTAGATGCTACCACCAGGACAGGCACCAGCTTCCAAAAGCACACGCACACAGTCCAGATGGCCATGACTGACAGCAGTGAAAAGTGGCGTCTGTGCCTTGACATCCAAACTGTCAACATCAGCACCATGTGCCAGGAGGACCTGCAAACACCTGAGGTGGCCATAAGAAGCAGCCAAGCGCAAGGGTGTCCCAGGAACACCCCAGCCACTTCTACTGTTGATGAAACGTTTATAACGCTCCTGGCACAAAAGCTGGCCCAAGGTATAGGAGTCGTTGTCATACACTGCTTGATTGAGAGCCTGCTTCTCCCCCATGTCGGTGTCCTCCTCCTCCTTGTCAGGCTGCAGGAGGGAGAAAATCTTGGTGATGTCCATGAGGTTCATCTTGATTGATTGGAGCAGAACTATTCTAATTATGAGCAGGAGGATATGCCAGGTCTGTGGGTGACAAATATTGGGGGAAGATTGAGGGCCCACATCAAAAAGCCTGGATGCCAGCCCTTGCCCCCCACCCCTTACCATCAGGCTCTTTACTGATGGGCCCCATTCTTCCAATTCCTACTCCATCTCATTTTAGGGCTCAGAGATGGTTTCCAAAACATCAGGCCATTTCACAGCTTGGTGACTTTGCATATGCTGTTCTGCTTGACCTTCAAAATTCTACTTTCTGGGAAGCCTTCCCTAATCTCCTCCTCTTGCTCAGGGATTCCAAAGGATCACAACTAGACTTTAGTTATGAACTTTCACACCACATTTGCATTTATCTGTGCTTCAATGTATAAACTCCACCTATATCACGACTGGGAATTTGGTAGAGGCAACTTCCTTAGTTCAGAATGTGTGGACTAATGAGGTGGCTCTGGTCTGGCAGTTGCTAGGTCAGCAGAATGTTGTTTTGTGGTGTCAAGTTATCATCCCTAAGCATTCTGACATTAGTCTCATGGGGCAGGCCCTCAATTCTACCTGTCAGCCTTTTAGATGAAGTTCAACCTCCTCACAGTCCTTTATACGTGATCTCCCCTCAGACTCACGCCTTATGCTTAGGCAACAGAGTTACACAGGAAATGGATGTTGAATGACATCTACTGATTAAATAAAGAGGTGACATTACAAAGAACATTTCAAGTAAAATGAAATCAAAGAGATGGCAGGAAATAGTCATTTCCAGGGCAAGTCCTCTTTGGTGGACAACTGGTTTATTCCCCAGGACCACTTCAATACAGAAGTCCCTTTGATTCCCAGCACCTCCTTGGAACCCATGGATTCCCTATCCCTTTAGGTTAAACCTTTTCCCGTCATCTCTGCCCCACCCAGTTTAGAACCCTTGCCTCAACCCTCAACTCTTCTCTCACCATTATCCCCAGGCTTTATAAAATTATCCATGGCCCAATAACTGACTTAACCGCTTGACCTTACCTGTCCTGTTCCTAGTGCTCCAAAGCCAGTCACCCACCTCAGTTTGTAATGTCATCAGGGTAAGCTGGTAGGTTTTTCAGAGCTCAAGTCTCCCTACTCTCCCATACCCTGCAGCCATGGTCTCAGGGCCACATACCTCCTTTTATTCACTGTCTATCTCCACCCCTCTTTGTTAGCCTGGGACCTCAGGTACATACCTCATAGAAAAAAACTGTGAGGTGGGTGGGTGGGGTCTCCCTCAATTTTAGGCCCCTTCTCACCCACTAGCATCAACTCCATATATGATCTTATTATTTATGCATTTGAGGTATGCAAATAAATAAAGGGTTTTAGAAATCAGACAGACTTAAGTTTGCAACTGAGCACCCCTAGTTCCTAGCTAAGAAGACTTGGGCAAATCTCTTCCCTTCTTTGGGGCTCAGTTTCCTCATCTACAAGACAGAAATGATAGTCCCTGCTTCATGGGGCTGTTCAGAGGGAAAAAGCTACCATATATTAGGTCTTTAAAGGTGAGTTTCCTCTCTCTGCCCCTTCAACCTCCTCAGTGGCTCCTTCCCCTCAACCATCTTAGGAAACAAACACTTTTATCATCTCACTCTTCATCTTTACTCTAGCTACTTTTCTCTTCATCTCTCTCTTTTCACTGGACATATCCAAAAAGTTGTCTACCATTTACTTCCCTATCTCCCATTCATTTCTTCACCCTCTGCAGTCACCCTTCCTCAATCACACACTGAGAGTGTTCTTTAAAAGTCATCCTTGTGGTTAAATCTTCTGGCTGCTTCTCAGATCTTTCTGTCTGTGACCTTCCTGGTACATCTGTTCCCACTGACCACTTTCTCCTACATACTCCTCCCTTGGCTTCCTGACCAGCACACTCTCCTGATTTTTCTCCCCTATGTTCTACCCTGAAATAATTATGCTCCCCTTTGTTCTTTCCTTGATCCTCTTCTTTCCAGTCCTAGAGCTGCAGCTCTCATGTTAATTCTGATGATTTCAAATTTATCACTCTAAGCCCCCCAGGTCTCTTTTCAGCAAAAAGTATGTATTCACTGAGTTTCTTCAGGTGCTTCAAAGTCAGTAGTATCACACCACCACTACCATCACCATCATCACCAAACTTGATCCATAGCTGTTTCTCACTATCCATCTGGTCAACCAAACCAGAAACCCAAGACTCATCTCAGTCTTCTTATCTCTTTGTCCGAACTTCATCCAATTACTCATCAAATCTTATGGATTTTACTTCCTAGAGACCTCTATAGACCACCCCCTTCAGACTTATCCCCATTGCCAGTGCTTTACCTAAGCCCCTATCATTCTTTGTGTCAACTGTTGTAGTAGTCTCTTAGCTGTTTTTCCGTCTCAATATTTTCTCCACATTATAACTAAAGTGATCATTTAAAAATACAAATCTTGTCTGTGTCAATCCCGTTTTAAATCCCTTAGTGGTTCCACTTTCTTTCAGAGTATAGCCCAGATACTTTAACCTGGCTCACAGTTCCTTCATGAGCAAATCTTGGTCAACATCTCCAGGCTCACTTCTTGCTACTCCTCTACTTATACCCCATGATCCAGTAATAAGGGAAAAGAAATGATGGCTCTCCATATACGTCATGCTTCTTTCTGTCACATGCAGTTCCTTCTGATGGGTTAGTTCTTCCAGAGTCTGTACTCTTATATAACTATAGCAGTCATGACACTGTATTGTAACTCCTTTATATGGGTCTGTTTTACACCCACTGCAGAATGAGAGGCCATATAAAGTAGTGGTAAGGCATTGTCTGGAATTCTGCTTCAATCCCAGCTACACTACTTAGTAGCTGTGTAACCTAGAGCAGATCACTTAATCTCTCTGTGCCTACTTCTTCATCTGTAAAGAGAAGATGATAGTAGTACCTGCTTCAGTGGGTTATTGTTAGGATTAAGTAAGTTAATAATTAAATTAATAATTAAATGAGTTAAGTGTTAGAATATCACCTGAATATAGTAGTCAGTAACTCAGTAATTGTAATACCAAGTGATTATTATTACCTAGGCCTCCCTTTTCTACTATTGCTCCCTTACTTAAAGTCCTATAACCTCAGAGCTGGAATGCATCAAATCATTTAATTCCCTTAATTTAGAGATAGAAAACCCAAGGCTCAGAGGTGAGCAGGGACTTTTTTCTAAGGTCACATGGCTATTATTGTCAATTGTCTCATAAGCGAGATCCCAGAACACACCTATAATCTTGTGCTTTTCAAAGCTATTTCACATAGTGGGACAGGTAATATCATCCCCATTTTGTGGATGAAGAAAACCAAAGTCTGAGAGGGAAGGGATTTGCCAGGCACCTTACATCAAGGAAATAGCAGAGCCAGAAATAGATACATGTTTCCCTACTGTCCATCCTGTTCTTTCTATTGCAACTTGAAAAACAAACACATACCTCTTTCCCTTGCCTTAAGTAGAGTTACACAGCAGTTCCCAGAATCCTCAGTTTTGAGGATCATGCTGAATTCCAGGGACTTCAGTCATGGAAGATTTCTTTACAGATCATTTCTTCTGACAGCCAATAGGGATTCCCTTACTATTTGGTGGAAGGGGAGGCTGGTTCCAGGGAGATGAAGAGGGCAGGGAGTATGGAAGGAAATGCTGAAGCTCTCCCAAAGATCATACCAGGAGTCCACAGTAGGACCCATCTAATAAGCCTCCATAGGGTGATCAAGTCATGGACCCACTGACTTGGGAACTTGAGTGAACTGTGCCTTATTAGATAGGATAAGAAAATCTAATTAGTCTATTGTCTAACTTCACCTTGCTGTGGTTATTAAGCTAAGAGTTATTATGTGACCATTCTATGCAAGGATCCCCTTCCTGATCCCCAAAGGGCAGGGGTTTTAAGCCTTTTTGTGTGACATTGACCTCTATGGAAATTTGGTTAAGTCTCTTATCCCCTCTCAGAATGGTTTTCAATACATAAAACAAAATATATAAGATTAAAGGAAACCAATTTTGTTTAAATACAGCTATTTTTTAAACTGTATGATATAGTAATAAATGTTCTTTATTAACACATTAAATACCAAGATCTATTAATAATTTCTAAGTGATGATGAGAATAAATGACATTTTCAGATCTCGTCCACAAGTGTAATATGATATGAAATATGATTTCTTCTGGTGACCAAGTTATAGGAACTGGTAATACTACTGCCATTTGCTGTCTGCTCATCCTTGAAAGGATATGGTAAATTTCAGTTAGAGATTAGAGGTAAAAAAAAGTAATTGTTTCAACCATGTTTTTGTACCCTTTAAATTCTATCTAAGGCCCTCTTGTGGGCCTATAAATATGTGTTAAGAACTACAGGGAAGTGGTTGGTTTCAGTGGGCCCTAAAACAGTCCTCTAGGCATTAGTAGATTATTTTTAAGCTTTATCTTCCTCCCCACAACCTGAGGAGCTCTGCCCTTCTGCCTTTGAGTCCAGCCAGATGCACCTCACAATACAGACAAATAACACACAGGGACACAAAGACAAATCCTTACCTTCCCTATATTGTATAACCACAATTTCCTTCATTCTTGAAGGTCCATTTGGACCCCAGAGCCTTGGCACACACACCCTCCTGGGACAGATATAGCAGGAAGCCATTATCATAACCCTCCTTCCCTGTGTGGGCAGATTTCCTACCAATCTCCCAAGCACCCCCAGAAACTAGATCCAGTAAGAAAAACCTATGAAGGGTGGTGATTACAGGTCCACAGGCCTGCAACCCTAAGGGTTCATTCCTCCCTGGCAGCATCATTGGGTTCTAGGCTCCAGATACTCACTGGGCTTCGGCCTGAGGCCAGGCTGCCTGGAGTTGCTGCCAGCTGCTGCCCCTCTGCAAAGCACTGAGCCCTGATTTCCCTTCCACAGGGAGCCCCTATTTGCCCTGAGGCCTAAGCAGGCAGGGTCCTTGGTTTCCACTGTTAACAACACTGCCTAAAGGCTAGGCATCAGGTCCAGGGGCTAATTTTAGGCTATCCTCCACCCCCTTTCAAGGGCAGTCTTATCTTACTAGTGCCTTTCTGGGAGCCATCCCAGCAAAAGGAGGGGAGGGGCATTTGTAGGGAAGTCCTGAAAGGTCTGACTGACAGATAGACAGGTGCTTGGTGAGGCAAGGCCTCAGGCTTCTAGTGTGTCCCTGCTTACCCATCCCCACCTTTGAAACAAGCAAAAGAGCCAGGCTTCCTGCACTGTGGGTGTTCTCACCTATCCACCAAGGGGCCTGAGAAGGCCCAGCCTCCTCTACTACATCTCCCTCTGGGCCAGGGACTCTTTTCTTTCCCTCCCAAACTTAGCCTCTCTGAATTTCCTTTTTCCATTCTTGAAGGTCCAGCCAAACATTGCTCTCCCCTCACACCACCCTGCCTCCACTCCCAAGAGTGAGGACAGTGAGAAGCAGAGAATCCCATACTGGAACATGTATCAGTAAAGTTTAAGAAGTTTTTAAAAGAAAGTTTGAGAAAGCCATGTTCATTTATAAAGGCCTCCCCAATGCAATAACCACATGTCTGCCTGAAGAAAATGCCCACAAACTCTGCCAATCTTCTCATACCTAAGGCATCAAACCAAATATATCCAGCACTGGAAACTTTGTCAAAAGCTCAGTTCTTTCTTTTTTTTTTATGTTATGTTAGTCACCATACAGAACATCAATAGTTTTTGATGTAGTGTTCCATGATTCATTGTTTGCGTATAACACCCAGTGCTCCATGCAATACATGCCCTCCTTAATACCCATCACCTGGCTAACCCATCCCCTCATCCCCCTCCCCTCTAAAACCCACAGTTTGTTTCTCAGAGCCCATAGTCTCTCATGGTTCATCTCCCCCTCTGATTTTGCCCCTTCATTTTTCCCTTCCTTCTCCTAATATCCTCCATGCTATTCCTTATGTTCCATAAATAAGTGAAACCATATGATAATTGACTTTCTCTGCTTGACTTATTTCACTTAGCATAATCTCCTCCAGTCCCATCCATGTTGATGCAAAAGTTGGGTATTCATCCTTTCTGATGGCTGAGTAATATGCTATTGTATATATGGACCACATCTTCTTTATCCATTCATCTGTTGAAGGGCATCTCGGCTCTTTCCACAGTTTGGCTATTGCAGACATTGCTGCTATGAACATTGGGGTGCATATGGCCCTTCCTTTCACTACATCTGTGTCTTTGGGATCAATACCCAGTAGTGCAATTGCTGAGCCATAGTGTAGCTCTATTTTTAATTTTCTGAGGCACCTCCACACTGTTTTCCAAAGTGGCTGTACCAACTTGCATTCCCACCAACAGTGTAAGAGGGTTCCCCTTTCTCCACAACCTCTCTAACATTTGTTGTTTCTTGCCTTGTCAATTTTTCCCATTCTAACTGGGGTAAGGTGGTATCTCAATGTGGTTTTGATTTGAATTTCCCTGATGGCTAATGATGATGAACAGTTTTTCCATTTGTATGTCTTCTTTGGAGAAGTGTCTGTTCATGTCTTCTGCCCATTTTTTTTTTTGCTTTTTGGGTGTTGAGTAGGAGAACTTTTTTTTTTTTTTAATTTTATTATGTTATGTTACTCACTACAATACATCATTAGTTTTTGATGTAGTGATCCATGATCCATTGTTTTCGTATAACACACTGTGCTCCATGCAATACGTGCCCTCCTTAATACCCATCACCGGGCTAACCCATTCCCCCACCCACCTCCCCTCTAAAACCCTGTTTGTTTCTCAGAGTACATAGTCTCTCATGGTTCATCTCTCCCCCCGATTTCCCTCCCTTCATTTTTCCCTTCCTTCTCCTAATGTCCTCCATGCTATTCCTTATGTTCCACAGATAAGTGAAACCATATGAAAATTGACTATCTCTGCTTGACTTATTTCACTTAGCATAATCTCCTCCAGTCCCATCCATGTTGATGTAAAAGTTGGGTATTCATCCTTTCTGATGGCTGAGTAATATGCCATTGTATATATGGACCACATCTTCTTTATCCATTCATCTGTTGAAGGGCATCTTGGCTCTTTCCACAGTTTGGCTATTGCAGATATTGCTGCTAGGAACATTGGGGTGCATATGGCCCTTCTTTTCACTACATCTCTGTCTTTGGGGTAAATACCCAGTAGTGCAATTGCTGGGTCATAGGGTAGCTCTATTTTTAAATTTTTGAGGAAACTTCACAGTGTTTTCTAAAGTGGCTGTACCAACTTCATTCCCACCAAGAGTGTAAGAGGGTTCCCCTTTCTCCATAACCTCTCGAATATTTGTTGTTTCTTGCCCGGTCCATTTTTGCAATTCTAACTGGTGTAACGTGGTATCTCAATGTGTTTTTTTTTTTTTTTTTTTTTAAGATTTTATTTATTTATTTGAGAGAGAGCGAATGAGAGACAGAGAGCATGAGAGGGAGGAGGGTCAGAGGGAGAAGCAGACTCCCTGCCGAGCAGGGAGCCCGATGTGGGCCTCGATCCTGGGACTCCAGGATCATGACCTGAGCCGAAGGCAGTCACTTAACCAATTGAGCCACCCAGGCGCCCTCAATGTGGTTTTGATTTGGATTTCCCTGATGGCTAATGATGATGAACATTTTTTCCTGTGTCTGTAGGCCATTTGTATGTCTTCCTCAGAGAAGTGTTTTTTCATAACTTCTGCCCACTTTTTGACTTGATTATTTGTTTTTTTGGTGTTGAGATTGAAAAGTTCTTTATATATCTTGGATACCAGCCCTTTATCTCTACTGTCATTTGCAAATATCTTCTCCCATTCTGTGGGTTGCCTCTTTGTTTTGTTGACTGTTTCCTTTGCTGTGCAGAAGCTTTTGATCTTGATGAAGTCCCAAAAGTTCATTTTTGCTTTTGTTTCACTAGCTTTTGGAGATGTATCTTGAAAGAAGTTGCTGTGGCTGATGTCAAAGAGGTTACTGCCTATGTTCACCTCTAGGATTTTGATGGATTCCTGGCTCACATTTAGGTTTCATCCATTTGGAGTTTATCCTTGTGTATGGTGTTAGAGAATGGTCGAGTTTCATTCTTCTGCATGTGGTTGTCCAATTTTCCCAGCACCATTTATTGAACAGACTGTCTTTTTTCCATTGCATGTTTTTTCCTGCTTCGTCAAAGGTTATTTGACCATAGAGTTGAGGGTCCATATCTGGGCTCTCTATTCTGTTACATTGGTATATATGTCTGTTTTTGTGCCTGTATCATGCTGTCTTGGTGATCACAGCTTTGTAATATAGCTTGAAATCGGGCAATGTGATGCCCCCAGCTTTGTTTTTCTTTTTCAACATTTCCTTGGCGATTCGGGGTCTTTTCTGATTCCATACAAATTTTAGGATTGTTTGTTCCAGCACTTTGAAAAATGTCATTGGAATTTTGATAGGGATGGCATTGAAAGTATAGATTGCTCTGGGTAGCATGGACATTTTAACAATGTTTATTCTTCTGATCCATGAGCATGGAATATTTTTCCATCTTTTTGTGTCTTCTACAATTTCTTTCATGAGTGTTCTGTAGTGCTTGGACTATAGATCCTTTACCTCTTTGGTTAGCTTTATTCCAAGGTATCTTATGGTTTTTGGTGCTATTGTAAATGGAATCGTTTTTCTAATTTCTCTTTGTACAGTTGTATTGTTAGTGTATAAGAAAGCAACCGATTTCTGTGCATTTTGTATCCTGCCACATTACTGAATTGCTGTATGAGTTCTAGTAATTTGGGGTGTAGTCTTTTGGGTTTTCCACATAAAGTATCATGTCGTCTGTGGAAAGAGAGAGTTTGACTTCTTCTTTGCCAATTTGAACACCTTTTATTTCTTTTTGTTGTCTGATTGCTGTTGCTAGGACTTCTAGTACTATGTTGAACAAAAGTGGCGAGAGTGGGCAACCTTGACATGTTCCTGATCTTAAGGGAAATGCTCTCAGCTTTTCCCCATTGAGGATGATATTCGCTGTGGGTTTTTCTTTTTTTTTTTTTTAAGATTTTATTTATTTATTTGAGAGAGAGAGAATGAGAGACAGAGAGCATGAGAGGGAGGAGCATCAGAGGGAGAAGCAGACTCCCTGCCGAGCAGGGAGCCCGATGCGGGACTTGATCCTGGGACTCCAGGATCATGACCTGAGCCAAAGGCAGTCGCTTAACCAACTGAGGCACCCAGGCGCCCCTGCTGTGGGTTTTTCATAGATGGATTTTATGAACTTGAGGAATGTTCCCTCTATCCCTATACTCTGGAGAGTTTTAATCAGGAAATGATGTTGTATTTTGTCAAATGCTTTTTCTGCATCAATTGAGAGGACCATATGGTTCTTCTCCTTCCTCTTATTAATGTGTTCTATCACACTGATTGATTTGTGAATGTTGAACTGCCCTTGCATCCCGGAGATAAATCCCACTTCGTCGTGGTGGATGATCCTTTTAATGTATTGTTGGATCCTATTAGCTAGGATTTTGTTGAGGATTTTGGAATCCATATTCATCAGGGATGTCATTCTGAAATTCTCCTTTTTGATGGGGTCTTTGGCTGGTTTGGGGATTAAGGTAATGCTGGCCTCATAGAATGAGTTTGGAAGCATTCCTTCTGTTTCTATTTTTGGAAACAGCTTCAGTCGAATAGGTATTATTTCTTCTTTGAATGTTTGGGAGAATTCCTCAGGGAATCCATCAGGCCCTGGACTCTTGTTTTTTTGGGAGGTTTTTGATCACTGCTTCAATCTCGTTACTGGTTATTGGCCTATTCAGGTTGTCAATTTCTTCCTGTTTCAGTCTTGGCAGCTTATAGGTTTCCAGGAAGGCCCCCATTTCATCCAGATTGCTCAGTTTATTGGCATAGAGTTGTTGATAATAATTTCTAATAATTGTTTCTATTTCCTTGGTGTTATTCGTGATCTCTCCCCTTTCATTCATAATTTTATTAAATTTGGTCCTTTCTCTCTTCTTTTGGATAAGTCTGGCCAGTGGTTTATCGATCTTATTAATTCTTTCAAAAAACCAACTTCTAGTTTCGTTGATCTGATCTACCATGTTTTTGGTTTCTAATTCATTGATCTGTGCTCTAATTTTAATTATTTCTCTTCTAATGCATGGCTTAGGCATCGTTTGTTGCTTTTTCTCTAGTTCTTTAAGGTGTAGAGTTAGTTGGTGAATTAGATCTTGGACATCAGCCCTTTGTCTGTAGTGTCATTTATAAATATCTTCTCCCATTTTATACTTCCAATGCCATTCCAGTCAAAATACAATGGCATTTTTCAAAATGCTGGAACAAACAATTCTAAAATTTGTATGGAATCAGAAAAGACCCAAATCATCAAGGAAATGTTGAAAAAGTAAACAAAGCTGGGGGCATCACGTTGCCTGATTTCAAGCTATATCACAAAGCTGTGATCACCAAGACAGCATGGTACTGGCACAATAACAGACATGTAGACCAGTGGAACAGAATAGAGAGCCCAGATATGGACTCTCATTTCAATGGTCAAATAATCTTTGACAAAGCAGGAAAAAATATGCAATGGCAAAAAGACAGCCTCTTCAATGAATGGTGCTGCAAAAACTGGACAGCTATATACAGAAGAACGAAACTGGACCATTTTCTTACACCATACACAAAGATAAACTCAAAATGGATTAAAGACCTCAATGTGAGACAAGAATCCATCAAAATCCTAGAGGAGAACATAGGCAGTAAACTCTTTGACGTCGGCCACAGCAAGTTCTTTCAAGACACATCTCCAAAGGCAAGGGAAACAAAAGCAAAAATAACTTTTGGGACTTCATCAAGATAAAAAGCTGCACAGCAAAGGAAACAGTAAACAAAAGTTCAGTTCTTAAGAGTATCATTTTATTTCCCTGGTTGTCTTTAAATGAAGGCAGTTATAGGGAGATACTTTTAGAAATAGTCACATTATCTCTTTTAGGTTTCACTCAGAAATAATCTGGAAGGCAGCTTCCTCTTCCCTCTGGGAAAAAAATGCCAGCCTAGTGTTGGTATACAAAGTACACCACAAACAATCTGACCATGTCTAAGAAACTTTTATGGAGAAACTTTCAAGTAGCCACTATGTGTAAGGTTCTAGATGCAGGAAGAACACACAGAAAAGACAGACATGGTGTCCGTGACGGAGGTCACAGTTAATCAGGAAAATCAGATATGGAAACAACTATATTTCATAAAATGCAAAAATGCCAGAACTAAAAGCTGGCTAAGGTTACCCTGCATCCATGCCTATATCCCAAATTAGCCCAGGGAGTTAGTGCAGGGTTCTGTGTCCCTGCATGTTCCCACAAACAATAACTTAAATTTTCTGTCAAAGATATTCCAGTCTGATCCCAAGACATCAGAGTTCTTCTATTTCCCTTCCAATCACCAAGGAAGGGAGGGTTTCAATTAGAAAAATTAAAAAAGTAAACAAAAAGTCAGTGAGGGGACCAGAGATGTGTTGAGGTAAAGCACTAGCCACATGGCTTCACATGATTACTTTGGTGTTAGAATCTGCACACTGAAAAGAAATTTCCACATTTCTGAGAGATGTTCGATTTTTTCTGCTTAAATGCTTCCAATGATAGGGCACTCTTTACATCCAGAAGCAGCAAAAAAAGATGCTGTATTTTGCCAAATGCTTTTTCTGCATCTATTAAGAGGATCATATGGTTCTTATCCTTTCTTTTATTAATGTGGTATATTACATTGATTGATTTGTGGATGTTGAACCATTCCTGCAGCCCAGGAATAAATCCCACATGGTTGTGGTGAATAATGCTATTAATATACTGTTGAATTCGATTTGTTGGTGTTTTATTGAGATATTTTGCATCCATGTCATCAGGGATATGGGCTTGTAATTCCCCTTTTTAGTGGGGTCTTTGGTTTTGGAATCAAGATACTGCTGGCCTCATAAAATGAGTTTGGAACTTTTCCTTCCATTTCTTTTATTTTTATTTTTCTTTCTTTCTTTTTATTTTTTTAATTTTTTTTGGAACAGTTTGAGAAGAACAGATTCTTCTTTAAATATTTGGCAGAATTCCCCTGGGAAACCATCGACCCTGGACTCTTGTTTGTTGGGAGATTTTTTTTTATTATTATTATTACTGATTCAATTTCTTTGCTGGTTATGGGTCTGTTCATATTTTCTATTTCCTACTGTTTCAGTTTTGGTAGTTTATATGTGTCTAGGAATTTATCCATTTCTTCCAGATTGCCCAATTTATCGGCATGTAACTTTTCATAACGTTCTAATTGTTTGTATTTCTTTGGTGTTGGTTGTGATCTCTGCTCTCTCATTTGTGATTTTGTTTATTTGTTCCTTTCTCCTTTCTTTTTAATAAGTCTGGCTGGGGGTTTATCAATTTTAGTAGTTCTAAGAACAAGCCCCTAGTTTCATTGGTCTGTTCCACTATTTTTTTTTATTTCTGTATCATTTATTTCTGCTCTAATCTATATTATTTCCCTTCTGCTGAGTTTAGGCTTCATTTGCTTTTCCTTTCCTAGCTCCTTTAGGCATAAGATTAGGCTGTGTATTTGAGTGTTTCTTTTTTCTTGCTTCTTGAGGTAGGCCTTTATTGCTATATACTTCCCTCTTATGACCACTTTTGCTGCATCCTAAAGGTTTTGGATGTTGTGTTTTCATTTTCATTTGCTCCCATGTATTTTTATTTCTTCTTTAATTTCCTTGTTATCCCATTCTTTAGTAGGATGTTCTTTAATCTCCATGTATTTGTGGTCTTACCAAATTTTCTCTTCTGGTTGACCTCAAGTTTCATAGCATTGTGGTCTCAAAATATGCATGGTATGATCTCAATCTTTTTGTACCAGTTGAGACCTGATTTGTGACCCAGTATTTGATCTATTCTGAATAATGCTCCATGTGTACTTGAAAAGAATGTGTATTCTGCTGCTTTATGATGAAATGTTCTGAATATATCTATTAGGTCCATCTGGTCCAGTGTGTCATTCAAAGCCCTTGTTTCCTTGTTGATTTTCGGCTTAGATGATCTGTTCATTGCTGTGACTATTGTGTTAAAGTCCCCTACTATTATTGTATTATCATCAATGAGTTTCTTTATGTTTATTATTAACTGATTTATATGTTTGGGTGCTCCCAAGTTGGGGACATAAAGATTTACAACTGCTAGATTTTCTTGTTGGATAGACCCCTTTATTATTATGTAGTGCCCTTCCTCATCTCTTGTTACAGTCTTTGGTTTAAAATCTAGTTTGTCTGGTATAAGGTAGCTAGTCTGGCTTTTTTTTAACATTTTGTTCAGGGTGTATTTATTAGTACTTTTATGTCAGAAAATGCATGTTGTCCTTTTTCAATTAGATGAAGCAAGGGCTGATGTCATCAAATTGAAGTGCTACATTCATTACTTCATTAAATACATATTAAAGTTTAAGTCCTGTGCTCAGAGAATGAAGTCAAGTTTCAGTACATCTTCTATAGAGAATGAGAAGCAGCATGTAGAGTAGAATACTGCATATGCACACACAGTGGGGCCAAGAAGACCAGTGTCTCACTTCTGTCCTGGGCAGTTCAACTCCCAACCTGGAAAGGTCATTCAAGGTTTTTTTTTTTTTTTTTAATGTCCATTTGCACGATAAATAATTCTCTATCACCTCACATTCAATCTGCAGGTGTCTTCAGGTCTAAAATGAGTCCCTTGTAAGCAGCATATAGATAGGGCTTGTTTTATTTTTTTTTAAGATTTTATTTATTTATTTGACAGAGAGACACAGCGAGAGAGGGAACACAAGCAGGGGGAGTGGGAGAGGGAGAAGCAGGCTTCCCGCCGAGCAGGGAGCCCGATGTGGGGCTCGATCCCAGGACCCTGGGATCATGACCTGAGCCGAAGGCAGACACTTAATGACTGAGCCACCCAGGCGCCCCAATAGGGCTTGTATTTTAATCCATTCTGATACCCTGTGTCTTTTGATTGGAGCATTTAGTCCATTTACATTCAGAGTGATTATTCATAGATATGAATTCAATGCCATTATACTACCTGTAAAATCAGTGTTTCTGGAGATTTTCTCTGTTCCTTTATAGTCTTTATTACTTTTGGTCTTTCTTTCCTACTCAAAGAGTCCCCTTTAATATTTCTTGCAGAGCTTGTTTAGTGGTTTAAACAAATTCCTTTAGTTTTTGTTTGTCTGGGAAACTGTTTATCTCTCCTTCCATTCTGAATGACAGACTCGCTGGATAAAGTATTCTTGGCTGCATATTTTTCCCATTCACCGTGTTGAATATATCATGCCACTCTCTTCTGGCCTGCCAAGTTTTTGTGAAGAGATCTGCTGCTACCCTTATTTGTCTTCCCTTGTAAGTTAGGGACTGCTTTTCCGATTCTTTCTTTATCTCTTTATTTTGCAAATTTTACTATGATGTCTTGGTGTGGGCCAGCTTTTGTCGAATTTGACAGAAGTTCTCTGTGCCTCTTGGGTTTTGATGTCTGTTTCCTTCCCCAGATTACAGAAGTTCTCAGCTATAATTTGCTCAAATAAACCTTCTGCCCTTTTTTCCTTCTCTTCTTCTGGGACTCTATGATATGAATGTTATTATGCTTTAAGGACTCTCTGTGTTCCCTAAGTCTACATTCATGATCCAATACCTTTCTTTCCCTCTTCTTTTGAGGTTCATTTTTTTTTGCCATAATTTTATCTTCTATACACTTATTAGTTCCTTTGCTTCTTCCATCCTTCTGGTCATTACCTTCAGTCAGCTTTGCATTTCAGTTATTGCATTTTTTATTTTGGCCTAATTAGTTTTTAGGTCTTTTATCTCTGAGGTATGGGACTCCCTGGTGTCTTCTGTGCTTTTCTCAAGCCCAGCTAGTATCCTTATGATGGTTGTTTTAGATTCTGGATCAGGCATATTACTTATATCTGTTTCCATTAGATCCCTGGCTGTGACCTTTTCTTGTTCTTTCTTTTGGAATGAATTCTTCCATCTTGGCATTTGTCTAAGGTCTCTGTCTTCTTAGGAAAGACTGTTATGTTTCCTGCTCCTGAGAGTAATAGCTTTATGAAGAACCATTATATGATGTCCAGGGCCTGGATTTTCAGGAAGTGTTTCTGGTGTATGCTGTGTGTGCTCTGCTGTTGTGTTGTGGCTTCTCTTTCCCTCAGCCTGCAGTGTGAAGTGTTGGAACATTATCCAGTATGTGGCGAGTTTCAACTAGGTGTGCTTTAGTCTGCTTGTTAATAGAGGCCTGATCCTATTTCCACTAGAGCTGAAGTTTTGCAGCTTTCTATGGTAAGTGGGCTTAGTACATGTAGGGGGTTTGAGCTAGTCTTCTGGGGGGTGGGGGTCCTGCTGCTGATCTGACTCTCAGGCACACTTGCACTATTAAAAAAGCACCTGCAGAGTGTAGGGCAGTGTAACTTGGTGTAAGCAGCTCTAGCCTCCACTGTGGGTGCTGTGATGCTCACTGAAGTCCATCTGCACTGATTGGCAGGGGATAAAAAATGGGGTCAGCCCACTCTCTCTTCCCTGGAGAGGAGATTTCACACCCACTGGTGTCCTGAAGCCCTCAAGAGGAGTGAACAATCTCCCCTCATGTGTCGCTGCCATCCCTCAGATCACAGCCTTCTGTGTTTGGGCCATCTGCCCATCCAGTGGTGCAATGTTCCCAGCTTTTATCTCAGGCATGCTGGCTTAGTTTCAAAACTAGAAATTTCAAGGCCTGGTATAGCACAGATACACACTGAGCCTCGTGGAGAGGGTCTCGCCATGCTGTGGGTGGTGTTGTTTTGTCCCAGAAGAGCAGTCCCATGAATATGCAGGGGCTTGGAGTTTATGTTAAAGCACAGCAAAAACCTGGCATCCAGGTTAGCTGAACTCAGCAGGTGCCTCTCCCCCTATGCTAATGAAAAGGGCAGTGTAATGGCACCTGGTGGCTCTTTTGTCCCCTGAGAGGCAGTGCCATCTCTCCCAAATGCATTCTAAGAAGGGGAACTATCTCTCCCAGTGTGACCCAGGGGATCCTCAGACCATGTTGTCTGCTCCTGGGCCTCTGCCCTCTTTCTCCACAGGAGTACCACTAGGCCCTCCAGGATCCACTGTGGCAATGGCATTAACTGTAAAACTTCAGACTTTGAGCTCCTTTGCTTATAAATACTTGCAATAATCAGCCCCTCTTGTTTTCCCAGTCAGTTGTTTTGGGGAAGGGTTTATCTTGTGTAATCCCCTGCTGATTGTGTGTGCATGCGCTCTCTCTCTCTTCTCTTCATGATCAGGGCTCCCTCCCCTCCCCAGCATTCGTGGTTCTTTTCTCCCCCAAATCACATCTCCACACCTTCTACCTTCCATGATGTGGTTTCTTTTCTCCCTCTAGTTGTGCAGTTTGTTCTCTCAGCCCTCAGATTGATTTCTTTGGTGTTCAGAATGATTTGATATTTATCTAGCTGTGTTCAAGAGAGGGGGCAAGCATAGGGTCACCCTACTACTCTGCCATATTAATCTCAACCTTCCAGGAGCTTGGAGTTTAGAGTAAAGCACAGCAAAATGCCTGGGTCCAGGTTAGCTGCCCTCAGCAAGTGTCTTTCTCGCTATGCTTAAGGGGCAGGGGATTGTTATGGTGCCTGCAGGCTGTTTTGTCCCCTGAGAGGCAATGCCACCTCTGCCAGATGCACTCCAAGAAGGAGGAATCATTTTTCCCAGTGCATCTTAGGGGATCCTCAGATTGTGTCTTCTGCTCCAGGGTCTCTGCCCTCCTCCATAGGAGCACTGCAGTGCTCACCGGGCTCAACACCAGCCACAGCATGGACTTCTAAAACTCATCCTTGGGCTCTGCTGGTGGTAAAAACTCATGATAATCAGCTCCTCTTTTTTTCCCAGTCACTGATTTTGGGGAATTGTTTTCTTTGTACAATCTCCGTGTGCACTGCTGTCTGTCTATCTGTCTATCTTGAACCTCTCTGTGATCAGGGCTCCCTCTCCTCTGCAGCCCCCATGCCCTGCAATCCTCTTCTCCCCCAAATCATGTCTCTACACCTCCTATCTTCCATAAGGAAGATATTGATATTTATTTATCTATGTTCCAGGGACAAGGAAAGCATAGGGTCCTCCTCCTACTGCACCATCTTAACTCCCACCTGAAAGTAAATTTTAGCACTACTGTTGAGAATTATTTGACCATATATATGAAGGTTTATTTCTGGACACTCTATTCTCTTCCACTGGTGTATACACCTATCCTTATGCCACATTGTTTTTTATTACTGTAGCTTTCTATAAGTTTTGAAATCAGGAAGCGTGAGATCTCCAGTTTTGTTTTTCTTTTTCAAGATGGTTTTGTCTATTGGAGGATTCTTGAAATTCCATATGAATTTTTGGATGGATTTTTTTCTCTTTCTTCAAAAAATTCCTCTGGAATTTTGATGGGAATTGCCTTGAATCTGTGGATTACTTTGGACAGTACTAACATTTAATAAAATTAATTCTTCCAATCCATGAATACAAATGTCTTTCCATTTGTGTCTAATTTCTTTCAGCAACCTTTTGTAGTTTTCAGTGTACTTCTCTTTGGCCTCCTTTATTAAATGTATTCCTAGTTATTTTATTATTATATATGCTCTTGTAAATGGAATTGCTTTCTTAATTTTCTTGTATTATTGTTTATTATTAGCAGATAGAAATGGAACTGATTTTTGCATGTTGATTTTGTATTCTGCAACTTCACTGAGTTCACTTATTAGTTCTAACACTTTTATATCTTATCTATTTTTTAATATTTATTTATTTATTAGAGAGAGAGAAAGAGAGAGAGAGAATGAGTAGGGGGGAGGAGCAGAGGGAGAGGAAGAAGCAGAATTCCTGCTGAGCAGGGAGCCTGATGCAAGGCTAGATTACCCAGGAACCTGAGATCATGACTTGAGCTGAAGGCAGATGCTTAACCCACTGAGCCACCCAGGTGTACTAAGTGAAATAAGCAGAGAAAGACAATTATCATATGGTTTCACTTATATGTGGAACATAAGGAATAGCATGGAGGACATTAGGAGAAGGAAGGGAAAAATGAAGAGGGGGGGATCAGAGGGGGAGATGAACCATGAGAGACTATGGACTCCAGGAAACAAACTGAGGGTTTTAGAGGGGAGGGGGATGGGGGGATGGGTTAGCTTGGTGATGGGTATTAAGGAGGGCACATATTGCAATGAGCACTGGGTATTATATACAAATGATGAATCATGGAATACTACATCAAAACTAATGAAGTACTGTATGGTGACTAACATAACATAATAAAAAAATAAAGTATGACAATCTATCTTAAATACATATACATATAAAAGGTATATGTTGAGTTGAGATATATATATCTCAATGTAATCCTGGCCTCATAGAGGTAGTAAGTGTTCCTTTCATTTCAAGTTTTTGGAATATGTTTTTTTAAAAGATTGAATTAATTCCTCTTTAAATGTTTGTTACAATCCACCAATGATGCCATCTGGTAGTGCATTTTCTCTGTTGGGAGGTTTTTGATTACTGATTGAATATCCTTATGAGATATAATTCTATTCAAACTTTTATTTCTTCATGATTCATTCTTGGTAGGTTGTGTGTTTTTATGAATTTGTTGATTTCATCTAAGTTATCCAAGTTTTTGATATGCAATTGTTCATAGTATTCTCTCTTTTTTTGTTCATAGTATTCTCTTATAAGCCTTCTTATTTCTGTAAAATTAGTAGTCATGTCCACTCTTATTTCTAATTTCTCCTATTTGAGTCTTCTCTTTTTTTCTTAGTAAATCTAACTAAAGATATGTGAGTTTTGTTGATCATTTCATAGAACCAACTCTTGGTTTTGTTGATTTCCCTTATTATTTTTCTATTTTATTTATTGAAGCTCCAATTTTTATTATTTTGTTACCTCTGATAGCTTTGGGTTATTAGTTTTTCTGGTAAATTGACCATTTTTATTATATAATGTTCTTCTTTGCCTCTTGTAACAGTTTTTTACTTTGTCTACTTTGATATTAGTTTTTTACTTTGTCTCTTTTGGATACTATTTGCATCTTTTTTCATCCTTTTTCAACCTAAGCATGTTCCTAAATCTAAGTTGAGTCACTGGCTGACAGCATACAGTTAGATTATGTTTGTTTCTTTTAAAACAGATTCTGCCAACATAGGTCTTTTTGGGGGGAGTTTAATTCATTTACAATTAAAGTAATTATTGTTGGTGAAAAACTTATTATTGCAATTTTGTTGTTTCCTGTGTTTATAGTTTTATTGTCTATTATTTTCTCCACTACCACCTTCCTTTGTGTTTAGTTGATTTTTTGTAGTTACACATTTTGTTTCCCTTCTCATTGCCTTTGCTATATCTTCCATGTATATTTTTTGTGGTTAATTACTATAAGAATTACATAAAACATCTTAATGTTATAATAATAATCAATTTCAAATTGATACCAATTTAACTTCAGTTGTATATAGAAACTACCCTTTACAGCTCTGCCTCCCTTACTTTGTTAGTGATGTTACAAAGTACGTCTTTATACAATGTGTACCCATTGCCATAGACATATAATTATTTTTAGGTATTTGTCTTTTAAATCAGTGGAAAACAAAAAGGTGATTCACAAACCAAAGTTAGAATAGTACTGGTTTTTATATTTGTCAATATATTTACCTTTCATGGAGAACTTTATTTTTTTGTAGGACTTTGAGCTTCCCTCTAGCATCTTTTCATTTCAACTTGAAGGACTCTGTTCCTATAGGGCAGGTCTTGTAGTAAAAAATGGCTGCTTATAAATGCCATAATTCCCTTAAGAGTCACTCTTCCCAGCTTCTTGGGGCCTTAGATTTTATATTGTATTCCTCTGCCAGTATTTTCTTTTCCCCATTGTCTGTGGCCCTGTAAAAGTCACAAAGCAATGTTCATTGCTTCCCATGGCTTTTCCTAGCCTGAGATCTGAGTTCCATGTTAAACAACACAGGGACCAATCCTCCAGGCAACCCTCAGATAGGTTACAACATTGAAAAATAGGTCCACTTTTCTCTCTGGTTTGAGTGAGTAACTGCTTACTTCAAACCACCCTAGCCTGGGAGAGAGTGGCTCAAGGGTGAGTAAAAATGCCACAAAATAGCTTTTTGAATGTGATTTTTACTTGATTGGGTATATGGTTGGGTGCTATAGATATTTGTCTGATTTTCAGAACTCTTATAAAGTCATTTATTCAGTCTCTAGTTGTTTTTTAAAAAATGTTTCTATGGGGGAATACAGGTTTGGATCATCCTAGTCCACCATCTTGCTTAAAATTTTATCTCCTTCACTTTTGAATAATAATTTCACTGATACAGAACTTTAGATTGGTGGTTTTCTTCTTTTAATACTTTATACATTAACTCTCTTTGTGCTTACATGGTTTTAAAGGGAACTTTGATGTAATTATTATCCATGATCTGTTATAGGTATGGCTTTTTTTCCCAAGATTTTCTCTTTGATTTTATGCATTTTATGGTATAGATTTTTCTAGCACTTAATCATAGCATTCCCTGAGATTTCTAGATCTGTGGTTTTGTGTCTATCATTAATTGTGGGAAATTCTCAGTCATTATTGCTTCAAATATTGCTTGTTTCTTTCTCTCTTTCTGGTATTCTGTTTATACCTATGTTATGGCTTTTGTGATTGCCCCACAGTTCTTGATCATTTTGTTATGTACTTTTAATTTTTTTGTCTCTTTGCATTTCAGTTTTGGAGAGTTCTATAGATGTTTCTTTTGCTCATTGATTCTCTCCTTGGCTGTGTCCACTCTAGTAATGAGCACACCAAAGGCATTCTTCATTTCTATCACATTATATTTCATTTCTATCATTTCTTTTGCACCCTTCCTTAGAGTTTACATTTACCATCTGTTTTTGCATGTTGTCCATTTTTTCATTATACCCTTAGTATATTAATCATAGTTCTTTTAAATTCCAAGTCTCACAATTCCAACATCTCTGCCATATCCAGGTCTAGTTCTGATGCTTGTTTTGTCTCTTCAAACTGTTGTTTTTTAGTATGCATTGCAATTTTTTTGTTCAAAGACAGACATGATATGCTGGGTAAAGGGAAAAGGCAAATAGTTCTTTAGTGTGAGGTTTTATATTTACCTTGCTAGGGGTTAGGCTACAGTGCTATTTCCTATAGGTGTCAGTGGGTAAAATTTCCTCTGATGTTCTTGTTTTTGTCTTTTCTGTTGTTATTTGGGTCTTTCTAGAAACTTCTGAAGTAAAGTCTGTGATGTTCAGTTCTTTCAATTGTATTCCCATTATTATACAGGAGTCTGACTGATGTGGTGATATGATATGGGGGAGGGGTACAGAGAATGTTCTATTATCCTATGATTAGGTCTCAGTGTGTTAAGGTGCTTCTGCTTGATGGCTGTGACTTTTAGAAGTGCCTCTCATTTTCCTCCCCACCCCCACTAGTTGAGACATGAAGGCTAGAGGGGACTGGAGTTGGGTGTTTCCCTTCTCCCAGCTTAGCTAGGTTCTGGCAAAATCCCAGTCAGTTAGATCCTGGTGAACATTTCTTTTGAGGGCAGGCCTTCTTAAAAAGAACAAAATGCTCTGGGTATATTTCAAAATGGATACAGTCCCCTTACCCCTGCAGGAAGCATGAGGGGATTTTCCTCCATTATCTATGGTGAGAAGCTGGTAGGGCTCCTGGTGGTAAAACATAAAATTGTGGAGTTACTCTTAAAATTGGGTACACTTGGAGGTTGTTTTTTTTTTTTTTTTCCTTCACTCTTAAACTTGTGTACACAGAATCTCCAGTAATTCTTCAATTAAATTTTAAGTTTTCCTAACTGGTACTGGTTCCCATTGAGGTTTTTGCTCATGGGTTTCTGCTCTGATAAACTGTGATTCCTCTGTATCTGCCTGCCTCTCCAATTTTGGGGGAAGTAGTTTGCCCTGTGATCTCAATTCTATAATGGATCTTTTTAAAAAAGCTGTGGATTTCAGTTTGTTCAGCTCTTTTCTTGTTTATTGGATGGAAGTGATGAGTTTCAAGTTCCTTACATGCTGGAACAGAAACATAAATTCCTTCAGTGTGTTTTAAAATGTCCTTTGAGACTTCCTGTTTGTTCCATGGATTATTTAGAAGTGTGTTTATTAATATCAGTGTTAAGAGATTTTTACGTTATTGTTCTATTATTGATTTCTAGTTTCATTACACTGTGGTCAGAACACACACTCTATATGATTATAATTCTTCTAAATTTGTTGAGTTTGTTTTATGGCCCAGGATACGTTCTTTTTTTTTTTTTTTTTTTTGATATATGTTCTGTCAGAGCTTGAAAAGAATATGTATTCTACTGTTGTGGGATGGAGTGCTCAATATATGTCAATCAGATCCTGTTGATCGATTGTATTTTTCAGTACTATATTCTTGCTGATTTTCTGTCTAGTAGTTTTATCAGTTGCTGAAAGGTGGAACTGCAGTTCCCAACTAATATTTTGGATTTATTACTCCTTTCCTGTCTATCAGTTTTTACTTTATGTAGTTTGAGTTTCTTTTGTTTGGTTTGTACACAGTTAGGATCATTATGTCTTTCTGATGAATTAATCCTATAATAATTATATTATATCCCTCTTTATAGTAATTTTCTCTACTATAAAGTATACTTTACTAGACGTTAATATACCCAATGATTTTTCCATTCCTTTTCAATCTACCTGTGTTGAATTTGAAGTGTTTCTTAATATGTATAGTTGCATTTTTAATTTCATTCTTCTAATCTGTCTTTTGATTGATATGTTCAGACCATTTACATTTAAGGTAGTTGTTGAAATGTTAGGGCTTAAGTTGGCCATTTTATTATTTCTCTGTGTTTCCTTTGGTTCTATTTCATGGATTCCTATGGGTTACTTGGACATTTTTAAGATTCTATCTTGATTTATTTATAGTGCTTCCAAGTGTATCTTGTTATATAGTTTTGTAGTGGTTCTTCTGGGTATTAAAATATACCTATGTGACTTATCACAGCCTATGAGTATTAACATTTTACCACTTCTGTGAAGTATGGAAACTTTACTTTCATTTAGGTTCTTTACCCTCCTGCTTTTTAAATAGTATTGTCATGTATCAGATGGTGTGATAATTTTTGTTTCACTTGTCAAATATAATTTATAAAACTCATAAGGAGAGGGCGCCTGGGTGGCTCAGTTGGTTAAGCGACTGCCTTCGGCTCAGGTCATGATCCTGGAGTCCCGGGATCGAGTCCCGCATCGGGCTCCCTGCTCGGCAGGGAGTCTGCTTTGCCCTCTGACCCTATCCCCTCTCACGTGTTCTCTCTCATTCTCTCTCTCTCAAAATAAATAAATAAAATATTAAAAAAAAAAAAACTCATAAGGAGAATGTTCTATTGTAGGTACCCATATTCTGTTTTCCATTGTTCTTTCTTACTGATGCTCCAATATTTCTTTATTCTTTCCTTTCTGTTGAAGAAATTTATTTAGCCAGTCTATAAGAGTAGGTCTGCAAGCAGCAAATTCTTTGTTTTCCTTTATCTGGGGATTTCTTATTCTTATGCATTCCTGAAAGATAGTTTCACTGACTTTGGAATTTGCAGTTCAGAGTATTTTCTTTCAGCAGTTGGTAAATGTCCTTTTTTTCTGGATTCATATGAAAAATTCACACTCATTTGAATTGGTATTCTCCTATAAAACCTTATAGATAATATGCCATTTCTCTCTGGCTGTTTTCATTATTTTTTTCTTTGTCTTTAGTTCTTAGAAGCTTAATTATGATGTGCCGTAGCATGAATTTATTTGGATTTATTTTCTTTGGGTTTTGCTCAGCTTCTTAAATCTGTAGGTTTGCATCCCTTTTACTAAATTTGGGATGTTTGGGGCCATTATGTATTCAAATACTCTTTTAGCCCCACTCTGTCTTTTCCTTCTCTGAGTTCAGAAATGTGAATGATTTTTTTTTTTTTTTGAATTGTTACACAGGTTCCTGAGGCTCTGGCCATTTTTTAAAGTTAATTTTCTCTGTTTTTCAGGTTTGTTAAATTTTATTGATCTGTCCTTAAATTCATGGATTCTATCTTCTGTTATCTCCATTCTACAGGGATCCCATTCAGAAGGTTTTTGTTTTTCTGTTTTTGATATTGTGTTTTTTAGTTGTATAATTTCTCTTTTTAAATTACCTATTTCTTTGCTAAGACTTTTTATTATTTCATTTGTTTTGAAATAATTTTAATTGCAATTTCAGTAGTTTATATTATGGCGTTTTATTTATTTTTTATTTTTTTTATTATGTTCAGTTAGCCAGCATATAGTACATCATAAGTTTTTGTTGTAGCATTCAATGATTCCTTAGTTGTGTATAACACCCAGTGCTCATCCCAGCATGTGCCATCCTTAATACCCACCACCTGGTTACCCCATCCCCGCACATCCCTCCCTTCTCTAATCCTCAGTTTGTTTCTCAGAGTTCAGAGTCTCTCATGGATTGTCTCCCTCTCTGATTTCTTCCCAGTTTTCTTTCCCTTCCTCTGTGGTACTCTGCTCTATTCCTTATGTTCCACATATGGGTGAAACCATATGATAACAGTCTTTCTCTGCTTGACTTATTTCATTTAGCATAATCCCTTCCAATTCCAACCATGTCAATGCAAATGGTGGGTATTCATCTTTTATGGGTGAGTAATATTCCATTGTATATATGTACCATGTACTCTTTATCTATTGATCTGTTGAAGGGCATCTCCATTCCTTCCACAATTTGGCTATTGTGGACGTTGCTGTTATGAACATTGGGGTGCATGTGCCCTTTCATTTTATTACATCTGTATCTTTTGGGTAAATACCTTGTAGTGCAAACATTGGGTCATAGGGTAACTCTATTTTTAACATCTTGAGGAACCTCCATACTGTTTTCTAGAGTGGCTGTACCAACTTGCATTCCCACCAATACTGTAAGAGGATTTCCCTTTCTCCACAACCTTGTCAACACTTGTTTCCTGTATTGTTAATTTTGGCCATTCTAACTGGTGTAAGGGGGTATCTCATTGTATGAAACCAGAAAAGACCCCAAATTGCCAGGGGAATGTTGAAAAAGAAAACCAATGCTGGGGGCATCACAATGCCTGACTTTGAGCTATATTACAAAGCCATAGTCATCAAGACAGTATGGTATTGGCACAAAAACAGACACATAGATCAATGGAACAGAATAGAGACCCCAGAAATGGATCCTCATCTCTATAGTCAACTAATCTTCAACAAAGCAGGAAAGAAAATCCAATGGACAAAAGGCAGTCTCTTCAATAAATGGTGCTGGGAAAACTGGACAACCACATGCCGAAGAATGAAACTAGACCATTCTCTAACACCATACACAAAGATAAACTCAAGATGGATCAAAGACCTCAATGTGAGACAGGAATCTATCAAAATCCTAGAGAAGAACATAGGCAGTAACCTCTTTGACATTGGCCGAGGCAACATCTTTCAAGACACATCTCTAAAGGCAAGGGAAACAAAAGCAAAAATGAACTTTTGGGACTTTCATCAAGATAAAAAGCTTTTGCACAGCAAAGGAAACAGTCATCAAAACTAAGTGGCAGCCCATGGAATGGGAGAAGATATTTGCAAATTACATTTTGGATAAAAGACTGATATCCAAGATCTATAAAGAACTCAAAACTCAAAATCCCAAAAGCAAATAATCCAGTCAAGAAATGGGCAGAAGACATGAATAGGCACTTTTCCAAAGAAGACATACAAATAGCTAACAGACACAAGAAAAAATGTCCAACCTCACTAGCCATCAGGGAAATACAAATCAAAACCACAGTGAGATACCATATTATGGCAGTTTTAAATTCCATGTCATATAATTACAATACTTGATTCATGTTGATATTCATATCTGTTGATTTTCTTTTCTTAATCAAATTGTGACTTTCCTGACTCTTGGTATTATGTGTGATTTTCTACAGTATTCCAGATATTTTGTTTAGTATGCTGGGAGAATCTGGGTTCTATTTAAATCTTCTGTTTTGGGGATGGAAAATGGCAGAAGAGTAGGGGACTCTCATTTCACCTGGTGCCTTGAATTCAGTTAGATATCTATCAAATCATTCTGAACACCTGTGAATTCAACCTGAGATTTAAGAAAAGAATTGCTGCAATTCTACAAATAGGAAAGCGACCACTTTTTGCAAGTGTCACAGAAAGCCATCAGGGGAAAAAAGCCACAGAGAGCAACTTGAAGCAGCTTACACTGAACCTGACACCCTGGCAAGGGGTGGTGCAACTCCGTCCAGGCAAAAACACCTGAGAATCAATGCAACAGGCCCCTCCCCCAGAAGACCAGCAGGAACATCAGGTGAATACCAAGTGTATGGATCACACATAACTGAAAAACTCCTGTGCTAGGGGAAAAAAAGTATATACAATTCGAGGTTTCTTCTTACAATACTTCAGTCTTTAAGCTTCAAATTTTCTTTTTCTTTTTTTCCCTTCAAATAGTTTATTTTATTAACTCTCTTTAAATATTTTTTTAATTTTCATTTTTACATTTAATTTTATAGATATATTCTTCATTTTTGGCTTTCTTTCATGGCATCTAATTTTATTTTTGTACATATACATAAGTTTTTCTTTCTTTATAATTTTAGCATCTAGCATTTGTTATATTATATCCTCTCTTCTCTCCTCCCACCTTTTTTTCCTTTTTCGGTTTCTGATCTCTTTGGATTCCTCTAGTCTATACATCATTGTGGTCATGGTTGATATTTTTGATTTTGTTCTCTCATTCATCTATTCTCCTCTGGAAAAAATGACTAGAAGGAGGAATTCACAACAAAATAAAGAACCAGAGGTAAAAATATCTGCCATAGATTTAATCGATATGGATATAAGTAAAATGTCAGACCTACAATTCAGAATAATGATTATAAAGTTACTAGTTGGGCTTGAAAAAAGCATAAAAGACACAAGAGAACCCCTTAGTGCAGAAATAAAATCTAATTAGGCCCAAATTAAAAATGCTATAACTGACATGCAGTCTAAAATGGACGTTCTAACAACTAGGGCAAATGACACAGAAAGGAGAGTCAGTGACATAGAAGTCAAAATGATAGAAAGGAAGGAAGCTGGGGAAAAAGGGAAAAACAACAAATGGACCATGAGGGGAGGCTTTGAGAAATAAGCAACACCATAAAGAGAAACAATATTAGAATTATTGTGGTCCAAGAGGAAGAAGAAAGACAGACTGGGACAGAAAGTATATTTGAGCACATCCTAGCTGAGAGTTTCCTTAATATGGGGAAGGAAAGAGGCACTCAAGTCCAGGAGCCACAGAGAACTTCCCTCAAAATTAATAAAAATAAATCAACACCCTGACACATAATAGTGAAGCTTGCAAATTTCAGACATAAAGAAGATCCTGAGAGGGTCAAAGATGTTGGAAGAGTAGGGGACCCTATTCCAACTGGTCTCCTGAATTGAGCTGTATATCTACTAGACCACCCTGAAGACCCACAAAATCAGCCTGAGATATAAGAAGATAGATCTGGATCTCTACAAACAGAATATTGCAGGTGATTGGTTTCAAGGTATGAAGTGGGGAGCCGTGATTATGTGGACAGATATCAGAAGATAAACCAAAGGGGGAGGGAGCCTCTGGGATCCTGCACCACCAGAGTGCAAAAGCCTCCCCCACTGGGGACCAGGAACAGACTCACAGACCAGTAGTGGCGGGGAAAGGACTTTAGGGCAGCCCCCTGGACTGAAACCTGGAGTTGCAGGGGCGCATGTGTGAAGTGGAAGTGGCTGGTGGTTTTAGAAGCACAAAGGGCAGAGACATGCCTGGACCTGGAAGCAAGGGCTGGGAGTGCTGCTGTGGGGCGCACAACCCAGGACGCAGTGGTTTTAGTGGCACAGACAGAAATGGAGACAGTGTGTCCTGAAGCTCACTGAAGAATGGACTGCGACCTCTCTGTTCTGAGGCAGAGGGTTGGAAATGGTCTCTTCTGCTCTGATTCTCAGAAGAGATGGGGAAAGCCATGAGACAACAAAAGCCACCCAAAAATGGTTTTCACTGAGCCCATCCCCCCCACTGAGAGCAGGGCAACTCTGCCCAAACAAGGTTGTCTGGGTAACAGCATGGCAGGTCCCTCCCCCAGAAAACAGGCTGGGAGAACAAGAGGCCAACAACCCTAAGGTCCCTATAAAACAGGTGCAACTTGCTTGGATTCTGGTCAATAATTTGGACTCTGTACATTTGCTCAACCATGCCTCAAAAGAATGACTAAGAGGAGGAACCCCCAAAATAGGAAAGACTCAGAAAATGGGACTTCTGCCATGGATTTACAAATGGATATAGATATAAGCAAGATGTCGGAAACAGACTTCAGGGAAACAGTTATAAAGACGATAGCTAGAATGTAGAAATTGATTAATGGCAACATAGAGTCTCTAAAGGCAGAAATGAGAGTGGAACTGGCAGAACTTAAAAGTGCTATCAATGAGATCCAATCTAATCTAAATAATCTAATATCTAGGGTAAATGAGACAGAAGAACAAATTAGTGATATAGAAGACAAACTGATAGAAAAGAAGGAAAATGAGGTGGCCTGGGAGAAATAGCTTAAAATCTATGAAAACAGAATTAGAGAAATAAGTAATGCCATGAAACATTCCAATGTCAGAATTATTGGGATCCCTGAGGTGGTGGAGAGAGAGAGAAGACTAGAAGATATATTTGAGCAAATTGTAGCTGAGAACTTCCTTAATCTGGGGAATGAAACAAACATTCATGTTTGTCCCCTAGAGGCAGAGAGGACCCCTCCCAAGATCAAGGAAAACAGGCCAACATGTGGGCATGTAATAGTAAAACTTGCAAATCTTAGAATGAAGGAAACCATCTTAAGGGCACTTAGGAGGAAGAGATTCCTTATGTACAGAGGGGGGAACATCAGAACAATGTCAGACTTATCCACAGAGACCTGGCAAGCCAGAAAGGCCTGGCAAAACATATTCAAGGTACTAAATGAAAAGAACATGCAGCCAAGAACACTTTATCTGGCAAGGCTGTCATTTAGAATGGATGGAGACATGCAGAGCTTCCAGGACCAGCAGAAACCGAAAAAATATATGACCACTAAGTCGGCCCTGCAAGAAATATTAAGTGGGGTTTTATAAAAGAAGAAAGACCTCAAGAGTGATATAGAAAGGAAATTTACAGAGACAATCTATAAAACAAGGACATCACAAGCAACATGATGACAATAAATACATATCGTTCAATAATCACTCTCAACGTGATTGGCCTAAATGTTTCCATAAAACAGCACAGGGTTGCAGATTGATAAACAGACAGGACCCATCCATATCCTTCCTACAAGAGACTCATTTTAAACCTACAGATACATCTAGACTGATGCCACTGGACCTCAAAAGAAAGCTGGGGTAGCAATTCTCATATCAGACAAATTAGATTTTAAGCTCAACACTGTAGTTAGGGACACAGAAGGACACTGTATCATTCTTAAAGGGTCTTTTAAACAAGAAGATCTAACAATTGTGAATATCTATGCCCCAACATGGGAGCAGCCAACTACATAAGCCAACGGTCAAACAAAATAAAGAGCCATACTGATAATAATACGTTAATTGTAGGAGCACTCAATACTCCACTCTCAGCAACAGACAGATCATCTAAGCAGAAAATCAACAAGGAAACAAGAGCTTTGAATGACACAGTGAACCAGATGGACCTCACAGATACATACAGAACATTCCACTGTAAAACAACAGAATACTCATTCTTCTTGAGTGCACACGGAACTTTCTTCAGAATAGACCACATACTGGGTCACAAATCAGGTCTCAACCAATACCAAAAGATTGAGATTATTCCCTGCATATTTGGACCATAATGCTTTAAAACTGGAACTCAATCAGAAGCAAAAAAAATTGGAAAAAATTCAAACACTTGGAAGCTAAAAACCACCATGATTAAGGATGTTTGCATCAACCAGGAAATCAAAGAAGAACTTACACAATTCATGGAAACCAACGAGAATGAAAACACATCGGTCCAAAACCGATGGGATACTGTAAAGGCGGTCCTAAGGGGGAAATTCATAGACATCCAAGCCTCACTCAAAAAAAAAAAAAAAAAAAACCATAGAAAAATCCTGAATTCACAAACTAACTTTGCACCTTAAAGAACTAGAGAAAAAGCAACAAATGATGCTTAATCCATGCATTAGAAGAGAAATAATGAAGATCAGAGCAGAGATCAGTAAATTAGAAACCAGAAATACAGTAGAGCAAATCAATGAAACTAGAAGCTGGTTCTATGAAAGAATTAATAAGATCGATAAACCACTGGCCAGATTTATCCATAAGAAAAGAGAAAGGACCAAAATTAATAAAATTATGAATGATGGGGGAGATATCATGACTAACACCAAGGAAATAGAAACAATTATTAGAAACTATTATCAGCAACTATATGCCAATAAATTAAGCAACCTGGAAGAAATGGATGCTTTCCTAGAAACCTTTAAACTACCAAGACTGAAACAGGAAGAAATACAAAACCTGAATAGACCTATAACCAGTAACAAGATTGAAGCAGTGATCAAAAACCTCCCCAAAAACAAGAGTCCAGGGCCTTATGGATTCCCTGAGGAATTCTAACAACATTCAAAGAAAAAATAATACCTATTCTCCTGAAGCTGTTCCCAAAAATAGAAACAGAAGGAAAAATTCCAGACTCAGTCTATGAAGCCAGCATTACCTTAATCCCTAAACCAGGCAAAGACCCCATCAAAAAGGAGAATTTCAGAATGATATCCCTCATGAATATGGATTCCAAAATCCTCAGCAAAATCTTAGCTAATAGAATCTAACAATACATTAAAAGGATTATCCACCATGACCCAAGTTGGATTTATCCCTGGGATGCAAGGGTGGTTCAACATTCGCAAATCAATCAAAGTGATAGAACACATTAATAAGAGGAGGGAGAAGAAACATATGGTCCTCTCAATTGATGCAGAAAAAGCATATGACAAAATACAGCATCCTTTCCTGATTAAAACTCTTCAGAGTATAGGGATAGAGGGAAAATTCCTCAATGTCATAAAAACCACATATGCAATGCCCACAGCAAATATCATCCTCAATGGGGAAAAGCTGAGAGCCTTTTCCTTAAGATCAGGATAACGACAAGGATGCCCCCTCTTGCCAATATTGTTCAACATAGTACTAGAAGTCCTAGCAACAGCAATCAGACAACAAAAAGAAATAAAAGGTATTCAAATTGGCAAAGAAGTCAAACTCTGTCTTTTTGCAGATCACATGATACTTTATGTGGAAAACCCAAAAGACTCCACTCCGAAATTACTAGAACTCATACAGTAATTCAGTAATGTGGCAGGCTACAAAATCAATGCACAGAAATCAGTTGCTTTCCTATACACTAACAATGCAACTGTAGAAAGAGAAATTAGAGAAATGATTCCATTTACAATAACACCAAAAACCATAAGATACCTCAGAATAAACCTAACCAAGGAGATAAAAGATATCTATGCCTTCCCTAAGAACTACAGAACACTCATGAAAGAAATTGAAGAAGACACAAAAAGATGGAAAAGCATTCCATGCTCATGAATTGATGAATAAATATTGGAAAATGTCTATGCTGCCCAGAGCAATCTATACGCCATCCTGATCAAAATTCCAATGACTTTTTTCAAAGTGCTAGAACAAAAAATCTTAAAATTTGTATGGAATCAGAAAAGACTCCGATTCACCAAGGAAAGTTGAAAAAGGAAAACAAAGCTGGGGGCATCAGGTTGCCTGATTTCAAGCTATGTTACAAAGCAGTGATCACCAAGACAGCATGGTACTGGCACAAAAGCAGACATAGAGACCAATGGAACAGAATAGAGAGCCCAGATATGGACCCTCAGCTCTATGGTCAAATAATATTCGACAAAGCAGGAAAAAATATGCAATGGAAAAAAGACAGTCTCTTCAATAAATGCTGGGAAAACTGGACAGCTATATACAGAAGAATGAAACTCGACCATTCTCTAACACCATACACAAAGATAAACTCAAAATGAATGAAAGACCTCAATGTGAGGCAGGAATCCATCAAAATCCTAAAGGAGAACATAGGTAGTAACCTCTTCGACATCAGCCAAAACAACTTCTTTCAAGACACGTCTCTAAAGGCAAGGGAAACAAAAGCAAAAATGAACTTTTGGGACTTCATCAAGATGAAAAGCTTCTGCGCAGCAATGGAAACAGTGAACAAAACAAAGAGGCAGCCCACAGAGTGGGAGAAGATTTTTGCAAATGTCACTACAGACAAAGGGCTGATATCCAAGATTTATAAAGAATTTCTCAAACTCATCACCAAAAAAACCCCAAATAATCAAGTGAAGAAAAGGGGCAGAAAACATGAACAGACACTTCCCAAAAGAAGACATACAAATGGCTAACAGACACATAAAAAAATATTATCATCATTAGCCATCAGCGAAATTCAAATCAAAACTTCATTGAGATACCACCTTACACTAGTTAGAATGGCAAAAATTAACAAGACAGGAAACAACAAGTGTTGGCAAGGATGTGGAGAAAGGGGAACACTCTTACAGTGTTGGTGGGAATGAAGTTGGTACAGCCACTTTGGAAAACAGTGTGGAGGTTTTTCAAAAAGTTAAAAATTCAGCTACCCTATGACCCAGCAATTGCACTACTGGGTATTGACCCCAAAGACAGATGTAGTGAAAAGAAGGGCCATATGCACCCCAATATTCTTAGCAGCAATGTCCACAATAGCCAAAGTGTTGAAAGAGCCAAGATGCCCTTCAACCGATGAATGGATAAAGAAGATGTGGTTCATATATACAATGGAATATTACTCAGCCATCAGAAAGGATGAATACCCAACTTTTGCCTCAACATGTATAGGACTGGAGGAGATTATGCTAAGTGAAATAAGTCAAGCAGAGAAAGTCAATTATCGTATGGTTTCACTTATTTGTGGAATGTAAGGAATAGTATGGAGGACATTAGGCAAAGGAACGGAAAAATGAACCTGGGAAAATAGAGGGTGAGTTGAACCATGAGAGATTATGGGCTTCAGGAAACAAACTGAGGGTTTTAGAGGGGAGGGGCGTGGGAGGATGGGTTAGTCCAGTGATGGGTATTAAGGAAAGCACATATTGCATGGAGTACTGGGTGTTGTACTCAACAATGAATCATTGAATACTACATCAAAAACTAATGATGTACTGTATGGTGACTAAGATAACATAATATATTAAAAAAAAGAGAGAGAGAGAAGATCCTGAATGCAGCTCGAGGCAAGAGCTCCTTAACCTACACAGGTAGAAACATAAGACTGGCAGCACATCTATCCGATGAGTCCTGGTAGGCCAGAAAGGGCTGTTATGATATATATTCACAGTACTAAATGAGAAAAACATGCACCCAAGAATACCTTATCTGAAAAGGCTGTCATTCAGAATGGAAGGAAAGATAAACACCTTCCAGGACAAAGACAAACATAAGGAATTTTTGATCACTAATGCTGCCATGCAAGAAATAATCAAGGGGATCTCGTAAGAGAAGCGGGAGCCCAAAAGTAATATAGACCAGAAAGGAACAGAGAATATACAGAAACAGTGATTTACAGGTAATACAATGGTACTAAATTCATATCTTTCAATAGTTACTCCAAATGTAAATGGGCTACATGCTCCAATGAAAGACACAGGGTATCAGATTGGATTAAAAAACAAGACTCTTCCATATGCTCTGTACATGACACTCATTTTAGACACAATGACACCTCCCCATTGAAAGTGACAGGGTGGAGAATCATTTACCATGATTATGGACCTCAAAAGAAAGCACAGGTAGCAATCCTCATATCAGACAAATTAGATTTTAAATGAAAGACTGTAGTAAAAGATAAGAGGGACACTGTATCATATAGAAAGGGTCTATACAACAAGAAGATCTAACAATTATAAATATTTATGCTCCTACTTGGGAGCAGCCAGTTATATCCACCAATTAACCCAATTAAAGAAACACATTGATAATAATTCAATAATAGGAGGGGACTTCAACACCCCACTCACAGCAAAGGACAGATCATCTAAGCAGATCAACAAGGAAACAAGGACTTTGAATAACCCATTGGTCAGATGGACTTCACAGATATATACAGAGCATTCCATCCTAAAGCAACAGAATACATATTTTTCTCTAGTGCATTTGGAACATTCTCCAGAACAGATCACACACTGGGTCACAAATCAGGTCCCAAATGGTATTAAGATTAGGATTATTCCTGGCATATTTTCAGACCACAATGCTTTGAAACTTGAAATCAATCCCAAGAGGAAATTTGGAAGGAACTCAAACACTTGGAGGTTAAAGAGCATCGTACTAAAGAATGGATGGGACAACTGGGACATTAAGGAAGAATTAACAAAATTCATGGAAACAAATGAAAATGAAAACACCACTGTTAAAAACCTTTGGGTTTCAACAAAGGGAGTCCTATGATGGAAGTACATAGCAATACAAGCCTTTCTCCAGAAATTACAAAAGTCTCAAATACACAAGCTAACCTTATCCTAACAGAGCTGGAGAAAAAACAGTAAATAAAGCCTAAGCCCAGCAGAAGAAGAGAAAAAATAAAGATTAAGGCAGAAATTACTGAGATAGAAACCAAAAGAATACTAGAACAGATCCATGAAACTGGAAGCTGATTCTTTGAAAGAATTAATATGATTGATAAACTCCTAGCCAGAGTTATCAAAAAGAAAAGAGAAAGGACCCAAATTAATAAAATCATGAATGAAAGAAGAGAGATCACGACCAACATCAAGGAAATACAATCTTAAGAACATATTATGAGCAGGGCGCCTGGGTAGCTCAGTCGTCAAGCGTCTGCCCTCGGCTCAGGTCATGATCCCAGGGTCCTGGGATCGACCCCCGCATCAGGCTCCCTGCTCTGCAGGAGACCTGCTTCTCCCTCTCCCGCTCCCCCTGCTTGTGTTCCCTCTCTCGCTATCTCTCTCTCTGTCAAATAAATAAATAAAATCTTTAAAAAAAAGAGAACATATTATGAGCAACTATATGCCAAAAAATTAGACAATCTGGAAGAAACTGATGCATTCCTAGAAACTTATAAACTGCCAAAACTGAAACAGGAAGAAATAGGAAACCTAAACAAATCAGCAAGGAAATCAAAGCAGTAATCAAAAATCTCCCAACAAACAATAGTCTAAGGCCAGATGGCTTCCCAGGGGAATGCTGCCAAACGTTTAAAGAAGAAATAATACCTATTCTTCTGAAGATGTTTCAAAAAATAGAAATGGAAGGAAAACTTCTAAACTCATTTTAAGAGGCCAGCATTACCTTGAAGCCAAAACCAGACAAAGACCCCACCAAAAAGGAGAATTACAGACCAATATCCCTGATGAATATGGATGCCAAAATTCTTACCAAGAACAGGATCCAATAGTACATTAAAAATATTGTTCACCATGATCAAGTGGGATATATTCCTGGGATGCAAAGGTGGCTCAACAGCTACAAATCAATCAACGTGATACATCATATTAATAAAAGAAAGGACAAGAACCACATGACCTTCTCAACTGGTGTAGGAAAAGCATTTGACAAAATATAGCATCCTTTCTTGGTTAAAAGTCTCCACAGTGTAGGGATAGAAGGAACATATCTCAATATCATGAAAGCCATCTATGAAAAGCCCACAGTGAATATCATCCTCAATGAGAAAAAACTAAGAACTTTTCTGCCGAGGTCAGGAACACGACAGGGATGCCCATTCTCACCACTGTTGTTCAACATAGTACTAGAAGTCCTAGCCTCAGCAATCAGACAACAAAAAGAAATAAAAGGTATTCAAATTGACAAAGAAGTCAAACTCTCATTCTTTCCAGATGACATGATAATTTATGTGGGATACCCAAAAGACCACACCCCAAAATTGCTAGAACTCACACAGGATTGAGCAATTGGCAGGATATAAAATCAATGCATAGAAGTCATCTGCATTTCTATACACTAACAGTGAGGCAGAAGAAAGAGAAATCAAGGAATTGATCCCATTTACAATTGCTCCAAAACCCATAAGATACCCAGGAATAAACCTAACTGAAGAGGTAAAGAATCTGTACTATAAAAATTACAGAACATGTATGAAAGAAATTGAGGAAGACATAAAGAGATAGAAAAACATTCCATGCTCATGGATTTTCTGGAAGAATAAATATTGTTAAAATTTCTATGCTATCCAGAGCAATCTACACATTCAGTGCAGTCCCTATCAAAAGACTATCAACATTTTTCACAGAGCTGGAACAAATAATCCTAAAATTTGTATGGAACCAGAAAAGACCCTAAATAGCCAGAGGAATGTTGAAAAAGAAACCTGAAGGGGGCGCCTGGGTGGCTCAGTCATTGGGCGTCTGCCTTCGGCTCAGGTCATGATCTCAGGGTCCTGGGATCGAGCCCCACATTGGGCTCCCTGCTCGGCAGGAAGCCTGCTTCTCCTTCTCCCATTCCCCCTGCTTGTGTTCCTTTTCTCGCTGTGTCTCTCTCTGTCAAATAAATAAATAAAATCTTTAAAAAAAAAAAAAGAAAGAAACCCGAAGCTGGTGGCATCACAATGCCCGACTTCAAGCTATATTAAAATGCTGTAATCTTCAAGACAGCATGGTACTGGCACAAAAACAGACATATAGATCAATGGAACAGAATAGAGAACCCAGAAATGGACCCTCAACTCTATGGTCAAGTAATCTTCAACAAAGCATGAAAAAATACCATCTCTTCAAAAAATGGTGTTGAGAAAATTGGACAGTTACCTGTAGAAAAATGAAACTGGACTATTTTCTTACACTGTATACAGAGATAAACTCAAAATGGATGAAAGCCCTTAATGTGAGACAGGAATTCATCAAAATCCTAGAGGAGAACACAGGCAGCAACCTCTTTGACCTCGGCCACAGAAACTGCTTGCAAGACACATCTCTAATTTATTATTATTATTATTATTATTATTATTATTATTATTATTATTATTATTATTGTTATGTTAATCTCCATACATTATATCATTAGTTTTAGATGTAGTGTTCCATGATTCATTGTTTGTGCATAACACCCAGTGCTCCATGCAGAACATGCCCTCCTCAATACCCATCCCAGGCTAACCCATCCTCCCACCCCCCTCCCCTCTAGAACCCTCAGTTTGTTTTTCAGAGTCCATCGTCTCTCATGGTTCGTCTACCCCTCCGATTTCTCCCCCTTCATTCTTCCCCTCCTGCTATCTTCTTCTTCTTCTTTTTTTTTTCCTTAACATATATTGCATTATTTGTTTCAGAAGTACAGATCTGAGATTCAACAGTCTTGCACAATTCACAGTGCTTACTAGAGCACATATCCTCCCCAGTGTCTATCACCAGTTGTCCCATCCCTCCCACCCCACCCCCACTCCAGCAACCCTCAGTTTGTTTACTGAGATTAAGAATTCCTCATATCAGTGAGGTCATATGATACATGTCTTTCTCTGTTTGACTTATTTCGCTCAGCATAATACCCTCCAGTTCCATCCACGTCGTTGCAAATGGCAAGATCTCATTCCTTTTGATGGCTGCATAATATTCCGTTGTATATATATGCCACATCTTCTTTATCCATTCATCTGCCGATGGACATCTTGGCTCTTTCCACAGTTTGGCTATTGTGGACATTGCTGCTATAAACATCGGGGTGCATGTACCCTTTCAGATCCCTACTTTTGTATCTTTGGGGTAAATACCCAGTAGTGCAATTGCTGGATCATATGGTAGCTCTATTTTCAACTTTTTGAGGAACCTCCATACTGTTTTCCAGAGTGGCTGCACCAGCTTGCATTCCTACCAGCAGTGTAGGAGGGTTCCCCTTTCTCCGCATCCCCACCAACATCTGTCATTTCCTGACTTGTTCATTTTAGCCATTCTGACTGGTGTGAGGTGGTATCTCATTGAGGTTTTGATTTGGATTTCCCTGATGCCGAGTGATATTGAGCTCTTTTTCATGGCAAGACACATCTCTAAATACAAGGGAAAGAAAAGCAAAAATGAACTTTTGGGACTTTATCAAGATTAAAAGCTTATGCACAGCAAAGGAAACAGTCAACAAAACTAAAAGGCAATTTACAGAATGGGAGAAAATATTTGCAAATATAATATTAGATAAAGGGTTAGTATCCAAGATCTATAAAAAACTCATCAAAGTCAACATCCAAAAGACAAATAATCTAGTCAAGAAATGGGCAGAAGACATGAACAGACATTTCTCCAAAGAAGACATACAAATAGCCAACAGACACATGAAAAGTCTCAGCAACACTCAAAATCAGGCAAATACAAATCAAAACCACAATGGGATTCCACCTCACACCAGTCAGAATGGCTAAAATTGACCAGTCAGGAAATAATAAATGTTGGCAAGGATGTGGAGAAAGGGGAACCCTCTTACACTGTTGGTGGGAATGCAAGCCTGTACAGCTACTATGGAAAATTGTATGGAGGTTCCTCAAGAAGTTAAAAGTAGATCTACCCTATGACCCAGCAATTGCACTACTAGGTATTTTCCCTAAAGATTCAAATGTAGTGATTCAAAGGTGCACCTGCATCCCAGTGTTTAGAGCAGCAATGTCCATGATAGCCAAACTGTGGAAAGAGCCGAGATGTTCATTGACAGATGAATGGATAAAGAAGATGTCATACACACACACACACACACACACACACACACACACACACAGTGGTATATTACTGAGTCATCTGAAAGGATGAATAGTTACCATTTACATTGGTGTGCATGGAACTGGAGGCTATTATGCTGAGCAAAATAAGTCAATCAGAGAAAGACAATTATTGTATGGTTTCACTCAGATGTGGAATTTAAGAAACAGTGCAGAGGATCATAGAGGAAGGGAAGGAAAACTGAATGGAATGTAATCAGAGAGGGAGATCAACCATGAGAGACTCTTAACTATAGGAAATAAACCAAGGGTTGCTGGAGGAGACTTGTGTTGGGGGAATAGGGTAATTGGGTGATGGGCATTAAGAGGGCGTGTGATGTGATGAGCACTGGGTGTTATTTGCAACTGATGATTTATTGATCTCTACATCTAAAATTAAGGATTTTCCCTATGTTGGCTAATTGAATTTTTAAAAATCTTCTGTTTTAGTAGACAGTTACCTTAAATTTAGCATGCAGATTCTGGGCTACTTTTGTCATCTGTGTTTCCACTGGGAATTTAGATTTTAGAACCTCTGTGGTTCTATTTTGGTCTGCTTGATTTATCTGGTACCTGTGGGGATCACACTGATTTCTGTTTGTGCTGCTTCAGAAGGTCGAAGGGTTTTCCCAAGGCCTGTTGCCCAGTGTCTCTAAATGAGGCATGGGAATCTTAAGCCTGTAAAGACAAGGAGGCTTCCCTACCTGGTTCCTTGTCTTGAGAGAGTCTTCCCTGCTCATGGAGATGGAAGTGGCTTCCTGGGGGGAGTGCTTGTTGTGGTAGTCTTCTGACTGCTCCAGTGTCTCTGGTTGGGAAAGGGCAGAGATGGAGAACGCTTCACTTAGCTGATTATTATTAGTCAGGGGTAGGGTCTTGATTAATCTTCCTTGCTAATGCTGCAAGTCTTACATCTTATTAGAGGGACTCCTGTTTGAGACTGGGGGAGAAAAGTGCCTACCTGGGCTGCCTCCTGTTTTAACTTTGGGGGTCAGGAAATGCCCCAGCTGGACTGCTTTCTTCTTTGGGGTTGTTACTCCAGTCCTGTGGTCCCAAATCAGTTCTTTTAACCAGCTTTCAGTTCTCCTTTGACTGCCTCTTGTTACAAGAGGTTTATATTTGTACTTAAAATGACCAGTGAGAAGAGTCTACAACACCCTGTCTGGACCAGAAGTCCAATCAACAGGATTTTATAGTATGAAATTCTGAAGAGAGACAATATTTTAGAGTCAGTCTTGGGTTCCAGAACTTACACACTAGCTTGGTGACTTAGACACAGGACTTCAGCTTTTTAAGCAACATGAAATATATTTAGAGCTCCCAGCTCAAGGCCTTGCACAGATGAGCCACTCATTAAGTAGGTGTTAAATCTTTCCCTAGAAATCATCTCAACCAAACCACCTGTTTTAAACATAAGGCAACAGAGGCCTAGAGAAAGGAAGAAGACTTTCAAATATGAAATGACTCATATATACCCAAGTGACATCCTTCCCCCCAAACCCAAAAACATACTTTGTCCATTCTTGATTATTTGGTTCCTTGCTTCTTTATGGTAGTTCTGGTTCAGTTGGACATGACTTGAAGATTGAAACTGATGGTACCATCGTATATTCAAAAACCACCTCCAAAATTACAATATGCTTTGCATTTATAGTTTCCCTTGGTTGCCACAATCATAGTGTGAGACAAGCAGGCTAGAGATTATTCCTATTTGGCAAATAAGGAAACAGTAAATTGAGGGGCTGAGACTTATCCAGAAGTGATTTTTCACCTTTTCCCCTGTGAAATCAGAACTTTACTGGGTGATAGTAGGCTGTGGAAATAGTTGATTTCAGACCACTTAGCTTGCCATGTCCTTGGCTATTGCTAATCCAGTGGGTTGCCTTATGACTATAGAGTGGATGGATTCCTAGTTCAGGCTTCTGTTCCACATATAGTACCCTGAGAACTTGGAGCTCAAATTACCCTTAGAGTCTGTGGGTAAGAAAAATCCTATCTTCATAGATCTCAGAGAAGGGGGTATCTTAAATCAGAAAGGAGGGAAATAGGGTGCACTACATGAAGCTAAGATTGAAATTTGATGTAGGAGAAATCTATAGCTTGGCCAAACAATAGGGAGTTGGTTGAATAAACTATAACTTATATAATGAGACACTATGTGGACATTAAAAATGATATTGATTTACATTTATTGAAATGAAAAAATGTTAAATTTAAGCAAGAAACTTACATAGGACTGTGTAATAGGATTCATTTTTTTCTATGTGTGAATTCCTCTGCATAGAGGAATTATGATGCTTTTTTTCTTTTGGTTCTCTGTATTTTAAAAACATTCTATAACAAAAATTTCTTAGTTAATTATAAAAGAGAGCCATAACCTTATCCAATTGTTATAAAATGAATGTCTGCATGCTCTCAAAATTTATGTTGAAATTCTATCCTCTGATATGCTGGTAACAGGTGATGGGGCCTTTAGGAGGTGATTAGGATTAGATAAAATTATAAAGCTGGAACCCTCATGAATGGGATTAAAGCTATTTTAACAGTTATGAGAGAGCATGCTTCTCTCTCTGCTCTCCATCATGTGAGGTTACAAGTGAAAAGATTGTGGTCTAGAAAGCAGACTCTCACCAGATACCAAATCTGCCAGCCACATGATTTTGGACTTCCCAGGCTTCAGACTGTAAGATACGTTTGTTGTTTATAAGCCACTCAATCTCTGATATTTTTTAATAGTAGCCTGGATGGAGTAAGATAGAAATCATGTAATAACCTTATTATATTGTAACTTAATTGTCTAAAGAAAATGTGTCAATGTGTATTCTTCCTATCCATGAGCATGGAAAGTTTTTCCATCTTTCTGTGTCTTCTTCAATTACTTTCTTTTTTTTCTTAATTTTATTTGATTACATTATCTTAGTCACAATACATCATTAGTTTTTGATGTGGTGATCAATGATTCATTGTTTTCGTAAAACACCCAGTGCTCCATGCAGTAGTGCCCTCCTTAATACACATCACCGGGTAACCAATACCCCCCAACACCCCCCCAACATCCTCAGTTTGTTTCTCACACTTCATAGCATCTCATGATTCATCTCTCCCTCTGATTGCCCTCTTCATTTTTCCCTTCCTTCTCCTAATGTCCTCCATGCTATTCCTTCTGTTCCACAAATAAGTGAAACCATATGACAATGACTTTCTCTGCTTGACTTATTTCACTTAGCATAATCTCCTCTAGTCCCATTCATGTTGATGTAAAATTTGGGTATTCATAGTTTCTGATGGCTGAGTAATATTCCATTGTACATATGGACCACTTCTTCTTTATCCATTCATCTGTTGAAGGGCATCTAGGCTTTTTACAGTTTGGCTATTGCGGACATTGCTGCTATGAACATTGGGGTATATGGCCCTTCTTTTCACTACATCTGTGTCTTTGGGGTAAATACCCAGGAGAGCAATTGGTGGGTCATAGGGTAGCTCTATTTTTAATTTTTTGAGGAATCTCCACACTGTTTTCCAAAGTGGCTATACCAACTTGCATTCCCACCAACAGTGTAGGAGTGTTCCCCTTTCTCCGTAACCTCTCCAACAATTGTTGTTCCTTTCCCTGTCCATTTTTGCCATTCTAACTGGTGTAAGGTGGTATCTCAATGTGGTTTTGATTTGAATTTCCCTGACGGCTAATGATGATGAACATTTTCTCATGTGTCTGTTAGCCATTTGTATGTCTTCTTCAGAGAAGTGTCTCTTCATGTCTTCTGCCCATTTTTTGACTTGTTATTTGTTTTTTGGGTGTTGGGTTTGAGAAGTTCTTTATAGATCTTGGATACCAGCCCTTTGTCTGTAGTGTCATTTGCAAATATCTTCTCCCATTCTGTGGGTGCCTCCTTGTTTTGTTGACTGTTTCCTTTGACGTGCAGAAGCTTTTTATCTTGATGAAGTCCCAAAAGTTCATTTTTGCTTTTGTTTCACTAGCTTTTGGAGATGGATCTTGAAAGAATTTGCTGTGGTCGATGTCAAAGAGGTTATTACCTATGTTCTCCTTTAGGATTTTGATGGATTCCTATCTCACATGGAGGTCTTTCATTCATTTTCAGTTTATCTTTGTGTATGGTGTTAGAGAATGGTCGAGTTTCATTCTGCATGTGGCTGTCCAATTTTCCCAGCACCATTTACTGAAGAGATTGTCTTTTTTCCATTGCATGTTTTTTCCTGCTTTGTCAAAGATGAGTTGACCATAGAGTTGAGGGCCCATATCTGGGCTCTCTATTCTGTTGCATTGCTCTCAAGTTCTGTTTTTGTGCCAGTACCATGCTGTTGTGATCTCTACTTTGTAATATAGCTTGAAATCAGGCAACAAGATGCCCCCAGCTTTGTTTTTCTTTTTCAACATTTCCTTGGTGATTCGTGGTCTTTTCTGATTCCATACAAATTTTAAGATTGTTTGTTCCAGCACTTTGAAAAATGTCATTGGAATATTGATTGGGATGGCATTGAAGGTATAGATTGCTCTGGGTAGCATAGACATTTTAACAATGTTTATTCTTCCAATCCATGAGCATGGAATGTTTTTCCATCTTTTTGTGTCTTCTTCAATTTCTTTAATGAGTGTTCTGTAGTTCTTAGACTAGAGATCCTTTACTCTTTGGTTAGCTTATTCCGAGGTATCTTATGGGTTTTGGTGCTATTGTAAATGGAATCATTTCTCTAATTTCTCTTTCTACAGTTGCATTGTTAGTGTATAAGAAAGCAACAGATTTCTGTGCATTGATTTCGTATCCTGCCACATTACTGAATTGCTGTATGAGTTCTAGTAATTTGGGGGTGGAGTCTTTTGGGTTTTGCACATAAAGTATCATGTCGTCTGCGAAAAGAGAGAGTTTGACTTCTTCGTTGCCAATTTGAATACATTTTATTTGTTTTTGTTGTCTGATTGGTGTAGGTAGGACTTCTAGTACCATGTTGAACCGTAGTGGCAAGAGTGAGCATCCTTGACCTGTTCCTGATCTTAAGGGAAAGGTTCTCAGCTTTTCCCCATTGTGGATGATATTCACTGTGGGTTACACACAGATGGATTTTATGAACTTAAGGAATGTTCCCTCTATCCCTATACTCTGGAGAGTTTTAATCAGGAAAGGTTGCTGTATTTTGTCAAGTGCTTTTTCTGCATCAGTTGAGAGGACCATATGGTTCTTCTATCTCCTCTTACTAATATGTTCTATCACATTGTTTGATTTGCGAATGTTGAACCACCCTTGCATCCTGAGGATAAATCCCACTTGGTCATGGTGAATGATCCTTTTAATGTATTGTTGGATCCTATTAGCTAGGATTTTATTGGGAATTTTGGAATCCATATTCATCAGGGATATCAGTTTGAAATTCTCCTTTTTGCCAGGGTCTTTGCCTGGCTTGGGGAATAAGGTATGGCTAGCCTCATAGAATGAGTATGGAAGGTTTCCTTCTGTCTCTATTTTTGGAAACAGCTTCAGAAGAACAGGTATTATTTCTTCTTTGAATGTCTGGTAGAATTCCTCAGGGAATCCGTCAGGCCTTGGACTCTTGTTTTTGGGAGGGTTTTGATCACTGCTTCAATCTTCTCATTAGTTATTGGCCTATTCAAGTTGTCAATTTCTTCCTGTTTCAGTCCTGGTAGTTTATAGATTTCTAGGAAGGCATCCATTTCATCCAGATTGCTCAGGTTCTTGGCATATAGTTGTTGATAATAATTTCTAATAATTGTTTCTCTTTCCTTGGTGTTAGTCATGATCTCTCCCCTTTCGTTCATAATTTTATTAATTTGGGTCCTTTCTCTTTTCTTTTGGATAAGTCTGGCCAGTGGTTTATCAATCTTATTAATTCTTTCAAGGAACCAGTTTCTATTTCCTTTGATCTGATGATATACTCTGTTTCTGGTTTCTAATTCATTGATCTCTGCTCTAATCTTAATTATTTCTCTTCTAATGTTTGGCTTAGGTATCATTTGTTGCTTTTTCTCTAGTTCTTTAAGGTGTAGAGTTAGTTGGTGAATTCGGGATTTTTCTATTTTTTTGAGTGAGGCTTGGTGGCTATGTATTTCCCCCTTAGGCCCGCCTTTGCAGTATCCCATAGGTTTGGGACCGATGTGTTTTCATTCTCATTGGTTTCCATGAATTGTTTAAGTTCTTCTTTGATTTCCTGGTTGACCCAAACATTCTTGAGCAGAGTAGTTTTTAGCTTCCAAGTGTTTAATTTCTGCCAAAATTTTTCTTGTGATTGAGTTCCAATTTTAAAGCATTGTGGTCTGAGAATATGCAGGGAATAATTTCAGTCTTTTGGTATTGGTTTAGAACTGATTTCTGACCCAGTATGTGGTCTATTCTGGATAAAGTTCTATGTGTGCTCCGAGAAGAATGAGTATTCTGTTGTTTTAGGGTGGAATGTTCTGTAAATATCTATGAGGTCCATCTGGTCCAGTGTGTCATACAAAGCTCTAGTTTTTTTGTTGATTTTTTGCTTAGATGATCTGTCTATTGCTGAGAGTGGAGTATTGAGGTCTCCTACAATTAATGGATTGTTATCCATATGACTCTTTATTTTGGTTAACAGTTGGCTTATGTAGATGGCTGCTCCCATGTTGTTGGTGTAGATATTTACAATTGTTAGATCTTCTTGGACAGATCCTTTGAGAATTATATAGTGTCCTTCTGTCTCTAACTGCAGTCTTTACTTTAAAATCTAATTTGTCTGATATGAGAATTGCTGCCCCTGCTTTCTTTTGAGGTCCACTGGCATGGAAGTTCGATCTCTATCCCTTCACTTTCAGTCTGGATGTATCTTTAGGTTCAAAATGAGTCTCCTGTAGACAGCATATGGATGAATCCTGTCTTTTTACCCAATCTGCACCCCTGTGTCATTTTATGGGAACAGTTAGGCCGTTTATGTTGAGAGTGATTATTGAAAGATATGAATTAATTGTCATCATGTTGCCTGTGAAGACGTTGTTTTTATAGATTGTCCCTGTAAATTTCTGTTGTATATCACTCTTGGGGTCTTTCTCCTTTTATAGAACTCCCCTTAATATTTCTTGCAGAGTCGGCTTAGTGGTCACATATTCTTTCAATTTCTGCTGGTCTTGGAAGCTCTGCATCTCTCCATCCATTTTAAATGACAGCCTTGCCAGATAAAGTGTTCTTGGCTGCATGTTCTTCTCGTTTAGTACCCTGAATTTGTTTTGCCAGGCCTTTCTGGCTTGCCAGGTCTCTGTGGGTAGATCTGACATTATTTTGATATTCCTCCCTCTGTATGTAAGGAATCTCTTCCCCCTAACTGCCCTTAAGATGGTTTCCTTGGTTCTAAGATTTGCGAGTTTTACTATTACATGCCCACGTGTTGGCCTGTTTTCCTTGATCTTGGGAGGGGTCCTCTCTGTCTCTAGGACACGAATGTTTGTTTCATTCCCCAGATTAAGGAAGTTCTCAGCTACAATTTGCTCAAATATATCTTCTAGTCCTGTCTCTCCACTCCCTCCAGGATTCTAATAATTCTGACATTGGAACGTTTCATGGTGTCACTTCTTTCTCTGATTCTATTTTCATGGATTCTGAGTTGTTTTTCCCTGGCCTCCTCTTTTCCCTTTTTATCTATTAAATTGTCTTCTAGGTTGCTTATTTTTTCTTCTGCCTCACGTACCCTAGCTGTTAGATTATCTAGATTATTTTGGATCACATTGATAGCATTTTTAAGTTCTGCCAATCTTGCTTTCATTTCTGCCCTTAGAGAATCCTTGTTGCCATTAGTTGATTTCTCCATTCTAGCTATTGTCTTCACAATTGCTAGCCTGAATTCCATCTCCGACATCTTGGTTATATCTGCATCCATTTGTAAATCTCTGGCATAAGTCAAAATCTCTGAGTCTTTCCTATTTTGGGGGTTCCTCCTCTTAGTCATTCTGATGATGGGTGGTTGAGGCAAAGTACAGATTCCAAATTATTGACCACCCCCCAAGCAAGATGCAGCTGTTTTTTAGGGGCCTTAGGGTTGCCTGCCTCTTGTTTTCCCAGCCTGTCTTCTGAGGGAGGGACCTGCCATGCTGTCACTCGACAAACCTGTTTGGGCAGAGTTGCCCTGCCCACTGTGGCGGGGGATGGGCTCAGTGAAAACTTCTTTTTGGGGGTTTTGTTCTCTGGTGGCTTTCCCTGGCAGCTTTCTGCATCTCTTCGTAGAGTCAGAGCAGAAGAGACCATTTTCAACCCTCTGCCTCAGAGCAGGGAGATCTCAGTCTGTCCTTCAGTGTGCTCTCCAGGCCACATTATCTCTATTTCTGTCAGTGCTGCTATAAACTGCAGCGTCCTGGGTTGTGCACCCCTCCACAGTGCTCCCAATCCTCCCCTCCAGGTTGGAGCACATCTCTGTCCTTTGTGCTTCTAAAACCACCAGCCTCCCCCAGTTCCCATGTGCAGCCCTGCCACTCCAGTTTCCATCAGGGGGGCTGCCCTAAAGTTCTTTCCCCACTGCTACCAGTCTGCGTGTCTGTGCCCAGTCCCCAGCACAGGAGGCTATCGTTCACTGGTGGTTTAGGTTCCCCAAAGCCAGGCTCCCTCCCACTGCCACTTATCCTCTGATATCTGCTCGCAGAATCAGGTGTCCCAGCTTCATACCTCGGAACCAAAGGCCTCCAATATTCTGTTTGTAGAGATCCAGATCTTCTTACATCTCAGGCTGATTGTTCAGAGTGGTCCAGTAGATATCTAGCTCAATTCTGGTGACCGGTTGGAATAGGGTCCCCTACTCCTCTGCCTGCCATCTTTTCCCTCCTCTTCAATTTCTTTCATGAGTGTTCTGTTGTTCCTAGAGTAGAGATCCTTTACCTCTTTGGTTAGGTTTATTCCGAGGTATCTTATGGTTTTTGGTGCTATTGTAAATGGAATTGTTTCTCTAATTTCTCTTTCTACAGTTGCATTGTTAGTGTATAGGAAAGCAACAGATTTCTGTGCATTGATTTTGTATCCTGCCACATTACTGAATTGCTGTATGAATTCTAGTAATTTGGGGGTGGAGTCTTTTGGGTTTTCCACATAAAGTATCATGTCATCTGTGAAAAGAGAGAGTTTGGCTTTTTCTTTGCCAATTTGAAAACACTGTTAAAATGTCTAGGCTACCCAGAGCAATCTATACCTTTCAGTGCCATCCTGATGAAAATTCCAATGACATTTTTCAAAGTGCTGGAACAAACAATCCTAAAATTTGTATGGAATCAGGAAAGACCCCAAATCGCCAAGGAAAGGTTGAAAAGGAAAAACAAAGCTGGGGGCATCACGTTGCCTGATTTCAAGCTATATTACAAAGCCATGATCATGAAGACAGCATGGTACTCACACAAAAACAGACATATAGACCAATGTAACAGAATAGAGAGCCCAGATATGGACCCTCAACTCTATGGTCAAATAATCTTCAACAAAGCAGATAAAAATATGCAATAGATAAAAGACAGTCTCTTCAATAAATGGTGCTGGGAAAATTGGACAGCCACATGCAGAAGAATGAAACTCGACCATTCTCTAACACCATACACAAAGATAAACTCAAAATGGATGAAAGACCTCAATGTGAGACAGGAATCCATCAAAATCCTAAAGGAGAACATAGGCAGTAACCTCTTTGACATCAGCCACAGCAACTTCTTTCAAGATACATCTCCAAAAACTAGTGAAACAAAAGCAAAAATGAACGTAGGCACTTCATCAAGATAAAAAGCTTCTGCACAGCAAAGGAAACAGTCAACAAAACAAAGAGGCAGCTCACAGAATGGGAGAAGATATTTGCAAATGACACTACAGATAAAGAACTGGTATCCATGATTTATAAAGGATTTCTCAAACTCAACACCCAAAAAACAAACAATCAAGTCAAAAAGTGGGCAGAAGACATGAACAGACACTTCTCTGAAGAAGACATACAAATGGCTAACAGACACATGAAAAAATGTTCATCATCATTAGCCATCAGGGAACTTCAAATCAAAACCACATTCAGATACCACCTTACATCAGTTAGAATGGTAAAAATTGGCAAGTCAAGAAACAACAAATGTTGGAGAGGTTTTGGAGAAAGGGGAACCCTCTTACACTGTTGGTGGGAAAGCAAGTTGGTACAGCCACTTTGGAAAACAGTGTGGAGGTGCCTCAGAAAATTAAATATAGAGCGAACCTATGACCCAGCAATTGCACTCATGGGTATTTACTCCAAAGACACAGATGTAGTGGAAAGAAGGGCCATATGCACTCCAATGTTCATAGCAGCAATGTCTGCATTAGCCAAATTGTGGAAAGAGCCTAGATGCCATTCAACAGATGAATGGATCAAGAAGATGTGGTCCATATATACAATGGAATATTACTTAGCCATTAGAAATGATGAATACCCAACTTTTACATCAGCATGGATGTGAGTGGAGGAGATTATGCTAAATGAAATAAGTCAAGCAGAGAAAGTCAATTATCATATGGTTTCACTTATTTGTGAAATATAAGGAATAGCATGGAGGACATTAGGAGAAAGAAGGGAAAAATGAAGGGGGGGAAATCGGAGGGAGAGATGAACCATGAGAAGCTATAGCCCGGTGATGGGTATTAAGGAGGGCATGTACTGCATGGAGCACTGGGTGTTATCAAAGCCTAATGATGTATTGTATGGTGAGTAACATAACATAAGAAAATAAAATTTAAAAAAAAAAGAAAATGTGTCAAGAGTAAGAAGGAGGTTGAATTAAGCTGAGGAAAAAGGAAGCCCTAAGGATAAGAAATGGTTAATCAGCAGCAATAGGGCTGAAAGTAGGAAGAAGCTGACTCATGTACTTTGATTGCTTTTCTTTATGTGACATGTACTTTACCAGGTATTACTTTACATATTAGCTCAGTTAATCTGTACAACTACCCTGTGTGGAAGGTACACTTATTACCCCCATTTTCAGATGAGGCCTCTGAGGCTTAGAGAAGGGAAATAACTTACCCACAGTCATACAGCTAGTAAATGGAAAAGCCAGGAATAAAACCCAGGTCTCTCTGTATTCTACCCATTGGAGGCCCTGGACATACTGTTCCCAGAGAGGGAGGCTCTGTTTTAGGGCAAGGGAAGATCACTGGTCTCTATTTTGGTCTGGAGGAAATAACACTTGCATTTATGAGGTTCCATGTGTGAAGATTCTTGCTGGGAAGTGGGAAATGGCCTTGGAGAGGAATGAAAAGCTTGGTGTCTGGACAGGTTTGTAAGTGAATAAACTGGCAATCATTCTGACAGTATGGTTTTGTGAGAAAGTTGGTGTCAGTTTTGTCCTCACACTTGATCAGTGACAACTAGACCCTGTATACCCCAGTGCTTGCTGTCCAGAAGTAGGCATCCGTTTTTTATGCATGTTTTGTTTGATTTCAACATTCACAGGGTATTCTTTAACCTCCCTGCAGATAGTTTGCCCTTATAAGATGGTTCATCTGTTAAGACTCTTAAACGGTCAGTGAATTTTTTTTTAAATATGCCATCATTTCTTTTATTTGTAGCTATTACACAGCAACCACATACACATAAAAGAATGGTTTTTATTTTTAGACCAAAAAATTCTAACAACCAAACATGTTTAAACTGGAACACAACTGCAGAAGGGGGCCAGTGAGCAATTTAGCACTGGATGAAACAAATGGCAGTGAACATCCTAATGGGGCCATAAACCTATACCCCAATCATATGATAGGCTCAAGGTAATTCAAAGGAGGAAGTATGAAGTCAATTGTGTGGTATTTGTCTTCCTCTGACTTATTTCACTTAGGATTATGTCCTTTAGGTCCACCCACGTTGTTGCAAATGGCAAGATTTCATTCTTTTTTTATGGCTGAGTAATATTCCATTTATACACACACACACACACACAACACACACACACACACACCACATCTTTTTTATTCAATCATCTGTGGATGGAAGCTGGGGTTGCTTCCATACCTTGGGTATTGTAAATAATGCTGTAGTAAACATAGGGGTGTATATAACTTTTCAAATTAGTGTTTTCATTTCCTTTGGGTAAATACCCAGTAGAATTACTGTATCATATATTATTTCCATGTTTAATTTTTTGAGAAACCTCCATACTAAGTGAAGTAAGTCATTAGAGAAAGACAAATACTATATGATTTCATCCAATATGTGGAATTTAAGAAACAAAATAAACAAAAGAGACAAAAAACAGACTCTTACAGAGAAAAAAACTGGTGGTTGCCAGAGGGGAGAGGGGGGATGGGTAAAATAGGTGAAGGAGATCAAGAGCACACTTATCTCCCATTTTTTATTGGATTATTTGGGTTTTTTTGGTGTTGAGTTGTAGAAGTTCTTTATATATTTTGGATACCATTAATCTAATTAAATTGGGCAAAAAACATCAACAGATATTTCTCCAAATAAGTCATACAGACGACCAACAGACACATGAAAAGATGCTCAACATCACTAATAATTAGGGAAATGCAAATCAAAACCACAGTGAGATATCACCTCACATCTGTCAGAATGGCTAAAATAAAAAACACAAGAAACAGCTAGTGTTGATGAGGATGTGAAGAAAAAGGAACCCTCGTACACTGTTTGTAGGAAGGCAAACTGGTGCAGCCACTGTGGAAAATAGTATGGAGTTTTCTCAAAAAAAAAAAAAAATTGGAATTACCATATGATCCAGTAAGTCCACTACTGGGCACTTACCCCAAGAATATGAAAACACTAATTCAAAAGGATATATGCTCACTGCCTCAATCTCATTACTGGTTATTGGCCTATTTAGGTTGTCAATTTCTTCCCATTTCAGTCTTGGGAGAAAGGGGAACCCCCTTACACTGTTGGTGGGAATGCAAGTTGGTACAGCCACTTTGGAAAATAGTGTGGAGGTGCCTCAAAATATTAAAAATAGAGCTACCCTATGACCCAGCCATTGCACTACTGGGTATTTACGCCAAAGGCACAGATGTAGTGAAAAGAAGGGCCATATGCACCCCAATGTTCATAGCAGCAATGTCCACAACAGCCAAACTGTGAAAGAGCCGAGATGCCCTTCAACAGATGAATGGATAAAGAAGATGTGGTCCATATATACAATGGCATATTACTCAGCCATCAGAAAGGATGAATACCCAACTTTTACGTCAACATGGATGGGACTGGGGGAGATTATGCTAAGTGAAATAAGTCAAGCAGAGAAAGTCAATAATCATATGGTTTCACTTATTTGTGGAACATAAGGAATAGCATGGAGGACATTAGGAGAAGGAAGGGAAAAATGAAGGGGCAAAATCAGAGGGGGAGATGAACCATGAGAGACTATGGACTCTGAGAAACAAACTGAGAGTTTTAGAGGGTAGGGGGTTGGGGGGATGGGTTAGCCCAGTGATGGGTATTAGGAGGGCATGTATTGCATGGAGCATTGGGTGTTATATGCAAACAATGAACCATGGAACACTACATCAAAAACTAATGATGTAGCATATGGTGACTTGAGCTACTGTGACATTATCAATCTGTAAACCTGAGGCAATGAAAAGTCAGGTTCTCAAAGAACCTATGCAACTTGGATTCTGATTCATATATCAGTTGTATGATGTCCATGCAGGTTTGTGGTTAACATTAACACACTACATATAACACTGGTCATATATTTGAATCTTACTTCCAAAGGTGCCTGATTAATACATCCCAGGGAAAAGGCCAATTATTCCACCATTACTTTGGTTTGTATCTTGGTTTAACATGTCCTAAAGTCCTCATGGCACTTAGCTGCCTAATATAAGTTAGAGGTCTAGCACTAAAAGAGTTTTTTTTAATTCTTGGATAAATTTTCTTCATCTGAATGCCCAAATGACCTTTGAGACCAGCTACTACTAAAGTTGCAATAAACACATATACAAATATTCTTACTATGAGTTACATTCCAAAAGGACCAGAACTGTTAGCTGTTCCTAAGCCCAAGGCACTGTTAACTAGAATACAGAACGTGCTCTGTTTCAGAACTTGGATATGTGCTCTGCATTCCTGTTGGCATTCATGAAATATAGAAACCACCCTGTCTGAAAATGTGAGGTGGAGATACTTTATGTGAATGGGTGTGGCCAACTTCATGTGAGGTGGGATCACAGACATAAGTCTTTAAAACAGTGATTGACTAGTGACTTTGGTATACATGTTTCCACCTGACTGGTAAGGAGTTCAATAATGTTTCAGCTACAAAGAGGCAAAGATGGTGGCTCAGGACTCATCTGCCTTGGGGACATATTAAGGGGAGAGAATGCCACCCACTATTCTTGACCCTTTAAAAGAAAAGAAAACCCAGGATTACATACCCTAGCAGAGAAAAGTATTGACAAAAACATACAACTCAGAGCATTCTTAAAGAATTTCTACCAGTGTAAAAGATAGCCTCAAAAAAAAAAATGTCAGCCACAGTACTGCATAGAAAAGAGAACATTTTTTGGATCTTATTGGAGTACATGAAATCTTAAGCAACTGGAATGCTGATGATCCTGGACCAATATATACTCCTTTTGCTTCACTGGCCAGGTGTATTTCTGTATTACTCTATCTTCCCTCCTGCCCTCCCTCTACCTTCTCCACAACTGGGAATCTGTGAAGATTGGTATAGGCTCTCTAAAGAATCAGAGTACAAAGGACAAGAAAACAATTGAAAGGCAACAAAGCTTTGGAAAGGAAAGAGACTTTTAGGTCACCCCAAAAGCTTTAGAAAACACCAGGGTACAGGGCACCAGACTTAACATGGAAACTGTTGGTTTTACACTGGCCAAATTCTGAACATGTTTTTGTTTAGTCCCAGCAAAACAGGCTTAAATTAGACAGTTGCTTTCAAAGTGCACTTGCCTTTGTGAACACAAGTCACAAATCACAGAGCATGTAACATGATTTTACTTGCCCTGACATCTAAAGGAGACATAGGCTGCTGTGATTGGTGACAAAACTAAAACTTCCTATTTAAGGCAAAGGCACAGACTGTCAGTCTCATAGGCAGGGAATCAGAGAAGACATATTCTGTATAGCTTGAAAATTACTTTTTTTTTTTTTGGTCTTGGAAAAGCTTCTGTGCAACCATAAAAAGCCTTGTAAACAGACTGCCTTTAAAAGGACAACAAACAGGGGCACCTGGGTGGCTCAGTCAGTTGAGTGTCTGCCTTTGGCTCAGGTCATGATCTCAGGGTCCTGGGATTGAGTCCTGAATCGGGCTCCCTGGTCAGTGGGGAGTCTGCTTCTCCCTCTGTCCTTTCCCCCACTTGTTCTCTCTCTCTCTCTCTGTCTCTCAAATAAATAAATAAAATCTTTAAAAATAAAATAAAAGGACAACAAATTAAGAGTCCTTTACAACCCCAAATCTTCTCCATTGTCCTTTATGTCTGGTGTCACCTAAGAGCTAAGCCATTTCTTTACATGATAGGTTATACTGAACAGACATGAGGGACAATGGAAAAGATTTGGGGTTGTGAAGGACCCTTAGTTTGTTGTCCTTTTAAAGGCAGTTCTGTTTTCAAGGCTTTTGATAAATACCTTATGATTTCACTCATATGTGGAATTTCAGGAAAAAAAAAAACAGATGAACATAGGGGAAGGGAAGGAAAAACAAAATAAGATAAAAACAGAGAGGGAGGCAAACCAGAAGAGACTCTTACTATAGGGATCAAACTGAGGATTACTAGAGGGGAAGTGGGTAGGTGGAATGTGTAATTGGGTGATGGGCATTAAGGAGGTCACTTGATGTAGTGAGCACTGGGTGTTATATGAAACTGATGAATCACTAAATTCTACCCATGAAACTAATAATATGCTATATGTTAACTAAATTGAATTTAGATAAAAAATTAAAACAAAACAAAACAAACAAAAAAAAAACAACCCCAAACAAAATAACCTCATAGGAAAAAAATTAAGGCTTGACCCATGTCTAGTTTTTGTTTGTTTTTAAATGTCTATAACAAATGTCAGCTCTTAGAAGAAAGCAACCAGATTTGGTTGGAATCCTATCTGCCTCTTTCATACATAGAATTCTGGGAGAGAGAGAGGACCAAGGGTAGGGAAAAGATTTGGTACAACAGAGACCACTAAATCAAACATATTGGGAATTAAGAGAGAAAGCAAGAACAATCTTCCTAGGTTTAAACCAATCTAAAGTACAGAGAAGTATTTTTCTTAAAGGTAATTTACATTTTCTACACAACTGTTTGGAAAAAGGCTACTTTACAAAATGCTCTCATAGAAAGATTTCCAAGTGGTGTATCAAAGCTTTTAACAGCATCACAAAAAGGTGTTATATGTTTAATAAAACCAGTATGTAACAAAGATCTGACATAGTTACAAACTTCTCTGTCTCCTAAATTCAGGCTGAGCTTAAATATTTACTAATTTGGTTTGAAAAACACCTCTTAAAAAGACTAGGATTTATTCTGATTGGAAGTGTTCAGGGAAAGATTTTACTTTCAGTGAAATGTGAGGTGTGTCTCAGACAAACAGTGTCCATGCATTTTGACAGGCAATGACAACTTGGTAGTAATTAAACACAATTTCAAAGATCACTTTCCAAAGATACCTGTGCCCAATGCATGCAGCATAAGCTTTACATTGTTGCCTTTTTAGTTCCAAATAGTTTCAGGTTGTATTTCATACAGCAAACCATATCCCTGAATTTCTTCTTTCAAAAGTCAGACTACTAGCTGTTACTTAGGTTTTTTAGGATTGCTTTATTCATTACCATAAGAAATCTGACATTCTATAAACTAAGTAAATAAATAATGAACTTAAAGTGTCCAAACAGAATCTGAGCATGGCCACAAGCACAGGCACAGACCGTGCATGTTTAGAACAGATAATCAGTGACACCCAGGCCCATGAAATTTTTGTAGGAAACAGGCAGAAGTCAGGTTAGTGGATGAAACAGTGGCAGGTGGTTAAAAGCCTTCTTACTTAAGGCGGGTAGTCACATGAGAGTGGAATTTCTGTTCAGGGAACTAGAAGGGAAGGGCAGTGCCAGAGGAAGTCACATTTCATTCACAATATAGTTACCATATGCAGGTATGAAATGAAATTAATTAATATACCACCTTTTCTAGTACCCAGCAACTTTCCTTCAGGAGTCTTCTCTCTTGTTGCTAGGCTTCTATATACAGATTAGCTATTGGGATTTGCCAGTGCATAAATATTTAGAACTATTTCCTCTGTCAGATTTTTCAAATCTAACTGTAAAACAGGGAGGTGTTTAGTATTGAGAGGGAATTTTCACAAGGTTTTCTTTACTTCCATTTCTGTTATATACAAGCAATTAAGAGAACATGTCTGGGAACAAAAATAATAAAAGACCAAACAAATTGAGCACACAGATCTTTAGGCTGAAACTGTTCCCATGGCCTTAGATCTTAAAAGAAAAAAAAAAGTACATTTTAAATTTTATTTTTACCTTCAAAATGTCAGTGTTGATTTTTTACCACTTCTCAGTTTCTTTATTTTATTCTGTTAATCACCACACAATACATCATTAGTTTTTGATGTGGTGATCCACGATCGATTGATTTCATATAACACCCAGTGCTCCATGCAGTACTTGCCCTCCTTAATACCCATCACTGGGCTAATCCGTCCCCCCACCCCCTCCCCTCTAAAACCCTGTTTGTTTCTCAGAGTACATAGTCTCTCATGGTTCATCTCTCCCTCCGATTTCCCCCCCTTCATTTTTCCCTTCCTTCTCCTAATGTCCTCCATGCTATTCCTTATGTTCCACAAATAAGTGAAACCAAATGATAATTGACTTTCTCTGCTTAACTTAATTCACTTAGCATAATCTCCCCCAGTCCCATCCATGTTGATGTAAAAGTTGGGTATTCATTCTTTCTGATGGCTGAGTAATATTCCATTGAATATATGGACCACATCTTCTTTATCCATTCATCTTTTGAAGGGCATCTTGGCTCTTTCCACAGTTTGGCTATTGCAGACATTGCTGCTATGAACTTTGGGGTGCATACGGCCCTTCTTTTCACTACATCTGTGTCTTTGGGGTAAATACCCAAAAGTGCAATTGCTGGGTCATAGGGTAGCTCTATTTTTAAATTTTTGAGGAAACTTGACACTGTTTTCCAAAGTAGCTGTACCAACTTGCATTCCCACCAACAGTGTAAGAGGATTCCCCTTTCTCCACAACCTCTCCAACATTTGCTGTTTCTTTCCCTGTCCATTTTTGCCATTCTAACTGGTGTAAGGTGGTATCTCAATGTGGTTTTAATTTGAATTTCCCTGATGGCTAATGATGATGAACATTTTTTCATGTGTCAGCCATTTGTATGTCTTCTTTGGAGAAGTGTCTGTTCATGTCTTCTGCCCATTTTTTGACTTGATTATTTGTTTTTTGGGTGTTGAGTTTGAGAAGTTCTTTATAGATCTTGGATACCAGCCCTTTGTCTGTAGTGTCATTTGCAAATATCTTCTCCCATTCTGTGGGTGCCTCCTTGTTTTGTTGACTGTTTCCTTTGCTGAGCAGAAGCTTTTTATCTTGATGAAGTCCCCAAGTTCATTTTTGCTTTTGTTTCATTAGCTTTTGGAGATATATCTTGAAAGAAGTTGCTGTGGCTGATGTCATAGATGTTACTGCCTATGTTCTCCTCTAGGATTTTGATGGATTCCTGTCTCACATTGAGGTCTTTCAACCATTTTGAGTTTATCTTTGTGTATGGTGTTAGAGAATGGTAGAGTTTTATTCTTCTGTATGTGGCTGTCCAATTTTCCCAGCACCATTTATTGAAGACACAGTCTTTTTAACATTGCATATTTTTTCCTGCTTTGTCAAAGATTATTTGACCATAGAGTTGAGGGTCCATATCTGGGCTCTCTATTTTGTTCCATTGGTACATATGTCTGCTTTTGTGCCAGTACAATGCTGTCTTGGTAATCACAGCTTTGTAATATAGCTTGAAATCAGGCAACGTGATGCCCCCAGCTTTGTTTTTCTGTTTCAACATTTGCTTGGCGATTTGGGGTGTTGTCTGGTTCCATACAAATTTTAGGATTGTTTGTTCCAGCACTTTGAAAATGTCATTGGAATTTTGATCAAGATGGCATTGAAGGTATAGATTGCTCTGGGTAGCATAGACATTTTAACAATGTTTATTCTTCTGATCCATGAGCATGGAAAGTTTTTCCATCTTTTTGTGTCTTCTTCAATTTCTTTAATGAGTGTTCTGTAGTTCCTAGAGTATAGATATTTTACCTCTTTGGTTAGGTTTATTCCGAGGTATCTTATGGTTTTTGGTGCTATTGTAAACATAATCGTTTCTGTAATTTCCCTTTCTACAGTTGCATTGTTAGTGTATAAGAAAGCAACTTCTTTCTGTGCATTAATTTTGTATTCTGCCACATTACTGAATTGCTGTATGACTTCTAGTAATTTGGGGATGGAGTCTTTTGGGTTTTCCACATAAAGTATCATGTCTTCTGCAAAAAGAGAGAGTTTGACTTCTTCTTTGCCAATTTGAATACCTTTTATTTCTTTTTGTCGTCTGATTGCTGTTGCTAGAAATTCTAGTACTATGTTGAACAATACTGGCAAGAGTGGGCATCCTTGACGTGTTCCTGATCTTAAGGGAAAGGCTCTCAGCTTTTCCCCATTGAGGATGATATTTGCTGGGGGGTTTTCACAGATGTTTTATGAACTTGAGGAATGTTCCCTCTATCCCTATGTTCTGAAGAGTTTTATCCGGGAATGGATGCTGTATTTTGACAGATGCTTTTTCTGCATCAATTGAGAGGACCATATAGTTCTTCTGTCTCCTCTCATTAATGTGTTCTGTCACATTGATTGATTTGTGAATGTTGAACCACACTTGCATCCTGAGGATAAATCCCACTTGGTCATGGTGGATGATCCTTTTAATGTATTGTTGGGTCCTATTAACTAGGATTTTGCTGAGCATTTTGGAATCCATATTCATCAGGGATATTGGTCTGAAATTCTCCTTTTTGATGGGGTCATTGCCTGGTTTGGGGAATAAGGTAATACTGGCCTCATAGAATGAGTCTGGAAGCTTTCCTTCTGTCTCTATTTTTGGAAACAGCTTCAGAAGAATAGGTATTATTTCTTCTTTGAATGTTTGGTAGAATTCCCAGGGAATCCACCAGGCCCTGGACTCTTGTTTTTGGGGAGGTTTTTGATCACTGCTTCAATATCATTACTGGTTATTGGCCTATTCAGGTTGTCAATTTCTTCCTGTTTCAGTCTTGGCAATTTATAGGTTTCCAGGAAGGCCGCCATTTCATCCAGATTGCTCAGTTTCTTGCCATATAGTTTTTGATAATAATTTCTAACAATTGTTTCTATTTCCTTGGTGTTAGTCATGATCTCTCCCCTTTCATTCATAATTTTATTAATTTGGGTCCTTTCTATTTTCTTTGGATAAGTCTGGCCAATGGTTAATTCTTTCAAGGAACCAGCTTCTATTTCCTTTGATCTGATATACTGTGTTTCTGGTTTCTAATTCATTGATCTCTGCTCTAATCTTAATTATTGCTCTTCTAATGCATGGCTTAGGCATCGTTTGTTGCTTTTTCTCTAGTTCTTTTTTTTTAAGATTTTATTTATTTATTTAACAGAGAGAGACACGGCGAGAGAGGGAACACAAGCAGGGGGAGTGGGAGAGGGAGAAGCAGGCTCCCCGCACAGCAGGGAGCCTGATGCGGGACTCGATCCCAGGACCCTGGGATCATGACCTGAGCTGAAGGCAGTCACTTAACCAACTGAGCCACCCAGGCACCCGCTTTTTCTCTAGTTCTTTAAGGTGTAGAGTTAGTTGGTCGGGGCGCCTGGGTGGCTCAGTTGGTTAAGCGACTGCCTTCGGCTCAGGTCATGATCCTGGAGTCCCGGGATCGAGTCCTGCATCGGGCTCCCTGCTTGGCAGGGAGTCTGCTTCTCCCTCTGACCTTCCCCCCTCTCATGCTCTCTCTCTATCTCATTGTCTCTCAAATGAATAAATAAAATCTTAAAAAAAAAAGGTGTAGAGTTAGTTGGTGAATTCAGGATTTTTCTATTTTTTTTGAGTGAGGCTTGGTGGCTATGTATTTTCCCCTTAGGCCCGCCTTTGCAGTATCCCATAGGTTTTGGACTGATGTGTTTTCATTCTCATTGATTTCCATGAACTGTTTAAGTTCTACTTTGATTTCCTGGTTGACCCAAACATTCTTGAGCAGAGTAGTCTTGAGCTTCCAAGTGTTTGAATTTCTGACAAAATTTTTCTTGTGATTGAGTTCCAGTTTTAAAGCATTGTGGTCTGAGAATATGCAGGGAATAATCTCAATCTTTTGGTATTGGTTGAGACCTGATTGGTGACCCAGTATGTGGTCCATTTTGGAGAAAGTTCCATGTGTGCTCAAGAAGAATGAGTATTCTGGGGTTTTTTTTTAGGGTGGAATGTTCTGTATAATATGTATGAGGTCCATCTGGTCTAGTGTGTTATTCAAAGCTCTTGTTTCTTTGTTGATTTTCTGCTTAGATGATCTGTCTATTGCTGAGAGTGGAGTATTGAGGTCTCCTACAATTAATGGATCGTTATCAATATAACTATTTTGGTTAACAGTTGGCTTATGTAGATGGCTGCTCCCATGTTGTGGGCGTAGATATTTACAATTGTTTGATTTTCTTTTTGGACAGACGCTTTGAGAATGATATAGCATCCTTCTGTGTCTCTAACTACAGTCTTTAGTTTAAAATCTAAAATATTTGTCTGATATAAGAATTGCTACCCCAGCTTTCTTTTGAGGTCCCCTGGCATGGAAGATGGATCTCCATCCCTTTACCTTCAGTCTGGATGTATCTTTAGGTTCAAAATGAGTCTCTTGTAGGCAGCATATGGATGGGTCCTGCCTTTTTATCCAATCTGCAACACTGTGCCGTTTTATGGGAGCATTTAGGCCATTCACATTGAGAGTGATTATTGAAAGATATGAATTAATTGTCATCATGTTGCCTGTGAAGACGTTGTTTTTATAGATTGTCCCTGTAAATTTCTGTTGTATATCATTCTTGGGTTCCTTCTCCTTTTCTAGAACCCCCCTTAATATTTCTTGCAGGGCTAGCTTAGTGGTCACATATTCTTTCAGTTTTTGCTGGTCTTGGAAGCTCTGCATCTCTCCATCCATTCTAAATGACAGCCTTGCCGGATAAAGTGTTCTTGGCTGCATATTCTTCTCGTTTAGTACCTTGAATATGTCTTGCCAAGCATTTCAGGCTTGCCAGGTTTCTGTGGATAGGTCTGACATTATTCCAATGTTCCCCCCTCTGTATGTAAGGAATCTCTTCCCCCTAACGGCCCTTAAGATGGTTTCCTTGGTTGTAAGATTTGCGAGTTTTACTGTTACATGCTGCGGCCTTGGCCTGTTTTCCTTGATCTTGGGAGGGGTCCTCTCTGCCTCTAGGACTCAAATGTTTGTTTCATTCCCCAGATTAGGGATGTTCTCATCTACAATTTGCTCAAATATACCTTCTAGTCCTCTCTCTCCCCACCCCCTCCAGGATTCCAATAATTCTGACATTGGAACGTTTCATGGTGTCACTTATTTCTCTGATTCTGTTTTCATGGATTCTGAGTTGTGTTCCCCTGGCCTCCTCTTTTCCCTTTTTATCTATTATATTGTCTTCCAGGTCTCTTTTTTGCTCTTCTGCCTCAGGTACCCTAGCTGTTAGATTATCTAGATTGGATTGGATCTCATTGATAGCATTTTTAAGTTCTGTCAAATTAGCTTTCATTTCTGCCCTCAGAGACTCTATGTTTCCATTAATTGATTTCTCCATTCTAGCTCGTCTTCACATTTGGTAACCTTAATTCCATCTCCGACATCTTGGTTATATCTGCATCCATTTGTACATCTGTGTCATAAGTCATAATCTCTGAGTCTTTTCTATTTGGGGGGGTCCTCCTACTAGTCATTCTGTTGAGGGGTGTTTGAGGGAATGTATAGAGTCCAAATTATTGACCACAACCCAAGCAAGATGCACCTGTTTTTTAGGGACCTTAGGGTTGCTGGCCTCTTGTTCTCCCATCCTGTCTTCTAGGGTAGAGGCCTGCCTCACTGTTACTCAGGCAACCTTGTTTGGGCAGAGTTGCCCTGCACCCTGTGGGGGGGATGGGCTCAGTGAAAAGTGTTTTTTTGGGGTTTTGTTCTCTGGTGGTTTTTCCTGGTGGCTTTCCACATCTCTTCCCAGAGTCAGAGCAGAAGAGACCATTTCCAACCCTCTGCCTCAGAGCAAAGAGATCACAGTCTGTTCTTCAGTGAGCTCTCCATGCCACACTATGTCCATTTCTGTCTGTGCTGCTATAAACTGCAGTGTCCTGGGTTGTGCGCCCCTCAGCAGGGTTTGCTCCCAGTCCTAGCCTCCATGTCGGGGCACGTCTCTGCCCTTTGTGCTTCTAAAACTGCCAGCTTCCCCCAGTTCCCACTTGTGACCCCGCCACTCCAGTTTCCATCAGGGCGGTGCCCTAAAGCCCTTTCCACGCCCATACTGGTCTGTGAGTCTGTGCCCCATCTCCAGTGCGGGAGGCTATCGCTCACCGGCAGTGTAGGATCCCCACAGCCAGCCTCCTTCCTACTGCCGTTTATCCTCAGATACCTGCCCGTGGAATCACGGCTCCCCACTTCGTACCTCGAAACCAATTGCCTGTGATATTCTGTTTGTAGAGATCCATATCTATCTTCTTACATTTCAGGCTGATTTCATGGGTGTTCAGAGTGGTCTGGTAGATATCTTCCTCAATTCCGGGGACCGTTTGGAATAGGGTCCCCTACTGCTCCACCATCTTTCCCCCTATCCATTCATCTGTTGATGGATATCTAGGCTCTTTCCTCAGTTTGGTTATCATGGACATTGCTGCTATGAACATTGGGGTGCATGTGCCCCTTTGGATCATTACATTTGTAACTTTGGGGTAAATACCTAGCAAGGCAATTGCTGGGTCATAGGGTAGCTCTATTTTTATCTTCTCTAGGAACCTCCATACTGTTTTCCAGAGTGGCTGTACCTGCTTGCATTCCCACCAACAGTATAAGAGGGTTCTCTTTTCTCCTCATTCTCACCAACATTTGCTGTTTCCTAACTTGTTGACTTTAGCCATTCTCACTGGTATGAGGTGGCATCTCATTGTGGTTTTGATTTGTATTTCCCTGATGCCAAGTGATGTGGAGCATTTTTCATGTATCTATTGGCCATTTTTATGTCTTCTTTGGAGAAATGTCTGTTCATGTCTTCTGCCCATTTTTTGACTGGATTTTTTGGTTTTTGGGTGTTGAGTTCGATGAGTTCTTTATAGATCTTGGATACTAGCCCTTTATCTAATATGCTATTTGCAAATATCTTCTCCCATTCCATAGGTTGCCTTTTTTTTTTAAGATTTTATTTATTTATTTGAGAGAGAGAATGAGATAGAGAGAGCATGAGAGGGGGGAGGGTCAGAGGGAGAAGCAGACTCCCTGCTGAGCAGGGAGCCCGATGCAGGACTCGATCCCAGGACTCCAGGATCATGACCTGAGCCGAAGGCAGTCGCTTAACCAACTGAGCCACCCAGGCGCCCAGTTGCCTTTTTGTTTTGTTGACTGTTTCCTTTGCTTTGCAGAAGGTTTTTTTTTTTTTTTTATGGATATTGATTTTTTTTTAATTTAAACTCAATTAGCCAACATTTAGTACATCATTAGCTTTTGATGTAGTGTTGAATGATTCATTAGTAGTACATTAGTAGTATATAACACCCAGTGCACATCAGATCATGTGTCCTCCTTAAGGCTCATCACTCAGTTACCCAATCCCTCCACCCCCCTTCCTTCCTCAACCCTCCGTTTGTTTCCTGGAGTCAAGAGACTCTCATGGTTTGTTCCTCTTTCTGATTTCTTCCTTTAATTATCCCTCCCTTACCCCATTGTCCTCTGAACTATTTCTTATATCCCACATATGAGTGAAACCATATGATAATTGTCTTTCTCTGTTTTACTTATTTCACTTAGCATAACAGCCTCCAGTTCCATCCATGTTGTTGCAAAAGGTGCGTATTTATCCTTTCTGATAGCTGAGTAAGATTCCATTGTATATATGAATCACATCTTTATCCATTTATCTGTTGAAGGATATCTTGCCTGCTTCCACAGTTTGGTTATTGTGCACATTGCTGATATGAACATTAGGGTGCATGTGTCCCTTCTTTTCACTACATCTGTATCTTTGGCACAAATACCCAGTAGTGCACTTGCTGGGTCATAGGGTAGCTCTATTTTTACCTTCTTGAGGAATTGCCATACTGTTTTCCAGAGTGGCTGTGCCAGCTTGCATTTCCACCAACAGTGTAAGAGGGTTCCCTTTTCTCTACATCCTCGCCAACATTTGTTGTTCCCTGTCTTGTTAATTTTAGCCATTATAACTGGTGTAAGGTGGTATATCTCATCATGGTTTTGATTTGTATCCCTGATGCCAAGTGATGTGGAGCATTTTTTCATGTGTCTGTTGGCTATTTGTGTGTCTTCTTTGGAGGATCAGACAATAGGGTAAGGTGTCTGTTCATGTCTTCTGCCCATTTCTTGACTGGATTATTTTGGGGGGGGTGTTGAGTTTGGTAAGTTCTTTATAGATCTTGGATGCTAGTCCTTTATCTGATAACTCACTTGCAAATATCTTTTCTCATTCCATGGGTTGCCTTTTAGTTTTGTTGACTGTTTCCCTTGCTGTGCAGAAGCTTTTTATCTTGATGAAGTCCCAATAGTTCATTTTTGCTTTTGTTTCCCTTGCCTTTAGATGTGTGTCTTGCAAGCAGTTGCTGTGGCCAAGGTCGTAGAGGTCACTGCCTGTGTTCTCCTTTAGGATTTTGATGGATTCCTGGCTCAATTACGTCTTTCATCCATTTTGAGTTTGTCTTTGTGTATGGTGTAAGATAATGATCCAGTGTCATTCTTCTGCATGTGGCTAACCAATTTTCCCAGCACCATTTGTTGAAGAGACTGCCTTTTCATTGGATATTCTTCCTGCTTTGTTGAAGATTAGTTGATCATAGAGTTGATGGTCCATTTCTGGAGTCTCTATTCTGTTCCATTGATCTATGTATCTGTTTTTGTGCCAATACCATGCTGTCTTGATGATCACAGCTTTGTAATATAGCTTGAAGTCAGGCATTGTGATGCCTCCAGCTTTGGTTTTCTTTTTTAGCATTCCCATGGCTATTTGGGGTCTTTTCTGGTTCCACACAAATTTTAGGATTGTTCGTTCCAGCTCTGAAAAGTGTTGCTGGTATTTTGATAGGGATTGCCCTGAATGTGTAGATTGCTCTAGGTAGCATGGAGAGTTTCACAATGTTTTTTCTTCCAATTCATGAGCATGGAATGTTTTTTCCATTTCTTTGTGTCTTCCTCAATTTCTTTCATAAGAGTTCTGTAGTTACTAGAGATCCTTTACCTCTTTGGTTAGGTTTATTCCTAGGTATCTTATGGTTTTTGGTTCAATTGTAAATGGGATCAATTCCTTAGTTTCTCTTTTTTCTGTCTCATTTTTAGTGTATAGAAATGTAACATTTCTGTGCATTGATTTTGTATCCTGCCACATAGCTGAATTGCTGTATAAGTCCTAGTATTTGGGGTGGATTCTTTTGGGTTTTCCACATAAAGTGTCATGTCATCTTCAAAGAGAGTTTGACTTCTTCTTTGCCAATTTGAATGCCTTTTATTTCTTTTTGTTGTCTGATTGCTGAGGCTAGGTCTTCTAGTACTGTGTTGAACAATAATGGTGATACTACTTTGATACTACTTCTCAGTTTACAAATGCATTGACAAGACCTTTTCACTATTGATTAATTTTGTTTTAGAGCTAAGAAATAAGGTTGGTATTATGTACTGCCCTTGTGTAGGTCTGTAGAAATAAACCCGAGACTCTTTAACTTTTTATAGGATTTGCAAAAACTACTACATCTTGCCATTTGTGTTTTTCCTTTCCCTGAATAAACCTTAAATGCTGTATCTGGATTATCATGCTAGTTAATGGATTGTAAAATTCAGATTGAGGTATGGGAGAAAGCCTCTGGTATAAAGCAAGAGAGCTAGAATAAATTCATTTGTGGCAACTGATAAGTATAGTCATCCTCTTTGACAACTTCCTTCACCAAGCCAATGTTAGATGGATTCTCCAGACCAAATTCAAATTTTTTCCAGATGTGAAATGTCAAATGAATACAAGCAACATCTGATGAGTTAGGTTATATAAGCCAAAGACCAAATTGTGCAAAGAGGAGGATCAGAAAAGATACAATAGGAAATCACCTTGATATTTTAAAATTATAGAAACAAGGCAGCCATCAAGAAGAGGTATGTAGAAAAACGGACCCTGTTTATAACTGAAATAAATTCAAATGAGTTAGCTCTTTAAAAACACAGAATTAAGACAGCTACCAAGAGGAGGTAAGTAGAAAAACTGGCTTTTATTTACATATTTAAAAAAAGACAACCAAAATATTTTAGAATTCTTCCTCTAAAGAGGAAGGTTGTTTAGGGTCCATAGTTTAGCTTGGAGTAAGAAATCAATAAGCCATTCTGACTCTTCCCTCCTACTTCTAACACTTAAATTAAAAAAAAAACAACTTTCTTACAGAGAAAAGTAACTAATGCGGTGATCCTTTAGAGATGTCTCTGTTTACAACTGGATGTGGTAGTACCAGAGACGGCTCTTTCTCTAAGACATCTATTTTTGCACTTAAACCAGATATAGTATTTGGAATAGACATCGTGGGTGAAGACCTGGATTCTATTGGCAATGGAAGCTCTGAAAATGCTGACAGTATATAGTACATGACCCAAACAACCTGAGGGCTACCCTATCCCAGCATGTGGAACTGGGTAAAGCATGACTGAATATTCGAGAGGAATATTTATACAGCAAGTGTATAAACCCCAAAGGGAAAATCTGGTGTTTAATGGACAAGTACATCCCTTCCCCCAGGAGTATTTGGGCCTGCTCTAAGAATAGACTTTTTCAAAAGTGTGCATTACCACAAGTGATAAACCTACCAGATTTTAAAAGTAGTGCCAACTGTATCTAAAAACCCACAAACTTGATGTGATGTCTACAGAAGCAAAACCACTGGTCTTCATTAAAAAAAAATAATAAGAAGAAGAGGCCTGTTTTAGGAAAACTCAGATGGGCATGTAGGCCAAGTGTAAGCCAGGGTCTAAAGCACTGAGATTTTCAGTTGTCTCTCAAAATAATGCTGAGAATGCTATTAATCAGTGTTATTAATTTAGATCCCACTGATTTGGAATTGATTGTTTTAGAATGTAGTGGATTCAAGTTTACCTATGGGTTACCTATGAAAAAGGGAATTGGCTGAGTATTATAAATAGACCTAACTGGGGTGTGAGTTGGGGAAAGTAAATGTTATAACCTAATATTTCCTTATATGTTCTAAACCACCAAGCACCCATGCACCCATGCTAACAATTAAGGATCATTTTGATTTATTTCTCAGGCAAATGTTGGGATCTCTACTGACAATAACATTAGCTTACATCCTATAACTGAACATATCTAAAGGTAAAGTTTCCTTTTAAGCCATTCTGCAATTCAGTTACTTGCTATATACCACCTATATATCCCCTCAACAGTCTTAGTTCTAAGCTGTGATTATATTTTCACTCTGTTCTCATGCTATCGCAGTGAGTGTGGAAAAGTCAGGGAGGCTGATCATTAAGGAAAATGGAATAATGGAACCAGCCTAATATCTCAGCTGGAAGGCAACATTTCTAAAGTTAAATCCCATTCTAGAACAATAATATATTCTTTCCCTTGCCTACATTCTGGGCTGCTTAACATACAAAACTGGTTGTTTAATCAGTAAAGGCCATACGTTACCTTCCAGACTCTTAAGTAGGAGGAGGGGTGCCCCAGACTCACCCATTTAAACCAACTGGAAAAGTAGCATAGCCTTCTTTGGGACAAGGATCACTGTGGGTGCTGTAGGTTCATCCAGCATGGCAACAGATGAGTAGCTCACTGTTGTTTAGAGCAGCCTGCCTCCTTGGTGCTGACCTAGGAGATGCCTATGTCCCCAGTGATACCCATACTCCCAGCGAAGCTCGTGGCCTCAGAGATGCTGATGTCTCCAGAGTAGCCCATAGCCTCAGAGATAACTGTGGCCACATAGATGTCCCTGGAGTCAGAGATGCCCATGTTTCTAGAGAATCCCACATCCCCATAAATGTTTATGGCCCTAAGGCTACCTATAATCCCACAGCAGTCATGGTGAAAGGTCTGTACCCTGGCTTTTCACTTGATGCATCTGAGTTTAGAGGCCTCCTTCCCTGGACAGGGTACCATTCTCCATCAAGGTGTTCAGGTCTCCACTAATACCCATAAAGCCAAGAGGATTGGTCAAAGGACTTCCCAGATGCTGAGATAATAAATTCCTTAATTGAGGGCAGGTACAGCTTTCTTCTGTAGTAGCTCATCATGGGCTTATAGTTTTTGTCATAGGAACAAGGAATGGTTGAAAAGAATTAGGAACAGAAGAAAAGCTTGGTAAATTTCACAATGACCTGCAGGGATCCTGCTGCTGTCACTAATATGGTAGATTATAAACTTTTGCCCCCTCCTTACTCATGTTTAAACATCTTTTTTTCATCACTTCACATAATGTTTTAAAAGCCCTACTACTAAAAATCCTCAAGGGTCTTATATCTATAAAAGTCCTCTTTTCTGATAAATATAATTTTACTACTGGAAGCAGGGAGGGCAAGGGAGAGGATCACTAAAATTTTTTAAATACCTCTATGTGCTGGAGACTTTACATATAGTATTTCCTTTTATACTTATAAGAATCCTATTGGTTAAATATTAGCTGTATTTTACAAATGAGAAAACTGAGTCTCAGAGAATTTAAGTAAGACTAAAATTCACACATTTAGGAAATGGCAGAGCTGGGATCTGGCCCTGATGCCAATTTCTATGACCTAACACCTCATGGTACCTCCAATGGATATTTTCACTTTCAAGGATAACACAATGACTCAGTGATACTTTATAATGGTTATTCTTAACTTTCTTCTCAGAAAGCTGCATGCATGCACATGTGTGTACATGAAACAGCCCACATACACAGTCTTAGGTGTAATATCAGGGCTTTCACAGATTCCCCCAAAGGGTATCTGTGTACACCTATGGGTTCATGGACTCCAGTGAAGAGCTCCTGTTGTAGGGTATAGGCATCTCATTGTCATTTTTTTGGAAATCAGAAAATCGCACACACATACAAAACAAACAGTGGTAACCTTTGAAGAGAGGAAATGAATGGGTGTGTGGCTAGGAGAATCTTTTAAACTTTCCATCTTGAATGTTTTTGTATTCTGCATATTCTAACTTTATAACTGTACTATCTTTCTAAAAATCTCAACAGAGAAAAACTTCTGGGAAGATGGAAAAGTAAGAATATCCTAAGCTCACTTTGTTCCATGAACACACCTAGATAACAGCCACATCAGTGCAACTAACCCAGAGGATGACCTAAAGACTGGCAGAGGAGATTTTACACTGTTAATCGTAGAGAAGACACCACATTGGAAAGGTAGGAGGGGCAGAGATGTTGTCCAGAACCAAACTCCTGAAGAGACTAACTACAAACAGGAATGTTACCACAAGCACAGAGAAGGGAGAGGAGCAGACTCCATACTAGGCACCCCAGACATAGGGTCAAACACCGGGAAGTGAGGCTCCCTAATATTTGACTTTGAAAATCAGTGGGGTTTAACTTCTCAAGTATTTACAATCAGCAGGGCTTAACTCCAGGTACTTTAAAAATAGCAGGCTTAGCTCTGGGAGAGCTGAAGGGCCCTATGAACCAGAGTTCCTGCCCTTAAAAAGTCAGTATAACAAACATAGCATAGAAGAAGCAGTTTGAAAACACCTGGAGTATACCTGAAGGTTTATTTACTAATCTCACAACATGTGCCGGGGGGGTAGGGATCAGGAGACTTATCCAAGAACAAAAGAGCTGGCAGGCACCATTTCTCTCTCTCCACCTCCCCACACCCAGCACAGATAACAGGACACTTACAGTAACCAGCTAGAAAATCCTCCACCTACCTTTCTAACAATGTGTGCCCTGCCTCCACATCCACCCACCCTACTCTGAAGACATCCTCTAAATTTGCTCCTGCCAAAACAAATATTGCTTGCAGCCTTGGTTAAGACTGGTGCCACTACAAAGTGATTCCAGCCAGGGGGAGAGGGGATGATAACCACATACAACAGTTCAAATGCAGGCCCAGAAGACAGACTAGGAGTAGACATTGGATCGGGTTGCTGGTCTGTTGACCAACAAAATCCTCTCAGGGGACAAGGCAGGGAAAGCACCCTGCAGGTTGAAGATACTGCAGCCCCAACAGACAGACTGTGGGCAGGCATCTGATTGGATTTCAGGCTCTGCCCAACAATGAAAGCCTCTCAGGAAAGCCTTCTGAGGATCAGTGCAACTACAGTCCCAGTGGAGAGGCTGAGGGTAAGCATCTAGTCTGACTGCTGGTACCAACCAAGTACAAACCCATGGTGGTACCAAACTGGCCTTTTAACAGCACAGGTACCAAACCCTGCCCACAACTGGCAAAGTGCGCCACTACAGCCAACTGGACTAAAGGCAAATGAAGATCAGCCACAACAGTAGGATGTACAAAACACACATAAGAGATAATCCTGAAGAACTGGTTCTGGAGAATCACATTACACTACAGAGCACCACAGGACCTCTTCTTCATAAGGACACTACTTTCAAAATCAGAAGATGCAGCTGAATTTCCTAATACATAGAAACAAACACAGAGAGTTAGACAAAATAAGGAGACAGAGGAATATGTCCCAAATGAAAGAACACGATGAAACCATAGCAAAAGAGCTGATTGAAATGGAGATAAACAATATGCCTGATAAAGAATTCAAAGTAATGGTCATAAAGATACTCACTGGATTTCAGAAAAGAGTGAAAGATCTCAGTAAGAACTTCAAAAAGATAGAAAAAAACTAGTCAGAGATGAAGAACTCAATAAGTGAAATAAATACATTAGAGGGAATCAATAGCAGATTAGGGTCGCCTGGGTGGCTCAGTCAGTTAAGCATCTGCCTTCGGCTTGGGTCATGATCCCAGGGTCCTGGGATCGAGCCCACATCAGGCTTCCTACGCAGAGGGGAGCCTGCTTCTCCTTCTCTCTCTGCCTGCCTCTCTGCCTACTTGTAGTCCCTCTCTATCTCTCTGTCAAATAAATAAATAAAATCTTTTTTAAAAATAGCAAATTAGAGGAGGTGGAAGAATGGATCAGCGAGCTGGAAGACAGAGTAATGAAAAGCAACCAAGCTGAAGAGCAAAGAGGAAAAATTAATATTAAGAAATGAGAATTGGTTAAGGGAACTCAGTGACATCATCAAGTGTAAAAACATTTGTATTTTAGGGATCCCAGAAGGAGAAGAGAAAAGAGGGCAGAAAATTTATTTGATGAAATAATAGCTGGAAACTCTCTTAATCTGGGAAAGGAAACAGATATCCAGATCCAGGAGGAACAGAGAGCTCCAAACAAAATCAACCCAAGGACGGCCACATCAAGACACATAATTAAAATGGCAAAAAGTAGTAATAGAGATGTGTCTGGGTGGCTCAGTCAGTTAGGCATCTGCCTTCAGCTCAAGTCATGATCTCAGGGTCCTGGTATCAAGTCCCACATCAGAATCCTTGCTCAGCAGGGATTCCTCTTCTCCTTCTGCCTCTGCCCCTCCCCCCCGCTCATGCTCTGTCTCTCTCCCAAATAAATAAATAAAAATCTTTTTAAAAAGTAGTAATAGAATTTTAAAAGCAGCAAGAAAAGAAAAAACAATTATACACAAGGAAAGCCTCATAAAGCTATCAGCTTTTTCAGCAGAAATGCTACAGGCCAGAAGAGAGTGGCATGATATTATCAAAGTGCTGAAAGGAAAAGAAAAAAAAAAAACCTACAACCTAGAACACTCTACACAGCAAGGCTGTCATCCAGAATAAAGGGGAGATACAGTTTCCTAGACAACAAAAGTTAAGGAGTTCATCACCACTAAACCAGTATTACAAGAAATGTTAAAGGAAATTCTTTGAATGGGAAGAAAAGACCAAATCAGGAGTAAGAAAATTATGAAAGGAAAATTTTTCACAGGTAAATGAAAACATAAAAAATTTAATAGTTTAATCACTTACAAAACCAGTGTGGATGTTAAAGCATAAAAACAGTAAAATCAATTATATCTATAAAAATCAGTCAGGTATTCACAAAACAAAAGGATGTTCAGTATGACATATACATAAAATGTGTGTATGGGGGAGTAAATCTTGAATGCTTTTATAATGGTTCAAATTTAAGTGACCATCAACTTAATATAGACTGCAATATTCATAGGATGTTATGTATGAACCTAATGATAACCACAAATCAAAATCCTATAAAAGATATACAAAAAATAGGGCGCCTGCGTGGCTCAGTTGGTTAAGCGACTGCCTTTGGCCCAGGTCATGATCCTGGAGTCCCAGAATTGAGTCCCGCATCGGGCTCCCTGCTCAGCGGGGAGTCTGCTTCTCCCTCTGACCCTCCCCCTCTCAAGCTCTCTCTCTCTCTCATTCTCTTTCTCAAATAAATAAATAAAATCTTTTAAAAAAAACATATACAAAAAATAAAGAGAAAGAAATCCAAGCATATCACTATAGAAACCATCAAACCACAAGGGAAGAGAGCACAAGAAGAAATGAACAGAGAGGATGTACAAAAGCAACCATAAAACAAGTAACAAAATGGCATTAAGTACTTACCTATCAATAATTACTGTGAATATAATTAGACTAAATGTTCCAAGCAAAAGACATAGGATAACTGAATGAATTAAAAAGAAAGACCCATATATATGCTGGCTAGAAGAGACTCAATTCAGACCTAAAGACACATGCAGATTGAAAGTGAATGGATGGAAAAATATTTACTATGCAAATGGAAGCAAAGAGAAAGCTGGGGTATCAATACTTATATTGGACAAAATAGACTTTAAAAAAAAGACTAATAGGAGACAAAGGATACTACATAATAATAAAGGGAAAACTCAAACAAGAGGTTATAAAAGTTCAAAATATTTTTTTGTCCCAACATAGGAACACCTAAATTAAAAAAACAACAATTAAAAGTCATAAAGGAAGAAATCGACAGTTATACAATAATAGTAGCCTACTTTAGCACCACACTTAAATCAATAGACAGATCATCCAAACAGAAAATTAATAAGGAAACTGGCTTTGACAGAGACGATGCAACACATAGACCCAACAGATACATCCAGAGCATTCCGTCCCAAAACAGTGGAATACACATTTTTTTCAAGTGCACATCTAAGAGTCTCCAGAATAGATTGCAGTTAGGCTACAAAACAAGTCTCAATAAATTAAGAAAATACATTGAAATAATATCATGCATATTTTCCAATCATAATAGTAGGAAACAAGCAATAAATCACAATGAAAAACCTGGAAAGAACACAAATACATAAAGACTAAATAGCATGCTACTAAACAATGAAAGGGGCCAACCAAGAAATCAAAGAGGAAATTAAAAAAAAATACATGGACATGACTGAAAATTAAAAAGCAATGGTCCAAATCATTGGGATGCAGCAAAGCATGTTCTATGAAGGAAGATTATAGAATGCAGACCTATCTCAAAAGCAAGAAAAATCTTCAATAAACAACCTGACCTTACATCTAAAAGACCTAAAAAAGAAGAACAAACAAAGCCCAAAGCCAGTAGAAGAAAGGACATAATAAAGATTATAGTAGGTATAAAAGAAATAGAAACAAACAAACAAAAATAATAGAACAGAAAAATGAAACCAGGAGCTGGTTCTTTGAAAAGATCAACAAAATTGATAAACCTTCAGAGAAACTCATTTAAAAAAGTACCCAAGTAAATAAAAACAGAAATGAAGGAGAAATAACCATCACCACAAAAATATAAAAGAGCTATATCCCTTTATATTCTTCTTCTTCTAAAACTGTAGCAGGAAGAATTAGAAAAATTGAACAGAATACTAGTAACAAAATTGAATCAGTAATCAACAAATTCCCAACAAACAAATGTCCAGAAGCAATTATATTCACAGGTGAATTCTACCAAACATTTAGACTTAATACACATTATTTTCAAACTTTTTATATAGTACACACACACACACACACACACACAAACTCAAAATGGACTAAAGGCCTAAATGCAAGACCTGAAGCCATAAAACTGCTATAAGAAAACATAGGCAAAATTTCTTTGACACTGGCCATAGAAACATTTTTTTAGGTAGGTCTCCTCTGGCAAGGGAAACAAAAGCAAAAATGAACTATCGGGACTACACCAAAAAAAAAAAAAAAAAAAAGCTTTTGCACAATGAAGGAAACTCAGCAAAACAAAGAGACAACCCACAGAATGGAAGAAGATATTTGCAAATGACATATGCACTAAGGGGTTAATACCCGAAATATACAAAGAACATATACAACTCAACACCAAAAAACAAGTAATCTGATTTATAAATGGCAGAGGACCTAAATAGACATTTTTCTAAGGAAGGCATACAGATGGTCAACAGACACATGGGAAGATTCTCAACATTTACTAATAATCATCAGGGAAATGCAAATGAAAACCACAATGAGTTGTCACTTTACACCTGTAAGAATGACTAAAATAAAAAATTGAAGAAATAACAAGTGCTGGTGAGGATGTGGAGAAAAAAGAACCCTTGTGTACTGTTGGTGGGAATGCAAATAGGTGTAACCACTGTGAAAGACAGTGTGGAGATTCCTCAAAAAATTAAGAATAGAATTACCACACGATCCAGTAATTCTACTACTGGGTATTTACCTAAAGAAAACGAAAACACTAATTGAAAAAGATAAACATGCCCTTATGTTTATTGCAGCAATATTTATTAATAGCCACGATGTGGAAGTTACCCAAGTCTTCATCCACACATCAGTGGAGGAAGTATGTATGTATGTATGTATACACACACACACACACACAGGGGATTATTACTCAGACTAAACAAGAATGAAATCTTGTCATTCACAACAACATGGATGGACATAGAGGTTATACTGCTAAGTGAATAGAAGGAACATTCCTCAAATTCATAAAAACCATCTATGAAAAGCCCACAGTGAATATCATTCTCAATGAGGAAAAGCAGAGAACTTTTCCCTCAAGATCAGGAACATGACAAGGATGCTCACTCTCACCATTATTGTTCAGCATAGTACTAAAAGTCCTAGCATCAGCAATCAGACAATAAAAAGAAATAAAAGGTATTCAAACTGGCAAAGAAGTCAAACTCTCTCTTTGCAGAGGACATGATACTTTATGTGGAAAACCCAAAAGACTCTACCCCCAAATTACTAGAATTCATACAGCAATTCAGTAGTGTGGCAGGATACAAAATCAATGCACAGAAATCAGATGCTTTCCTATACACTAGCAATGTAACTGTAGAAAGAGAAATTAGGGAATTGATTCCATTCACAATAGCACCAAAAACCATAAGATACCTTGGAATAAACCTAACCAAAGGGGTAAAGGATCTATACTCTAGGAACTACAGAACACTCATGAAAGAAATTAAAGAAGACACAAGAAGATGGAAAAACATCCCATGCTCATGGATCAGAAGAATAAAAATTGTTAAAATGTCTATGCTGCCTCTTTGTTTTGTTGACCATTTCCCTTACTGTGCAGAAGCTTTTTATCTTGATGAATTTTCAAAACTTCATTTTTGCTTTTGTTTCCCTTGCCTTTGGAGACGTGTCTTGATAGAAGTTGCTGTGACCGATGTTGAAGAGGTTACTGCCTATGTTCTCCTCTAGGATTTTGATGGATTCCTGTCTCACATTGAGGTTTTTCATCCATTTTGAGTTTATCTTTGTGTATGGTGTAAGAGAATGGTCGAGTTTCATTTTTATGTATATAGCTCTACAATTTTCCCAGCACCATTTATTGAAGAGACTGTCTTTTTTTTTTTTTTTTTCCATTGGATATTTTTTTCCTGCTCTGTCAAAGATTATTTGACCATAGAGTTGAGGGTCCATATCTGGGCTCTCTATTCTCTTCCACTGATCTATGTGTCTGTTTTTGTGCCAGTACCATGCTGTCTTGGTGATCACGGCTTGGTAATATAGCTTGAAATCAGGCAAGATGATGCCCCCAGCTTTGTTTTTCTTTTTCAACATTTCCTTGGCAATTCAGGGTATTTTCAGTTCCATACAAATTTTAGGACTGGTTATTCCAGCACTTGGAAAAATGCCATTGGTATTTTGATTGAAAGTATAGATTGCTCTGGGTATCATAGACATTTTAACAATGTTAAATCTTTGATTCCTGGTTTAACCTGTACTTAAAACAAGTGTCTGACTTTGGTTTTGCTGGTATCATAAAGCAAAATCAATACACATAGCACTACTCAATGAACAGTTTACAGTCTACATGGGAAGGAAATAAGATTTTTTCATAAGTTTTCCATAATTGGAAATATAACAATTTCATTGTCCTTATTGGTACACTCAATATGTCACACTTATTCTATGGATGGTAACAAATGCCAGTATGACTTCCCTGTCATTCCCTTGTGTTACTCTTAATTCCATCCACATCTGAAAGGGAACCAATCCACTTGTTTAACTAGCTGAGTGTGATATTTACCACTTTCCATGGGAAATAAGAAAAAGAAATGTGCTTCAGTGCTTTGTGGACACAGGATACCTAGAAGCCAGAATGTGTAACAGGCCAGCCAAGAAGCTTCTCACAAGTACAAATTAAACTCCAAGTGGGTTGGATCTACCCACTTGGGGTAAGAAGGGGTAAGAGGATCTCTTTTTGAGACATTATTCCTCACCTTTTCTAGTTTGTGCACATCTGCCTCCAGCATTGCTCTCTGCTTCTTAATTTCCAGGAGGCTGTCTAGCATACTCTTCTTGGGCTGCAGCCCTTTATCAAAATGGTTATACATACCACACCAGAACCTTGAATAAACAAAAAGAAAAAAAGGGAGGTTGGTTAAGCTAGAGGAATACATTATTGATGTTTCACTTGTGTTAAGAAAATATTAGCTTGGGGGACACCTGGGTGGCTCAGTTGGTTAAGCATCATCTGCCTTTGGCTCAGGTCATGATCCTGGGGTCCTGGGATTGAGTCTGTCTTCTCCCTCTGCCTGCCCTTCCCCCTGCTTGTATTCTCTCTCTCTCTCTCTCTCTTGCTTTATCTCTGGCAAATGAATAAATAAAATTTTTTTAAATAAAGAAAATATTAGATTGGTAGATAGGCAGATCTCAAAAGTAAGGTAATTTTGATGACATTAAAAAGACTGGCCATGTTCAAAAGGTAAAAAATAGCACTACCCTACAATCCAGTAATCACAGTACTAGGTATTTATCCCTAAAACACAAAAACACTAATTCAAAAGGATAGATACACCTCTCTGTTTATTGCAACATTATTTACAATAGCCAAGTTATGTAAGCAGCCTAAGCATCCATTGATACATGAATGGATAAAGAAGACGTGGTGTATATATGTGGTATACATATAAATATATATATATTCAACTGCAAAAAGAATATTTTGCCATTAGCAATAACATGGAAGGAGCTGGAGAGCATAATGCTAAGCAAAATAAGTCAATCAAAGACAAATATCACATGATTTCACTCATATGGGGAATTTAAGAAACAAGACAAATGAGGAAAGGAAAAAAGAGAGAGAGAAAAACCAAGAATGAGACTCATAAACATAGAGAATGAACAGATGGTTACCAAAGGGGTGGTGGGAATGGGTAAAATAGGTGATGTAGATTAAGGAGTACACTTGTGATGAGCATGGGTGATATATGGAATTGATGAATCACTATGTTGTATACTTGAAACTAAGATTATACTGCATGTTAACTATAGGAATTAAAAAAAAAAAAGGCATCCAAATCAGCAAAGAAGAAGTAAAACATTGACTATTCGCAGATGACATGATAATACATAGAAAAATTGAAAGACTCCATCAAAAAACTGCTGGAACTGATAAATTCAGTAAAGTCACAGGTTACAAAGTCAGCATACAGAAATCTATTATATTTCTAAACATCAGTAATGAAGCATCAGAAGGAGAAATGAAGGAATTCATACCATTTACAACTGTACCAAAAACAATAAGATACTTTGGAATAAACCTAATGAAAGAGGTAAAAGATATGTACTCTGAAAACTATAAAACACTTATGAAAGAAAATGAAAAGGACACAAAGAAATGGAAAAATATTCCATGTTCATTGATTGGAAGAAAAAATATTGCTAAAATGTCTATACAACCCAAAGCAATCTACACATTTAATGTACTCCCTATCAAAACACCAACAACATTTTTCACAGAGCTAGAACAAACAATGTTAAAATTTGTATGGAACCAGAAAAGATCCCAAATAGCCAAAGCAACCTTGAAAAAGAAGAGCTAAGCTGGAGGCATCACAATTCCAGACTTTAAGATATATTACAAAGCTGTAGGAATCAAAACAGTATGAACCTGGCATAAAAAAAGACACAGATCAATGGGACAGAATAGAAAACCAAGAAATAAACCCTTAACTATATGGTCAATTAATCTTTGACAAAGCAGGAAAGAATATCAAATGGGAAAAAGATAGTCTCCAACAAATTGTATTGGGAAAACTGGATGGCAACATGCAAAAGAATGAACCTGGACCACATTCTTACACCACACACAGATATAAATTCAAAATGGATGAAAGACCTGAATGCGAGATCCGAAACCTTAAAAATCCTAGAAAAGAACAAAGGCAGTAACTTCTTTGACATCAACCATAGCAACTTTTTTCTAGGTATGTCTCTTCAGACAAGGAAAACAAAAGCAAAAATAAACTATTGGGATGTCATCAAAGGAAGTTTTGCACAGTAAAGGAAACAATCAACAAAACTAAACTCCCATTCTGTAGACTGGGGAAGATATTGGCAAATGACATATCTCATAAATGGTTAATATCCAAAATATATGAAGAACTTCTACAACTCAACACCCAAAAAATGAATAATCCTATTAAAAAATGGGTAGGGGCACATGGGTGGCTCAGTCCGTTAAGCATCTGCCTCCAGCTCATGGCATAATCCCAAAGTCCTGGGATCAAGCCCTGCATTGGGCTCCTGCTCAGCAGGGAGTTTGCTTGTACCTCTCCCTTTGCCCCTTCCCCACACTCATGCTCTCTCTCTCTCTCAAACAAATATATAAAAATCCTTTAAAAAAATAAAAATAAATATAAATGGTCAGAAGACATGAACAGACATTTTACCAAAGAAGACATACAGCTAGCCAATAGACACATGATAAGATGCTCAACATCACTCATCATCAGAGAAATGTAAATCTAAACTACAAAGATATCATCTCAGAATGGCTAAAATCAACAACACAAGAAACAACAGGTGTTGACAGGGATGTGGAGAAAGGCAAACCCTCTTGCACTTTTGGTGGGAATGCATGGTGCAACCACTCTGGAAAACAGTATGGAGTTTCCTCAAAAGGTAAAAATAGAACTACCCTATGATCCAGAAATTGCACTACTAGATATTTACCCAAATGATACAAAAATACCAATTGAGAGGGATACATGCACATGGATGTTTAGAGCAGCATTATCTACAAGACCAAATTATGGAAATAGCCCAAGTGTCCACTGACTGATGAATGGATACATACAATGGAATATTACTCAGCCATGAAAAAGAATGAAATTTCGCCATTTGCAAAAACATGGATGAAGTTAGAGAGTATTATGTTAAGCGAAATAAGTCAGAGAAAGACAAAAACCATAAGATGTCACTCATATGTGGAATTTAAGAAACAAAACAAATGAGCAAAGGGAAAAAGAGAGAGGCAAGCCAAGGCACAGGCTCTTAACTATAGAGAACAAACTGATGGTTACCAGAAGGGAGGTGGGTGGGGGATGGGTTAAATATATAATGGGGATTAAGGAATGTACTTGTGATGAGCACTGGGTATTGTGTGGGAGTGTTGAATCACTATATTGTACATCTGAAACCAATATTACACTATATGTTAACTAACTGGAATTTAAATAAAAACTTAAAAAACAAAGACTGGGCATGTTCATAATTGAAGAGTAAATTTACTAGCAGAAAGATTGTGCTGAAAGAAACACTTTGGACTTGACCAAATTTGAGCTGTTCTTTAAAAATTATTTTTTTTAATTCTGAAATAATTATGATTTCATATGCAGTTTTAACAAGTAATAGGGAATGACATCAGTAAGATGGCAAATAGGAAGCCTAAGGGCCTTGTTCAACGGAGACACTAAGTAAACAATAGGTGGACCAAAGTACCTTAGTGAGAACCCTAGAAACCAGTTAAGAAGCTGCAGCAACCAAGTAAATGCCTAACCAAGAAAAAGCTGTACCCAAAATGGTAGAAAAATTCATAGTCCTTTTGCTCATCCTTGCCCCACACCCTTTCTAGTGTAGCATGATGCAATTGGAAAGAAAGCACCCAATTCCCAGTGCTTCCCTCAGGAATATAAGGAAAAAGGTGGAAGATGCTTGCAGTGATCTATCTTGTTCATAGGCAGCCTGAGGGATTGGTTTCTATCTCACCATACTTGGGGCACTGACTGGAATGGTGTCATAATTTGCATATCTGATTGGAGGTTATCCAAACCAGTGGCAGGTGACAGATGGAAGGGTTCTGCAGAAACACAGGTGTCTGGGGGCAAGAGCTTATGGGCAGAGGAATACAAAGGTACTTTCAAAGCTTCTGAGAAGCAGGGGTAAGCCTCCTAGGGAAATTAACACATTGAAAAATAGCTGAGTATATGCAGATTGGGAATAAAAGCACATGCACAGGCCCAAGGAAGATGCATCTCCAGAAAAGACTGGAATGGACCCTGAGCTGTTAAAGTGGGCTTAGTGTAGGTCTTCCCCTGCATATAGCCAGTCCTTAAAGACTGGTAGAAGTAGCTGGTTTTTAAATGCCCAAATTTCTTTCATGAGTGTTCCATACTTCCTAGAGTATAAATCCTTTACCTCTTTGGTTAGGTTTATTCTGAGGTATCTTATGGTTTTTGGTGCTATTGTAAATGGAATCATTTCTCTAATTTCTCTTTTTACAGTTGCATTGTTAGTGTATAAGAAAGCAACTGATTTCTGTGCATTGATTTTGTATCCTGCCACATTACTGAATGGCTGTATGAGTTCTAGTAATTTGGAGGTGGAGTCTTTTGGGTTTTCCACATAAAGTATCATGTCGTCTGCAAAAAGGGAGAGTTTGACTTCTTCTTTGCCAATTTGAAAACATTGTTAAAATGTCTAGGCTACCCAGAGCAATCTATACCTTCAGTGCCATCCTGATCAAAATTCCAATGACATTTTTCAAAGTGCTGGAACAACCAATCCGAAAATTTGTATTTAATCAGAAAAGACCCCGAGATCCCAAGGAAATGTTGAAAAAGAAAAACAAAGCTGGGGGCATCACGTTGCCCAATTTCAAGCTATATTACAAAGCTGTGATCACCAAGACAGCATGGTATTGGCACAAAAACAGACATATAGACCAATGTAACAGAATAGAGAGCCCAGATATGGACCCTCAACTCTATGGTCAAATAATCTTTAACAAAGCAGGAAAAAATATGCAATGGAAGAAAGACAGTCTGTTCAATAAATGGTGCTGGGAAAATTGGACAACCACATGCAGAAGAATGAAACTCAACCATTCTCGTTAGAGATAAACTCAAAATGGATGAAAGACCTCAATGTGAGACAGGAATCCATCAAAATCCTAGAGGAGAACATAGGCAGTAACCTCTTTGACATCAGCCACAGCAACTTCTTTCAAGATACATCTCTAAAAGCTAGTGAAACAAAAGCAAAAATGAACTTTTGGGACTTCATCAAGATCAAAAGCTTCTGCACAGCAAAGGAAACAGTCAACAAAACAAGGAGGCAACCCACAGAATGGGAGAAGATATTTGCAAATGACACTACAGACAAAGGGCAGGTATCCAAGATCTATAAAGAGCTTCCCAAACTCAACACCCAAAAAACAAATAAACAAGACAAAAAAATGGGCAGAAGACATGAACAGACACTTCTCCAAAGAAGACATACAAATAGCTAACAGACACATGAAAAAATGTTCATCATCATAAGCCCTCAGGGAAATTCAAATTAAAACCACATTGAGATACCACCTTACACTAGCTAGAATGGCAAAAATGCACAGGGAAAGAAACAACAAATGTTGGAGAGGTTGTGCAGAAAGGGGAACCCTCTTACACTGTTGGTGGGAATGCAAGTTGGTACAGCCACTGTGGAAAACAGTGTGGAGGTTCCTCAAAAAATTAAAAATAGAGCTACCCTATGACCCAGCAATTACACTACTGGGTATTTACCCCAAAGACAGAGATGTAGTGAAAAGAAGGGCCATATGCACCCCAATGTTCATAGCAGCAATGTCTGCAACAGCCAAACTGTGGAAAGAGCCGAGATGCCCTTCAACAGATGAATGGATAAAGAAGATGTGGTCCATATATACAATGGAACATCACTCAGCCATCAGAAAGAATGAATACCCAACTTTTACATCAACGTGGATGGGACTGGGGGAGATTATGCTAAGTGAAATAAGTGAAGCAGAGAAAGTCAATTATCATCTGGTTTCATGTATTTGTGGAACATAAGGAATAGCATGGAGAACATTAGGAGAAGGAAGGGAAAAATGAAGGGGGGGGGATGGGAGGGAGAGGTGAACCATGAGACTATGGACTCTGAGAAACAAACTGAGGGTTTTAGAGGGGAGGGGGGTGGGTGGATGAGTTAGCCCGGTGGTGGGTATTAAGGAGGGCACGTACTGCATGGAGCACTGGGTGTTATAAGAAAACAATGAATTGTGGATCACCACATCAAAAACTAATGATGTATTGTATGGTGACTAAAATAACATAATAAAATAAAATTTACAAAAATAAGTAAATGCCCAAATTTCAACAAAAGATTATGAGGCACAAAAAGAAACAGGGAAAGACAGTGCATTCAAAGGGAAAATAAAAAATCTAGAAACAGACACTAAAGAAACACAGGCCTCCTCCTTGACAAAAAAAAAAAAAAAAGAAAGAAGAAAGAAAGAAAGAAAGAAAGAAAGAAAGAAAGAAAGAAAGAAAGAAAGAAGGAAGGAAGGAAGGAAGGAAGGAAGGAAGGAAGGAAGGAAGGAAGGAAGGAAGGAAGGAAGGAAGAAAGAAAGAAAGAAAGAAAGAAAGAAAGAAAGAAAGAAAGAAAGAAAGAAAGAAAGAAAGAAAGAAAGAAAGAAAGAAAGAAAGAAAGAAAGAAAGAAAGAAAGAAAGAAGAAAGAAAGAAAGAAAGAAAGAAAGAAAGAAAGAAAGAAAGAAAGAAAGAAAGAAAGAAAGAAAGAAAGAAAACAACTGCTTTAAGTATGCTCAATGAACTCAAAGAGAACATGGATAGAGAAACAAAATAAGGAACTTGATTTAGGAACAAAATGAGAATATCAACAATGAGTGAAAAAAACAAACAGGAATTCCAGAGTATAAAAAAAGAACAAAAATTGAATTGAAAAATTCACTAGAGGAGGAGGTGGCAAGATGGTGGAAGAGTGGGGGACCTCATTATATCTGGTCCCTTGAATTTAGCTAGATAACTATGAAATCACTCTGAACACCCATGAAATCAAACTGAAATGTAAGAAAAGAATTTCTGGAACTCTACAAGCAGAAAAGCGACCACTTTTTGCAAGGTAGGAGGTGTGGAGAAGTGAATCTGAGGGGATATGTCAGAAGATAAACTGCGGGGAGAGGGAGCATCCATAAGCCAGCTATGGGAAAGTGATATAGCCCCAAAGAGCAAAATTGGAATCCTGAGAATCTCCAATAACAGACATCCATGCCTGAAAGGTGCTCAAGAGGTGAAACGGGGCAGAATTCTAGCTGGGACAGTGTGGTCTCAGGATCCCCGGAGTCACAGAACAAATTGAGGTGCCTGAGCCAGTAGAGTTCCCAAGCATTGGATGGAGGAAACTGGTTATGGTCAGCAAGCCCAGGAGGGGGCTCTCAGCTTGGTTCACAATAAACCGTGAGCCCTGGCCAAATCGGTGATCGCTGTCTGTGTGGGGAGCCTGCAAAGAACAGGAACACAGAGACCCTCTGCTTTCCCGTGAGTGGGGTGGAGTGGGTGCATGCAAGACTGGGTGACAGCTCTCAGTGTGGGACCCTATAAAGGACAGTAATGGGGTAACCGTCTGCCTTCCCCTGGGGTGAGGGGTGGAGCAGGTGCGTGCACAAGCTGGTGACCACTCTCCCTGCTGGGACAATGCAAGGTGGTGAAACGTGGGACCCTTTGCCCTCTCCCGGGGAATTGGTGTGGGCCCACATCATAGGAGTCTGCAGAGTTTGGCACACACAAAAGTGAAGAGCAATATCCCTGAGGTTTTACTGAAGAGAGGAGACTTCCATGTTTTGGCTCTGGGGCTGGGGATCGGGGCATGCCTATTATTATTTTGATCCTCTAAAGAGGTACACAAAGCCTTCAGGAAACAAAAGCCACACAGAAAAACCAGAAAGAGCTTACACTGAGTCTGGCCCCCTAGCAAGGGGCAAACTATGCCCAGGTAAAGACACCTGAGAATCAGCACAGCAGGCCTCTCCCCCAAAAGACCAGCTGGAAGAACAGTTGAAAGGGAAATTTAAGGACCTCAGAGGACGGTGAAATCCAGCACTGGGGGAAATAGTATATAGAATTTGAGGTTTGTACTGATTCATTTATCTTTCAGTTTAAAATTTTCCCTTTCTTTTTCTTTTTTCCCCTTTCAAATAGTTTATGTAATCAACTCTGTTTTTAAGGCTTTTTAAAAAATTTTTATTGTTATGTTAATCACCATACATTACATCATTAGTTTTAGATGTAGTGTTCCATGATTCATTGTTTGTGCATAACACCCAGTGCTCCATACAGAACGTGCCCTCTTTAATACCCATCACCAGGCTAACCCATCCTCCCCCCCTCCCCTCTAGAACCCTCAGTTTGTTTTTCAGAGTCCATCGTCTCTCATGGTTCGTCTCCCCCTCCACTTTCCCCCCCTTCATTCTTCCCCTCCTGCTATCCTCTTCTTATTTTTTTCTTAACATATATTGCATTATTTGTTTCATAGGTACAGATCTGAGATTCAACAATCTTGCACAATTCACAGCGCTTACCAGAGCACATACCCTCCCCAGTATCTATCACCCAGTCACCCCATCCCTCCCACCCCACCCCCCACTCCAGCAACCCTCAGTTTGTTTACTGAGATTAAGAATTCCTCATATCAGGGGCGCCTGGGTGGCTCAGTTGGTTAAGCGACTGCCTTCAGCTCAGGTCATGATCCTGGAGTCCCTGGATCGAGTCCCGCATCGGGCTCCCTGCTCGGCAGGGGGTCTGCTTCTCCCTCTGACCCTCCCCCCTCTCATGTGCTCTCTCTCATTCTCTCTCTCAAATAAATAAATAAAATCTTTAAAAAAAAAAAAGAATTCCCCATATCAGTGAGGTCATATGATACATGCCTTTCTCTGATTGACTTATTTTGCTCAGCATAATACCCTCCAGTTCCATCCACATCATTGCAAATGGCAAGATTTCATTCCTTTTGATGGCTGCATAATATTCCATTGTATATATATACCACCTCTTCTTTATCCATTCATCTGTTGATGGACATCTTGGCTCTTTCCACAGTTTGGCTATTGTGGACATTGCTGCTATAAACATCAGGGTGCACGTACCCTTTCAGATCCCTACTTTTGTATCTTTGGGGTAAGTACCCAGTAGTGCAATTGCTGGATCATATGGTAGCTCTATTTTCAACTTTTTGAGGAACCTCCATACTGTTTTCCATTAAGGCTTTTTTAACTTTTATTTTTTATATTTACATTTTACAGATATATTCTTCATTTTTGGCTTCCTTTCACTCTATTTAATATTATTTTTGGATATATATAGAAGTTTTGCTTTCTTCACAATTTTGGTATTTAGTGTTTTCTAACACACAGACCAAAATACACTCAGAACCAAGTAGATCACCTTGTTTTGTCCACCCTATGAGATTACATTCTCTCTGCCCACCCCCTCTTTTTTCTTTTTCTTTTCCTTTTTCTTCTTTTCTTTTTGGGTTTCTGACCTCTTTGGATTTGTCTAGTGTGCATTTTGCTTGAGTCATGGTTGATATTTTTTTTTTATTTTGTTTACTCATTCATCCATTCTTCTCTAGGCAAAGTGACTAGAAGGAGGAATTCGCAACAAAAGAAAGAACCATAGGTAATTCTTTCTGCCACAGATCTAATCATTATGCATATAAGTAAGAGATCAGAGATGGAATAGAGGATAACAATTATAAAGTTAATAGCTGGGCATGAAAACAGCATAAAAGACACTACAGAATCTCTTAATGCAGAAATGAGATCTAATCAGGCTGAAATTAAAAATGTTGTAAGTGAGATGAAGTCTAAATTGGATGCTCTAGCACCCAGGATAAATGAGACAGAAAAAAAAGTAAGTGACCTAGAAGACAGGTTGATGTAAAGGAAGGAGGCTGAGGAAAAGAGAGAAAAACAACTAAAGGCCCATGAAGAAAGGCTTCAAGAAATCAGTGATGCTATGAAACGTACCAACATCAGAATTATGGGGTGCCTGAGGTTGAAGAGAGGCGGGTGAGCAGAATCATAGCTGAGAACTTCCCTAATCTGGGGAAGGAAACAGGCATTCATGCCCAAGAGGCAGAGAGGACCCATCCCAAAATCAATAAAAATAGACCAACACCCTGACATATAATAGTGAAGCTTGCAAATTTTAGAGAAAATCCTGAAAGCTGCTTGAGACAAGACCTATCCACAGAGACCTGGCAGGCCAGAAAGGACTGGCATGATATACTCAGGGGGCTAAATGAGAAGAACATGCAGCTAAGAATATTTTATCCAGCAAGGCTGTCACTCAGAATGGACAGAGAGATAAACAGCTTTCAGGACAGACTGCAACTGAAAGAATATGTGACCACCAAGGCAACCCTGCAAGAAATATTAAAGAGGATGCTGTAAGTGAAGAGAGAGCCCAAGCATAACACAGACCAGAAAGAAACAGAGACAGTTTACAGAAACAGGGACTTTACAGTCAATACAAAGGCACAAAGTTCATATCTTTCAATAGTTACTCTGAAGGTAAATGGGCTAAATGCTCCAATCAAAAGACACAGGGTATCAGATTGGATTACAAAGCAAGACCCATCCATATGTTCTCTACAAGAGATGCATTTTAAACCTAAAGACATCTCCAGTCTGAAAGTGAGGGGTGCAGAACTATTCACCATGCTAATAAAACTCAAAAGAAAGCTAGGTTAGCAGTCCTCATATCAGACAAATTAGATTTTAAATGAAAGACTGTAGTAAGAGATGAAGAGGGACACTGTATCACACTGAAAGGGTCTATCCAACAAGATCTAACAATTATAAATATCTCTGCCCCCAACATGGGGGCAACCAATTATATAAACAACTTAAAAAACAAAGTAAAGAAACACATTGATAATAATACATTAATAGTAGGAGACTTCAACACCCCACTCACAGCAATGGACAGATCATCTAAGCAGAAGATCAACAAAGAAACAAGGACTTTGAATGACACACTTCATGAGATGGACTTCACTGATATATAAGGAACATTCCAACTTAGAACAACAGAATGCTCATTCTTTTTGAGTACACATGGAACTTTCTCCAGAAGAGAACACACACTGGGTCACAAATCAGGTCTCAGATGATATGAAAAGATTGAGATTAGTCCCTGAATATTTTCAGAGCACAATGCTTTGAAACTGGAACTCAATCACAAGAAGAAATTTGAAAGGAACTCAAACACTTGGAAGTTAAGGAGCATCCTGCTAAAAAATGAATGGGTCAAACAGGAAATTAAAGAACTGAAAAAAAATCATGGAAACTAATGAGAATGAAAACACATCTGTTCAAAACCTTTGGGATACAGCAAAGGCGGTCCTAAGAGGGTAGTACATTACAATACAAATCTCTCTGAAAACTTTGAAAAGTCTCAAATAAAGAAGATAAACTTAGACCTAAAGGGGCTGTAAAAGGAACAGCAAATAAGCCTAAACAAAGCAAGGGAAGAAAAATAATAAGGTTAGAGCAGAAATCAATGAAATAGAAACCAGAAGAACTGTACAAGAGATCAACGGAATTATAAGCTGGTTTTTAAAAAGAATTAGTAAGATTGATAAACCTCTAGCCAGTCTTCTCAAAAAGAAAAAAAAAAAGATGCAAATTAATAAAAATCATGAATGAAAGGGGAGCGATCACGACAAACACAAAGGAAATAGAAACAACTTTAAGAACATATTATGACTAACAATATGCCAAAAAATTAGGCGATCTGGAAGAAATGTATCAATTCGTGGAAACATATAAACTACCAAAACTGAAAGAGGAAGAAATAGAAAATCTGAACTGAGCAAAAACCAACAAGAATATTGAAGCAGTAATCAAAACCTACCAAAAAACAAGAGCCCAGGGCCAGATGGCCTCCCAAGGGAATTCTACCAAACATTTAAAGAAGAATTAATACTTACTCTCCTGAAGCTGTTTCAAAAAAATTGAAATGGAAGAAAAACTTTCAAAGTCATTCTATGAGGCCATCATTACCTTTATCCCAAAACCAGACAAAGACCCCATCAAAAAGGAGAATTAAAGACCAATATCCCTGATGAACATGGATGCCAAAATACTCACCAAAATCCTAGCCAATAGGATGCAACAGTACATTGAAAGGACTATTCACCAGGACCAAGTTGGATTTATTCCTGGGCTGCAAGGGTGGTTCAACATTCTCAAATCAATCAACATGATAGAGCACATTAATTAAAGAGAAAACAAGAACCATATGATCCTCTCAGTAGATGCAGAAAAAGCATTTGACAAAATACAGCATCCTTTCTTGATTAAAATTCTCCACAGTGTAGGGATAGAAGGAACATACTTCAATATCATAAAAGCCATCTATGAAAAGCCCACAATGAATATCATTCTCAATGGGGAAAAAACTGAGAGCTTTTCTATAAGGTCAGGAAAATGACAGGGATGCCCACTGTCCACACTGTTTTTCAACATAGTACTAGAAGTCCTAGCCTCAGCAATCAGACAACAAAAATAAATAAAAGTCATTTGAATCAGCAATGAAGTCAAACTCTCATTCTTTGCAGATGACATGATACTCTATGTGGAAAACCCAAGAGATTTCACCCAAAATTGCTAGAACTCATACAGCAACTCAGTAAAGTGGCAGGATATAAAATCAATGCACAGAAATCAGTTGCATTTCTGTACACCAACAATGAGACAGAAGAAAGAGAAATTAAGGAGTTGATCCCATTTACAATTGCACCCAAATCCATAAGATACCTAGGAATAAACCTAACCAAAGAGGCGAAGGATCTGTACTGAGAAAACTATAGAATACTCATGAAAGAAACTGAGGAAGACACAAAGAAATGGAAAAACATTCCATGGTCATGGATTGGAACAACAAATATTTTTAAAACGTCTATGCTACCTAGAGCAATCTACACATTCAATGTAATCCCTATCAAAATACCATCATTTTTTTTCACAGAACTGGAAAAAACAATCTTAAAATTTATATGGAATCAGAAAAGACCCTAAATAGCCAAAGGAATGTTAAAAAATAAAACCAAAGCTAGTGGCATCGCAATTCCAACTTCAAGCTCTATCACAAAGATGTAGTCATCAAGACAGTATGGTACTGGAACAAAAGTAGAAATATAGATCAATGGAACAGAATAGAGATCCCAGAAATGGACCTTCAACTCTATGGTCAACGAATCCTCAACAAAGCAGGAAAAAAGACCAGACTCAAAAAACAAAACAAAACAAAAACAAACACACAAAAAAAGCTATCAGAACTGATGCATGAATTTGGTTGGTTAATATACAATTAATATACAGAAATCTGTTGCATTTGTAAACACTAATAATAAAAGTAGAAAGAGAATTTAAGAAAACATTCCCATTTAAAATTGCACCCAATGAATCGTGGATCACTACATCAAAAACTAATGATGTATTGTACAGTGACTAACATAATAAAATAAAATTAAATTAAAAAAATAAAAAATAAAATGGCACCCAAAATAACAAAATACCTAGGAATGAACGTAACAAAGAATATAAAAGACCTGTACTCAGAAAACTATAAAAGACTAAAGAAAGAAATTGAAGATGACACAAACAAATGGAAAGATATTCCATGCTCATAGATTGAAAAAACCTACATTGTTAAAATGTCTATACTACCCAAAGCTATATAGATTTAATGCAATTCCTATGAAAATACCAACAACACTTTTCACAGAACTAGAATAAATCATACTAAAATTTGTATGGAACCACAAAGACCTTGGAAAGCCAATACAATTTTGAGAAAGAAAAAAGCTGAAGCTATCACAATTCCAGATTTCAAGATATACTACAAAGCTGTAGTAATTCCAACACATATTTATAGAAGACTTAACATCAATCCTTTTGAAACTTTTCAAAAAATTGAAGAGGATGAAACTTTTCCTCTCTAATTCTTTAAGGCCATCATTAGCCTAATATCAAAGCCAGACAGAGACACTCCAATAAAACTACAGACCAATATCTCTTATGAATATTGATGTAAAATTCCTCAAAACAGCACAACCAGACAACATTCAACAGCATAATAAAAGGATTATATAACATGACCAAGTGGAATTCAGTTCTAGAATGCAAGAATGGTTCAAATACACAAAATTAATCAATGCAAATTGGTGCACCCACTTTGGAAAACAGTATGGAGATTCCTCAAAAAATTAAAAATTAACATATGATCTGGTAACCCCAATATTGGCTATTCACAAAAAGAAAACAATAACGTAATTCAAAAAGATATGTGTACATCTGTTTATTGCAGTGTCACTTACAATAGCCCAGATATGGATACAACACAAGTGTCCATCTATAGATAAATGGATAAAGAAGATGTGGTACACACACACATAATGGAATTTTACTCAGGAATGAAACGGAATGAAATTGTGCCATTTGGAACAATATGGATGGACATAGAGGGTATAATGCTAAGTGAAATAATTAAGTTGGAGAAAGGCATTTCATTTCATTCATGCGTAATTTAAGAAACAAAATATGCAAATAAAGAAAAGAAAGAAACAAAGAAATAAAAAAACCCAGTCTCTTAAATACAAAGAAGAAACTGGTTGTTATCAGAGGGGAGGAAGAGAGGGGATGGGTGAAATAGATAAAGGGGTTTAAGAGTGCACTTATTTTTTTATTCTTTATTTAAATTCAATGTAGTTAACATATAGTGTTATATGTTAATATACATAACTAAATTTAGTGATTCATCAGTTGCATATAACACCCAGTGCTCACTACATCAAGTGACCTCTTTAATGCCCATCACCGAATTACACATACTACCCACCCACCTCCCCTCCAGCAACCTTCTGTTTCCCAGAGATCAGCATCTCTTATGGTTTGTCTCCCTCTCAAATTTCAACTTACTGTATTTTTCCTTCCCTTTCCCTATGTTCATCTATTTTGTTTCCTAATTTCCACATTTGCGTGAAATTGTATGGGATTTGTCTTTCTCTGACTTATTTTGTTTAGCATAATACACTCTAGTTCCACCCACGTCATTGTAAATGGCAAGATTTCATTTTTTGATGGCTGAGTAATATTCCAGTGTGTGTGTGTGTGTGTGTGTGTGTGTATCTTACATCTTCTTTATCCATTCATCTGTCGATGGACATCTCCATATTTTGGCTATTGTGGACATTGCTGCTATAAACATTGGGGTGCATGTGCCACTTCAAATAACTATTTTTGTATTCTTTGGATAAATACCTAGTAGTGCAATTGCTGGGTCATAGAGTAGGTGTATTTTTAAATTTTTGAGGAACCCACATACTGTTCTCCAGAGTGGCTGCACCAGTTTGCATTCCCACCAACAGTGTAAGAGGGTTTCCCTTTCTCTGCAATCTCGCCAACACCTGTTGTTTCCTGAATTGTTAATTTTGGCCATTCTGACTGGTGTGAGGTGGTGTCTCATTGTGGTTTTGATTCGTATTTCCCTGATGCCTAGTGATGTTAAGCATTTTTTCATGTGTCTGTTGGCCACTTCTATGTCTTTGGTGAAATGTATGCTCATGTCTTCTGCCCATTCATGATTGGATTTTGTTTTGTTTTGTTTTGTTTTGGGGGGGAATAGTGAGCTTGATAAATTCTTTATAGATTTTGGATTCTAGCCCTTTATCTGGTAAGACATTTGCAAATATCTTCTCCCATTCTGTAGGTTGTCATTTGGTTTTGTCAAATGTTTCCTTTGCTGTGCAAAAGCTTTTTATCTTGATGAAGTCCCAATAGTTCATTTTTGCATTTGTTTCCCTTGCCTTTGGAGCTAAGTCCAGCAAGAAGTTGCTGCAGCAGAGGTCAAAGTGTTTGCTGCTTTCATTCTATTCTAGTATTTTCATGGATTCTTCTCTCACATTTAGGTATTTCATCCATTTTGAGTTTATTTTTGGGGTATGGTGTATGGAAGTAGTCTAATTTCATTCTTCTGCATGTGGCTGTCCAGTTTTTCCAGCACCATTTATTGAAGAGACGGTTTTTTTCCATTAGATATTCATTCCTGCTTTGTGGAAGATTAGTTGACCATACAGTTGAGGGTCCATTTCTGGGTTCTCTATATTCAATTCCATTGATCTATGTGTCTGTTTTTTTGCCAGTACCATTCTGTCTTGATGATTACAGCTTTGTAATAGAGCTTGAAGTCCGGAATTGTGATGCCTCCAGCTTTGGTTTTCTTTATCAACATTACTTCAGCAATTTGGGGTCTTTTCTAGTTACATACAAATTTTAGGATTGATCCAGCTCTGAGAAAAATCCTGATGGCATTCTGATAGGGATTGCATTGAATGCTTGATTGCTTTGGGTAGCATTGATATCTTCACAAAATTTCCAATCCAGTGAGCATGGATTCTTTCAATCCATGAGCATGGAATGTTTTTCCATTTGTTTGTGTCTTTCTTAATTTCTTTTATAAGTGTTTTATAGCTTTCAGAGTAAAAATGCTTTACCTCTTTGGTTAAGTTTATTCCTAGGTATCTTATGGTTTTTGTTGCAATTGTAAATGGTATTGACTCCTTGATTTTTCTTTTTTTCTCTCTCATTGTTAGTGTACAGAAATGCAGCTGACTTCTGTGCACTGATTTTATATCCTGCCCCTTTGCTGAATTCCTGTATAAGTTCTAGCAATTTTGGGGTGGATTCTTTTGGGTTGTCTACATAGAGTATAATGTTTACTGTGAAGAATGAACATTTGACTTCTTCTTTGCCAATTTGGATGCCTGTATTTCTTTTTGTTGTCTGACTGTTGTGGCTAGGATTTCTAGTACTATGCTGAACGACAGTGGTGACAGTGAACATCCCTGTGGTGTTCCTGATCTTAGGGCAAAAGGTCTCAGTTTTGCTCCATTGAGGATGATATTTACTGTGGGTCTTTTATAGATGCTTTTATGATATTGAGGTATGTTCCCTCTATCCCTACATGGTGGAGAGTTTTTTTCAAGAAAGTATGGTTTATTTTGTCAAATGCTTTTTTCTGCATCTATTGAGAGGATCATATGGTTCTTGTCCTTTCTGTTAATAATGTGGTGTATCACATTGATCAATTTGCAGATGTTGAACTACCCTTGCAGCCCAGGAATAAATCCCTCTTGGTTGTGTTGAATAACCCTTTTAATGTACCGTTGGATCCTATTAGTTAGTATCTTGGTGAGAGTTTTTGCATCCATGTTCATCAGTGATATTGGTCTATTATTCTCCTTTTTGGTGGAGTGTTTGTCTGGTTCTGGGATCAATGCTGGCCTCATAGAAAGAGTTTGGAAATTTTCCTTCCATTTCTATTTTTTGAAACAGCCACCACGGGGCCAGAGGTCATGTAGCTGATGAGGGCTGGGTATTAATTGTTCTTTAAAAGTTTGGTATAGGGTGCCTGGGTGGCTCAGTCAGTTAAGCGGCTGCCTTTGGCTCAGGTCATGATCCCAGAGTCCTGGAATTGAGCCCCACATTGGACTCCATGCTCAGCAGGGAGCCTGCTTCTCCCTCTCCCTCTGTCTGCCTGCCTGCCTGCCTACTTGTGATCTCTCTGTGTGTCAAATAAATAAATAAAATCTTAAAAAATAAATAAAAGTTTGGTATAATTCCAGTGGGAGACCATCCAGCCCTGGACTCTTGTTTCTTGTGAGATTTTTTATTACTGAATCAATTTCGTTGCTGGTTATGAGTTTGTTCAGTTTTTCTATTTCTTCCTGTTTCAATTTTGGTAGTTTATGTGTTTCTAGGAATGCATCTATTTCTTCCACATTGACTACTTTGTTCACATATATTTGTCATATATTCTTTTATAATTTTATTTCTTCAGTGTTGGTTGAGATCTCTCCTCTTTCATTCATGATTTTATTTATTTGGGTCTTCTCTTTTCTTTTTGAAAAGTCTTGCTAGGCATCTATCAGTCTTGTTAATTCTTTCAAAAAGACCAGCTCCTACATTTGTTGATCTGTTACCCTGTTTGTTTGTGTTCTTTTTTGTTTTGTTTTTATTTCTATATCATTGATTTCTTCTTTTCTTTTTACACAACACAGTGAGTTTTAATGTCCCATCCACCTTTGTGGGAAGGGAGGTTGCACTACACACTTTTGGTGACTCCCCAAATTTGTCTGGCACTTTGTAACAGAAAGTCTTTTGTCCAATTTATTATGGGCTTAGGATACTAGAAGCCACATAAAATTGGTTACTCAACCCCTCTGGGGTGGGGCGGAGAAGGTAGACAGGGAGGTCGTCTGGAACAGATGGGCAGACCATGAGTATGGGCTCAAGGTCTGGATGACTGAGGTACTTGATCCTGGGTGCCTGCTGGGGTTGCTGAGGGCAGTCTGAATGCTTACACTGGGTAGATGCTGCTCTGGTGGACTTCGTCTGCCCAGTCCACCAGCTTACTGCTCTGAAATCATAACTGGATCTCTCTCTGGGCCCCCTCCACAGAGTCAGTGTGGATGATTCTGCTGATATGGATGCTGACGTCCTCCCTGATGGTGCCAGGGGCAGCCTCAGCTGAGTCAATGTGTCCTATTATGACCCTTGAGGAGCAGACCACTTTGGGGCGATCTGAGACCATGGCCACAGGGCCAGAGGTCATGTAGCTGATGATGGTTGGGTAGAAGGGCTTCCTTTGTAGGTCACGGTAGTGCTCAGCAAGGACTCTCTCTGGAGCCTTCAGCATCTTCATCCCCACCAGCTTGAGGTCCCTCCTCTCAAAAGTGCTGGACCACATCCCCAACAAGCTGCTGCTGCACCCCAACTGGCTTCACTGCAACCAGGGTTAGCTCCCGGGTCTAGGAGGACCTTCCCGAGTTGGGGCATGTGAGCAGGCTTGGGCCAGGGCTCATGGGCCACTGAGCAACCCCAGCAGTGTGGTGCACCCCAGAGGCCACCCTTGGCCCATGGGCCGATGACTCTATATCATTGATTTCTGCTGTAATCTTTATTATTCCTCTTCTCCTGGTGGGTTTAGGCTTTAGTTGTTGTTCTTTTTCCAGCTCCTTTAGGTTTAAAGTTAGGTTTTGTATTTGAGAATTTTCTTCTTTCTTGAGAAAGGCTGTACTGCTATATACTTCCATCTTAGGACCACCTTTGCTGCATCCCAAAGGTTTTGAAATGTTTGTTGTGTTTTCATTTTCATTTCCTTCCATGTATTTTTTAAATTCTTCTTTAATTTCCTGGTTGACCCATTCATTTTTTAGTATGATTCTCTTTAATCTCCATGTATTTGTGTTCCTTCCATTTTTTTTCTTGTGGTTGACTTCAAGGGTTTTTTTTTTGTTTTGTTTTGTTTTGTTTTGTTTTGTTTTTTTTAAGAGAGACAGAGAGCATGAGAGGGAGGAGGGTCAGAGGGAGAAGCAGACTCCCCGCTGAGCAGGGAGCCTGATGTGGGATTCGATCCCGGGACTCCAGGATCATGACCCGAGCTGAAGGCATTTGCTTAACCAACTGAGCCACCCAGGCGCCCGGTTGACTTCAAGTTTTAAAGCACTGTGCTCTGAAAATGTGCATGGTATAATTTCAGTCTTTTTGTACTGGGTGAGACCTGATTTGTAACCCTTTTGGGGAATGTTCCATGTGCACTTGAGAAGAATGTGTATTCTTGTTGTTTTAGGATGAAATGCTCTGACTATATCTGTGAAGTCCATCTATTCCAGTAAGTCATTCAAAGACATTGTTTCCAGGTTGATCTTCTGCTTAGACGATTTGTCCATAGCTGGAATGGGGTATTAAAATATCCTATTATTATTGTATTATTGTTAATGTGTAAGTTTGTTATTAATTGGTTTATATATTTGGCTGCTCCCAAGTTAGGGGCATAAATATTTACAATTGACAGATCTTCTTGTTGGATAGGCACTTCTATTATGATATAGTGTCCTTCTCTATTTCTCCTTAAAGTCTTTGGCTTAAAATCTAGTTTGTCTGATATAAAGATGGCTACTCCAGCTATCTTTTGATTTCCATTGGCATGATAAATGGTTCTCCAACCACTAACTTTCAATCTGGAGGTGTCTTTAGGTCTAAAACAAGTCTCTTGTAAGCAGCATATCAATAGGTCATGTGTTTTATCTATTCTGATAACCTATGTGTTTTGATTGGAGCACTGAGTCCATTTACATTCAGAGTAATTATTGAAATATATGAATTGAGTGACATTGTTTTACCTGTAAACTAGCTGTTCCGGATGATTGTCTCTGTTCCTTTCTGGTCTTTGTTACTTTGGGGCTCTATATTTGCTGAAAGAATCCCCTTTAATACATCCTGCAGGGCTGGTTTAGTGTTCATAAATTCCTTTAGTTTTTGTTTGTTCTGGAAACTTTCTCTCTCCTTCTATTCTGAATGACAGCCTTGCTGAATAAAGTATTCTTGGCTGCATATTTTTTTCCCATTTAGCACTTGAATATATCATGCCAGTCCTTTCTGGCCCGTCAGGTCTCTGTGGACAGGTCTGCCAGCCTTATGTGTCTACCTTTGTAGTTTAAGGACCTCTTCCCCTCAGCTGCTTTCAGAATTTTCTCTTTATCTTTGAAACAGTCAAGCTTCACTGTTATATATGGAGGTGTTGACCTATTTTTATTGATTTTGAAGAATGTTCTCTGCGCCTCCTGGACTTGGATGCCTGTTTCCTCCCCCAGATTAGGGAAGTTCTTACATATAATTTGTTCAAATAATCTTTCTGCCCCTCTCTCCTGCTCTTCATCTTCTGGGGCTCCTATTATCCAGATATTATTTTGCTTTATTGCAGAGTTCTCTTAGTTTCCCTTTGTGATCTACTAGTTTTCTTCTCTCTTTTTTTCAGCGTCCTTATTTTCCATCATTTTATCTTTTATATCACTGACTCTTCTGCCTTGTTCACTCTCATGTTTTAGCCTCCATTTGGGACTGCATCTCTGTAATAATATTTTTAATGTCAATCTGACTAGATTTTAGGTGTTGTTTGTTTGTTTGTTTCTACAGTAAGGGATTCTCTAGTGTCTTCTATGTTTTTCTCAAGCCCAACTTGTGCTGATGTCTCAAGCCCAAGTAGTTGTTTTATATTCTAGGTCAGACATCTTATATTTGTATTGATTAAATCCCTGGCAGTGAATACTACCTTCTGTTCTTTCTTTTGGGGTGAATTTCTCTGTCTCATCATTCTGTCCAGAAAAGAAAGGAAGAAATAGTAAATAAAAAAACAATGAAAACAACATAAAAACAACAACAACAACTTCAGAAAGTGTTTCTGTTGTAAGCTGTGTACACTCTGCTGTTGCATTTTGGTTGCTCTTTCCACTAGACCTTCCTCTACAGTATTCCTCCTTGGTTATAGTGGGGAGTGTTGCACCTTTTAGTAAGTGAAATTTGTCAAGATAAGCCTGTATAAAAAAAAAGAAAAAAGAAACAACAACAAAAAGAAAAAAAAGCCTGATCCAAGAAAAGAGAAAAGGAAAAGGAACAAAAATGCAAACAGACAAACAAAAAACTATAAGCCTTATTCTAAAGAAAAAAAAAAAGAGGAAAAAAAAGAGTAGAGAAAGATGAAAGGGGAAAAAAATAAGAAGCATGATCTGAAAAATAAGAGAAGGAAACAAACAAATGAACAATTGAACAAAAAATTATTATAAGCCTGATTTTAAAATAAAGATGATGAGAAAAGAAAAAAGAAAAAATATATATATAATAGAAGATAAAGAATAAAAAATAATAGAGAAAAAATTAGAAAATTTAAAAAATTAAGAAAAAAGAAAAAAGAAAAAAAAAAAGAAGCAAGCCTTGGTCCTATTTTCACTGGAAGCTCATGTTGTGGAGTGTTATTTAATCAGTAGACTTGGTAGATGTGGGGGCCTGTGTTGGTCTTCTGAGGGAGAGGTTTTGCTGGGCTGGCTTACAAGCTGACTTGCCCTTGTAAAGATGCCCCTGTCAGGCACAGGAGGGTGAGTATTAGTGTAGGGTACTCCAGCCTCCACTAAAGGCACTGTGTGTCTCTCTGAAGTCCAACTGTGCTAGTGGGTGGCAGAGAGGAAGGGGTGCTGAAAGCAGAGGAATATAGTGTCACCCTGCCCTCTTGTCCCCAGGGAAAGGATCTCGGGGCAACGACTGTTCTGGAGGCTCTCGCAGAAGAGCGAAAAATATCCTGTGTCCTGGGCTTTCATCAGTTCCCTGCCCTTAACCCGTTTGTGCCTGAGCCATTGGTGTGCCTGGACCCACAGATCTCGCATATTTTCCCTTTGGCCAGTGGCTGGTATTCAAAACTCGTTTTAAAGGGTCTGGAAAGGTGTGGACCAAGCTCCCTTCCCCTGGAGGAGACCCTTGCAGCAAGCCCAGCATTGTCCTGTCCCCCAAAAGCAGTAACATAGTGCATGTGCAGAGGCTAGAGTTTATAGTAGTGGTCAGCAGAAAGCTGGAACTAGGTTATCAGTCTTCTGCATGCTACTCAGTCCCCTACTCCATTCTGTGCCAGAAAAACAGTCACAAGGGCTTGAACCTACAGCAAAAAGTGGAGACCAGGTCATCTGCAACCTGCTCCTGTCTCTGCGCTCTGCTCAGTTTGCTGCAGAAAAGCAGCTGTTCTGTGTGCACACAGAAGTTTAAGCCTATTGTGGCTCACAGGGAAAAGTTGTTAAAAGGTTTTCTGCCCTCTGTGCACATTTCTGACCCTGTTTTTGAGCACCACTCAATAGCTCCTGGCTGGCCTTTTGTCCTTGGAGAGGCAAGATATGCTCTTTTAAATGCATTCCAGGAAGGGGGGCGATCTCTCTCTGTGCGACCCAGGGGATCTCCTCACTGAGGCTTATTGTGCAATCCCTACCTGCTGTGCTCTCTTCCACTTCCTCCCTCTCCCTGACGTTGCTTCGGGAAACGGGTTCCCTTGTCCTTGCGGCCATGCTGTTTTCCTCTCCCCCAATTCACAGCTCCAAACCTTTCATCTGCCATGTTCTCTCCCTCCAATTGTGCAGATTGTTTTCTCAATCTTCAGATCATATTCCTAGTTGTTCAAAAATAGCTGGATGTTGACCTTGCTGTGTTCAAAGGACAAGGCAAGTTCAGGATCCCCCTATTACTCCACCATCTTAACCATTTAAGAGTGCACTTATCTTGATGAGCACTGAGCAATATACAGAATTGTCAAATCATTATATTGTACAACTGGAAGTACTATAGCACTGTATGTTAATTATACTTCAATAAGAGAAAAAAAAACCCTCAAAATATTCCATTATGAGTTTGAAATGTTTCCAGAAAAAACATTAGAGTAACGAACTGAGGAGTTAATAATTTTTACATTAAAAGCCTCATTGAGAAGGCAGCAAAACCTACTGATCTATTTCTTTAGATTTTGTTTTATTTTTATTCCCAATGTATGGTAATAAGTTAGAGAAGCTGAGAGTCTAAAGACCAAGAGATGGTATTGATATTCTTACTCAAGATATCCCCAAATGACCATTGTTTTACCCATTTTTATTATTAAGTTTAATTAAAAAGTTTACAGAAAATGAAAAGGGAAATTAGAAAATATCTGGGGGGAGAGGAGCAACATGGCAGAGGAGTAGGATACCTAAATTTCATGTAGTCCCAGGAATTACCTAGATAGTTATCAAACCATTCAGAATACCTACAAATTCAACAGGAGATCAAAGAAAAGAATACCAGCAATTCTATGAATGCAAAAGCGACCACTTTCTGGAAAGTAGGACGTGCAAAGAAGTGAATCTGAGGCAATATTTGGGAAGATAGACCTCGGGGATAGGGAGCCTCTATCAGCTGGCTACCAGCACGTGATAAAACAGTGGAGCACAAAATCAGAACTTTTGGAAGTCTGCTCCGCTGAGGGACGTCGCTCCAGTGGCTAAGTGGGGGGTGGAAACCTCGCTGGGACAGTGTGGTCTCAGGACCCTTGGGGTCACAGGAAGACCAGGGGTGCCTGAGTGTGGCAGAACTCCCAGGTATTGGAGGGTAGAAGCCGGCTGCAGAGTGGGATCTCAGCTCAGGGTTGCCATAAACTGTGATCTGCAGCACAATCGGGCCACTACTCTTTGAGCAGGGACCAACAAGCAACATATCTGGGGAGACTCCCTTTCCTCCCCCAGGAGGGGCGGCACAGGAGTGCACTGCAAGAATCTGCTGGGCTTGAAGCCTCCAAATGGGGTCATGTACCAGAGACAGAAATGCTCAGTAACAGGCCAGGTGAGCACCGGGTGCGGCTGGAGTCCAGGGAGACAGGAGTGATTGACTGCTTTCTCTGAGAGCTCACTCAGGAGTGGTGACCCAAGTTCTCAGCTCCTCCAGGACCAGAGATTGGGAGGCCGCCATTTTCATTCTCGTCCTCCAAAGCTGTATGAAAAGCTTTCAGGGAACAAAAGCTACCCAGAGCAAACCGGAGCAGATTACTTATGCTGGCCCCTGGCAAGGGCAAGGCAATTCCGCCTCAGGCAAAGACATTTGAGAATCACTGCAACAGGCCCCTCCCCCAGAAGATTAGCAAGAACATCCAGCCAAGACCATGTTTACTAATCAATGAGAACTGCAAAATTCCAGCAGTAGGGGAATACAGCACATAGAATTCATGGCTTTTTTCCCATGATTCTTTAGTCTTTTAAAGTTAATTTTTAAAATTTATTTTATTCTTTTTCTATTTTTTAGTTGAATTTTTCTTCCCTTTTCCAAACAATATCATTCCTTTTTAAAATCTTTTTTAAGGGGCGCCTGGGTGGCTCAGTTGGTTGAGCGACTGCCTTCGGCTCGGGTCATGATCCTGGAGTCCCTGGATCGAGTCCTGCATCAGGCTCCCTGCTCAGTGAGGAGACTGCTTCTCCCTCTAACCCTCCCCCTTCTCATGTACTCTCTCTCTCTCTCATTCTTGTTCTCTCAAATAAATCTTTAAAAAAATAAAATAAAATCTTTTTTTAATTTTCATGTTTGCAGTCATATTTTATCCCTTCATTGTATTTAACCTCATTTTTTTTTGTATATATATATGTTTTTCTTTCTTTAAAATTCTGGGATACAATTTCTTCTAACAGACCAAAATATACCCTAAATCAAGTGTATGGCTTTGTTCTAGTCTCCTGCCTGATCACATTCTCTCTCTTTTTTTTTTTTATTTACTTTTTCTTTCTTTTTTCAACCAAATTATTTTCTTATCAATTCCTTTTTAAAAATCTTTTTAAATTTTCATCTTTACAATCATATTCCATCCCTTCATCGTATTTACCCTTATTTGTGTGTGTGTGTGTGTGTGTGTGTGTGTTTCTTTAAAATTTTGGGAGGCAGTTTCTTCTAACAGACCAAAATACACCCATAATCTAGTGTGTGGCTCTGTTCTATTCACCAACCTGATCATATTCTTTTTTTTTTAAAGATTTTATTTATTTATTTATTCATGAGAGATAGAGAGGCAGAGGCAGAGGGAGAAGTAGGCTCCCCGCGGAGCAGGGAGCCCAATGCGGGACTCGATCCCAGGACCCTGGGATCATGACCTGAGCTGAAGGCAGATGCTTAACCGACTGAGCCACCCAGGCGTCCCCATATTCTTTTTTTTAATTTCTCCCCTTTCTTTTCCCCTCAGTTTTGGTCTCTTCTGATTTGTTTAGTGTATATTTTTCTGGGGTTGTTGTTACCCTTTTACCATTTTGTTCTCTCATTCAACTATTCTTCTCTGGCAAAATAACAAGATGAAAAAACTCACCTCAAATAAAAGGACAAGAGGCAGTACTGACTGCGAGGGACATAATCTATATGGACATTAGATAGATGTCAGAACTAGAGTTCAGAGAAATTATTATAAAGATACTAGCTGGGCTTGAAAAAAAAAACATAGAAGATACTAGAGAATCCCTTTCTGGAGAAATAAAAGAACTAAAATCTAACCAAGTCAAAATCAAAAAGGCTATTAATGAGATGCAATCAAAAATGGAGGCTCTAACTGCTACGATAAATGAGGCAGAAGAGTAAATTAGTGATATTAGAAGACCAAATGATGGAGAATAAACAAGCTGAGAAAAAAGATAAACAACTACTGGATCACGCAGGGAAAATTCGAGAGATAAGTGGTACCAAAAGATGAAACAGTATTAGAATAATTGGGATCCCAGAAGAAGAAGAAGAAGAGAGGGGCAGAAGGTATATTGGAGCAAATTATAGCAGAGAACTTCCCTAATTTGGGGAAGGAAACAGGCATCAAAATCCAGGAGGCAGAGAGAACCCACCTCAAAATCAATAAAAATAGGTCAACACCCCAACATCAAATAGTAAAACTTACAAGTCTAGAGACAAAGAGAAAATCCTGAAAGCAGCTCTGGACAAGAGGTCGGTAACCTACAATGGTAGAAACATTAGATTGGCACCAGACTTATCCACAGAGACCTGGCACGCCAGAAAGGACTGGCATGATATATTCAGGGCACTAAATGAGAAAAATCTGCAGCCAAGAATACTCTATCCAGCTAGGCTGTCATTGAAAATAGAAGGAGAGATAAAAAGCTTCAGGATAAACAAAAACTAAAAGAATTTGTGAACACCAAACCAGCCCTACAAGAAATATTGAAAGGGGTCTTCTAAGCAAAGAGAGAACCTAAAAGTAACATAGACCAGAAAGGAACAGAGACAATATACAGTATCAGTAACCTTACAGGCAATACAATGGCACTAAATTCACATATTTCAATACTTAGCCCAAATGTAAATGGGCTAAATGCCCCAATCAAAAGACACAGGGTAACAGATTGGATTAAAAAACAAGACACATTGATGTGCTGTCTATAAGAGACTCATTTTAGACCCAAAGACACCTCCAGATTGTAAGTGAGGGGGTGGAAAGCTTTTGCACAGCAAAGAAAACAGTCAACAAAACTAAAAGACAACCAACAGAATGGGAGAAGATATTTGCAAATGACATATCAGATAAAGGACTAGTATCCAAAATCTATACAGAACTTATCAAACTCAACACACAAAGAACAAATAATCCAATCAAGAAATGGGCAGAAGACATGAACAGACATTTCTGCAATGAAGACATCCAAATGGCCAACAGACACATGAAAACTTGCTCCATATCAGGTGGTATCAAGGAAATACAAATCAAAACCTCAGTGAGATACCACTTCACACCCGTCAGAATGGCTAAAATGAACAAGTCAGGAAACAAAAGATGTTGGCAAGGATGCGGAGAAAGGGGAACCCTCCCACACTGTTGGTGGGAATGCAAGCTCGTGCAGTCACTCTGGAAAACAGTATGAAGTTTCCTCAAAAAGTTGAAAATAGAGCTACCCTATGACCCAGTAATTGCACTACTGGGTATTTATCACAAAGATACAAAAGTAGTGTCCAATAGGGCATGTGCACCCCAATGTTTATAGCAACAATGTCCACAATAGCCAAAGTATGGAAAGAACCTAGATGTCCACTGACAGATGAATGGATCAAGAAGATGTGGTATATATATATATATACATGGAATATTATGCAGCCATCAGAAAAAAATGAAATATTGCCATTTGCAATGACATACATGTAACTAGAGGGTATTATGCTAAACGAAATAAGTCAATTAGAGAATGACAAGTATCATATGATCTCACTGATATGAGGAATTTGAGAAACAATACAGAGGGTCATAGGGGAAGGGAGGGAAAAATGAAACAAGACAAAACCAGAGAGGGAGAAAAAGCATAAGAGACTCTTAATCTCAGGAAACATACTGAGGGTTGCTGGAGTGGAGGGGGGTGGGAGGGATGGGGTGGCTGGGGGATGGACATTGGGGAGGGTATGTACATATGGTGAGCACTGTGAATTGTGTAAGACTGATGAATCACAGACCTGTACCCCTGAAACAAATAATACATTATATGTTAATTTTTAAAAAAGCCTGCAAGAGATACACAAGAAAATAAAGAAAGAGAAATCCAAGCACATCAATAAAGGAAGTCGTCAAACCATAAGGGAAGATAATAAAGGAACAGAGAAAAACTACAAAACAACCATAAAACATGTAACAAAATGGTAATAACTACATATCTATCAATCATTACTTTGAATATAAATATACAAAATGCTCCAGTCAAAAGACCTAAGGTAACTGAATGGATAAAAAAGCAAGACCCATCTATATGCTGCCTATAAGAGACTCGATTCAGACCTAAAGACACATGCACATTGAAAGTGAATGGATGGAAAAACATTTACCATGCAAATGGAAGTTAAAAGAAATCTGGGATAGCAATAGTATCAGACAAAATAAACTTTAAAATAAAGAGTGTAATAAGAGACAAAGAAGGATACTACATAATAATAAAGGGAACAATCCAACAAGAGGGTACAATAAAAATGCAAAATGTTTATGCACCTAACATGCAAGCACCAAAATACAAAAAGCAACTATTAACACACATAAAAGAAGAAATTGACAGTAATACAGTAATAGCAGGGTACTTTAACACTACACAGAAAAGTCAAAAGTAAACAGTGGCTTCGAATGACACATTGAACCAGATGGACCCAACAGATATATTCAGAACATCCCATCCCAAACAGCAGAACATACATTCTTTTTATTTTAACTTTTTATTTAAATTCCAGTTAGTTAACATACAGTGTCATATTAGTTTTTGGTGTACAATTTAGTAATTCAACACTTCCATAAAGCACCCAGTGCTCATCACCAAAAAAATGCACTCCTTAATTCCCATCACCTATTAACCCATTCCCCCACCCACCTCCCCTCTTTTAACTATGTTTGTTTTATAGGTAAGAGCCTCTTTCTTGGTTTGCTTTCTCTCTCTCACTTTTTTCCACTATGCTCATTTGTTTTGGAATAAACATTGTTTTCAAGTGTATGTGGAATCTTGTCCAGAGCAGACCATATGTCAACTACAAAAGAAGTCACAATACTTATTTTTTCAGATGTTTGCAAGGATGCAGAAAAAGGGGAACCCTCTTACACTGATTGTGGGAATGTAAGCTGGTACAGCCACTCTGGAAAACAGAATGGAGGTTTCTCAAAAAGTTAAAAATAGAGCTAACATACGACCCAGCAATTGTACTACTAGGTATTTACCCAAAGGATAAAAAAAGTGATTTGAAGGGACACCTGCACCCCAATGTTTATAGCAGCAATGTACAAAATAGCCAAACTATGGAAAGAGCTGAGATGTCCATTGACAGATGAATGGATAAAGAAGATGGGGTATATATATACAATGGAATATTACTCAGCCATCAGAAAGAATGAAATCTTACCATTTGCATCAACATGGTTGGAACTAGAGGGTATTATGCTAAGTAAAATAAGTCAATCAGAGAAAGACAATTATCATATGATTTCACTTATATGTGTCATTTAAGAAACAAAACAGATTAACATAGGGAAGGGAAGGAAAAATAAAATAAGATAAAAACAGAGTGAGGCAAATCATGAGACTCTTAAATATAGGAAACAGGGCTGCTGGAGGGGAGATGGGTGGGGAGATAGGGTAATTGGGTGATTGGCACTTGAGGGAATGAGCACTGGGTATTATATACAACTGATGAATCATTAAGCTCTACCTCTGAAATTAGTAATACACTATATGTTAATTAATTGATTTTAAATAGAAAAAAGATGTCTCAATACATTTTAAAAAACTGGAATCATATTATGTATTTTTTCTGACCATGATGGTATTAAACATATCAATCAGAAGGAAAAATCTGTAAGAATACAAATGCACAGAGGCTAAATAATGTGCTCCTAAATGGCAAAAGGGTCAAAGAGAAAATTAAAAAAAGAAATACATGGAGACTAATGAAAATGCAATTATCCAAAACCTTTAGCCTGAAACAAAAGCTGTTTTAAGAGAGAAGATCATAGCAATGCAGCCTATCTCATGAAACAAGAAAAATCTGCCTCACTCTGTTTTTATCTTATTTTATTTTTCCTTCCCTTCCCTATGTTAATCTGTTTTGTTTCTTAAATGACACATATAAGTGAAATCATATGATAATTGTCTTTCTCTGATTGACTTATTTTACTTAGCATAATACCCTCTAGTTCCAACCATGTTGATGCAAATGGTAAGATTTCATTCTTTCTGATGGCTGAGTAATATTCCATTGTATATATATACCCCATCTTCTTTATCCATTCATCTGTCAAACAAACAAACTAATACCTAAAGGAGCTAGAAAAAGAACAAAAAAACCCCAAAGCCATTAGAATAAAGGAAATAATAAAGATTATAGCAGAAATAAAAGAAATAGAGACTTAAAAAACAATAGAACAGATCAATGAAACCAGGAGCTGTTTCCTTGAAGAGATTAACAAAATGGATAAACCTTTAGCCAGACTCATCACAAAAAAGAGGAGACTCAAATAAAATCAGAAATGAAGGAGAAAATAATAACCAACACCACAGAAATAGAAAGGATTATAGGAGAATATTATGCAAAATTATGTGCCAACAGATTGGACAAGCTAGAAGAAAGAGATGAATTCCTAGAAACGTATCTGTACAAAACTGAATCAGGAAGAAACAGCAAATTTGAAAAGACCTAAGACTAGCAATGAAGTTGAATCAGAAATCAAAAAACACCCAACAAACAAAGGTCCAGGGCCAGATGGCTTCATAGGGGAATTCAACCTAACATTTAAAGAAGAGATAATACCTATTCTTCTCAAACTATTTCAAAAATAGAAGAGAAAGGAAATCTTCCAAATTCATTCTACAAGGTCAACTTACCATGATACCAAAACCAGATAAAGACAGTACAAAAAAAGAATACTACAAGCCAATATCTATATCTATAATATCAATATTAGCAAACTGAATACAACAATACATTAAAAAAATCAACCACCACAATCAAGTGGGATTGATTCCAGGAATGAAAGTGTATTCAATATTCTCAGATAAATCAATGTGAGCCATTACCTTAACAAGAGAAAAGATTAAAACCATACAATCATCTTAATAGATACAGAAAAAGCATTTAAACATAGTATAACATCCATTCATGATAAAAACTCAAGAAAGTATGTCTAGAGGGAATATAGCAAAACTTAGTAAATAATATATAAATATATATTATATATGAATGGTATATAATAAGTAAATTACATAAATAATAAATATATATAAATTACATAATAAATGTATTATATAATACATTTAAAATATATAAATAATGTATTTAACAAATATTTAATCATTGGCTTCATAGGCAAAAAATAAAAATATATTATTTATGTTTTATGTATATTATATAATACATTTATAGTCTTTAAATATATATTTATATAAATTTATTAATTATATAAAATTATATAAAGTATATAAATTATATATAAGTATTCCAGGGAGGAAAAGATGGCGGAGGAGTAGGAGACACTATACCAACTGGTCTGCTAAATTGAGCTGGGTATCTACAAGACCACTCTGAACACCCACGAAATCAGCCTGAGATGTAAGAAGATAGAGTTGGATCTCTATAAACAAATATCGCAGGCAGTTGGGTTTCGAGGTATGAAGCGGGAAGCCATGACTCCGTGGGCACATACTGGAGATAAATGGAAGGGGGAGGGAGCCAATGGGATCCTACACCCCTGGTGACGGAAAGCCTCCCTCGAGGGGGATGGGGCACAGATTCACAGACCAGTAGCAGGAGGGAAAGGACTTTATGGCAGCCCCCTGGACTGAAACCTGGAGCAGCGGAGCCCCACGTGCAAACTGGGGGCCGCTGGAGGTTTTAGAAGCACAAAGGGCACAGACGTGTCCATGTGCCCCAACCTGGAGGCAAGGACTGGGAGCTGTGCTAAGGGGCGCACAACCCAGGAAAATGCAATTTATAGTAGCACAGACAGAAATGGAGATAGTGTGGCCTGGAAAGCTCACTAAAGAACAGACTGCGATCTCTCTGCTCTGAGGCAGAGGGTTGGAATCGATCTCTTCTGCTCTGACTCTTGGAAGAAACGGAGAAAGTCACAGGGAAAGCCAAAAGAGAACAAAACCCCCCCAAAACCAGTTTTCCCTAAGCCCATCCTGCCCCCACAGGGGGCAGGGCAACTCTGCCCAAACAGGATTGCCTGAGTAACAGTGTGGCAGGCCCCTCCCCCAGAAGACAGGCTGGGAGAACAAGAGGCCAACAACCCTAAGGTCCCTATAAAACAGGTGCATCTTGCTTGGGTTGTGGTCAATAATTTGGACTCTGTACATTCCCTCAACCACCCCTCAACAGAATGACTAGGAGGAGGAATCCCCAAAATAGGAAAGACTGAGACTATGACTTCTGCCACAGATTTACAAATGCATACAGATATAACCGAGATGCCAGAAATGGAATTCAGGGTAGGAGTTGTGAAGACAATAGCTACAATGGAGAAATCGATTAATGGCAAAATAGAGTCTGTAGGGGCAGAAATGAAAGCTGAACTGGCACAAACTAAAAATGCTATCAATGAGATCCAATCTAACCTAATCTAACAGCTAGGATAAGTGAAGCAGAAGAACAAAAGAGTGATCCAGAACCAATTGATAGAAAAGAAAGATAAAGAGGAGGCCAGCGAAAAACAACTCAAAATCCATGAAAACAGAATCAAAGAAATAAGTGACACCATGAAATGTTCCAATGTCAGAAATACTGGGATCACGGAGGGGGTGGAGAGAAAGAGAGGACTAAAAGATATTTTTGAGCAAATCGTAGCTGAAAACTTCCCTAAAAAGGGGAATGAAACAAACATTTGTGTCCTAGAGGCAGAGAGGACCCCTCCCAAGATCAAGGAAAACAGGTCAAGGCCCTGGCATATAATAGTACAACTCACAAATCTCAGAACCAAGGAAACCATCTTAAGGGCAGTTAGGGGGAAGAGATTCATTAAGTACAGAGGGAGGAACATCAGAATAACATCAGATCTATCCACAGAGACTGGCAAGCCAGAAAGGCCTGGCCAGACATATTCAGGGTCCTAAATGAGAAGAACATGCAGCCAAGAATACTTTATCTGGCAAAGCTGTCATTTAGAATGGATGGAGAGATGCAGAGCCTCCAAGACTGGCAGAAACTGAAAGAATATGTGGCCAGTAAACTGGCCTTGCAAGAAATATTAAGGGGGTTTCTATAAAAGGAGAAAGACCCTAAGAGTGATAAAGAACAGAAATTTACAGGGACAATCTATAAAAACAAGGTCTTCAAAGGCAACATGATGACAATTAATTCATATCTTTCAATAATCACTCAAAACGTGAACAGCCTAAATGCTCCCATAAAACGGTACAGGGTTGCAGTTTGGATAAAAAGACAGGACCCATCCATATATTCCTATATCTCACTATAAGAGACTCACTTTGAACCTAAACATACATCCAGACTGAAAGTGAAGGGATGGAGTTCCATCTTCCATGCCAACAGACCTCAAAAGAAAGCTGGGGTAGCAATTCTTATAGAGACAAATTAGATTATAAGCTTAAGACTAGTTAGAGACACAGAAGAACACTATATCATTCATAAAGGGTCTATCCAACAAGACGATCTAACAATTGTAAATATCTACACCAACAACATGGGAGCAGACAGCTACTTATGCTACCTGTTAACCAAAATAAAGAGTCATATGGATAACAATCTGTTATTTGTAGGAGACCTCAATACTCCACTCTCAACAATAGACAGATCATCTAAGCAGAAAATCAACAAAGAAACTAGAGCTTTGAATGACACACTAGACAAGATGGACCTCATAGATGTATACAAAACATTCCACCCTAAAACAACAGAATACTCATTCTTCTTGAGTGCACGGGGAACTTTCTCCAGAATAGACCACATACTGGGTCACAAATCAGGTCTCAACCAATATCAAAAGATTGAGATTATTCCCTGCATATTCTCAGACCATAATGCTTTAAAACTGGAACTCAAACACAAGAATAGATTTGGAAGAAATTCAAACACTTGAAAGCTAAAGACCACCTTGCTCAAGAATGTTTGGATCAACCAGAAATCAAAGAAGAACTTAAACAATTCATGGAAACCAATGAGAACAAAAACACATTGGTCCCAAACTGATGGGATACTGCAAAGGCGGTCCCAAGGTGGAAATACATAGCCATCCAAGCCTCACTCAAAAAAAAAAAAAAAAAGAAAAGAAAAGAAAAGAAAAGAAAAATCCCGAATTCACCATCTAACTTTACACCTTAAAGAATTAGAGAAAAAGCAACAAACATTTCCTCTGCCATGCATTAGAAATGAAATAATGAAGATTAGTGCAGAGATCAATGAACTAGAAACCAGAAATACAGTAGATCAGATCAACAAAACTAGAAGCTAGTTCTTTGAATTAGTAAGATCGATAAACCACTGGCCAGACTTATCCAAAAGAAAAGAGAAAGGACCCAAATTAATAAAATTATGAATGAAAGGGGAGAGATCATGGCTAACACCAAGGAAATAGAAACAATTATTAGAAATTATTATCAACAACTATATGCCAATAAATTAAGCAACAAGAAAGAAATGGAAGCCTTCCTGGAAACCTATAAAATACCAAGTCTGAAGCAGGAAGACACTGACAACCTGAATAGTCCAATAACCAGTAAGGAGATTGAAGCAGTGATCAAAAACCTCCCCAAAAACAAGAGTCCAGGGCCTGATGGATTCCCTGGGAATTCTACCAAACATTCAAAGAAGAAATAATACTTATTCTCCTGAAGTGGTTTCCAAGAAGAAACAGAAGGAAAGCTTCCAGACTCATTCTATGAGGCCAGCATTACCTTAATTCCCAAACCAGGAAAACACCCCATCAAAAAGAAGAATTTTAGACCAATATCCCTGATGAATATGGATTCCAAAGTTCTCGATAAAATCCTTGCTAATAGAATCCAACAATACATTAAAAGGATCATCCACCACGACCAAGTGGGATTTATCCCCGGAATTCAAGGGTTGTTCAACATTTGCAAATCAATTAGTGATAGAACACATTAATAAGAGGAGAGAGAAGAGCCATATGGTCCTCTCAATTGATGCAGAAAACACATCTGACAAAATACAGCATCCTTTCCTGATTAAAACACTTCACAGTATAGGGATAGAGGGAACATTCCTCAAATTCATAAAATCCATCTATGAAAAACCCACAGCAAATATCATCGTCAATGGGGAAAAGCTGAGAGCCTTTCCGTTAAGATCAGGAACACGTCAAGCCTGTCCACTCTCACCACTATTGTTCAACATAGTACTAGAAGTCCTAGCAAGAGCAATCCGACAACAAAAAGAAATAAGGGTATTCAAATTGGCAAAGAAGAAGTCAAACTCTCTTCGCAGATGACATGATAGTTTATGTGGAAAACCCAAAAGACTCGACCCCCAAATTACTAGAAGTCATACAGCAATTCAATAATGCGGCAGGATACAAAGTGAATGCACAGAAAACAGTTGATTTCTTATACACTAACAATGCAACTGTGGAAAGAGCAATTACAGAAATGATTATATTTACAAAAGCACCAAAACCATAAGATACTTCAGAATAAACCTAACCAAAGAAGTAAAGGATCTATACTCTAGGAACTACAGAACACTCATGAATGAAATTGAAGAAGACAGAAAAAGATGGAAAAACGTTCCATGCTCAGCGATCAGAAGAATAAACATAGTTAAAATGTCTATCCTACCCAGAGCAATTCTATATCTTCAATGCCATCCTGATAAAAATTCCAATGACATTTTTCTAAGTCCTGGAACAAACAATCCTAAAATTTGTATGGAATTAGGAAAGACCCTGAATCACAAAGGAAATGTTGAAAAAGAAAAACAAAGCTGGGGGCATCACGTTGCCTGATTTCAAGCTATATTTCAAAGCAGTGATCACAAAGACAGCATACTACTGGCACAAAAACAGACATATAGGCCAATGGAACAGAATAGAGAGCCCAGATATGGACCCCCAACTCTATGGTCAAATAATCTTCAAGAAAGCAGGAAAAAATATGCAATGGAAAAAAGACAGTCTCTTCAATAAATGGTGCTGGGAAAACTGGACAGCTATTACAGAAGAATGAAACTCGAAAATTCTCTAATACGATACACAGATAAACTCAAAATGGAAGAAAGACCTGAGTGTGAGACAGGAATCCATCAAAATCCTATAGCAGAACTTTTGCAGTAACCTCTTTGACATGGGCCACAGCAACTTCTTTCAAGGTACATCTCCAAAAGCTAGTGAAACAAAAGCAAAAATGAACTTTTGGGACTTCATCAAGATCAAAAGCTTCTGCACAGCCAAGGAAACAGTAAACAAAACAAGGAGGCAACCCACAGAATGGGAGAAGATATTTGCAAATGACACTACAGATAAAGGGCTGGTATCCAAGGTCTATAAAGAGCTTCCCAAACTCAAAACCCAAAAAACAAATAATCAAGTCAAAAAAAATGGGCAGAAGACATGAACAGACACTTCTCCAAAGAAGACATACAAATGGCTAACAGACACATGAAAAAAATGTTCATCATCATTAGCCATCAGGGAAATCCAAATCAAAACCACATTGAGATACCACCTTACACCAGTTAGAATGGCAAAAATGGACAAGGCAAAAATCAACAAATGTTGGAGAGGTTGTGCAGAAAGGGGAACCCTCTTACACTGTTGGTGGGAATGCAAGTTGGTACAGCATCTTTGGAAAACAGTGTGGAGGTGCCTCAATAAATTAAATATAGAGCTACCTTATGACCCAGCAATTGCACTACTGGGTATTTACCCCAAAGTCACAGATATAGTGACAAGAAGGGCCTTATGCACCCCAATTTTCATAGCAGGAATTTCCACAATACCCAAACTGTGGAAAGAGCCGAGATGCCCTTCAACAGATGAATGGATCAAGAAGATGTGGTTCATATATACAATGGAATAATACTCAGCCATCAGAAAGGATGAATACCCAACTTTTACATCAACATGGATGGGACTGGAGGAGATTACGCTAAGTGAAATAAGGCAAGCAGAGAAAGTCAATTATCATCTGGTTTCACTTATTTGTGGAACAGAAGGAATAGCATGGAGGACATTAGGAGAAGGAAGGGAAAAAATGAATGTGGGGAAATTGGAGGGAGAAGTGAACCATGAGAGACTATGGACTCTGAGAAACAAACTGAGGGTTTTAGAGGGGAGGGGGGTAGGAGAATGGGTTAGCCTGGTGATGGGTATTAAGGGGGGCACGTACTGCATGAAGCATTGTGTATTACACCAAAACAATGAATCGTGGATCATCACATCAGAAACTAATGATGTAATGTGTGGTGATTAACGTAACATAATATTAAAAAAAAAACTAATGATGTATTTTATCTTGATTAACATAACATAATAAAATAAAATTTAAAAAATAAATAAAACGGATGAAAGTCCTCAATGTGAGACAGGAAACCATCAATATCCTAGATGGAAACACAGGCAGGACCCTCTTTGACATCAGCCGTAGCAACTTCTCACTAGATATATCTCCTGAGGGAAGGGAAACTAAAGCAAAAATAAACTATTGGGACTTCATCAAAATAAAAATGCTTCTGCACAATGAAGGAAATAATCAATAAAACTAAAAGGCAACCTATAGAATGGGACAAGATATTTGCAAACGACATATTTGATAAAGGTTTAGTATCCAAAATCTATAAAGAACTTATCAAACTCAACACCCCAAAATACAAATAATCGAAGTAAAAAATGGGCAGAAGACATGAATACACATTTTTCTAAAGAACACGTCTAGGTGGCCAATAGACACATGAAAAGATGTTCAACATCATTCATCATCAGAATAGTGCACATCAAAACTATAATAGATATCACCTCACACCTGTCAGAATGGTTAAAATTAACAACAGAAGAAACAACAGGTGTTGGTGAGGATCTGGAGAAAAGGGAACTTTCTTGCACTGTTGGTGGGAATGTAAATTGGTGCAGCCAATATGGAAAACAGCATGGAGATTCCCCAAAAAGTTAAAAATAGATCTACCCTACAATCCAGCAATTGCACTACTAGGTATTTACACAAAGAATGCAAAAATACTAATTTGAAGGGATACCCGCACCCTGATATTTATAGCAGCATTATCTACAATAGCCAAAGTATGGAAAGAGCCCGCGTGTCCATGAACTGATGAACGGATAAAAAATATGTGGTATATAAACAGAATGGAATGTTAATCGGCCAAAAAAATAATGAAATCTTGCCATTTGCAATGACATGGATGGAGCTAGAGTGTATTATGCTAAGTGAAATAAGTCAGTCAGAGAAAGACAAATACCATATGATTTCACTCATCTGTGGAATTTAAGAAACAAAACAAATGAGCAAAGGGGAAAAAAGAGAGAAGCAAACCAAGAAACAGAAGGGAGGTGGGTAGGTGATGGGTATAAGGAGGGCACTTACTCTGAATAGCCCCAGGTGTTGTAGGGAACTGATGAATCACTAAAATGTACATCTGATACTAATATTAAGGTGTATGTTAACTAACTGTAATTTAAATAAAAACCTAAAAAAATAGTGGCCTTTATATACACAAAGAAGAAAATTACTGAAAAAGATACAAAGAAATCAATCCAATATCCAAAATTATCAAAACCAATAAAATACTTAGAAATTAATTTAACCGAGAAGGTGAAAGATTTCTATTCTGAAAACTAAGAGACGTTAATGAAAATAAAATGAAAGAAGGCAAAAATAAATGGAAAGCTATCCATAGTCATGGATTAGAATTAATATTGTTAAAAAGAATACTACCAAATGCCATCTATAGACTCAAAGAATTCCTTATCAAGATTATAATATCTTTTACAGACATATATAAAGCAATTCTAAAATGTATATGGAATCACAAATGACTCCAAATAAACCCAAAATACTAAGAAATGAGAACAATGCAGGATGCAACACACTTCTTGGTTTCATATGATACTATAAAACTATAGTAATTGAAACAGTATGGTACTGGCATAGAAACACAGAAACAGATCAATGGAATATTACTGAGAGCCCAGAAACAAACCCCCAAGCATATGCAGTCAACTATTATTTGATAAGGGAGTGAAAAATAATCAATAAAGAAAAGATAATCCCCCCAAAATGGTACCAAATATTTAGATATTTACATGTAAAAGAAAGAAAACTGACACCCATATTACATTATCCACAAAAATTAACAGGAAATGAATTAACAATTTAAATGTAAGACCTGAAACCATGAAACTCTTAGCAAAATGCAGAAAAATAGCTCCTTGATGACATGGTTCTTGATAATGCTTTTCTGGAAATCACATTTCAGCACAAGCAACAAAAAAACTAAACAATTAGGATTACATTAAATTCAGAATTTTCTGCACAGCAAAAGAAATAGTACAGAAAATGAGAAGGTGACCTATGGAATGGGAGAAAGTATTTGCAAACCATATATCTGAAGGAGACCATCTCCAAAATAGACCAACCAGACCTATGCTGGGAGCCTCTCTGCAGCAATGCTAACAACTTACCTACCCAAATCTGTGACTTCCTTCTCTCACAGGATATTTGAATCATTCAGTTTCTTAAAGAGAGTGATACAATTTGTTTTGACAGAGACAGTGCATCTAAGGGGTAATTTTACTATGTATGATGTGAAAAGGTGCTTACTGTATTTAAGCATAATCACTTAGGCTTTATATTTGTTTTCCTATATCTATGTTTGTATAGATGGATGGATGAATGAATAGTATATTATTGTGATTTACATTTGTAATGTCCTAATGTAATTCCATAATAGATGTTGAGCATCAATTCTTGTACATATTTGGCTCCTGGATATCTCCTTTAAGGAAATATTTACTCAGTTCTTGTCCCCATTTTTAATGGGTTATTTACTTACTATATTTTAGTAGTATGAGTCTTTTATATATTACAAATACACATATCATATCATGTATAGGATTTGCAAATATTATCTCTTATTGTGCACAAAGTCTTTTCACCTTCTACTTACAGTCATTTGAACTTCATTAGTTTCTAATTTTGACAAAATCCAATTTTTTCATATTTATTGATTGCCTCTGTTTTTGGTGTCATACTCAAAATCCATTATTGAATCTGTGATCATGCAGACATGTATCTGATTGATTCTAAGAGCTTCACAGATTTATGTCTTTGACATATTTTGAGTTAATTTTGTATAAGGTATAAGATAAATGTCCAATTTCATCATTAACATGTTGATGTCCATTTTTCACACCAACATTTATTGAAAAGGTTGTTCTTTCCTTTTAGATGGTCATAACACCATGTCAAAAACTTAACTGAACATAGGTAGAGAGGTGTATTTCTGAACTCTTAATACTAATCCATTGATCTATATGTTTAATCTGATGTAAGTACCACATTCTTTTGATTATAATAGCTTTGTTGTAAATTTGAAATTAGAAAATTTAAGTCCTTAACAGATATATTCAGAACATTTCAACAAAAAGCAGCAGAATACACATTCTATTCAAGGGCACATGGGACATCCAGAATAGAAGACATACTGGGTCACAGATCAGGCCTCAACTGCTACAGAAAGATGGAGATCATACCATCCATATTTTCTGAAGCACAGTGCTATGAAATTTGAAGTCAACCACAAGAAAAAATTTGGAAAGACAACAAATACATGGAGGTTAAAAAACATTATACTAGGGTGCCTGGGTGGCTCAGTTGGTTAAGCGATTGCCTTCGGCTCAGGTCATGATCCTGGAGTCCCTGGATCGAGTCCCGCATTGGGCTCCCTGCTCGGCAGGGAGTCTGCTTCTCCCTCTGACCCTCCCCCCTCTCATGTGCTCTCTCTCATTCTCTCTGTCTCAAATAAATAAATAAAATCTTTAAAAAAAAAAACATTCTACTAAAGAATGAAGAGATCAACCAGAAAATCAAAGAAGTAATGAAAAAAAATACATGGAAACAAATGAAAATGAAAACATGATAGTCCAAAACTTTTGTGCGGCAACAAAAGCAGTCCTAAGAGGGAATTAAATAGAAATGCAGGCCTATCTCAAGAAGCAAGAAAAATCTCAAATACACAACCTAACCTTACACTTAAAGGAGATAGAAAAAGAACAACAAATGAAGCCTAAAGTCAGAAAAGGGGAAATAATAAAGATTAGAGCAGAAATAAAGGACATAGAGACAAACAAACAAACAAAAAAATAGAACAAATCAATGAAACGAGGGGCTGCTTCTTTGAAAAGTTTAATAAAATTTATAAATCACTATTCAGACTTATCAAAAAGAGAAAGGACCCAAATAAATGAAATCATGAATGAGAGAGGAGAAATCACAATGAATACCACAGAAATACAAACAATTATAAGAGAACATTATGAAAAATTATATGGCAAAATCTGGACAACCTGAAAGAAATGGATAAATTCCTAGGAACATATTAACTACCAAAACAGAAACAGGAATAAATAGAAAACTTGAACAGACCAATAACCAACAAAGAAATTGAATCAGTAATCAAAAATCTCCCAATAAACAAAAGTCCAAGGCAAGATGGCTTCCCAAGGGAATTCTACCAAACATTTATTTATTTTTAATTTTTTAAAGATTTTATTATTTATTTGAGAGAGAGAGGGATAGAGCACAAGCAGGGGGAGCAGCAGAGAGAGAGGGAGAAGCAGGCTCCCTGCGAGCAGGGAGCCCGATGCGGGGCTCGATCCCAGGACCCTGAGATCATGACCTGAGCCGAAGGCAGATGCTTAACTGATTGAGCCACCCAGGCGCCCCTCTACCAAACATTTAAAGAAGAGTTAATACCAATCTTCTCAAACTATTCCAAAAAATAGAAATGGATCAAAAACTTACAAATCATCCTATGAGGCCAGCATTACATTGATACCAAAACCAGAGCAAGGCTCCACTAAAGAAGAAAACTACAGGTCAATATTCCTGATGAATACAGATGCAAAATTTCTCAATAAAATACTAGCAAATAGAATCCAATAGCACATTAAAAAAATCATTTACCACAGTCAAGTGGGATTTATTCCTCAGTTTCAATTTGACTCAATATTTGCAACTCAATGTTATACACCACATTAATGAAAGGAAGGATAGGAACCACATGATCCTTTCAATAGATGCAGAAAAACCATTTGACAAAGTACAACATCCATTCATGATAAAAAACCTCAACAAACGAAGGTTAGAAGGAACATACCTCAATATAATAAAGGCCGTATATGAAAAACCCACAGCTAATACCATCCTCAATGGGGAGAGACTGAGAACTTTTCCTCTATGGTCAGCAACAAGACAGGGATGTCCACTCTCACCACTGTTACTTAACATAGTACTGGAAATTTTAGCCTCAGCAATCAGACTTAAGAAAAAGAAAGGAAACACATCTAAATTGGCAAAGAATTCAAACATTCAACATTTTCAGATGCCATGATACTCTATATAGAAAAGCCAAAAGACTCCACCAAAACACTGCTAGAAATGATATATGAATTCAGTAAATTTGCAAGATACAAAATCAACATACAGAAATAGGTTGTGGGGCACTTGAGTGGTGCAATCAGTGAAGTGTCCAATTCCTGATTTCAGCTCAGGTCATGACCTCAGGATGGTGAAATCAAGCCCCATGTCAGGCTCCTCGCTCAGTTCAGAGTCTCCTTAAGGCTCTCTCTCCTTTGCCCCTCCCCTGCTCCGTGCCTCTCTCTCTCTCTCAAATAAATCAATCTTAAAAAAAAGAAATTGGTTGCATTTCTATACACCAATAATGAAGCAGCAGAAAAAAAAATCAAGAAATTGATCCCATTTACAACTGCACTAAAAGTCATATGATACCTAGGAATAAACCTAACAAAAGGCGAAAATATCTGTATTCTGAACATTGAAAATACTGAGGAACGAAATTGAAGATGACACAAAGAAATGGAAAGATATTCCATATTCATGTATTTGAAGAACAAATATTCTTAAAATGTCTATATTACCCAAAGCAATTTACACATTCAATGCAATCCCTAGCAAAACAAAACCAGCCTCTTTCACAGAGCTAGAACAAACAATCCTAAAATTTATATGAAACAACAAGAGACCCCATATAGCCAAACAATCTTGAAAAAGAAAAGCAAAGCTGAAGGCATCACAATTCCAGGCTTCAAGTTATATTACAAAGCTGTGGTGTTCAAGACAGTATGGTACTAGCACAAAAAGAGACACATAAATCAATGGAACAGAATAGAAAATCCAGAAATGAACCCACAGTATGGGAAATTAATCTTCGCTAAAGCATGAAAGATTATCCAATGGATAAAAGACAGTCTCTTCAGGAAGCCTATGTGGTTCAGTCGGTTAAGCATCTGCCTTTGGCTCAGGTTATGATCCCAGGGTCCCGTATTAGGCTACTTGCTCAGCGGGGAGCCTGCTTTGCCTCTGCCTGCCACTCCCCCTGCTTGTAAGCACTCTCTCTGACAAATAAATAAAAAATGAATAAAAAAAAACAAAAGACAACTTCTTCATAAAATGGTGTTGGGAAAACTGGATAGCAACATGAAAAGGAATGAAAATGGAACACATTCTTACACCATACACAATAATAAATTCAAAATGAATGAAAGATCTAAATGTAAGACAGGAAACCATCAAAATCCTAGAGAACACAGGCAGTAACCCCTTTGACATGAGCCATAGCAAATTCTCACTAGGTGTATCTCTTAAGGCAAGGGAAACAAAAGCAAAAATAAACTATCGGGATTTCGTCAAGGTAACAACCTTCTGCGTAGTGAAGGAAACAGTCAACACAACAGAAAGGCAAACTATGGAATGGGAGAAGATCTTTGCTTGCAAATGACTTATCTGATAAAGGTTTAGTATCCAAAATCTATAAAGAACTTATCAAACGTGGGGCACCTGGGTGGCTCAGTCATTTAAGTGTCTGCCTTCAGCTCAGGTCATGATCCCAGGGTCCTTTGATCGAGCCCCATGTTGGCCTACATGCTAAGTGGGGAGTCTGCTTCTCCCTCTTCCTCTTCCCCCAGCACAGCCTGTTCTCTCTCTCTCAAATAAATAAAATATTTTTTAAAAAGAACTTATCAAACTCAACACTCAAAAAATGAATGATCCAGTTAAAAAAATTGGCAGAAGACATAAATAGATATTTTTTCCAAAGAAGACATCCAGATGGCCAACAGACACATGAAAAGATGCTCAACCTCACTCATCATCAGGAAAATAGAAACCAGAAGTGTTTTATCTTGATGAAGTCCCAAAAATTCATTTTCGCTTTTGTTTCCCTTACCTTTGGAGACATATCTTGAAAGGAGCTGCTATGGCCGATGTCAAAGAGGTTACTGCCTATGTTCTCCTCTAGGATTTTGATGGATTCCTGTCTCACATTGAGGTTTTTCATCCATTTTGAGTTTATCTTTGTGTATGGTGTAACAGAATGGTCGAGTTTCATTCTTCTTTATATAGCTGTTCAATTTTCCCAGCAGTCAACAAAACAAAGAGACAGCACATGGAATGGGAGAAGATATTTGCAAATGACACTACAGATAAAGGGCTGGTATCCAAGATCTATAAAGAACTTCTCAAACTCAACACCCAAAAAAACAAATAAGTCACAAAATGGGCAGAAGACATGAACAGACACCTCTCCAAAGAAGACATAGAAATGGCTAACAGACACATGAAAAAATGCTCATCATCATTAGCCATCAGGGAAATCCAAATCAAAACCACATTGAGATACCACCTTACACCAGTTAGAATGAATTGACAAGGCAGGAAACAACAAATTTTGGAGAGGACGTGGAGAAAGGGGAACCCTCTTACACTGTTGGTGGGAATGCAAGTTGGTACAGCCACTTTGGAAAACAGTATGGAGGTTCCTCAAAAAGTTAAAAATAGGGCACCTGGGTGGCTCAGATGGTTAAGCGTCTGCCTTCAGCTCAGGTCATGATCCCAGGATCCTGGGATCGAGTCCCACATCGGGCTCCCTGCTCCTTGGGAGCCTGCTTCTCCCTCTACCTCTCTCTCTCTCTCTCTGTCTCTCATGAATAAATAAATAAAATCTTTAAAAAAAAAGTTAAAAATAGAGCTACCCTATGACCCAGCAATTTCACTACTGGGTATTTACCCCAAAGATACAGATGTAGTGAGAAGAAGGGGCACCTTCACCCCAATGTTCATAGCAGCAATGTCCACAATAGCCAAACTGTGGAAGGAGCCAAGATGCCCTTCAACAGACTAATGGATAAAGATGTGGTCCATATATACAATGGAACATTACTCAGCCATCAGAAAGGATGAACACCCACCATTTGCATCGACATGGATGGAACTGGAGGGGATTATGCTAAGTGAAATAAGTCAAGCAGAGAAAGACAATTATCATATGGCTTCACTTATATGTGGAACATAGGAATAGCATGGAGGACATTAGGAGAAGGAAGGGAAAAATGAAGCGGGGGAATCAGAGGGGGAGACGAACCATGGGAGACTATGGACTACAGGAAACAAACAGGGTTTCAGAGGGCAGGTGGGTGGGTGTGATGGGTATTAAGGAGGGCACGTATTGCATGGAGTACTGGGTTTTATACGCAAACAATGAATCATTGAATACTACATCAAAAACTAATGAGGTAGTATATGGTGACTAACATAAAATAAAAATAAAAAAAGGAAAATACAAATCAAAACTATAATGAGATATCACCTCACACCAGTCAGAATGGCTAAAATTAAGAACACCGTAAAGAACAGGTGTTGGCAAGGATGTGGAGAAAGGGGAAACCTCATATACTGTTGGGTGAGAATGTAAACTGATGCAGCCATTCTGGAAAACAGAATAGAGTTTCCTCAAAAAGTTAAAAACAAAAAATGATAAATAAATAAATAAAATTTTTTAAAAGTTAAAAATATATCTACCCTATAATCCAGCAGTTGCACTACTAGATATTTACTCAAATGGTACAAAAATCCTGATTTGAAAGGATACATGCACCCAGTGTTCACATCAGCATTATCAATAGCCACATTATGGAAAGAGCCTAAATGTTCATTGACTGATGAATGGTTATAGAAGATATCTTTCTATATATAATAGATATATATCTCTATCTATCTACCTAACTAACCTATATAATGTAATATTCCTTAGTCATCAAAATGAATGAAATCTTGCCATTTGCAGTGAAGTGGATGGAGCTAGAGAATTATGCTAAGCGAAATAAGACAGTCAGAGAAAGACAAATACCATATGATTTCACACATGTGGAATTTAAGAAACAAAATAAACATTGGGGGAAAAAGAGAGGTAAACCAAGAAACAGACACAACTATAGAGAGAACAAACTAATGGCTACGGGAGTGGAGGTGGGTGAGGAATGGGTTAGATAGGTGACTGGTATTAAGGAGGGCACTTTTTGTGATGAGCACTGAGTGTTGTATGTAAGTGATCAATCACTGTATTCTACACCTGAAACTAATATTGCACTGTATGTTAACTAGCTAGGATTTAGGAGAAAAAATAAAAGTTAAGTCCTCTAGGTTTGTTTTCCCTTGTCATGTTTGTTTTGGCTATTTGGATTCCATTTGGACTCCTCGCAATCCCATATGGATTTTAGTGTTGGGTTTTTCATTTTTGCCAACGGAGACATCAAGTTTGGATAGTGATTACTTCCTAAATGTAGTTTATAATGGTGAGTATTGCCAACACTGGAAAATAAAGTCTTCCAAGCCATGGACATGAGGTACCTTTTTATGTAGTTACGTCTGTTAAATGTCTATCTGTGATTATTTGTAGCTTTCAGTGTGCAAGTTTGTACTTCTTTGGTTAAGTATATTACTAGCTTTAATGGTACTGGAAATGGAACCATGTCCCTAAAGTACCTTTTAAATGTTTCATCGCTAGTGTTACATGTGTTGGTGTAAAGTATGTCTATTCTACCCTTGTTGAATGGAGTATTTTATAAATGTCTGTTAGGTAAATTATATTTATAGATACATGAATATATCTATATATGTTGAAGTCCACCTTTCTTTATTAATGTTGTCTAGTTTTTCTACTCATTAATAAATACTTGACATAGAAACATCCAAAAAATAAAATGAAATAAAATGAAGTTTCCACATTCAGCTATAACTTATACTCCCAAATAATCTTTCTGTACCTCCTTAAGTGTTTAAACATTATCCTTACAGCTCTTGCATTTATATGTATGTATAAATACTCATATATTTTCACAAACCCCTAACCCATTTCACACAGTGTCCACAGTGTCAATGAAAGAGAACAAGGTCACCAAGTGAAAATATCTACTTTTGCACCTGATGCTCACACACTTAGTTCCTTCTCTGTCTTTCCACCCAGTCTCCATAGAAGAGGTGTTCTTAATTATGGCTCATGCTAATCTTTTCAGTTTGACTGTAACTTTCACCCCCCTCTTGTCTCCTCCTCATGAGTCTTATTCTACCAAAAACCCATTGTCTCTTTAATATCTTCAACCTCATCTTCTTTAATGTTCTAAATATCAGCAATTTTAGGAAGCCTTCTTTCACCCAAAATGGGTAAGGTTCCTTTTGTTTATATTTACCTTTGATTTAGCACTTAATATACTATACTGTCATCATTGATTTTCTTTTCTGTAAAAGAAAGGACAGAGATCATTTCTGATTCAGCAGTCTCCTTAACACCAGACATATTTCCTGGCCCAATGTTTGTTGATGAAGGAAGAATGAGGAGATAGTCCCAAATGCTAGAGTGGCAATTAAATGAAATTAGATAGACATCAATGGGGGAGAATAAGAACTGAATTGTAACCTACTTGAGAGTAAAACTCATATTTTGTGTGCTTCTGGTAGCAGCTCCATGTCTTATATAGTACAAAACACATTGTAAGATGTTTGGTAAATATTTGTTGATTGTTCTGATAACACAAGTAAAGCATTAGTGAGGCTGTTTGGGTTAGAGCAGACACTGGAAAATGTAAGCCCTTGCAAACACCGCTTACTAAAGAACAGAATTCTGCACCAGTCTTTACAGTCTTTTTTTTTTTTTTTTACACAAGGTGAAATTATTCCCTCTGATGGAACCACTGTTCTGCCTAACAAACTCCTATTTATCCCCCCACATTCATCTTTAAATGCTGCTTACTCTTGGAAGACTATCCTGACATTTTCAAGCAGAGTTAAGTACTTTTCCATCTGTAGATCACGATGCCTTGTTCTTCTCTGAAATTATAACGATTTGATATAATTATTTCTCCACTTGAAGGTACAGATAATATTCTAATCACCTTTATCAACTTAGTCCTCTAATGTTAGTGTCTGAAATATTTGTTTCTTTTTTTAATTTAAATTCAATATGTTTAATAATTCATCAGTTGCATATAACAACCAGTGCTCATCACATCACATACCCTCCTTAATGCCCATCACCCAGTTGCCCCATCATCCCACCCACCTCCCTTTCTGCAAACCTCAGTTTGTTTCCCACAGTCAAGAGTCTCTCATGGTTTGTCTCTATCTCTGATTTCTTCCCATTCAGATTTCCCTCCCTTGCCTATGGTCCTCTGCACTATTTCTTATATTCCAGATATGAGTGAAACAATATGATAATTGTCTTTCTCTGATTGACTTATTTCACATAGCATAACACCCTCCAATTCCATCCAATCGATGTAAATGGTAAGTATTCATCCTTTCTGATGGCTGAGTAATATTCTAGTGTATATATAAACTACACCTTCCATTTCCATTCGTCTGTTGAAGGACATCTTGGCTCTTCCACAGTTTGGATATTGTAGACATTGCTGCTATAGACACCAAGGTGCAGGTGCCCCTTCTTTTCACTACATCAGTACCTTTGGGGTAAATACTCATGAATGCAATTGCTGGGCCATAAAGTAGCCCTATTTTTAATGTCTTGAGGAACCTCAATACTGTTTTCCAGAGTGGCTGTACCAGCTTGCATTCCCACTAACAGTGTAAGAGTTTTCTCCACATCCTCACCAACATTTGTTGTTCACTGTCTTAATTTTAGCCATATCTCATTGTGGTTTTGATTTGTATTTCCTTGATGTCAAGTGATGTGGACCATTTTTTCATGTGTCTGTTGGCCACTTGCATGTCTTCTTTGAAAAAAATGTCTGTTCATGTCTTCTGCCCATTTCTTTCCCTTTATCTGATATGTCATTTGCAAATATCTTCTCCCATTATGTAGGATGCCTTTTACTTTTGTTGACTGTTTCCTTTGCTATGCAGAAGCTTTTTATCTTATTGAAGTCCCAACAGCTCATTTTTGCTTTTGTATCCCTTGCCTATAGAGACGTGTCTTGCAAGACGTTGCTGTGGCCGAAGACAAAGAGCTTGCTGCCTGTGTTCTCCTCTAGGATTTTGATGGATTCCTGTCTCACATTGAGGTCTTTCATCCACTTTGAGTTTATCTTTGTGTAAGGTGTAAGAGAATGGTCCAGTTTCATTCTTCTGCACGTGCCTGTCCAATTTTCCCAGCAGCATTTATTGAAGAGACTGTTCTATTTCCATTGGATGTTCCTTTCCACTTTGTCAAAGATTAGTTGACCATAGAGTTGAGGGTCCATTTCTGTGTTCTCTATTCTGTTCCATTGATCTATGTGTCTGTTTTTGTGCCAGTACCATGCTGTCTTGATGATCACAGCATTGTAATATAGTTTGAAGTCAGGCATTGTGATGGCCACAGCTTTGGTTTTCTTTTTCAACATCCCTCTGGCTATTCGTGGTCTTTTCTGGTTCCATTCAAATTTTAGGACTGTATGTTCCAGGTCTGTGAAAAATGTCAGTGGTATTTTCATAGGGATTGCACTGAATGTATAGAATATTCTGGATAGCATAGACATTTCAACAATATTTATTCTTCAATTCCATTCTTCCATTCCAGCAATTTTGTGGTGGAGTCTTTAGGGTTTTCCACATGAAGTATCATGTCCTCTGCAAAGAGTGAGAGTTTGACTTCTTCCTTCCTAATTGAATTTCTTTATTACTTTTTGTTGTCTGATTGCTGAGCTAGGACTTCTAGTACTATGTTGACCAACAGTGGTGAAGATTGGGCATCCTGGTCGTTTTCCTGACCTTAGGGGAAAAGCTCTCAGTTTTTCCCCATTGAGAATGATATTCCCTGTGCTCTTTTTGTAGATGGCTATTGAGTTGTGTTCCCTCTATCCCTCCACTTTGAAGAGGTTTAATGAAGACAGTATGCTATATATTGTCAAATGCTTTCTCTGCATCAATTGAGATCATATGTTTCTTGTCTTTTCTTTTATTAATGTGATCTATCACTTTGATTTGCATCTGTTGAATCACCCTTGCATCCCAGGAATAAATCCCACTTGGACTTGGTGAATAATAGTTTTAATATACTGTTGGGTCCTATTAACTAGTATCTTGGTGACAATTTTGGCATCCATGCTCATCAGGGATATTGGTCTGTAATTCTTTGTCATGGGGTGTTTGGCTGATTTTGGGATCAAGGTAATGTCGGCCTCATAGAACGAGTTAGGAAGTTTTCTTTTCATTTCTATTTTTTGAAACATCTTCAAAAGAATAAGTATTAATTCTTCTTTAAATGTTTGGTAGAATTGCACTGGGAAGCCATAACACTGGACTCTTGTTTTGGGGGAGCTTTTTGATTACTGCTTCAATTTTCTTGCTGGTTATTGGTCTGTTCAGATTTTCTATTTCTTCCTGTTTCAGTTTTGGTAGTTTATAAGTTTCCAGTAATGCATCCATTTCTTCCAGATTGCCTAATTTGTTGGCATAGAGTCGTTCATAATATGTTCTTAAAATTAATTTTATTTCCTTGGCGTTGTTTGTGATCTCTCCCCTTTCACTCATGATTTTATTAATTTGGGTATTTTCTGTTTTTCCTTTTCATAAGTCTGGCTAGAGATTTATCAATCCTATCAATTTTTTCAAAGAACCAGTTTCTAGTTTCATTTATCTATTCCACTGTTCTGGTTTCTATATCATTCATTGATTTCTGCTCTAATTGTTATTATTTCTCTTCTCCTACTTGGTTTAGGCTTTATTTGCTGTTCTTTCTCCAGCTTCATTAGGTGTAAGGTTGCCTTGTGCATTTGATATTTTTCTAATTTTTTGGCAGAGGCTTGTATTGCAATGTACTTACTCTTGGGACCACCTTTGTGGTGTCCCAAAGGTTTTGAACAGATGTGTGTTCATTTTCATTAGTTTCCATCAATATTTTTTAAAAATTTTTATTCTTATGTTAATCACCATACATTACATCATTAGTTTTTGATGTAGTGTTCCATGATTCATTGTTTGTGCATAACACCCAGTGCTCCATGTAGAACGTGCCCTCTTTAATACCCATCATCAGGCTAACCCATCCTCCCAACCCCTTCCCTCTAGAACCCTGTTGTTTTTTTTTTAATTTTATTATGTTATGTTAGTCAATATACAATACATCATTAGTTTTTGATGTAGTGATCCACGACCCATTGTTTTCGTATAACACCCAGCGCTCCATGCAGTACGTGCCCTCCTTAATACCGATCAACAGGCTAAGCAAACCCCCCTCCCCCCTCCCCTCTAAAACCCTGTTTGTTTCTCAGGTCCATACTCTCTCATGGTTCATCTCTCCCTCCAATTCCCCACCCCCATTTTTCCCTTCCTTCTCTTTATGTCCTCCATGTTATTCCTTCTGTTTCACAAATAACTGAAACAATATGATAATTGACTTTCTCTGCTTGACTTATTTCACTTAGCATAATCACCTCCAGTCCCATCCATGTTGATCTAAAAGTTGGGTATTCATCTTTTCTGATGGCTGAGTGATATTCCATTGTATATATGGACCACATCTTCTTTATCCATTCATCTGTTGAAGGGCATCTCGGCTTTTTCCACAGTTTGGCTATTGCGGACATTGCTGCTAGGAACATTGGGTGCATATGGCCCTTCTTTTCACTACATCTGTGTCTTTGGGGTAAATACCCAGTAGTGCAATTCCTGGGTCACAGGGTAGCGCTATTTTTAAATTTTTGAGGAACTTCCACATTGTTTTCCAAAGTGGCTGTACCAACTTGCATTCCCACCAAGAGTGTAAGAGGGTTCCCCTTTATCCACAACCTCTCCAACATTTGTTGTTTCTTTCCCTCTCCATTTTGGCCATTCTAACTGGTGTAAGATGGTATCTCAGTGTGGTTTTGATTTGGATTTCCCTGATGGCTAATGATGATGAACATTTTTTCATCTGTCTGTTAGCCATTTGTATGTCTTCTTCAGAGAAGTGTCTGTTCATGTCTTCTGCCAACTTTTTGACTTGATTATTTGTTTTTTGGGTGTTAAGTTTGAGAAGCTCTTTATAGATCTTGGATACCAGCCCTTTATCTGTAGTGTCATTTGCAAATATCTTCTCCTATTCTGTGGGTTGCCTCTTTGTTTTGTTGACTGTTTCCTTTGCTGTGCAGAAGCTTTTGATCTTGATGAAGTCCCAAAAGTTCATTTTTGCTTTTGTTTCACTAGCTTTTGGAGATGTATCTTGAAAGAAGTTGCTGTGGGTGATGTCAAAGAGATTACTGCCTATGTTCTTCTCTAGGATTTGGATGGATTCCTGTCTCACATTGAGGTCTTTCATCCACTTTGAGTTTATCTTTGTGAATGGTGTTAGAGAATGCTCGAGTTTCATTCTTCTGCATGTGGCTGTCCAATTTTCCCAGCACCATTTATTGAAGAGACTGTCTTTTTTCCATTGCAGGTTTTTTCCTGCTTTGTCAAAGATTATTTGACCATAGAGTTGAGGGTCCATATCTGGGTTCTCTATTCTGTTCCATTGGTCTGTATGTCTGTTTTTGTGCCAGTACCATGCTGTCTTGGTGATCACTGCTTTGTAATATAGCTTGAAATTGGGCAATGTGATGCCCCCAGCTTTGTTTTTCTTTTTCAACATCCCCTTGGCGATTCGGGGTCTTTTCTGATTCCATACAAATTTTAGGATTGTTTGTTCCAGCACTTTGAAAAATGTCATTGGAATTTTGATCAGGATGGCATGGAAGGTATAGATTGCTATGGGTAGCATAGACATTTTAACAATGTTTATTCTTCCGATCCATGAGCATGGAATATTTTTCCATCTTTTTGTGTCTTCTTCAATTTCTTTAATGAATGTTTTGTAGTTTCTAGAGTATAGATCCTTTACCACTTAGGTTAGGTTTATTCTGAGGTATCTTATGGTTTTTGGTGCTATTGTAAATGGAATCGTTTCTCTAATTTCTCTTTCTACAATTGCATTGTTAGTGTATAAGAAAGCAACTGATTTCTGTGCATTGATTTTGTATCCTGCCACATTACTGAATTGCTGGATGAGTTCTAGTAATTTGGGGGTGGAGTCTTTTGGGTTTTGCACATAAAGTATCATGTCGTCTGCGAAAAGAGAGAGTTTGACTTCTTCTTTGCCAATTTGAATACCTTTTATTTCTTTTTGTTGTCTGATTGCTGTTGCTAGGACTTCTAGTACTATGTTGAACAACAGTGGTGAGAGTGGGCACCCTTGACGTGTTCCTGATCTTTTTTTTTTTTTAAGATTTTATTTATTTATTTGACAGAGACACAGTGAGAGAGGGAACACAAGCAGGGACAGAGGGAGAGGGAGAAGAAGGTCCCCTGCTGAGCAGGGAGCCCGATGTGGGGCTCGATCCCAGGACCCTGGGATCACGACCTGAGCTGAAGGCAGACCCTTAACGACTGAGCCACCCAGGAGCCCCGACGTGTTCCTGATCTTAAGGGAAAGGCTCTCAGCTTTTCCCCATTGAGGATGATATTTGCTGTGGGTTTTTCATAGATGGATTTTATGAGCTTGAGGAATGTTCCCTCTATCCCTATACTCTGGAGAGTTTTAATCAGGAAAGGATGTTGTATTTTGTCAAATGCTTTTTCTGCATCAATTGAGAGGACCATATGGTTCTTCTCTCTCCTCTTATTAATGTGTTCAATCACATTGATTGATTTGCGAATGTTGAGCCACGCTTGCATCCTGGGGATAAATCCCACTTGGTCATGGTGGATGATTCTTTTAATGTATTGTTGGATCCTATTAGCTAGGATTTTGTTGAGGATTTTGGAATCCATATTCATAAGGGATATTGGTCTGAATTTCTCCTTTTTGATGGGGTCTTTCCCTGGTTTGGGGATAAAGGTAATGCTGGCCTCATAGAATGAGTTTGGAAATTTTCCTTCTGTTTCTATTTTTTGAAACAGCTTCAGTAGAATACGTATTATTTCTTCTTTGAATGTTTGGTAGAACTCCCCAGGGAATTCATCAGGCCCTGGACTCTTGTTTTTTGGGAGGTTTTTGATCACTGCTTCAATCTCGTTACTGGTTATTGGCCTATTCAGGTTGTCAATTTCTTCCTGTTTCAGTCTTGCCAGCTTATACGTTTCCAGGAAGGCCTCCATTTCATCCAGATTACTCAGTTTATTGGCATATAGTTGTTGATAATAATTTCTAATAATTCTTTCTATTTCCTTGGTGTTAGCCATGATCTGTCCCCTTTCATTCATAATTTTATTAATTTGGGTCCTTTCTCTCTTCTTTTGGATAAGTCTGGCCAGTGGTTTATCAATCTTATTAATTCTTTCAAAGAACCAACTTCTAGTTTCGTTGATCTGATCTACTGTGTTTCTGGTTTCTAATTCATTGATTTCTGCTCTAATTTTAATTATTTTTTTTCTAATGCATGGCTTAGGCGTCATTTGTTGCTTTTTCTCTAGCTCTTTAAGGTGTAGAGTTAGTTGGTGAATTCGGGATTTTTCTATTTTTTTGAGTGAAGCTTGGATGGCTATGTATTTCCCCCTTAGGACCAACTTTGCAGTATCCCATAGGTTTTGGACCAATGTGTTTTTGTTCTCATTGATTTCCATGAATTGTTTAAGTCCTTCTTTGATTTCTTGGTTGACCGAAACATTCTTGAGCAGAGTGGTCTTTAGCTTCCAAGTGTTTGAATTTCTGCCAAATTTTTTCTTGTGATTGAGTTCCAGTTTTAGAGGATTGTGGTCTGAGAATATGCAGGGAATAATCTCAATCTTTGGTATCAGTTGAGACCTGATTTGTGACCCAGTATATGGTCTATTTTGGAGAAAGTTCCATGTGCACTCGAGAAGAATGAGTATTCTGTTGTTTTAGGGTGGAATGTTCTGTAAATATCTATGAGGTCCATCTGGTCCAATGTATCATTCAAAGCTCTTGTTTCCTTGTTGATTTTCTGCTTAGATGATCTGTCCATTCCTGAGAGTGGAGTACTGCGGTCTCCTACAATTAACGTATTGTTATCAGTATAACTCTATTTTGGTTGACAGTTGGCTCATGTAGATGGCTGCTCCCATGTTGGGGGCATAGATATTCACAATTGTTAGATCTTCTTGTTGGATAGACACTTTAAGAATGATATAGTGTCCTTTTGTGTGTCTTATTACAGACTTCAGTTTAAAATCTAATTTGTCTGATAGAAGAATTGCTACCCCAGCTTTCTTTTGAGGTCCGCTGGCATGGAAGATAGATCACCATCCCTTCACTTTCAGTCTGGATGTATCTTTAGGTTCAGAATGAGTCTCTTGTAGACAGCATATGGATGGGTCCTGCCTTTTTATCCAATCTGCAACCCTGTGCTGTTTTATGGGAGCATTTAGGCCATTCACGTTGAGAGTGATTATTGAAAGATATGAATTAATTGTCATCATGTTGCCTGTGAAGACGTTGTTTTTATAGATTGTCTCTGTAAATTTCTGTTGTAGATCATTATTGGGTCTTTCTCCTTTTATAGAACCCCCCTTAATATTTCTTGCAGGGCCGGCTTAGCTGTCACATATTCTTTCAACTTCTGCTGGTCGTGGAAGCTCTGCACATCTCCATCCATTTTAAATGAAGGCCTTGCTGGATAAAGTATTCTTGGCTGCATGTTCTTCTCATTTAGTACCCTGAACATGTCTTGCCAGGCCTTTCTGGCTTGCCAGGTCTCTCTGGATAGGTCTGACGTTATTCTGATGTTCCTCCCTCTGTATGTAAGGAATCTCTTCCCCCTAACTGCCCTTAAGATTTCCTTGTTTCTAAGATTTGCAAGTTTTACTATTACATGCCGGGGTGTTGGCCTGTTTTCCTTGATCTTAGGAGGGGTCCTCTCTGCCTCTAGGCCTCGAATGTTTGTTTCATTCCCCAGATTAGGGAAGTTCTCAGCTACAATTTGCTCAAATACATCTTCTCGTCCTCTCTCTCTCTCCACTGCCTCTGGGATTCCAATTATTCTGACATTGGAATGCCTCATGGTGTCACTTATTTCTCTGATTCGATTTTCATGGATTCTGAGTTGTTTTTCCCTGGCCTTCTCTTTTCCCTTTTTATCTATTATACTGTCTTCCAGATCGCTTATTCTCTCTTCTTTCTCAGTTACCCTGGCTGTTAGATTATCTAGATTGGATTGGATCTCATTGATAGCATTTTTAAGTTCTGCCAATTCCCCTTTTATTTCTGCCCTTAGAGACTCTATGTTGCCATTAATGGATTTCTCCATTCTAGCCATTGTCTTCACAATTGCTAGCCTGAATTCCATCTCCGACATCTTGGTTATATCTGCATCCATTTGTAAATCTGCAGCATAAGTCATAAGCTCTGAGTCTTTTCTGTTTTGGGGGCTCCTCCTCCTAGTCATTCTGTTGATGGGTGTTTGAGGGAATGTATAGAGTCCAAATTATTGACCAGAACCCAAGCAAGATGCACCTGTTTTCTTGGGACCTTAGGGTTGCTGGCCTCTTGTTTTCCCAGCCTGTCTTCTGCGGGAGGGGCCTGCCGCACTGTTACTCAGGCAACCCTGTTTGGGCGGAGTTTCCCTGCACCCCGGTGGCGGGGGATGGGCTCAGTGGGAATCAGTCTTTGGGGCTTTTGTTCTCTGGCGCCTTTCCCTGGTGGCTGTCCACATCTCTTCCGCAAGTCAGAGCAGAATAGACCATTTCCAACCCTCTGCCTCAGAGCAGAGAGACTGCAGTCTGTTCTTCAGTGAGCTCTCCAGGCCACACCGTCTCCATTTCTGTCCGTGTTGCTATAAACTGCAGCGTCCTGGGTTGTGCGCCCCTCCACAGCGCTCCCAGTCCTGCCTCCATGTCGGGGCATGTCTCTGCCCTTTGTGCTTCTAAAACTACCAGCCGCTCCCAGTTCGGGTGCATGTGCGCACGGCTCTGCCGCTTGGGGTCCTGTCCTGGGGACTGCAGTTCACGTGCGTGTGACTCCGCCGCTCGGGGTTCCCACCCCGGGGGTTGCAGTTCACCGGTGGGACCCCAGCGCACCGGGTTTCTGCCTCGAGGCTGCAGTTCGCGTGCGTGTGACCGTCGCACCGGGTTTCTGTCCAGGCGGCTGCGGTTTGCGTGCGCGCGACCCCGCTGGTCTGGTCCTCTACCCCCGGGGCTGCCCTAAAGTCCTTTCCCGACGCTCCCGGTCTGTGAGTCTGTGCCTGTCCGCAGCACGCGAGGCTGTCACTCACCGGTGGTGTAGGATCCCCACGGCCAGGCACCCTCCCACTGCCGTTTATCCTCCTATATCTGCCTGCAGAATCACGGCTCTCCGCTTCGTACCTCAAAACCAACCGCCTGCGATGTTCTGTTTGTAGAGATCCATATCTTCTTACATCTCAGCCTGGTTTCGTGGGTGCTCAGAGTGATCTGGTAGATATCCAGCTCAATTCTGGGGACCAGTTGAAATAGGGTCTCCTGCTCCTCCGCCATCTTTCCCCCTCAGTTTCCATCAATTTTTAAAATTTTTCTTTAATTACCAGGTTGATCCATTCATTCTTTAGTAGGATGCTCATTAACATTCAAGTGTTTGAGTTCCTTCCAAATATCTTCTTATGACTGAGTTCTAGTTTCAAAGCATTATGGTCTGAAAATATTCAGGAAATAATCCCACTGTTTTGGTATCAGTTGAGACCCAATTTGTGACCCAGTATGTGATCCATTCTGGATTTTATATATTTTTTTTATTTTTTCATTATTATGTTCAATTAGCCCACATATAGTACATCATTAGTTTTTGATGTAGTGTTCAGTGATTCATTAGTTGCATAAAAGACCCAGTGCTCATCACAACACGTGCCAAGTTCCATGTGCACTCAAAAAAGATGAGTAATTTGTTGCTTTAGGATGGCATATTCTATATATATCTGTGAAGTCTATCTGGTCCATTGTGTCATTCCAAGCCCTTGATTCTTTGTTGATCTTCTGCTTAGATGATCTGTCCATTGCTGTGAGTGGGGTCTTCAAGTCCCCTACCATTAATGTATTACTATCAAGGTGCTTCTTTACTTTGGTTATTAATTGGTTTATGTAATTTGTGGCTACCATGTTGGGGGCATAAATATTTACAATTTTTACATCTTCTTGTTGGGTAGACCCTTCAAGTATTATATAGTGTCCCTCTTCATCTCTTACTACAGTCTTTGGTTTAAAATCTAAATTGTCCAGGGGCACCTGGGTGGTTCAGTTGGTTAAGCATCTGCCTTCAGCTCAGGTCATGATCCCAGGGTCCTGGGATTGAGTTCCACGTCAGTCTCTCTGCTCAACGGTGAGCCTGCTTCTCCCTCTCCCTGCAGCTCTCCCTGCTTGTAAGCTCTATGTCAAATAAATAAATAACACTTTAAAAAGCATTAAAATAAAATCTAAGTTTTCTGACATGAGGATTGTTACCCCAGCTTACTTTTGAGGTCCATTAGCATGGTAAACAGTTCTCTATCCCCTCCCTTTCAGTCTGGAGGTGTCTGTATATCTAACATGCATCTCTTGTAGGCAGTATATGGATGGGTCTTGCTTTTTTATCCAATATAATACCCTATGTCTTTTTTTTTTTTTGATAAACCGTCTTCATTTGTTTTTAATTTGAATTAGTCAACATATATTACATAATTAGTTTTTGATATAATGTTCAGTGATTCATTAGTTGCGTATAAATTGCCCTGTTCATCACATCATGGGCCTTCCTTATTTCCCATCACCCAGTTACCCCATCCCCCCCCCGACCTCCTTTTCCACAACCCTCAGTTTGTTTTCCAGAGTCAAGAGTCTCTCATGGTTTCTCTCCCTCTCTGATTTCTTCTACTTCAGTTTTTTCTCCCTCCCTGTATTATCCTCTGCACTATTCCTTATGTTCCACATATGCATGAAAGCATATGATAATTGTGTTTCTCTAATTGACTTTTTTCACTTAGCACAATACCTTCCAGTTCCATCCATGTCAATGCAAATGGTAGATATTCATCTTTCCTGATGGCTGAGTAATATACCAATATATATATATGAACCACAACTTCTTTATCCACTCATCTGTTATAGGACATCTCAGCTCCTTCCACAGTTTGGCCATTGTGGACATTGCTGGTATGAACATTGGGGTGAAGGTGCCCCTTCTTCTCATTACATCTGTATCTTTGGTGTAAACACTGAGTAGTGCAATTGCTGAGTCATAGGGTAGTTCCATTTTTAACATCCTGAGGATCTTCCATACTGTTTTCCAGAGTGGCTGTACCAGCTTGCATTCCCACCAACAGTGTAAGAAGGTTCCTCTTTCTCCACATCCTCGCCAAAATTTGTTGTTCCTTGCTTGTTAATTTTAGCCATTCTAATTGGTGTAAGGTGGTATTTCATTGTGGTTTTGATTTGTATTTCACTGATGGCAAGCAATGTAGAGCATTTTTCATGTGTCTCTTGGCCATTTGTATGTCTTCCTTGGAAAATTGTCTGCTCATGTCTTCTGCCCATTTCTTGACTGGATTATTTTTTTTGGTGGGGAAGGTGTTGAGTTTGAGAAGTTCTTTTTTTTTTTTTTTAAAGATTTTATTTATTTATTTGAGACAGAGAGAATGAGATACAGAGAGCATGAGAGGGAGGAGGGTCAGAGGGAGAAGCAGACTCCCTGCCGAGCAGGGAGCCCGATGCGGGACTTGATCCCGGGACTCCAGGATCATGACCTGAGCTGAAGGCAGTCGCCCAACCAACTGAGCTACCCAGGCGCCCGAGTTTGAGAAGTTCTTTATAGATCTTGGACATCAGCCTGTTATCTGACATGTCATTTGCAAATATCTTCTACCATTCCAGGGGTTGCCTTTTAGTTTTGTTGACTGTTTCCTTTGCTATGCACAAGCTTTTTATCTTGATGAAGTCCCAATCATTCATTTTTGCTTTTGTTTCCCTTGCCTGTCTTGAAAGAAGTTGCAGTGTCCAAGTTCGAAAATTTTGCTGCCTCTGTTCTCCTCTAGGATTTTGATGGATTCCTTTCTCACATTTAGGTCTTTCATCTATTTTGATTTTATCTTTGTGTATGGTGTAAGAGAATGGTCCAGTTTTATTCCTCCACATGTGGCTTTCCGATTTTCCCAGCACCATTTATTGGAGAGATTGTCTTGTTTCCATTGGATATTCTTTCTGCTTTGTTGAAAATTAGTTGACCATGGAGTTGATGTCCATTTCTGGGCTCTCTATTCTACCCTGTGTCTTCTGATTTGAGCATTTACATTCAGAGTAACCACTGAAACATATGAATTTAGTGTGATTGTATTACCTGGAAAGTCCCTGTTTCTGTAGTTTGTCTGTTTCTTTCTGGCCTATTTTCCTTCTCAGCTCTCTCTTCGATTACAGGATTACCTTTAATATTTCTTGCAGGGCTAGTGTAGTGATCACAAATTCTTTCATTTTCTGTTTTTCCTGGAAGCTCTTTATCTCTCCTTCCATTGTGAATGACAGCTTTGCTGGATAAAGTATTATTGACTGCATATTCTTCTCATTTAGTATCCTGTATATATCATGCCAGTCCTTTCTGGCCTGCCAGTTCAGTGTGGATAGGTCTCCTGCCAGTCTAATGTTCCTACACTTGTACATTAAGGACCTCTTGTCTCAAGTTGCTTTCAGGATTTTTTCTTTATCTCTGAAATTTGCAAGCTTCACTATTAAATATCAGGGTGCTGATCTATTTTTATTGATTTGGGGAGGGGTCCTTTCTACCTCTTGGACAGTTAAAAGGGACTTAAATAAAAAAGTTGAAAGGGACTTAAATGCAAAGAGTTGATAATATACGAAACTAGTTAAAAGGGCAAAAAGGAAAAAAAAAGAAGTGGAAAATTTTAGACTGAAAGATAAATGAATCATGAGAAAAAACCTCGAGTTCTATATACTATTTTCCCCTAGTGCTGGAGTTTTACACTGTTTTTGGATCCTTAAACTTAATATGCACCTGTTCTTTCAGTTGGTCTTTTGGGGGAACAGCCTGCTGTGCTATTTCTCACATGTCTTTGCCTGGACAGCTTTGCACCGCCACTTGCCAGGGGGATGGGCTCAGGATAAGCTGGTCTTCTGTGTGGCTTTTATTCTCAGAAGGCTTTCCTCACCTCTTTAGAGGATCAAAATAAAATGGCTGCACCCTGATCTCCAGCCCCAGAGCAGAAAGATCATGGTTCCCCCTCTTCAGTAAACCCTCTGGGATGAACAATGTTCACTTTTGTGTGTTCCAAACTCTGCAGACTCCCGCAGCGTGTGCCCAGAGCAATCCTACCAGTGGAGTCTGAGATTCCCGTGTTGCTGCCCTTTGTAGGGCTCTGGTGCTGATAGCTGCCATGGACCCATGCATGTACCTGCTCCACCTGTCCCAGTGGATGGTGGATGGTCCCTGAGTTCCAGTCTGTTGCAGCATGCCCAAGCAGAGAGTGGTCACCTGATTGGACACGGTTCACACTTTACGGTGACCCGAGCTTAGAGCCCCCTTCTGGGCTCGCTGATGGTAAATAGATTCTTGTTCCATTGCTTGGGAACTCTACAATCTCAGGCACCCCTGTTAGTTCTGTGACTTCTGGGATCCTGAGACCACAATGACTCACCTAGAATTCTGTCCATTTCATCCCCTGAGCCCCTTTCAGACAGGGATGTCTCTCACTGGAGCAGATTTCTAAAGGTTCCAATTTTGCCCTCTGGTGCTATATCACTTTCAGGTAGTCGACTTATGGAGGCTCCCTCTCTGCTCCATTTACCTTCTTATATTTCCCCTCAGATTCACTTGTTTGTACCTCATACCTCGGAAAAAGCAGTTCCTTTTCTACTTGTAGAGTTCCAGATATGTTTTCTTTACATCTCAGGCTAAATTCATGGGTGTTCAGAATGTTTTGATAGTTATCTAGCTAAATTCAAGGGACCAGATGAAATGAGGTACCTTACTCTTCTGTCATCTTGCCTCCTCCTGAAACATTTGTTCCTTAATGAATAGAAATTTATGCTATGTCCAACATACTGTTCCTTCCTATGCAAGAACATATTGGGGTTTAATAAACTTGACCCTAATGAATTTTCCTTAGTCTCCTGCTTTAAAGTGAGGATACTTTTTGGATGCCTGGGTGGCTCAGTCAGTTAAGCATCCAACTCTTGATTTCGGCTCAGGTCATGATCTCAGGGTTATGAGATTGAGCCCCATGCTGAGCTTCACACTGAGCATGGAGCCTATTTAAGATTCTCTCTCAAGGGGAGGAGTTAAGATCGCAGAGAAGTAGGAGGACCCTGGCCTTCCTTGTCCCTCTAACACAGCTGTATTGAGGTCAGGACACTTGCAACACCCAAGAAATTGATCTGAGGATTGGAGGAAGGACCCCACTGTTGGAGGAAGACAGTGTGGCAGGCACAAGGTGCATGGAAGGGAATTGGTAGAGAAAAACTGGAGTGCTGAGGAGGGGAGGGTCCCCTTTCTCAGGGAGAAAAAAGGAGAGAAAGAGAGAGGGGTTGAGAGAGTGAAGCATAGGGTTTGCATCAGAAGGAAACTTCTTGGACAACAGACTGGGGACACAGGTGAACTGAGTGTTGCAGGGTTTTTTTGCAAACAGTTAGTAGAGCTCAAACTCAGGTTTTTGAAACAGGCAACTTTTGCTGGAGCAGAGCTGTAGTGTGCACTCCTAGAGAGAAGGATGGCCCTGGCCTGGGAATGTGCACAAGGTGGCAAAAGCATCTCCTGTGGCACACTGGGAGGGACCGTTTCCCTTCATGGAGTACATTTGGAAGAGGGTATATTGCCTCTCCAAGGACAAAAGACCCTGCAGGTGCCAGGAAACAGCCTTTCATTGGCAGGGCACAGAGGCAAGCACAGAAGGTGCATAAACTGGTCATTGCTTTCTGCTGTCTATACCAAAGATTTTGCACAGTGCACGGGCATGGGACTGTTTTTGTGGGACAAAAGGCCCTAGTCAGAGCACAGAGAGGCTCCAATCCAGACGATGGAACTGATCCGAGGGGTGCGAGCTCCTTTAAGATCCGGGTTTTGAATCCAAGCTGTGCATCAAAGACAAAATACAGGAGAGAAAGGTGAGGGCTTTGTCAATAGCAGCAGGTGTGAGATCCCATGTCCGTGGACAAGAGAGTGAGGTAGCATCATTTTACCCTTTCTCCCAACACTGTGGGACTTCAGAGAGCAACACCATGGGCCCGAGTAGAGGAGGGAGCTACTTATATCAAACCCTGCCTGCCCTGTGCCTGGTAAATGCATTTTTTTCTTTTATTTATATCATAATTTATTTAAATTCATTTAATTAACATAGTGCGTCATTAGTTTCTGCGGATGTGGAGAAAGGGAAAATGTAAGCTGTTGGTGCAAATGTAAGCTGGTACAGCCACTCTTGAAAACAGAATGGAGGAGGTTCCTGAAAAAGTTAAAAATAGAGCTACCCTACAATCCAGGATTTGCACTACTAGGTATTAACCCAGAGCCATATGCATTTTTTTTTTTTATTAGGGCAGTATTGACTCTGAGACAGCAGAGCAGCCCTTGCTCCAACAGGAGCAAAACTAGCAAAGTGCACATGCAAGAAGCTCACTGATCATACAGTGCCTCACAGCATCCTCTTCAGTTCTGGTGGAAATAGGACCAGGCTGTATTTTTTTTCTCTTCTTCTTCTTCCTTTTTTCTTTGGAATCAGGATTATACATATTTGTTTTTTAGTTTATTTTATTCATTTCCTTTCTTTTCTTTCTTTCTTTCTTTCTTTTTTTTTTTTTTGGATGAGGTGTCTTTTTTTTTTCTTTACTTTTTCTGTATTTTTTTCCCTTTTATTTTTCTTTGGAATCAGGCTTATAATTTCTTTAACTGTCTGTTTGTTTTGTTCTTCTTGTTCTTGATGTTTTTCCTTTCTCTCTCTCTATCTCTTTTTTTTGGATCAGGCTTTTTTCTCTCTCTCTCTTTTCTTTCTTTTTATCTTCTTTGTCTTCCTTTTTTTCTCAGGAGATTTTCAACAAACAAATCAAAGCACACCTAGATAAAGGGCCAAAGACTCCCCAAAGCAAGCAAGGAGGAACTCTGCCGAGGACAGACTAGTGGGAAAGAGCAGTGAAAACATAAGAGCAGAGTGCACACAGCATACACCAGAAATGCTTACTGAAGTGCTAGGCCCTCTACACTGTATGAACTCTTTTTAATGTACCATGACTCTGAGATGCAAGAAACATAACAAGCTTTCATAACAGGCAAAAGATAAAAACTTAGCCAAAAATGAGAAGACGGAGGAATACTCCCCAACAGAAGGATCAGGAAGATATCACAGACAGGGATGAGCTCAAAACAGGTATAAGCAATCTATTGGACAACGATTTAGATCAATGGTCATGAGACTACTAGCTGGACTTGAAAAAAAGCATAGAAGACACCAAAGAAACCCTTGCTGCAAAGGTGAAAGACCTAAAAATTAGTTAGGATGAAATTTTAAAAAATGCTACAACTGAGATGCAAAACTGAAGGGATATAATCACAATGAGGATCGAATAAGTGGAGAATCTAAAAGGAAATGTGGAAGATGAAATTATAGAGAAAAAAGAAGCTGAAAAGAAGAGGGAAAGAGAACTACTGGATAATGAAGGTAGACTAAGGGAACTCTGTGATACTGTAAGCAAAATAATATCTGTATCATAGGAGTCACAGAAGAAGATGAGTGGGGAAAAGGTGCAGAAAGTTTATTTAAACAAATTATAACTAAGAATTTCCCTAATCTGGGGAAGGAAACAAGAATTCACATCCAAGAGGCAGAGAGGACCTCTCCTAAAATCAATAAAAATAGGTCAACATCCTGACATATAATAGTGAAGCTTGCAAATCTTAGAGAAAAAGAAGCTATCTTGATAACAGCTGGGGAGAGAAAATTTCTTACATATGGAGGAAGGAACATCAGAATAAAATCAGACCTATCCACATAAACCTGTCAGGACAGAAAGATCTGGCAAGATATGTTCAGGGTACTAACTGAAAAGAACATGCTGCCAAGAATACTTTATCCAACAAGGTTGTCATTCAGAATGGAAGGAGAGATAAACAGATTTCAGGACATACTGCAACTGAAAGAATAAGTGACCACCAAGGCAAACCTGTAAGAAATATTAAGAGGGATACTGTAAGCGAAGAGAGAACCCAAAAGTAACATAGACCAAAAAGGAACAGAGACAATCTACAGAAACAGGGACTTTGCAGGCAATACAATGGCAGTAAATTCATATCTTTCAAAAATTACTCTCAATGTAAATGGGCTGAATGCTCCAATCAAAAGACACAGGGTCTCAGATTGGATAAAAAAGCAGGACCCATCCATATGCAGTCTACAAGAGACTCATTTTGAACCTAAAGGCCCCTCCAGATTGAAAGTGAGGGGACAGAGAACTATTTACCACGTTAATGGAACTGAAAAGAAAGTTGGGGTAGCAATCCTCATATCAGACAAATTAGACTTTAAACCAAAGACTGTAGTAAGAGATGTAGAGGGACACTATATCATACTTAAAAGGACTAACCAACAAGAAGATGTAACAATTGTAAATATCTATGCCCCCAACATGGAGCAGCCAGTTCTATAAACCAATTAATAACCAAGTAGAGAAATACATTGATAAAAATACATTTTTATCAATGTAGCAGACTTAAAGTAGCAGACTTTAACATTCCACTCACAGCAATGGACAGATCATCTAAGCAGGAGATCAACAAAGAAATAAGAGCTTCAAATGACACAATGGGCCCGATAGACTTTGCAGATATATAAAGAACATTCCATACTAAAACAACAGAATACTCATTTTTCTCGACTGCACATAGAACTTACTCCAGAATAGATCATACACTGGATCAAAATTCAGGTCTCAACTGACACCTAAAGTTTGAGATTATTTCCTGCATATTTTCAGACCACAATGCTTTGAAAATGGAACTCAACCACAAGAAGAAAGTTGGAAGGAACTCAAACACTTGGAGGTTAAAGAGCATTCTGCTAAAGAATGAACGGGTCAACTGGGAAATTAAAGAAGAACTTAAACAACTCATGCAAGCTAATGAAAATGAAAACATGTTGGTTCAAAATTTATGGGACACTGCAAAGGGGGTCCTAGGGGAAGTACATAGCCATCCAAGCCTCACTCAAAAAATTATAAAAATCCCAAATACACAAGAGAAACTTACACCTGAAGGACCTGGAGAAAGAACAGCAAATAAAGCCTAAACCAAGCAGGAGAAGAGAAATAATAAAGATCATAGCAAAGATCATTGAAGTAGAATCCGGAAGAACAGTAGAACAGGTCAACGAAACTAGAAGCTGGCTCTGAAAGAATTAATAAGATTGATAAACTTCTGGCCAGACTTAACCAAAAGAAAAAGCAAAAGACTCAAGCTAATAAAACCATGAATTAAAGGGGAGAAATCACGACTAATACCAATGAAATAGATACAATTATTAGGACTTATTACCAGCAGCAATATCACAAAATACTAGGCAATCTGGAAGAAATGGATGCATTCCTGGAAACTTATAAACTACCAAGACAGAAACAGGGAGAAATAGATAATCTGAACAGACCAATAACCAGCAAGGAAATTGAAGCAGTAATCAAAAACCTCCCAAAAAACAAGTTTCCATTGCTGTGCAGAAGCTTTTGATCTTGATGAAGTCCCAAAAGTTCAATTTTGCTTTTGTTTCACTAGCTCTTGGAGATGTATCTTGAAAGAAGTTGCTGTGGGCAATGTCAAAGAGGTTACTGCCTATGTTTTCCTCTAGGATTTTGATGGATTCCTGTCTCACATTGAGGTCTTTCATCCATTTTGAGTTTATCTTTGTGTATGGTGTTAGAGAATGGTCGAGTTTCATTCTTCTGCATGTGGCTGTTCAATTTTCCCAGCACCATTTATTGAAGAGACTTTTTTCCATTGCATGTTTTTTTTTTTGTGATTTGTCGAAGATTATTTGACCATAGATGCAACCCACAGAATGGGAGAAGATATTTCCAAATGACACTACAGATAAAGGGCTGGTATCCAAGATCTATAAAGAACTTCTCAAACTCAACACCCAAAAAACATATAATCAAGTCAAAAAATGGGCAGAAGATATGAAAAGATACTTCTCTGAAGAAGACATACAAATGGCTAATAGACACATAAAAAATGTTCATCATCATTAGCCATCAGGGAAATTCAAATCAAAACCACATTGAGATACCACCTTACACCAGTTAGAATGGCAAACATGGGCAGGGAAAGAAACAACAAATGTTGGAGAGGTTGTGGAGAAAGGGGAACCCTCTTACACTGTTGGTGGGAATGCGAGTTGGTACAGCCACTTTGGAAAACAGTGTGGAGGTTCCTCCAAAATTTAAAAATAGAGCTACCCTATGACCCAGCAATTGCACTCTTGGGTATTTACCCCAAAGACACAGATGTAGTGAAAAGAAGGGGCATATGCACCCCGATGTTCATAGCAGCAATGTATGCAATAGCCAAACTGTGGAAAGAGCTGAGATGCCCTCCAACAGATGAATGGATAAAGAAGATGTGGTCCATAAATACAATGGAATATTACTCAGCCATCAGAAAGGATGAATACCCAACTTTTACGTCAACATGGATGGGACTGGAGGAGATTATGCTAAGTGAAATAAGTCAAGCAGAGAAAGTCAATTATCATCTGGTTTCACTTATTTGTGGAACATAAGGAATAGCATGTAGGACATTAGGAGAAGGAAGGGAAAAACGAAGGGAGGGAAATTGGAGGGAGAGATGAACCATGACAGACTATGGACTCTGAGAAACAAACAGGGTTTTAGAGGGAAGGGTGGAGGGGGATTGGTTAGCCCGGTGATGGGTATTAAGGAGGGCACGTACTGCATGGAGCACTGGGTGTTATATGAAAACAATGGATCATGGATCACCAAATCAAAAACTAATGATGTATTGTATGGTGACTAACATAACATAATAAAATTTAAAAAACAACAACAACAACAACAACAACAAAAAAAAAACAAGATTCCAGGGACAGATGGCTACCCGGGGGAATTCTACCAAACATTTAAAGAAGAAATAATACCTATTCTACTGAAGCTGTTTTAAAAATAGAAATAGAAGGAACTAAACTCGTTCTATGAGGCCAGTATTACCCTGATCCCAAAACCAGGCAAAGACTCAATCAAAAAGGAGAATTACAGACCAATATCCTTGATGAGCATGGATGCCAAAATATTCAACAAGATCCTAGCCAATAGGATCCAACAGTACATTAAAAGGATTATTCACCACGACCAGATTGGACTTATTCCTGGGATGCAAGGCTGGTTCAACATTCACAAATCAATCAACGTGATAGAGCACATTAATAAGAGACAAGAACCATATGATCCTCTCAATTTATGCAGAAAAATCCTTTGAAAAAATACAGCATCCTTTCTTGATTAAAACTCCCCAAAGTATAGGGATGAGGGAACATACTTCAATATCATAAAAGCCATCTATGCCCACAGCAAATATCATTCTCCATGGGGAAAAATTGAGAGCTTTTCCCTTAGGGTCAGGAACACGACAGGGATGCCCACTCTCACCACTATTGTTCAACACAGTGCTGGAAGTCCTAGCCTCAGCAATCAGACAAAAAAAGAAATAAAAGGCATTCAATTGGCAAAGAAGAAGTCAAACTCTGTGTTTGCAAATCATGATACTTTATGTGTAAAATCCAAAAGACTCCACCCCAAAGTTTCTAGAACTCATACAGCAATTCAGCAATGTGACAGGATACAAAATCAATGCACGGAAATGAATTACTTTTCTATACAGTAACGATGTGTCTGAAGAAAGAGAAATTAAGGACGCGATCCCATTTACACTTATAACACAAACCATAAGATAACTAGAAAGACACCTAACCAAAGAGGTAAAGGATCTGTACTCTAGAAACTACAAAACACTTATGAAAGAAATTGAGGAAGACAAAAAGAGATGGAAAAGCATTCCATACTCATGGATTGGAAGAATAAACATGGTTAAAATGTCTATCCTGCCCAGAGCAATTTACACTTTCAGTGTCATCCCTATCAAAATGCCATCAACATTTTTCACAGATATAGAACAAACAATCCTAAAATTTATTTCAAACCAGAAAAGACCTCGAATCACCAGCAGAATGTTGATAAAGAAAACTGAAGCCGGGGCATCAAAATGCCTGAATTCAAGTTATATTACAAAGCTGTGATCATCAAGACAGCATGGTATGGGCACAAAAACAGACACATAGATAAATGGAACAGAAGAGAAAACCCAGAAATGGACCCTGAACCTTATGGTCAATTAATCTTCAACAAAGCAGGACAGAATGTCCAATGGACAAAATACAGTTTCTTCCATAAATTTTGTGTGGAAAACTGGACAGCCACATGTAGAAGAAGGAAACTTGACCATTCTATTACACCATACACAAAGATAAACTCAAAATGGATAAAAGACCTAAATGTGAGACAGGAATCCATCAAAATCCTAGGGGAGAACACAGGCAGTAACGTCTTCGACCTCGGACACAGTAAATTCTTTCAAGACACGTCTCTACAGGCATGGGAAACAAAAGCAAAAATGAACTATTGTGACTTTATCAAGATAAAAATATTCTGCACAGCAAAGGAAATAGTCCACCAAACTAAAAGGCAAGCTACAGCATGGGAGAAGATATTTGCAAATGACATAACAGATAAAGGGCTGGTATCCAAGATCTATAAAGAACTTCTCAAACTCAACACCCCAAAAAACAAATAATCCAGTCAAGAAATGGGCAGAAGACATGAAAAAACACTTCTCCAAAGAAGAAATACAAATGGCCAACAGATACATGAAAAAATGCTCCACATGACTGGCAATCAAGGAAATACAAATCAAATCCACAATGAGATAACACCTTACACTTTTAGAATGGTCAAAATTAACAAGACAAGGAACAAAAAATGTTGGAGAGGATGTGGAGAAATGGGAACTCTCCTACACTGCTAGTGGGAATGCAGGCTGGTACAGCCACTCTGGATAAGAGTATGGAGGTTCCTCAAGACATTAACAATAGAGCTACCCTATGACCAAGCAATTGCATTTCTAGGTATTTATTCCAAATATAGAGATGTAGTGAAAAGAAGTGGCATATGCACCCCAATATTCATAGCAGCAATGTCCACAATAGCCAAACTGTGGAATGAGCCGAGGTGCACTTCAACAGATGAATGGATAAAGAAGATGTGGTTTGTATATACAATGGAATATTACTCAGCCTTCAGAAAGGATGCATACCCACCATTTGCATTGACATGGATGGAACTGGAGGGTGTTATGCCATGCAAAATAAGCCAAGCAGAGAAAGACAATTATCATATGGTTTCACTCATATGTGGAAGATAAGGAATAGCACAGAGGACCATATGGGAAGGGAGGGAAACCTGAATGGGAAGAAATCAGAGAGGGAGACAAATCATGAGAGACTCTGGAATCTGGGAAGTAAATTGAGGGTTGCAGAAGGGAAGGGGTTAGGGGTATGGTGTAACTGGGTGATGGGCATTAAGGAGGGTACATGATCTGATGAGCACTGGGTGTTATACGTAACTAATGAATCATTGAACACTACATCAAAAACAATGATGTACTGTATGTTGGCTAATTGAACTTAATAAAAAACAAGAGAGAGGAAAAAAATAAGAGAAAGAATAAAACCCATATGATCCTTTCAATAGATTCAAGGAAACTATTTGACAAAATCAACATCCTTTATTGATTAAAACCCTGGACAATGTATGGAAAGAGGGACCACGCCTCAACATCATAAAGGCTATATACAAAAGACCCACAGCAAATATCATTCTAACTGGGGAAAAACTGAGAGGTTTTCTCCTAAGGTCAAGAACATGACAGAGATGTCCACTCTCTCCACTGTTTTTCCACACAGTATTGGAAGTCCTAGCCTCAGGAATCAGACAACAAAAATAAATAAAAGTCATCCAAATATGGAAAGAAGAAGTTAAATTTTCACTCTTCGCAGACCCCATGACACTCACTGTAGAAAACCTGAAGGACTCCACCAAAAAATTGTTAGAACTGAGAGAGGAATTCATCAAAGTCACAAGATATAAAGTCAGCACACCATTTCTATACACCAACTATGAAGAAGCTGAAAAAAATCAAGGAATGGATCACATTTACAATTGTACCAAAAACCATAAGATATCTAGGAATAAACATAACCAAAGAGGTAAAAGATCTGTACTCTGAAAACTATAGAACACTTATGTAAGAAATTGAGGAAGACACAAAGAAACAGGAAAACATTCCATGCTCATGAATTGGAAGTACAAATTTTGTCAAAATGTCAATGCTAATTGTGATTCACATTTGTTCTAGATGAGTCTAGTCAAAATACTGAAAAGTTGCATTTATGGAAGAAGATGGACATTTTATTCCCTGCCTGTGATCTCAGCAAGTTCCCTCAATACACCAAGCCTCAATTTCTTCATTTGTGAAACAAGAATAATCAAGTACAGCTATTTCATGGGTTAATTATAAGGGTTAAATAGAAACACGTTGGTGGAACATTTAGCACACTGCTGCCTTATAATAAGCATTTAATAAAGTTATCCATTTTAGTAAATATTGGCTACTTAAAATGGAAAAAAAAATGTCAATGCTAGGGTCGTCTGGGTGGCTCATCAGTTAAGCTGCCAACTATTGATTTCAGCTCAGGTTATGATCTCAGGGTCCTGAGATCACACTCAGTAGGGAGTCTGCTTGAGATTCTCTATTTCCCTCTCCCTCTGCCTATCTTCCCACTCTCTCTCACTCTAAAATAAATAAAGAAATCTTATTAAAAATGTCTATGCTACCCAAAGCAATCTACACATTCAATGCAATTCCTATGAAAATAACACCAGCATTTCTCACAGAAGTGGAAAACACAATCCTAAACTTTGTATGGAAACAGAAAAGACCCCAAATAGCCAAAGGAATTTTGAAAAAAAAACAAAACAAAACATCATAGTTCTGCACTTCAAGCTGTATTAAAAGCTGTAATCATCAAGACTATATGGTACTGGCATAAAAACAGACATAGATCAGTGGAACAGAATAGAGAACCCAGAAATGGACCCTAGACTCTATGATCAACTAATCTTTGACAAACAGGAAAGAATATCCAGTAGAAGAAAACATGGTCTCTTCAACAAACTGTGTTGCAAAACCTGGGCAGGAACATGCAGAAGAATGAAACTGGAACACTTTCTTACACCGTACACAAAAATAAATTAAAAATTGGCAAAAGACTTAAACCTGAGATAGAAATACATCAAAATCCTATAGGAGAACGCAGGCAGCAACCACGGCAACTTCTCACTAGACACGTCTCCAGAATCAAGGGAAACAAAAGCAAAAATGAACTATTAGGACTTCATCAAGATAAAAAGCTTTTGCACAGCAACAGAAACAGTCAACAAAACTAAAAGGTAACCTATGGAATGGGAGAAGCTATTTGCAAACATCAGATAAAGGACTAGTATCCAAAATGTATAAAGAACATATCAAAATCAACACCACAAAAAATAAAAAAATCCAGTCAAGAAATGGGCAGAAGTCATGAATCGACAGTTCTCCAAAGAAGACATATAAACGATTAAGAGACACATGAACAAATGCTCAACATCACACATCATCAGGGAAATGCAAACCAAAGCTACAATGAGATACCACTTCACACTTGTCAGAATAGCTAAAGTAACAACTTAGGAAACAACAGATGTTGGCAATGATGCAGAAAAAGGTAAACCCTCCTGCACTGTTGGTGGGAATGCAAACTGGTTGCAGCCACTCTGGAAAATGTATGGAGGTTCCTCAAAAAGTTAAAAATAGAACTACCCTGAGACCCAGCAATTGCACTACTAGCTATTCATCCAGAGGGTACATAAATAGTGATTCAAAGGGGCACATGCACCCCAATGTTTATAGTAGCAATGTCTACAATAGCCAAAAACATTGAAAGAGCTCACATGTCCTTCAACAGATGAATGGATACAGATGTGGTGTATATAGATGCACACAATTGAATATTACTCAGCCATCAAAAAGAATGAAATCTTGCAATTTTGAATGACCTGGATAGAACTAATGCTACGTAAAATAAGTCAGTTAGAGAAAGACACATACCATATCATTTCACTCATATGTGGAATTTAAGATACAAAACAGATGAACATAGGGTGAAGGGAAGGAAAAAAAATAAGATAAAAACAGAGAGGCAAACCATAAGAGACTCTTAACTATAGGAAACTAACTGAGGGTTGCTGGAGGGGACGTGGCTGGGAGCAGGGGTATCTAGTGAGGAGCATTAAGGAGAGCAGTTTATTTAATGAGCACTGAGTGTTATATACAACTGATGAATCACTAAATACTACCCCTGAAATAATACACTATATGTTATGTAAATTGTATTTAAATAAAATTTAAGGGGCGCCTGGGTGGCTCAGTCAATGAAGCCTCTCCCTTTGGCTCAGGTCAGGATCCCAGAGTCCTGGGGTCAAGCCTGGCATCAGGGTCCCTGCTCAGTGGGGAGCCTGCTTCTCCCTCTCCTCCCTGCTCGTGCTTTCTCTCACTATCTCTGTTGCTATCTTTGTCTCTCTCTCAAATAAATAAAATCTTTAACAAAATCTAAAAAAAAAAAGGATTCTCTGTCTCCCTCTCCACCTGCCACTCCCCCCCTAAAAAAAGCCATTAAAAAAGAGGATATTTTTCCCTTTGTAAGAACTTGTGGCCCACGGATATCCATTCCTTCTGTATCAGATCTTCATTTTTATACAAAAAGAAAAGTTTGCATTAGGAAAAACATAAAATGAATTACCCATTCCTATAAAAATATCAAAATACTTTGCTGAAATGGACTTTGTACAAGTTTGGGTTGAACTAATCATAAATAAAGTTTATTTCCCAAATGAATCTAAGTAAGTGACATGGATTTCATGTAAAGGTACATTCAAATATCAAATGTTCTCAGTAGAAACTATTCTAGATTTTTATCCAGTGTCACATTTCTTTTGGCTTTTACATGATGTGTGTCAAGCCATTTGAGCCATAATTAAATGAAATCCTGACCAACAGTTATAAAATTCAACCCATGGGGAAAAAAAAACAAAAACCAAAAACAAACAAACAAAAAAACAGGAATCCAAAACAGTATTTGGGTTTGAGTCAAGATTTGTTTTTGGTAAAAACCCATTTTCAAACATAAAAAGAAATAATTAAGAAAAAAAAGAATAAACTCCTACTGTGAGTTCTGTTTCTTAGAAAAATCAATTAAGAAGCCTTGGTCTAAATTCAGCACCAGAAAATAGTCATGAGTCTGACATCAAACAGCTGACATGTTGAAGATCATGAGCCCATGAGCCTATCACACCTATTCACCTCTTCACTTTTGCAAACTTTTTTTTGAACTTTTCCTACCCTTTATAGCACCCTATTACATGCAACCTACCTTCTGATAGGTATGAAACTGTGTTGAATGTGAAATGAAAAATATATAGACTGTAAATGCCTATTTAGTGGAATGAAGCTAAATTGAAAAACACTACATCAAAAACAAATGATGTATTGTATGGTGACTAACATAACAAAATAAAAATATTTAAAAAAAAATAAATAAATTGAAAAACAGCAATTTTTGTAGCTTTGAAGCTTCTGCTTGTAGAAAACAAATTGGTTGAGAGTTCTTTTTGAATTATTCACAATCTGTCACTAATGCGAAATAAAATACAATTGCTTGCTCTATTACCATGAGTCCTTTGAATGTTCTGCAAAATGGATCTAGGAGGATGCTGGTCACAGACCAGACTTGTGGTGTGTGGTCCCACCCAAGAGAACAATGGACTAAGACTTTGGCCTTTTCTATCTTCACTGCCTGTGAATATAAGAGGCAAAAGTAGCACAAACAACTTTTGCATAGCATTCTGGACTAATAAATAGGGTTGCCAAATACCATTCCACAGCACAGAGAACCTGGTCTTACTGGGCTACATTAATTACTTCTCATACTACTGGTATCCTCTATAGGGAATGAAAAAGGAAATATGGTAGTGCAACAGAAGGAGAGTTAACCTAACAGGGAAAGAAAATCAAAGCCAACACATGATGCAGGGTAAACAAGAAAGACAGAGTTATAAATTCACAAAACTTCTAAGGAAGGATCAATTCCCAGATGAGTAGGCAAGAAGGAGAATCATGCTCAAAAACATAGATAAGACAGTTATGTATTCCAGTTCTAGATCTGACAATGATTTCCTATGGAGTCTTTACTAACATAAATTCTTCTAATTTAAGATTGAGAGTTTTGCCTGTTTTAAATCAGAATGATGTAAAAGATATGGACAGTTACTCAACTTGGACTATTTTAGCAGTGATAGGCATTGATTATTTATGTATTGATTCTAATACTTAATTATATATTTCTCTATGCCAGGTACGTGCTGGCTATTAGAGACACAAAAATAAGACTCAGTTTCTGATTTCAAGGACTTCACATACAAGTCAGGGTAGCCAAAAGTAAATTAATAAATACAAATACAAAATAGAAAAATGCTGCTACAGAGTAATGTGTAATAGCCATATCCTTTTGTAGGAGCCAGCAAACTTGAGCTTTAAAAAAGAGTAGGATTTTGTTCGGGTAAGGAAGAAGGAAATTAATTTATTCACTCATTCATCTAACTACATAGCCAACAAATACTATACAAAAAACACTAAAGTGTACACTGGGGACACAAAAGAGAGAAACACTTAAATGAATGACTATAAACCAATGATAATGAAACAATAAAAGTACATACCAGGTACAATAAAACTGTAAAATAATCAAAGAAGAGGAGACAACTAAAGTTTAAGTTCTTCTTTAATTTCCTGATTGACATTCTTTAGCAGGATGCTCTTTAACTTCCAAGTGTTTGAATTCCTTCAAAACTTTTTCTTGTGATTCGGTTCCAGTTTCAAGGCATTGGGGTCTGATTACATGCAGGGAATAAACTCAGTCTTTTGGTATTGGCTGAGACCTGATCTGTGACTAAGTATGGGGTCTATTCTGGAGAAAGCTCCTTGTCCAGCCAAGAGGAATGAGTATTTTGTTGTTTTAGGGTGAAATGTTCTGTATATATCTACAAAGTCCATCTGGTCCAATGTGTAATTCAAAGCTCTAGTTTCTTTTTGATCTTCTGCTTGATGAAACATCCAATGCTGAGAGTGGAGTGTTAAAATTTCCTACTGTTAATGTATTATTGTCAATCTGATTCTTTATTTTGGTTAGCAGCTTGCTTATGTAGTTGGCTGCTTCCATGTTGGGAGCATAGGTATTTACAGTTGTTAGATATTCTTGTTGGATAGACCCTTTAAGTATGATACAGTGTCCCTCTGCATCCTTTAATACAGTCTGCTTTAAATTCTAATTTGTCTGATATATGAATTGCTACCCACTTTCTTTTGAGGTCTGTTGCCATGAAAAATGGTTTTCTATGCCCTGACTTTCAGTCTGGAGGTGTCTTTAGGTTCAAAATGAGTCTCTTGTAGACAGCATATGGATGGGTCCTGTCTTTATATCCAATCTGCAATCCTGTGCCATTTCATGGGAGCATTTAGGCTGCTCACATTGAGAGTAACTACTGAAAGATATGTATTTATTATCATCCTATTGTCTGTACAGTCCTTCCTTCTATGGATTGTCTCTGTAAATTTCTGGTCTATATTACTCGTGGGGTCTTTCTTCTTTTATAAAATTTCCCTTAGTATTTCTTGAAGGGCTGTCTTGGTGATTACATATTCTTTCAGTTTCTGCCAGTCCTGGAAGCTCTTTAATCTCTCCATCCATTCTGAATGATAGCCTTCCTGGATAAAGTATTCTTGGATGCATGTTTCTTCTCATTTAATGCCCTGAGTGTCTTGCCAGCCCTTTCTGGCTTGCCAAGTCTCTGTGGACAGGTCTGACATTATTCTGATGTTCCTCCCTCTGTATGTAAGAAATCTCTCCCCCCCTGCTCCTCTCAAGATGGTTCTTGAGATTTGCGAGTTTTCCTTGGTTCTAGGATTTGCGAGTTTTACTATTATATGGCAGGGCATTGGTCTCTTCTCCTTGATCTTGGGAGGGGTCCTCTTTACCTCTTGGACACGAATTTTACTATTATATGGCAGGGTATTGGTCTCTTCTCCTTGATCTTGGGAGGGGTCCTCTTTACCTCTTGGACACGAATGCTTGTTTTCGTCCCCAGGTTAGGGAAGTTCTCAGCTACAATTTGCTCAAATATGCCTTCAAGACCTCTGTGTCTCTCTCTCCACCCCCTCAGGGATCCCAGTAATTCTGACATTGGAACGTTTCATGGCATCATTAATCTAAGTCTGTTCTCATGGATTTTGAGCTGTTTGTTCCAGCCCTCTTCCTCTTTCTTCCTATCAGCTTATCTTCCAAATCACTAATTTGTTCTTCTGCCTTATTTACCCTAGCTGTTAGAGTATTCAGTTTAGACTGCATCTCATTCATAGCATTTTTAAGTTAAGCCTGATTAGCTCTCATTTCTGCCCTTAGAGATTCTATATTGCTGCTAATGGTTTTCTCAAGCCTAGCTATTGACTTCATAACTGGCACCCTGAAGTCTATCTCTGACATCTTGCTTATATCTATATCCATTAGGTCTGCAGGAGAGGCCACTGTCTTTGGTTCTTTTCTTTGTTGGGAGTTCCTCCTCCTTTTCATTCTGTTGAGAGGTGGCTGAGGGACTGTACAGATTCCAAAATATCAACCATGATCCTGGCAAGATGCACCCTGGGACAATCTGGAGCCGCCAGAAGTCACCATTGAAAAATCAAAGGCAAAATGAAACCCAAGAATAAAATTTATGAAGTTAAAAAATTGAAAAGAATTTGAAAATTAAAAAGAAAGTGGGGTGAGTGGAGGGGAGGCTATAATCTCTCAGTGTTGGCCAGGTAGAGTGTTTCAGTTCTTCCTAGGTGTATTTTGATCTGTTTGTTAGAGGATACTACTTCCCAGAGCTATAGGGAAAATAAAACGGGGATATATATAATGGTAATATTGAATAGGGCAAAAAGGACTACATTGAAGCTTCTATCTATATAAAAATATAGGTGTGAAAAAGTGCAAGTTAAAAAGCTACTATGGAATATGTTATGTTAAACATCTAGTTGAAATTAGAAAAAAGGTTAAAAGAAAAAACAGAGAAGAAATCTAAGAGAAAGAATAAAACAAAAAAAAGAAAGAAAAAAGAGTTGTATCTGAAAAATACACAAGCTGTGAGGCAATGCCTGGAGGTCAATATACTATTTTCCCCTGGTGTTGGGGTTTTACAGTTTTATGGGGACCCTAGTGTTCTCATCCTCTTGTTCTTCCAGCTTGTCTTCTGGGGGTGGTACCTGCCGTGTTGTTTCTCATTCAACGTTGCTTAGGTGGAGTTGCTCTGCCCCCTGTGAAGGGGCTCAGCTCTGTGGAAACTGGTTTTTTGAGATTTTGTTCTCTGGCCGCTTTCTGAGCCTTTTCTGAGTGTCAGAGCGAAAAAGATGTCCACACCTAGACCTCTGTCCCAGAGTAGAGAAATCACAGTCTGCTCTTCTCTGAACCCTTCAGAACATACAGTCTCCATTTCTGTAAGTGTCACTGAAAACCGCAGCCTCCTGTGATTGGTGTATGCCTCTAGTGACCTTTTCAGGGGTTGACCAGGAGAACTGCTTGTCTCTGCCCTTTGTGCTTCTAAAACCGCCAGGGGTCCCAGGTTCACACGTACACCCCCACAGCTCCTGGATCCCGTTTGAACGCTGTTATAAAGCACTTCCAGGCCCACCAATACCACTCTGCAAATTATCACCCAGTCACCCAGCGCAGGACACTTCTGCACTCTGGTGTTGTATCACTTTCCAGAGGCCATCTTATGGAAGCTCCTTCCCCGTTCTGCTTATCTTCAGATATCTGCCCACAGATTCACGACTCCTCCCTTCTTACCTCAGGATAGGTGGTGTTTTTCTGGTTGTAGAGATACAGATATATATTCTTACATCTCAGGGTGATGATGTGGGTGTTCAGAATGGTTTGGTAGATATCCAGGTAAATTCAAGGGACCATGTGAAATGGAGTCCCCTACTCCTCCACCATCCTGCCCCCTCCTCAGTGAGGAACTCTTAAGTAGCTAGGTAATGGTTGGAATGAGGGAGTGAGGAGAGACAGCCTGACCAGGAAGAAAAGGGTCAGACTGATAAGTGTGCATTTTATCTGGTGGCAACAGGTAGCCATTAAAGTGTTCAAAGCACAAGACTGCTGTGGATCATATATGCTCACTGTGGTGGCTCTAAGAATGGATTGAGAGGATATGAGTTTGGAAATAGGAAGATTACTTAGAGAGCTACTAAAATTGCAAAAGGCAATGAGGGCCTGCACTAAGGTAGGGGCAGTGGAGCTAAAAAGGAGGAGGGATGTTAAGAATGAAAATTTAACAGGACATAGTGAGAAAATGAATATGGTATGAAGGAGAAGGAATAGACAAGGATGACACTGAAATGTGTGGCTTAGAAACTAGGTAGATGACTGGACCATTTGTCTGAATAGTGAACACAGAAAAAGAAATAAGTTTTAGTTGGTGTTAGGAGTAGTTAAGATTTCAGTTTTTGTTACTGTGAGACTGAGATAGTTGAGGGATACCCAATGGAGGGTCCAGGAAATGATTACGTATGTGGGTCTGAAGTTCAGAGAGGGAAGAAACTAGGCCACCATGAAGATTTGATTACTATATGAATAGAGGTGGTAGTAGAAACTGTGTGCACAGCTGGTGCTGTCCTGGCAGAGACCAAAGTGAGAAAGGAAAAATCTGAAAAAGCAGTGACTTGTAAAGGCAAAGTAGAGGAAGGGGGGCTATTACAAGAGTCACCTGTGAAAAAGCAGCCTGAAGGGTAGAAAGAATGCAGAAGGAGTAGCTGGATTAAAGTCAGGAGTATAAAAATGTTTCAAAGAGGAGTTAACAATGTCCAATGCACCAGAGAGGTGAAAATAAAACAAAGATTAAAGAGTGAACCTTAGATTTGACAAGTCAGGGGTCATTAGTGATCTCAGCAAGAGCAGTAGTAATGATATGGAAATCAGATAACAGTGAACTGATGAGTGAAGGGAAGTGAGAAAGTGCTAACAGGGAAGGCTAACTGCTTTAAAGAAAGCTCTAACCAAGAGGAAAGAGAATAGATATAAGAGGATAAGAAAAGTTATTTTTCTTTAGAAATGAGGGATTATTTGCACATATTTCTGAGGGATGATGCCATTCAAAAGTAACAGATTGAACGAAGACCAAACGAGCCCTACAAGAAATATTGAAAGGGGTTCTCTAAGCAAGGAAGGAGCCTAAAAGTAACATAGACTAGAAAGAAACAGAGATAATAAACAGTAACAGTCATCTTACAGGCAATACAAAAGCACTAAATTCATATCTTTCAATAGTTACCCTGATTGTAAATGGGCTAAACGCCCCAATCAAAAGACACAGAGTATCAGACTGGATAAAAAAACAAGACCCATTGATATGCTGTCTGCAAGAGACTCATTTTAGAACCAAAGACACTTCCAGATTTAAAGTGAGGGGGTGGAAAACCATTTACCATGCTAAAGGACATCAAAAGAAAGCTGGGATGGCAATCCTTAACATCAGACAAATTAGACGTTAAACCAAAGACAATAATAAGAGATGAGGAAAGACACTGCATCATACTTAAAGGGTCTCTCCAACAAGAAGATCTAACAATTTTAAATATCTATGCCCCTAACATGGGAGCAGCCAATTATATAAGCCAATTAATAACAAAATCAAAGAAACACATCAACAATAACACAATAATAGTAGGGGACTTTAATACCCCCCTCACTGAAATGGACAGATCATCTAAGCAAAAGATCAACAAGGAAATAAAGGCTTTAAATGACACACTGGACGAGATGGACTTCACAGATATATTCAGAACATTCCGTCCCAAAGCAACAGAATACAAATGCTTCTCTAGTGCCCATAGAACATTATCCAGAATAGATCACATCCTGGGTCAAAAATCAGGTCTCAAATGGTACCAAAAGATTGGGATCATTCCCTGCATACTTTCAGACCACAGTGCTTTGAAACTAGAACTCAATCACAAGAGGAAAGTTGGAAAGAACTCAAATACATGGAGGCTAAAGAGCATCTTACTAAAGAATGAATGGGTCAACCAAGAAATTAAAGAAGAATTAAAAAAATTCATGGAAACAAATGAAAATGAAAACACAACTGTTCAAAATCATTGGGATGCAGCAAAGACGGTCCTAAGTGGAAAGTATATAGCAATACAAGCCTTTCTCAGAAACACGAAAGGTCTCAAGTACACAACCTAACCCTACACCTAAAGGAGCTGGAGAAAGAAGAGCAAATAAAGCCTAAACCCAGCAGGACAAGAGAAATAATAAAGATCAGAGCAAAAATCAATGAAATAGAAAGCAAAAGAAGAGTAGAATAGATCAACAAAACTAGGACCTGATTCTTTGAGAGAATTAATAAGATTGATAACCCCCTGGCCAGACTTATCAAGAAGAAAAGAAGGACCCAAATAAATAAAACCATGAATGAAAGAGGAGAGATCACAACCAACACCAAAGAAATACAATTATAAGAACATATTATGAGCAACTATATGCCAGCAAATTAGATAATCTGGAAGAGATGGATGCACTCCTAGAGAAGTAAAACTACCAAAACTGAACCAGGAAGAAATAGAAAAACTGAAGAGAGCCATAAGCAGTAAGGAAATTGAACCAGTAATCAAAAATCTCCAAACGAGCAAGAGCACAGGGCCAGATGTCTTCCCAGGGGAATTCTACCAAACATTGAAAGACGAAATAACACCAATTCTTCTGAAACTGTTCCAAAAAATAGAAATGGAAGAAAAACTTCCAAACTCATTTTATGAGGCCAGCATTACCTTGATGCCAAAACCAGACAAAGACCCTATGAAAAAGGAGAACTACAGACCAATATCCCTGATGAACATGGATGCAAAAATTCTCACCAAAATACTAGCTAATAGGATCCAACAGTACATTAAAAGGATTATTTACCATGACCAAGTAGGAATTATTCCTGGGCTGCAAGATTGGTTCAACATCCACAGATCAATCAATGTGATACAATACCTTAATAAAAGAAAGGACAAGAACCATCTGATCCTCTCAATAGATGCAGTAAAATCATCTGACAAAGTACACCATCTTTTTTTCTTAAGATTTTATTTGTTTATTTGACAGGGGGAGTGGGAGAGGGAGAAGCAGGCTTCCTGCTGAGCAGGGAGACCGATGCGGGGCTCGATCCCAGGACCCTGGGACCATGACCTGAGCCGAAGGCAGATGCTTAACGACTGAGCCACCCAGGCGCCCACACCATCTTTTCTTGATTAAAACCATTCAGTATAGGAATAGAGGGTACATACTTCAATATCATAAAAGCCATCTATGAAAAACCCACAGCGAATATCATTCTCTATGGGGAAAAACTGAGAGCTTTTCCCCTAAGGTCAGGAACACAGCAGAGATGTCCACTATCATCACTGCAATTCAACATAGTACTAGAAGTCCTAGCCTCAGCAATCAGAAAACAAAAAGAAATAAAAGACATCCGAATTAGCAAAGAAGAAGTCAACTCTCACTGTTTGCAGATGATATGATTCTTTATGTGGAAAACCCAAAAGACTCCATCCCAAAACTTCTAGAACTCATACAGGAATTCAGTCAAGTGGCAGGATATAAAATCAATGCACAGAAATCAGTGGCATTCCTATACACTATCAACAGGACAGAAGAAAGAGAAATTAAGGAGTCGATCCCATTTACAACTGCACCCAAAATCATAAGATACCTAGGAATAAATCTAACCAAAGAGGCAAAGAATCTGTTCTCAGAAAACTATAGAATACTCATGAAAGAAATTGAGGAAGACACAAAGAAATGGAAAAACATTCCGGGCTCATGGATTGGAAGAACAAATATTGTGACAATGTCTATGCTACCTAGAGCAATCCACATATTTAATACAATCCCTATAAAAATACCATCAACTTTTTTCAAAGAAATGGAACAAATGATCCTAAAATTTGTATGGAACAAGAAAAGATCCTGAATAGCCAGAGGAATGTTGAAAAAGAAAGGCAAAGCTGGTGGCATCACAATTCGACTTCATGCTCTAATACAAAGCTGTAATCAAGACAGTGTGGTACTGACACAAAAACAGACACATAGATCAAAGGAACAGAATAGAGAATCTAGAAACGGACCCTCAACTCTATGGTCAACTAATCTTTGACAAAGCAGGAAAGAGTGTCCAATGGAAAAAAGACAAATGGTGTTGGGAAAATTGGACAGCCACAAGCAGAAGAATGAAACCATTGAGACCAATGAGACCATTTCCTTACATCACACACAAAAATAGACTCAAAATGGATGAAAGAACTCAATATGAGACAGGAATCCATCAAAATCCTGAGAACACAGGCAGCAATCTCTTCGACCTCAGCCGCAGCAACTTCTTCCTAGAAACAACGCCAAAGGCAAGGGCATTTTGCAAGGGCAAAAATGAACTATTGGGACTTCATCAAGATACAAAGCTTTTGTACAGCAAAGGAAACAGTCAACAAAACCAAAATAGGAGAAGATATTACAAATGACATATCAGATAAAGGGCTAGTATCTAAAATCTATAAAGAACCTATCAAACTCAAAACCCAAAGAAAAAATAATCCAATCAAGAAATGGGCAGAAGACATGAACGGACATTTCTGCAAGTGATGAACACATGATAAAGTGTTCCATATCACTTGGCATCAGGGAAATATAAATCAAAACCTCAATGAGGAGAGTGCTGAAAAGATGGTGGAGGAGTAGGGGTCCCTATTCCAACGAGTCCCCATAATTGAGCTGGATATCTATCAGACAACTCTGAACACCCACGAAATCAGCCTGAGATTTAAGAAGATATATCTGGATCTCTACAAACAGAATATCGCATATCGAGGTATGAAGCGTGGAGCCGTGATTCCGTGGCCACATATCAGAAGATTAGTGGAAGGAGGATGGAGCTGAGCCATCAGGATCCTACAGAGCCAGTGTGTGAAAGCCTCCTGTGCTGGGGACAGGGCAGAGACTCGCAGAACATAAGGAATAGCATGGAGGACATAAGAAGGAAGGGAAAAATGAAGGGGGGGGATAATCGGAGGGAGAGACAAACCATGAGAGACTATGGACTCCAAGAAACAAACTGAGGGTTTTAGATGGGAGGATGGTGGGCGGATAGGTTAGCTCAGTGATGGGAATTAAGGAGGGCACGTACTGCATGGAGCACTGGGTGTTATATGAAAACAATGAATTGTGGATCAGTACATCAAAAATGAATGATATATTGTATGGTGACTACCATAACATAATAAAATTAAATTAAAAAAAAAAACCTCAATGAGATACCACCTCACACTAGTCAGAACGGCTAAAATTAACAAGTCAGGAAACAAAAGATGTTGGCAAGGATGTGGAGAAAGGGGAACCCTCCTAAACTGTTGGTGGGAATGTAAGCTGGTGCAGTCATTCTGGAAAACAGTATGGAGGTTCCTCAAAATTTTGAAAATAGAGCTACCCTAGGACCCAGCAATTGCACTACTGATACAATGATACAAATGTAGTGATCTGAAGGGGCATGTGCACCCCAATGTTTATAGTAGCACTGTCTACAGTAGCCAAACTATGGAAAGAGCCTAGATGTCCATCAACAGATGAATGGATAAAGATGTGCTATATATTGGGCGCCTGGGTCGCACAGTTGGTTAAGCGACTGCCTTCGGCTCAGGTCATGATCCTGGAGTCCCGGGATCAAGTCCCACATCGGGCTCCCTGCTTGGCGAGTCCCGCATCGGGCTCCCTGCTTGGGAGCCTCTGACCCTCCCCCCTCTCATGTGCTCTCTCATTCTCTCTCTCTCAAATAAATAAATAAAATCTTAAAAAAATATATGTGCTATATATATATATATACACACAATGGAATATTATGCAGCCATCAAAGAAATGAAATCTTGCCATTTGCAACGACATGGATGGAACTAGAGGGTACTATGCTAAGTGAAGTAAGTCAGTCAGAGAAAGAGAAGTATCATATGATCTCACTAATATGAGGAATTTAAGAAACAAGACAGTGGATCATAGGTAAGGGAGGGTAAAATGAAACAAGACAAAACCAGAGATGGAGACAAATCATAAAAGACTCTTAATCTCACTAAACAAACTGAGGGTTGCTGGAGTGGAGGGAGCTTGAAGGCATGAGATACCTGGGTGATGGACATTGGGGAGGGTTGTACTATGGTGACTGCTGTGAATTGTGTAAGACTGATGAATCACAGACCTGTACCCCTGAAACAAATAATACATTATATGTTAATTAAAAAAAAGTAACAGATTGAAAACACAGGAGAAAGAGATTCCTTGAAGAAGAAGGGGATGGGATTTAGAGCACACATAGAATGGGGGCGCCTAGGTCACTCAGTCATTAAGTGTCTGCCTTTAGCTCAGGTCGTGATCCCAGGGTCTTAGGATCAAGCCCCGCATCAGGCTCCCTGCTCTGTGGGAAGCCTGCTTCTCCCTCTCCCACTTCCCCTGCTTGTGTTCCCTCTCTCACTGCATCTCTCTCTGTCAAATAGATAAATAAAATCTTAAAAACAAACAAACAAAAAAGAACACATGTAGAAGGATTAGCCTTACACAGGGCACCATTTCCTCTAATTTAGCAAGGAAGAAGATATAAAAAAAAAGTTGTCAAGGACAGTAATGAGAAGATGAGAGATAACCTTGATTTTTCTATGAAGAATAACACATATTTGAATAAGTGCTTATAGAGAGGAAAGTAACAGTGGTATAGCAATCTTGAAAACAAGGTATAAATTAGGAATACCTGCTTGGTGAAACAGGGATGGGAACCAACCAAGGATGAATAAAATGACTGCTAAGTGGTTTTAAGACTGAGACTACAGCAAATTTATAGACCACAAACCTGTGATACTACCATATAACATGGCTAATAGGATTTATTTCTTTGCAGCAATGTTTAGTAGTCAGGATGTAAGAGCAGAGAAAGAAGAGAACAATTGGGTTTATCAGGGTAGATAGTATGGAAGAATAAAGGGCAAAATGAAGTGGAGGATGTGCTACACTATCAGTTCTGGATTAGATAGGGAAGAAGGTAGAAAAAGGTGGAAAATGAGGAGTTAAATGTAGAAAACAAAACACTAACTCAAAAGATATATGCACCCCTATGTTTATTGTGGCATTATTTACAATGTTCAAGATAGGGAAGCAACCCATGTCTATCCATAGATTAATGGATAAAGATGTGGTACACACACACACACACACACACACACACAGGAATACTACTTAGCCATAAAAAAGAATGAGATCTTGCCATTTGCAACAACATGAATGGACCTAGAGGGTATGACGCTGAGTGAAATAAGTCAGTCAGAGAAAGACAAATATCATATGATTTCACTCATATGTGGAAGTTAAGAAACAAAACAGATGAACAAACAAAGGAAAAAGGAGAAAAACAACAACAAAAAAGACCCAGGCTCAAATACAGAGAACAAACTGGTGGTTCTCAGAGGGGAGGTGGGTGGGGAAATGGGTGAAATAGATAAACAAGATTAAGAATATACTTATCGATGAGCACTGAGAAATGTATAGACTTGTTGAATCATTATATTGTACATCTGAAACTGATATAACACTATACAATAATTATACTTAAATTTTATAACAAAATAAAAACAAAGTGTATAGGTCTCCATGGGATAGAAGAACTAGACTATCTGGATTAAGAGTGTGAGAACTGGGCATAAAAGCTCAAAGAACTATTAGTGCAGTGTTTTATAAGTTGAATATGGACATTCAAATCTCCTGGAATAAGGGAAAGAATCATTATGGAGAGGAAATAAGGCCACTCTCAAAGTCCTTAATAGAGGAGGGAGAGCAACTTAGGAGAGATATAGAGTGATATAGCTAAATAAAATAGACCTGAAAGGAGGTAGGAGTTTTGTAAGGAGCAAGAGGAATACAGAACCTGCCATGGGCCCTACAGTTCATGGATTTATGGGAAAATCAGTAACCTTTGCTGTAGAAAGAAGAGAAATGATATCCTTAGGACAGATGGGTTGCGGGTAAGACAAGAGTTAGAGAGAGCTGGAAAAAAATGTCCTCAACTATCAGTTAGTCAGACACCTCAAGTAGTGTTAGAGGCCTGACAGTAACAAATATACTGTTTCCTTAGGGTTCTAAATAAAGTGAAAAGTCACTGGTAGACAGGAAAAGACGCTTAATTTCACTAGTAATTAAATAAATGCAAATTAAAGCGTGACATAAAATGCATCACCTATCATATTGGCAAAGATTAAAAAGATTAATGATAAGCATTGTTGTCAATGTGGAGAAATAGGCATTGTTGGTGGCAATGGAAACCGGTGCAACATAGTTGGAGGGCAATTTGACATCTAGTAAAGTTTGAAATATTCATACTTGGACTCAGAACATCCACTTCTAAGAAACCACACCTATAAAGATATATGTTTAAGGGTATCTGATGCAATAATGTCTGTATTTGTGAAAAATTAGGAATGGCTGAATTGCTCATTAGCAGGGGACTATGATAAATTCAAATAATGGAATATGTCACTGAAAAGATGAGGTAGTACTGACTGAACTATGCTGAAAAATGTTTATTATACATTAAGTATAAAAAGTCAGTTGCAGAACTATATGCACAGTATAATCTATTTTTACAAAGCAGTAACAATATGTGTTAAGTATATATATTGAAAACTGTAGAGCTGCACTGTTCAAAATGGTAGTCACTAGCCACAACTGGCTATTTAAATTTGAATTCATTAAAATTAAACTTAAAAACTCAGTTCCTCAGTATTATTAGCCACATTTTGAGTATACAATGGCCACATGTGGCTAGTGGCTATTGTATTAGTACAGATCTAGAATATGTCATAAAAATTTCAAATAGACAATTCTGCTCTAGATGCATACACATTAAACTATTGACAGTGATGTGTGTACTGTGGGGCAAACTAGAGAGAACATTAACATTTTATGTTATATATTTCCAAAATGTCTACTTCTTTGATAAAGTACAACTTTTGTAATGAGAGAAAAAGTAAATAAAATAAATATAATGAAAGAGAAAGAGTGAGGGATACTATAGTGTTTTTGAAAGCAACACTTCCACTATTGCCAGGATCGATATTCAATGGGAAGAACCATTGGAGGATTTTGAGTTTAAAGTGACATTATCACCTATTTTACCTATACCACAGCTTTATCCATTCACCACTGATGGACACGTGTTGCTTTCATATTCTGGCTATTGTAAATAATACTGCAATAAACATAGGGGTGCGTATATCTTTTTGAATTAGTTTCATTTTCTTTGGTTAAACAACCAGTAGTGGAATTATTGGATCATATGGTAATTCTAATTTTAATTTGTTGAGGAACCTTCATACTGTTTTCCACAGAGGCTGCACTACTTTACAGTTCTACCAACAGTTTACTTATCATGATGAGTACTGAGTAACATACAGAATTGTTGAATAAGTATATTGTACTCCTGAAATTAATATAGCAATGCTTGTTAATTATCCCAGAATTAAAAAAAAATAAATAAAGCAACATTATCAGATGTGCTCAAGAAAAATTACTTTAGAGGCAATTTGTTGTCCAAATGGGGGAGCACCTACTAGAGACAAATAAACCAATTAGGAAGTTATAGTACTTTATTTTTTTAAATTTAATTTTATTATGTTATGTTACTCACCATACAATACACCACCAGTTTTTGACGAAGTGATCCACGACTCATTGTTTTCATATAACACCCAGTGCTCCATGCGGTACATGCCCTCCATAATACCCATCACTGGGCTAAAACATCCCCCCCCACACACCTCCCCTCTAAAAACATCAGATTGTTTCTCAGAGTCCATAGACTCTCGTGGTTCATCTCGCCTTCTGATTCCAGCCCCCCCTTAATTTTTCCTTTCCCCTAATGTCCTCCATACTATTCCTTATGTTCCACAAATAAGTGAAACCAGATGATAATTGACTTTCTCTGCTTGACTCATTTCACTTAGCATAATCTCCTCCAGTCCCATCCATGTTGTTGTAAAAGTTGGGTATTCATCCTTTCTGATGGCTGAGTAATATTCCATTGTATTTATGGACCACATCTTCTTTATCCATTCATCTGTTGAAGGGCATCTCGGCTCTTTCCACAGTTTGGCTGTTGTGGACATTGCTGCTAAGAACATTGGCATGCATATGGCCCTTCTTTTCACTACATCTGTGTCTTTGGGGTAAACACCCAGGAGTGCAATTGCTGGGTCATAGGGTAGCTCTATATTTAATTTTTTGAGGCATCTCCACACTGTTTTCCAAAGTGGCTGTACCAACTTGCATTCCCACCAACACTGTAAGAGGGTTCCCCTTTCTCCACAACCTCTGCAACATTTGTTGTTTCTTGACTTGTCAATTTTTGCCATTCTAACTGGTGTAAAGTGGTATCTCAATGTGGTTTGATTTGAGTTTTCCTGATAGCTAATGATGATGAACATTTTTTCATGTCTCTGGTAGCCATTTGTATGTCTTCTTCAGAGAAGTGTCTGTTCATGTCTTCTGCCCATTTTTTGACTAGATTATTTGTTTTTTGGGTGTTGAGTTTGAGAAGTTCTTTATAAATCTTAGAGACCAGCCCTTTATGTGTAGTATCATTTGCAAATATCTTCTCCCACTCTGTGGGTTGCCTCTTTGTTTTGTTGACTGTTTCCATTGCTGTGCAGAAGCTTTTGATCTTGATGAAGTCCCAAAAGTTCATTTTTGCTTTTGTTTCACTAGCCTTTGAAGATATACCCTGAAAGAAGTTGCTGTGGCCAATGTCAAAGAGGTTACTGCTTATGTTTCCTTCTAGGATTTTGATGGATTCCTGTCTCACATTGAGGTCTTTCATCCATTTTGAGTTTATCTTTATGAATGCTGTTAGTGTAAGGTCAAGTTTCATTCTTCTGTATATAGATGACCAATTTTCCCAGCACCATTTATTGAAGAGATGGCCTTTTCCCATTGCATATTTTTTCCTGCTTTGCTGAAGATTATTTGACCATAGAGATAAGGGTCCATATCTGGCTTCGCTATTCTGTTGCACTGGTCGATATGTCTGTTTTTGTGCCACTACCGTGCTGTCTTGGTGATCACTGCTTTGTAATATAGCTTGAAATCAGGCAATGTGATGGCCCCAGCTTTGTTTTTCTTTTTCAACATTTCCTTGGTGATTCAGGGTCTTTTCTGATTCCATGCAAATTTTAGGATTGTTTCTTATAGAACTTCGAAAAATGTCATTGGAATTTGGATCGGGATGGTGTTGAAGGTATAGATTGCTCTGGGTAGCATAGACATTTTAATAATGTTTATTGTTCTGATCCATGAGCACGGAATATTTTTCCATCTTTTTATGTCTTTTTCAATTACTTTCATGAGTGTTTTGTAGTTCTTAGAGTATATATCCTTTAGCACTTTGGCTAGGTTTATTGGGAGGTATCTTATGTTTTTTGGTGCTATTGTAAATGGAATCCTTTCTCTAATTTCTCTTTCTACAGTTGCATTGTTAGTGTATAAGAAAGCAACTGATTTCTGTGCATTGATTTTGTATCCTGTCACATTACTGAATTGTTGTATGAGTTCTAGTAATTTGGGGGTAGAGTCTTTTGGGTTTTCCACATAAAGTATCATGTCATCTATGAAGAGAGAGAGTTTGACTTCTTCATTTCCAATTTCAATTTTTTTTTTAAATTGTCTGATTGCTGTTGCTAGGGCTTCTAGTACTATGTTGAAAAATAGTGGTGAGAGTAGGCATCCTTGTCGTATTCCTGATCTTAAGGGAAATGGTCTCAGCTTTTCCCCATTGAGGATGATGTTCACTGTGGGTTTTTCATAGATGGATTTTATGAGCTTGAGGAATGTTCCCTCTATTCCTATACTCTGAAGAGTTTTAATCAGGAAAGAATGCTGTGTTTTGTCAAATGCTTTTTCTGCATCAATTGAGAGGAACATATGGTTCTTCTCCCTCCTCTTATTAATGTGTTCTATCACACTGGTTGATTTGCGAATGTTGAACCACCCTTGCATCCCGGGGATAAATCCCATTTGGTCATGGTGGACGATCCTCTTAATGTATTATTGGATCCTACTAGCTAGGATTTTGTTGAGTATTTTGGAATCCATATTCATCAGGGGTATTGGTCTAAAATTCTCCTTTTTGATGGGGTCTTTGCCTGGTTTGGGGATTAAGGTAATGCTGGCCTCATAGAATGAGTCTGGAAGCTTTACTTCTGTTTCTATTTTTGGAAACAGCTTCAGGAGAATAGGTATTATTTCATCTGTGAATGTTTGGTAGAATTCCCCAGGGAATCCATCAGGCCATGGACTCTTGTTTTTTGGGAGGTTTTTGATCACTGCTTCAATCTCTTTACTGGTTATTGGCCTATTCAGGTTGTCAATTTCTTCCTGCTTCAGTTTTGGCAATTTATAGGTTCCCAGGAAGGCATCCATTTCTTGCATGTTGCTTAATGTATTAGCATATAGTTGTTGATATTAATTTCTATTGTTCTATTACAGATTGTTTCTATTACCTTAGTGTTAGTCATGATCTCTTTCCTTTCACACATAATTTTATTAATTTGGGTACTTTGTTTTTTCTTTTGGATAAGTCTGGCCAGTGGTTTATTGATCTTATTCTCTCAAAGAATAGGCTTCTAGTTTGGTTGATCTGCTCTACTGTATTTCTGGTTTCTAATTTATTGATCTCTGCTCTAATCTTAATTATTTCTCTTCTAATGCATGGCTTAGGCATCGTTTGTTGCTTTTTTTCCTAGTTCTTTAAGGTGTAGTTAGTTGATGAATTCGGGATTTTTTATTTTTTTGAGTGAGGCTTGGATGGCTATGCATTTCCCCCTTAGGCCCGCCTTTGCAGTATCCCATAGGTTTTGGACCGATGTGTTTTCGTTCTCATTGATTTCCATGAATTGTTTAAGTTCTTGTTTGATTTCCTGGTTGACCTAAACATTCTTGATCGGAGTGGTCTTTAGCTTCCAAGTGTTTGAATTTCTTCCAAATTTTTTTCTTCTGATTGAGTTCCAGTTTTAAAGCATTATGGTCTGAGAATATGCAGGGAATAATCTCAATCTTTTGGTATCAGTTGAGACCTGATTTGTGACCCAGGGTATGGTCTGTTCTGTAGAAAGTCCCTGTGCACTCAAGAAGAATGAGTATTCTGTTGTTTTAGGGTGGAATGTTCTGTATATATCTCTGAGGTCCATCTGGTCCAGTGGTTCCATCAAAGCTTTTGTTTCTTTGTTGATTTTCTGTTTAGATGATCTGTCTACTGCTGATTGTAGAGTATTGAGGTCTCCTATGATTAACGTATTGTTATCAATATGACTATTTTGGTTAACAGTTGGCTTATGTAGCTGGCTGTTCCCATGTTGGGGGTGTAGATATTTACAGTTGTTAGACCTTCTTGTTGGAGAGACCCTTTAAGAATGATACAGTGTCCTTCTGTGTCTGTAACTACAGTCTTTAGTTTAAAATCTACTTTGTCTGATATAAGAATTGCTACACCAGCTTCCTTTTGAGGTCCATTGGCATGGAAGATGGAGCTCCATCCCTTCACCTTCAGTCTGGTTGTATCTTTAGGTTCAAAATGAGTCTCATGTAGACAGAATATGGATGGGTCCTGTGTTTTTATCTGATCTGCACCCCTGTGCCATTTTATGGGAGCCTTTAGGCCATTCTCGTTGAGAGTGATTATTGAAAGATATGAATTAATTGTCATCATGTTGTCTGTGAAGACCTTGTTTTTACAGATTATCCCTCTAAGTTTCTGTTCTGTATCACTCTTGGGGTCTTCCTCCTTTTATAGAACCTCCCTTAACATTTCTTGCATGGCCGGCTTAGTGGTTATATTCTTTCAGTTTCTGCTGGTTTTGGAAGCTATGCATCTCTCCATCCATTCTAAATGAAAGCCTTGCTGGATAAAGTATTCTTGGCTGCATGTTTTTCTCATTTAGTACCCTGAACGTGTCTTTCCAGCCCGTTCTGGCTTGCCAGGTCTCCGTGGATAGGTCTGACATTATTCTGATGTTCCTTCCTCTGTACATAAGGAATCTCTTCCCCCTATCTGCCCTTAAGATGGTTTCCTTGGTTCTAAGATTTGCAAGTTTTACTATTACATGCCGGGGTGTTGGCCTGTTTTCCTTGATCTTGGGACAGGTCGTCTCTGCCTCTAGGACGTGAATGTTTGTTTCAGTCCCCAGATTAGGGAAGTTCTCAGCTACAATTTGCTCAAATACATCTTCTAGTCCTCTCTCTCTCTCCACTCCCTTTGGGATTCCAATTATTCTGACACTGCCTCATGGTGTCACTTATTTCTCTGATTCGATTTTCATGGATTCTCAGTTGTTTCTCCCTGGCCTTCTCTTTTCCCTTTCTATCTATTATATTGTCTTCCAGGTCTCTTTTTCACTTTTCTGCCTCAGGTACCCTAGCTGTTAGATTATCTAGATTGGATTGGATCTCACTGATAGCATTTTTAAGTTCTGCAAATTCACCTTAATTTCTGCCCTTAGAGACTCTATGTTACCATTAATTGATTTCTCCATTCTAGCCATTGTCTTCACAATTGCTAGCCTGAATTCCACCTCCGACATCTTGGTTATATCTGCATCCATTTGTAAATCTGCAGCATAAGTCATAATCTCTGAGTGTTTTCTATTTTGTGGGCTCCTCCTCCTAGTCATTCTGTGGATGGGTGTTTGAGGGAATGTATAGAGTCCAAATCATTGACCGCAACCCAAACAAGATGCACCTGTTTTATAGGACCTTAGGGTTGCTGGCCTCTTTTTTTCACATCCTGTCTTCTGGGGGGGGGACCTGCTGCACTGTTACTCAGGCAACCATGTTTGGGCAAAGTTGCCCTGCCCCCTGGGGGGCAATGGGGTAAGTGAAAACCGGTTTTGGGGGGCTTTTGTTCTCTGGCGGCTTTCCCTGGCGGCTTTCCACATCTCTTCCGAGAGTCAGAGCAGAAGAGATTGTTTCCAACCCTCTGCCTCAGAGCGGAGAAATTGCAGTCTGCTCTTCAGTGAGTTCTCCTGGCCACACTATCTCCTTTTCTGTCTGTGCTGCTATAAACTGCAGCATCCTGGGTTGTGCACCCCTCAGCAGTGCTCCCGGTCCTCACTTCCAGGTCAGGGCATGTCTCTACCTTTTGTGCTTCTAAAACTGTTTGCCAACCCCAGTTCTCATGTATGGCCCTGGCACTCTGGTTTCAGTCCATGGGGCTGCCCTACAGTCCTTTCCTTATCGCTACTGGTCTGCGAGTATGTGCCCGATCTCTAGCGTGGGAGGTTATTGCTCACCGGCTCTGTAGGGTGCAGATGGCTCAGCTCCCTCCCCCTTCCATTTACCCTCCTCTATTTGCCCATGGAATCACGGCTACCTGCTTTGTACCTTGAAACCAACTGCCTGTGATATTCTGTTTGTAGAGATCCAGATCTATCTTCTTACATCTCAAGCTGATTTTGTGGGTGTTCAAAGTGGTCTGGTAGATATCCAGTTCAATTCCATGGACCGGTTGGAATAGGTCCCCTACTCCACCACCATCTTTTCCAGCCAAAGTTATAGTACTTTAGACAAGAGATAATGAATGTCTTAACTAGGGAAGTGGCACTAGAGGCTTAGAAAGGAGAGCTTGGAGCAACCCTTTTAAGGTAGAACTAATAGGACTAGGAAATTGCCAGATGGAGGAGGAGAGAGAGAATTCAAGGCTGAATGAGTTTTCAAGCTTGGGATACTGGGTAGGTGGTGATAGCAATGAGGAACACAGGCTAATTGTCAATCCCAAACCTATTGGTTTTTCATCCACTCATTTTAATTAAACCAGTATTTATGAGGTTGTACTGTCTATTGAATCCATCCCTCTTCTCTAGTCTCACTCTTTTTGTTCTAATGAAGTCAGTTTCAGAAAAGGGATACAGATGTATGAGTTCAGGGTCATGAGTTTGAGCCCCACACTGGGCATGGAGCCTACTTAAAAATTAAATTAAATGCTATTTTAAAAATATAAAATAAAATTGAGGTTCATTTTCTGAAATTAAAGACCATAGCCATATGTATATTTTTCCAGGGGGAGAGGGTCAGTGATATCCCCAAAGAGTTCTGTGGGTCCCCCAAAAGTTATACCATTAGATTTTCAACCAACAACTTTGTTTTACAGATAGAGAAACTGAAACCCAGAAGAGGGAAGAGACTTGCCAAGGAAACACAGTGAATTAGTGTTAGAGCTGAATCTAGAACCTAGGTTTCTTTTCTCTATTCTTTTCACCATGATCTATGGTTACCCAAGAGATCCCATAATTAAAGTCAGTGCAAGTTTTTAAAAGTTCTAGTTGCTACCTTTGCAATAAAAATTCCAGCATCCATAAAAGCTTTAATGTGTCTCAACCACCCTGAGCTCTCCAGGCTGCTAAGAAATTCACTCATTGTTGGAGTTTTCAATTCACAAACTAAGGTAGAAAAGGAAGCAGAGATTGAAATTCACAATCACCTCAGTTTATTCACCAAGAAAGGGGACACAGTGGATCCCCATTTTGTAAATTAGGAAGCTAAGGCATAGGAAGGTTAAATAATTAGTTGGATTAGTGAGTTAAGGACAAGACTAGAGCTAGAGCCTACCATATCCCACAGGTCAGGTATCATCTTTTTTGAGTTATAGAACTAACTCCTAAGACCACAGAAATCTCTGGGGAGCCAGAAAACTGAATCAGCATCCACAGGACAATACTTACATCTCCTCTGATTAGAAAATACATTTTATTCCCATCCTAATTCCACCCATTCAACCTAACTGCAGGCTCTTTTTTAATTTAAATTCAATTAATTAACATATAGTGTATTATTAGTTTCACTAACTCTGCAGGCTCTTAACATCTGTCTCTATTCTCATAATCCTACCTACTCTCTGTAGCCCTGTGCTGTCTCAACAAGTTGAAAACAAATTCCCAATTTTCATGCACTTTGCACTGGTTACCCAGCAGAGGGCATTCTTTTGGCTCAAAAATCTGTAAAAAAGTCCCTTTTTCTTATACTTCTACAGAATATTCTGGGACAAAAAAAGAAAGCAAGAAGAGACCCAAGAAAAGGAATTCTAATATACTAAAATTGATGCAGACTGAGAAGACAGGATCTGATAAGGGTCATATAAGGGAGAGGTCCTGGTAGACAATATAAGTACAAAGTTAAAAAAAAAAAAAGAGGAAAAACTGGGTGTGCATTGAAGAAGGCAGGTTTTCAAGATCTCTTCCTTACTGCATCATGGAATCCTGGGTAGTGGGTTTGGGAGAAATGTTCTAGACTCAAAAATCGTGTAAGGCCCCAATCTCATCTTGCCTCCATTCTGATCCATTATTTTGTAGTGATGACAGATGACCCCAAATGTCTGATATCAGCTTTATTCCTTTGAAGTCTAAATTCACCCCCTTCAACATCACAGTGATGAAATCAGTCTGACTCCTTACAGTAGATTGGATGTGGTTATGTTGAATGATGAAATAAATACTAAATTTATTTATACTTATGTTTATCTACCCACCACTAAACACCAGCCTCTGTAATTCTATAGAGAGAAGTAATTTCTACAGCAACTGAACCCAGATGGACTCCACTAAGTTATGAAACTGAACATCTTAGTTCCTCCCCCAGTCCAACACTGCATAATTCAGTATTATGTAAGCTGGATTCATACTATACGCAAAAACCTTATGATGTATTGACTATGATCACCTGGTTGCTTTTATGTTCCACCCCAAATCAGGCATGCTTTTTGTATATATAATAATGTAAAGACTATGGTCTCTGGACTAGCCAACGTGAAATTCCTGTACCTTCCAAAATTTTCTGCAGGCTGTTTCGTAGTACATGAATGTTCTCAATGCCCATGAACCTGAAGTGAATGTTGACATAATTGTATTCATTTTCATACCCCTTCCCAGCTGCTTGGTTGGCCATGGCACTCAACTGCAATAGTTGAGGACATAATAGAGCAGATAGGGCAAATGATAAAAGAACAGTGTTCATCAATTTCAATGTCTCATTCTAAACACTTTTAAATCTTACCCATTTAAAAAGAAGATAAATCAGACAGGGCATATCCTGAAATAGAGAAAATTTCACTGAATTTTACATCAGGTATCTTAAGGAACAGAATAGAATAGGGAAAGACAGGGAGATTTCATGATTTTGCTTTATTACTAAAACCCTGCTTAAGAGATTGAAGGATATGGCAACTATGAGGATATCTGATCTGAAGAACTGAAATAATTTTGAACTTCCTATCACAAATAATATTTTCCTGGCTGAAAAGCCTTTATGCCAAGAAACATGTGAAAGTTAAAAATATTTATAGCTAAAAAGCTCCAGAAAGAAGTCTAAGAGCCTCAGGGCTAATTAATATTAAATAGCTTTTCTATTAAAATGTCTAATGCATGACTTCATGAGATAAATAACTTTCACTCACTGATGAAATTGAAATGGAGAAACCAAGAACTGTTTTTAACACTACATTGAGCTTCTAGTAATCAGAATATTTCTAGGTTATATGAAAAATTTGGGCAGGGTAAAGGTTAAATGAGACTTTCAGATGAAAGATAGTAATACGTTAACTAGAAAGCAGCCAAGATACATTCTATGGTGATAACCATATTACTAATTAAATAATTTTCTGTTGCCTGGCCTATTTTCTAATCTCCCAGTACTGTGCATTTCAGAAGGCGGGAGGAACATGTATATGGACAGGGTGTAGTTTATGTAGTAATAGAAAAGAATGCCATTAAAACCTCGAAAGCACAAACTATTCACCTTAACACGTGCAAAGAAAAATAGCCTGTGTGTCAACATATTGTTTAGAATGCAAGACACTTGTTAAAGGGAAAAACATAATCTAATTTTAATCTCATCACACAGACAATGTCACTAAGCATTTATTAAATTAATGACAAATGTTAAAGGGACATCTGTGGAGGCACAAGTAACAGCTACCTAGTAGCAAGGAAGTTTACTATGATTGATGGATGCTTCAGCAAATAAAACAGTAATTAGAGCAGTCTGTACCTACATCTGGGCAGTGCTAGAAAGGCTGATAGTTAGCTATATCATACTAGGAAAAACTCTTCGGGAAAATGTTTGGCAGATCTGAGGAACAGCTATATATTAGCAGACTAATGTTCAAGCAGAGAGGAGACCTAATATTTACTGAGCCACAAGTATGTGCCAGACACTGTGCTAGATCCTTTACATATATTATCTAATTTAATCCTCACTACAGCCCATGAAGATAGGTACTATTATTATTCACATAAAAAATAGGCACAGGAGGCTGGGAAGATGGCAGAGTAGGAGGAACCTAAGCTCCCCTCGTTCCATGGATATCACTAGGTAACACTCCCATCATTGGGATGGCATGCTTTTGTATATATAATAATGTAAAGACTACAGTCTCTGGACTACAGAGTAATAGAAAGTAAAAAAGATAAGCAAATGAAAGAAATAGAATTTTGCAAAATGAGAATAGACTTGGGAATTCAGTGACTCCATGAAACATAATAACATTCGCATTAAAGGGATCCCAGAAGAAAAGATAACAAAAAATGGCCAGAATGTTTGCTTTAAGAGATAATAGCTGAGAAGTTTCCTAATCTGAGAAAGGAAACACATATCCAGTGCCAGAATGCACACAGATCCCCCAAAAAATCAACACAAGGAGGTCCATATTAAGACACATAGTAATTAAAATTACAAAAAGTAGTAATAAAAAAAAAGTTTAAAAGCAGCAAGAGAAAAGAAGATAGTTACATACAAGGAAACCCCCCCCACAAGGCTATCAGTGTATTTTTCACCAGAAACAAGGCAGGCCAGAAGACAGTGGCATGAAATATTCAAAATGCTGAAAGGAAAAAAAAAATCTGTATCCAAGAATACTCTAATCAGCAAGGTTATTATTCAGAATAGAATAGATAAAGAGTTTCTCAGACAAACAAAATCTAAACTTTTCATGACCATTAAACCACCCCTAAAAGAAATATTAAAGAGAACTCTTTGGTTGGAAAAGAAAGAACATAAGTGACAGTACGAAAAGTTGGAAGCAAAAAGAAGTAAAGCAGTAAAAATAACTGTATCTGTATCTGTCAGTCAAGGGATTCACAAAATGAAAGCATATAAAATATGACACCATATACTTAAAACTTAGAGGGAAAGGAGTAGAGAATGGGTTCAAACTGAAGCTACCAGCAACTTAATATAGACAGCTATAGGCAGAAGATGTTTTTACAAACCTAATCATAACCAAAAATAAAAAACCAGTAATACATATGCAAAGAATAAAAAGAAAGGAATCTAAGTATATCACTAAAGAAAGCCAACAAACCATGAAAGAGAGTAAAAAAGGATCAGAGAAAAACTACTAAAACATAACCAATTGTTGTGAATGGACTAAACACTCCAATCAAAAGGAATAGAATGAGATAGTGGATAAAAACCCCAAAGCCATCTATACACAACCTACTGGAGACTCATTTCAAACCTAAAGACACCTGTAGATTAAAAGTGAGGGGATGGAGAAATATTTATCTTGAAAATGGATGTCAAAAGACAGCTGGGGATATGTTGGCTAACCGACCATAATGAAAAATTTTTAAAAATAAAATAAAGCAAAACACACGCACACACACACACACACACACACACAGGACAGCCAGGGTAGCAATACTTATATTGGAAAAACTAGATTTTAAAACAAAGACTGTAACAAGAGACAAAGAAGGACACTATATAATAATAAGAGGACAATCAAACAAAAAGATATAACAATTGTAAATATTTTTTTCACCCAACATAGCAGAACACAAATATATAAAATAGTTAATAACAAACATAAAGGAACTAATTCATACTAATACAATAATAGCAAGAGACGTTTAAACCGCATGTACATAAGTAGACAGATAATCCAAACAGAAAATGAACAAGCATACAATGGCTTTGAAAGACACACTGGAACAGACGGATTTAACAGATACGTTAAGAATGTTCCATCCTAAAACAGCACAATACAAATTCTTCCCTGATGCACATGAAACATTCACAAGAACAGGCCACATATTAGGCCACAAAAGAAGTCTCAACAAATTAAGAAATTTTGAAGTCATACTCTACATCTTTAACAACGACAACACTATCAAACTAGAAATTAACCATAAAAAGAAATCTGGAAAGAACACAAATACATGGAGGTTAAATAACATGCTACCAATGAATGGGTCAACCAAGAAATCAAAGAGGTGATAAAAAATTACATAGAAACAAATGATTATATGAATACAATGGATCGTGAATCTCTACATCAAAAACTAATGATGTACTGTATGGTGACTAACATAGCATAATAAAATTAAAAAATATAAATTAAAAAAAAGAAACAAATGAAAATGAAAACAAAACAATCCAAAATCTTTGGGATACATAAAAGTCAGTTCTAAAAGGGAATTTTATAGCAATAGAGGCCTACCTCAAAAAACGAGAAAAATCTCAAACAAGCTAACCTTACACCTAAAGGAGTTAGAAAAAGAAGAAACAAAACCTGAAGCCAGCAGAAGGAAGGAAATAATAAAGACTAAGGCAGAGAAGGAGCTAAGATGGCAGAGTAATAGGGCGCCTGGGTGGCTCAGTTGGTTAAGTGACTGCCTTCGGCTCAGGTCATGATCCTGGAGTCCCTGGATCGAGTCCTGCATCGGGCTCCCTGCTTGGCAGGGAGCCTGCTTCTCCCTCTGACCCTCCCCCCTCTCATGTGCTCTCTCTCTCATTCTGTCTGTCTCAAATAAATAAATAAAATCTTAAAAAAAAAAAAAGATGGCAGAGTAATATGAGGACCCTAGGCTTGCCTTATCCCTCAATAACAGGTCATTTTGAACACCCAAGAAATTGATCTGAGGACTGAGAGAAAAAGCCACACAACTAGAGGGAGAAGGCCACGTCATGGAAAGTAGGAGGTGCGAAGATGTGGTTTGGGGGAGAAACAGACCATAGATGCTGTGGAGGTGAGGGAGTCCTGAGGTGAGAGAGAGAACAGAGGGCACAAGGTATCGTAAAAGGAAAACACTTCCCCAAAGCCATTGACTGGGAAAATGAGAAGGGCTGGTTTTTTGTGAGTTTTCCCAACCAGCAGGGCTCAAAAACTGGAGATTTCAAGGTCCATGGTGTGGCTGGTATAGTCTTCAGGGTGCTGCAGTGTTCCTTAGAGAAAACAGGTAGGTAACCTGGGGGCAAAGGGTACAATCTGTAGATCACTTGAGACACACTGGGAGAGACAATGCCCCCTTCTTGGAGTGCATCTGACAGAGGTGCAGTTGCCTTTCCAGGAACAAAAGAGCCAGTGAGTGCCATTTCCCTACCCCACTCCTCAGCATAGTTGCAGAGACAACAGGTGAGGAAGGCTAACTGCACACTGGATCTTTAGTGTGCTTTGCTCCAAACCCCCTGCTCCTGTGCTTTCTTGGGTCAAACATGCATCAATAGCAGCATGGCGAGTCCCTCCCCCAGAAGACCAGCTCAAGTACCCAACACACCAGGTCCATAAAGTTTGGAGTTTTAAAACTCAGCCAGTCTGGGAGTTAAGATGGTGGAGAAGTGGGGGAACCCTGGGCTTTCCTAGACCTTTGAACACAGCTGTATTGAGATCAGATCACTTGGAACACCCAGGAAATCAATCTGACGACTAGGAGAAGGATCTCCACAGTTGGAGGGAGACAGCATGGCAGGTGTAAGGTGTGTGAAAATGAACTGAGGGAGAGAACAATCAGTTCCGTAGAGGGGAGGGAATGCTTTCCACAGAGAGAGAAAAGGGAGAGAAAGAGAGAGGGGTTGAGAGAGGGTGGCATCAGGTTCACACAAGACAAAAACCTCTCTGGACAATGACTGGGGAGCAAGGGGTACTGAGTGTCACAGGTTTTTTTGCAAACAGTGTGTGGAGCTCAAACTCTGAGGTTTTGGAAGTGCAGGACTTTTGCTGGAGTGGAGCTATGGTGTGCACACCTGTGGAAAGGAGGTTGCTGGCCCAGGAAGCACAAAGTGGTGTAGGGACCTCCTGGATTGTACTAGGAGAGAACGTTCCCCCTCCTGGAGTACATCTGGAAGAGAGTATAGTGCCTCTCCAAAGACAAAAGACACTGCAGGCACCAGAAAATGGCCTTTTATCAGCAGGGGACAGAGGCACATGCAGAGGATGGAAAACCGGGTTGCTGCTTCTCATAGTGCCACATCATTAGATTGTGTGCACAGTGCAGGCATGGGGCTGTTTTTCTGGGACATAGGAAACCAGACATAGCACAGTGAGGCTCTTCTCCAGAGGAGAGGAGTGGGTCCAAGTGGTGCCAGCTTCTTTAAGATTTGGAGTTTTAAATCTCAGCCACACTCCGAAGATAAAATGCAGCAGAGCTGTGGCACCCGGCATACTGACAGCACTCACTATTCTGTGAAGGCTTCTTCAACAGTGGGGTGTGTGAGATCCCCTATCCAGTGACAAGGGATTGGGGTGGAGCCATTTTCCCCCTCAAGACCAAAACAGTGAGATGTCAGAGAGCAATAGAGTGGCCCCAACTGGAGGCGTGTGCTGCTTACATCAAACACTGCCCCCCTATGCCTAGGAAGTGCATATTTACTGGGGCAGGACTGACTTTGAGCCAGGGTAGTGGGACTCTCCCCCAGAAGACCAGCACAGGCAGCACTCCATATGCACCAAGTCTAATGATCAGAGTGCTTCAAATAGTCACCTGCAGTTCTGGTGGAAATATGAGCAGGTTTTACTTTTATTTTTTCCCTTTTTTTCATTTCTTTGAACTCAGGTTTATAGTTTCTTCTTTCATTTTTTTTTCATTTCCTTTTCTCTTTTTTTTTGTATAAGGTTTATTTTTTTCCTTCCTCCCCCCCCCCCTTTTCCTTTTCTTTAGAATCAGGATTACAGTTTTTTGATTGTCTGGGTTTTCTCATTCCCTTCCCTTTTCTCTTTTTGTTGGATCAGCCTTTTTTCTTCTTTTTTTCTTTTTTTCTTTTCTGTAAGCTAGATTTAACAAATAAATCAAAGCACACCTAGTTAAAAGTCTAAACATTCCCCTCTGAAGAAAGGAGGAGCTCTGCAGAGGACCAATCAGTGGGAATGAGCTGCCAAAACTCAAAAGCAGAGTGCACAGTGTACACCAGAAACACTTCCTGAAGACCAGGCCATGTACAGTATATGACCTCTTTTAAATATAGCATTACCATGAGGTGCAGAAAACATAACAAGCTTTCAAAACATGCAAAAGACAGAAACTATTCCCAAATGAAAATATGGAGGAATTCTCCCCAAAAGAAAGGTAAGTAAAAAAATCACAGCCATGACTTTTCTCAAAACAGATATAAGCAAAATGTCTAAACAAGAATTTAGAACAACAGTCATAAGACAACTAGCCAGGCTTGAGAAAAGCATAGAAGACACCACAGAAAACCTTCCTGCAGAGATAAAAGACCTGAAAACTAGTCAGGCTGAAATAAAAAATGCTGTAACTGAGATGCAACACTGACTAGATATAATTACTAGGAGGACTGAAAAAGCAGAGGAGAAAATAGATGACACAGGAAATAAAATCATGTAAAACAATGAAGCTAAAAAGAGAGAAAATAAACTATTAGAACACAAAGGTTGATTTAGGGATATCAGCAATTCCATAAAGCAAAATATTATCCATATCATAAGAGTCACAGAAGAATAAAACTGGGAAAAAAGGATAGAAGGTTTATTTAAATAAATCGTAGGTGAGAACTTCCCTAATCTGGGTAAAAAAACAGGCATTCAAGTCCAAAAGTCACAGAGAACTCCCCCAAAAATCAACAAAAGTAGGTCAACACCATAACATAGTGAAACTTGCAAAATACAAACATAAGGAGAGAATTCTGAAAGCAGCTAGGCAACACAGCTCCTCAACCTGTAAGGGTAGACTCAACGTTCACAGCAGACCTTTCCACTGAAACATGGCAGGCCAGGGAGGAAGGGAAGGGAATATTCAACATGCTGAATGGGAAAAATATGCAACTAAGAATAATTTATCCAGCATGACTTCATTCAGAATAAGAAAAGAATTAAAGGGCGCCTGGGTGGCTCAGATGGTTAAGCTTCTGCCTTCGGCTCAGGTCATGATCTCAGGGTCCTGGGATCGAGTCCCGCATTGGGCTCCCTGCTCCTTGGTAGCCTGCTTCTCCCTCTGCCTTTCTCTCTTGCTCTGTCTCGCATGAATAAATAAATAAAATCTTAAAAAAATAAGAATAGAAAAGAAAGAGTTTACGAGACAAACAAAAACTAAAGGAGTTAGTGAACACTGAAACACCTCTGCAAGAAATATTAAAGAGAACTGATTGAGCAGAAAGACCAAAAGCAACAAGGACTAGGAAGGAACAGAGACAATGTTCAGGAACAGTGACTTTACAAGTATACAATGACGCTAAATTCATTCCTATCAATAATTACTCTGTAAATGGAATTAATGCTCCACTCAAAACTCATAGGGTATCAGAATGGATAAAAACAAAAAACAAAAAACAACAACAAAAAAAAACAAGACCCAGTGATATACTCCTTACAAAAGACTCATTTTAGACCCAAAGTCACCTCCAATTTGAAACTGAGGGGGTGGAGAACCATTTAACATACCAATGGACATCAAAAGAAAACTGGAGTAAACATACTTATATCAAACTAGACTTTAAAACAAAGACTGTAATAAGAGATGAAGGACACTATATAATAAGAAAAATGTCTACCCATCAAGAACATCTAATAGTTGTAAATCTTTATGACCCTAACTTGGGAGCAGCCAAATACAGAAATCATTTAATAACAAACTTAAAGAAACTCATTGAGAAAAATATAATAATAGCATGGGACTTTAACAACTCAGTCATAGCAATATACAATTATCTAAGCAGAAGATCAATGAGGAAACAAGGACTTTGAATGACACACTAGAACAGAAGGACTTCCCAGGTATATTCACAACATTTCACCCTAAAATATCAAAATACACATCCTTTTTGAGTGCACCTGGAACATTCTCCAGAATAGATCACATACTGGGTCACAAATCAGTGCTCAACCACTACAAAAAGATTGAGATCATACCAAGCATATTTTCAGATGACAATGATATGAAAACTGAAATCAAACACAAGAGAGAATTTGGAAAGACCACAAATACATGTAGTGAAAGAACATCCTACTGAAGCATGAATGGGTTAACAAGGAAATTAAAGAAAATATTTAAAAACACATAGAAGCAAATGAAAATGATAACACGACAGTACAAAACCTTTGGGATGCAGCAAAGGCAGTCCTAAGAAAAAAATATATAGCAATACAGGCCTTCATCAAGAAGCAAGAAAAGTCTCAAATACACATCCTAACCTTACACCTAAAGGAGCAGGAAAAAGAACAGCAAATAAAGCCTAAATCCAGCAGGAGAAGGGAAATAGAAAAATATAGAGCAAAACTGAATGATTCAAAAATTAAAAAAAAAAGGAAAACAGGTAAATAAAACTAGGAGGTGGTTCTTTGAAACAATTAACAAAATTGATAAACCTCCAGCCAGACTTCTCAAAAAGAAAAAGGACCCAAATAAAATCATGAATGAAACAGGAGAGACAACAACCAACACCGAGAAATACAAACAATTAGAATATTTGCCAACAAATTAGGCAATCTGGAAAAAAATGGATAAATTCCTAGAAACGTATAAACTACCAAAACTAAATCAGGAATAAACGGAAAATCTCAACAGACTGATAAAGAGCAAGGAAATTGAATCTGTAATCAAAAATCTTCCAACAAACAAGACTCCAGGGCTGGATGGCTTCCCAGGGGAATTCCACCAAACATTTAGAGAAGAATTAATATCAATTCTTCTGAAACTGTTCCAAAACACAGAAATGGAAGGGAAAATTCCAAACTCATACTCTAAGGCCAGCATTACCTTGATTCCAAAACCAGACAAGGACCACACTAAAAAGGGGAATTACAGACTAATATTCCTGATGAACATGGATGCAAAAATTCTTCTTAAGTTACTAGCTAATCAAATCCAACAGTAAATTAAAAGGATTACTCACCACAACCAAGCGAGATTTATTCCTGGGCTACAGAGATGGTTTAATATCCACAAATCAATCAATGTGATACACCACATTAAAAAAAAGGGATAAAAACCATATGATCCTCTCAATAGATGCAGAAAAACCATTTGACAAAATACAGCATCCTTTCTTCATAAATGCTTCAACTAACTAGGGACAGAAGAAGCACACCTCAACATTAAAAAGGCCATATATGAAAGACCCACACCTAAGATCATCCTCAATGGGGAAAAACTGAGAGCTTTTCTTTTCCCCTAAGGTCAGGAACACAAGGATGTCCACTCTCACCACTGTTGTTTCACACATTACTGGACATCCTAACTTTAGGAATCAGGAAACAAAAATAAAGAAAAGGTATCTAAATTGGCAACGAAGAAGTCAAACTTTCACTACTAGCAGATGACGTGATACTCTATGTAGAAAACCTGAAAGACTCCACAAAAAAATTGTTAGAACTCAGAGGAGTTCAGCAAAGTTTGAGGATATAAAATCAATGCATAGAAGTCTGTTGCATTTCTTTCTTTTTAATTTTTTATTGTTATGTTAATCACCATACATTACAACATTAGTTTTTGATGTAGTGTTCCATGATTCATTGTTTGTGTATAACACCCAGTGCTCCATGAAGAGCATGCCTTCTTTAATACCCATCACCAGGCTAACCCATCCTCCCACCCCCCTCCCCTCTTGAACCCTCAGTTTGTTTTTCAGAGATCATCGTCTCTCATGGTTCATCTCCCCCTTTGATTCCCCCTTTCATTCTTCCCCTCCTGCTATCTATTTTTTCTAACATATATTGTATTATTTGTTTCACAGGTACAGAACTGTGATTCAACAGTCTTACGCAATTCACAGCACTCACCACAGCACATACCATCCCCAATATCTATCACCCAGCTACCCCATCCCTCCCACACCCCACCACTCCAGCAATCCTCAGTTTGTTTCCTGAGATTAAAAATTCCTCATATCAGTGAGGTCATATGATACATATCTTTCTCTGATTGACTTATTTCACCCAGCATAATACCCTCCACTTCCATCCACGTCGTTGCAAATGGCAAGATCTCATTCCTTTTGATGGCTGCATAATATTCCGTTGTATATATATGCCACATCTTCTTTATCCATTCATCTGCCGATGGACATCTTGGCTCTTTCCACAGTTTGGCTATTGTGGACATTGCTGTTATAAACATCGGGGTGCATGTACCCTTCGGATCCCTACATTTGTATCTTTGGGGTAAATACCCAGTAGTGCAATTGCTGGATCATATGGTAGCTCTATTTTCAACTTTTTGAGGAACCTCCATACTGTTTTCCAGAGTGGCTGCACCAGCTTGCATTCCGACCAACAGTGTAGGAGGGTTCCCCTTTCTCTGCATCCCCGCCAACATCTGTCGTTTCCTGACTTGTTAATTTTAGCCATTCTGACTGGTGTGAGGTGATATCTCATTGAGGTTTTGATTTGGATTTCCCTGATACTGAGCGATGTTGAGCACTTTTTCATGTGTCTGTTGGCCATTTGGATATCTTCTTTGGAAAAATGTCTGTTCATGACTTCTGCCCATTTCTTGATTGGATCATTTGTTCTTTGGGTGTTGAGCTTAAGAAGTTCTTTATAGATTTTTGATACTAGCCCTTTATCTGATGTCATTTGCAAATATCTTCTCCCATTCTGTCGGTTGTCTTTTGGTTTTATTGACTGTTTCTTCTGCTGTGCAAAAGCTTTTTATCTTGATGAAGTCACAAGAGTTCATTTTTGCCCTTGCTTCCCTTGCTTTGGTGATGTTTCTAGGAAGAAGTTGCTGCAACTGAAGTCAAAGAGGTTGCTGCCTGTGTTCTCCTCTAGGATTTTGATGGACTCCCGTCTCACAATTACAGCTTTCACCCATTTGGAGTCTATTTTTGTGTGTGGTGTAAGGAAATGGTCCAGTTTCATTCTTCTGCATGTGGCTATCCAATTTTCCCAACACCATTTGTTGAAGAGACTGTCTTTCTTCCATTGGACATTCTTTCCTGCTTTGTCGAAGATTAGTTGACCATAGAGTTGAGGGTCCATTTCTGGGCTCTCTATTCTGTTCCATTGATCTATGTGTCTGTTTTTGTGCCAGTATCATGCTGTCTTGATGATGACAGTTTTATAATAGAGCTGGAAGTCCAGAAATGTGCTGCCGCTAGCTTTGCTTTTCTTCTTCAATATTCCTCTGACTGTTTGGGGTCTTTTTAGTTCCATAAAAATTTTAGGATTATTTGTTCCATTTCTTTGAAAAAAGTGGATGTTATTTTGATGGGGATTGCATTAAATGTGTAGATTGCTCTAGGTAGCATTGACATCTTCACAATATTTCTTCTTCCAATCCATGAGCATGGAATGTTTTTCCATTTCTTTGTGTCTTCCTCAATTTGTTTCATGAGTATTTTATAGTATTCTGAGTACAGATTCTTTGCCCCTTTGTTGAGATTTATTCTTAGGTATCTTGTGGTTTTGGGTGCAATAGTAAATGGGATCGACTCCTTGATTTCTCTTTCTTCTGTCTTGTTGTTGGTGTATAGGAATGCCACGGATTTCTGTGCATTGATTTTATATCCTGCCACTTGACTGAATTCCCCTATGAGTTCTAGCAGTTTTGGGGTGGAGTCTTTTGGGTTTTCCACATAAAGTATCATATCTGCAAACAGTGAGAGTTTCACTTCTTTGCTGATTTGGATGCCTTTTATTTATTTTTGTTGTCTGATTGCTGTGTATAGGACATCTAATACTATGTTGAATAGCAGTGGTGATAGTGGACATCACTGCCGTGTTCCTGACCTGAGGGGAAAGCTCTCAGTTTTTCCCCATTGAGAATGATATTCGCTGTGGGTTTTTCATAGATGGCTTTCATGATATTGAGGTATGTACCCTCTAAACCCAATACTCTGACTGGTTTTGATCAAGAAAGGATGCTATACTTTGTCAAATGCTTTTTCTGCATCTATTGAGAAGATCATATGATTCTTGTTCTTTCTTTTGTTAATGTATTGTATCACATTGATTTGTGGATGTTGAACCAACCTTGCAGCCCAGGGATAAATCCCACTTGGTCGTGGTGAATAATCCTTTTAATGGACTGTTGGATCCTATTGGCTAGCATTTTGGTGAGAATTTTTGCATCCACGTTCATCAAGGATATTGGTCTGTAATTCTCCTTTTTGATGGGGTCTTTCTCTGGTTTGGGGATCAAGGTAATGGTGGCCTCATAAAACGAGTTTGGAAGTTTTCCTTCCATTTCTATTTTCTGGAACAGTTTCAGAAGAATAGGTATTAATTCTTCTTGAAATGCGTGGTAGAATTCCCTTGAGAAGCCATCTGGCCCTGGGCTTTTGTTTGTTGGGAGATTTTTGATGACTGCTTCAATTTCCTTAGTGGTTATAGGTCTGTTCAGGTTTTCTATTTCTTCCTGGTTCAGTTTTGGTAGTTGATACAACTCTAGGAATGAATCCATTTCTTCCAGGTTATTTAATTTGCTGGTATATAATTGCTCATAATATGTTCTTATTATTGTTTGTATTTCTTTGGTGTTGGTTGTGATCTCTCCTCTTTCATTCATGATTTTGTTGATTTGGGTCATTTCTCTTTTCTTTCTTATAAGTCTGGCCAGGGGTTTATCAATCTTATTAATTCTTTCAAAGAACCAACTCCTAGTTTTGTTGATCTGTTCTACTGATTTTTTGGTTTCTATTTCATTGATTTCCGCTCTGATCTTTATTATTTCTCTTCTCCTGCTGGATTTAGGCTTTATTTGCTTTTCTTTCTCCAGCTCCTTTAGGTGTAGGGTTAGGTTGTGTACTTGAGACCTTTCTTGTTTCTTGAGAAAGGCTTGTATTGCTCTATACTTTCCTCTTAGGACTGCCTTTGCTGCATCCCAAAGATATTGAACAGTTGTGTTTTCATTTTCATTGGTTTCCATGAAGTTTTTTAATTCTTCTTTAATTTCCTGGTTGACTCATTCATTCTTTAGTAGGATGATTTTTAGCCTCCATGTATTTGAGTTCTTTCTGACTTTCCTCTTGTGATTGAGTTCTAGTTTCAAAGCACTGTGGTCTGAAAATATGCATGGAATGATCCCAATCTTTTGGTACCAGTTGGTACCTGATTTGTGACCTAGGATGTGATCTATTCTGGAGAATGTTCCATGGGCACTAGAGAAGAATGTGTATTCCGTTGCTTTGGGATGGAATGTTCTGAATATATCTCTGAAGTCCATTTGGTCTAGTGTGTCATTTAAAGACTATATTTCCTTGTTGATCTTTTGCTTAGATGATCTCTCCATTTCAGTGAGGGGAGTTTTAAAGTCCTCCACTATTACTGTATTGTTGTCGATGTGTTTCTTTGTTTTTATTATTAATTGGCTTAATATAATTGGCTGCTCCCATGTTAGGGGCATAGATATTTACAATTGTTAGATCTTCTGGTTGGATAGACCCTTTAAGTAAGATACAATGTCTTTCCTCATCTCTTATTACAGTCTTTGGTTGAAAGTCTAATTTGTCTGATATAAGGATTGCCACCCCAGCTTTCTTTTGGTGTCCATTAGCATGGTAAATTGTTTCCCACTCCCTCACTTTCAATCTAAGGGTGTCTTTGGGTCTAAAATGAGTCTCTTGCAGACAGCATATCGATGGGTCTTGTTTTTTTATCCAATCTGATAGCATGTGTCTTTTGATTGGGGCATTTAGCCCATTTACATTCAGGGTAACTATTGAAAGATATAAAGTTAGTGCCATTGTATTGCCTGTAAGGTGACTGTTACTGTATATTGTCTGTGTTCCTTTCAGGTCTATGTTGCTTTTAGGCTCTCTCTTTGCTTAGACGACCCCTTCCAGTATTCTTGTAGGGCTGGTTTCGTGTTTGCAAATTCCTTTAGTTTTTGTTTGCCCTGGAAGCTTTTTATCTCTCCTTCTATTTTCAATGACAGCCTAGCTGGATAGAGTATTCTTGGCTGCATATTTTTTCTCATTTAGTGCTCTGAATATATCCTGCCAGTCCTTTCTGGCCTGCCAGGTCTCTGTGGATAGCTCTGTTGCCAATCTATTATTTTTACCATTGTAGGTTACATATCTCCTCCCAAGCTGCTTTCAGGATTTTCTCTTTATCTCTGGGACTCGTATGTTTTACTATTAGATGTCAGGGTGTTGACCTATTTTTATTGATTTTGAGAGGGGTTCTCTGTGCTTCCTGGATTTTGATGCCTGTTTCCTTCCCCAAATTAGGGAAGTTCTCTGCTATAATTTGCTCCATTATACCTTCTGCCCCTCTCTCTCTTTCTTCTTCTGGGATCCCAATTATTCTAATGTTGTTTTGTCTTATGCTATCGCTTTTCTCTCGAATTCTGCCCTCGTGATCCAGTAGTTGTTTATCTCTCTTTTTCTCAGATTCTTCATTTTCCATCATTTGGTCTTCTACATCACTGATTCTCTCTTCTGCCTCATTTATCCTAGCAGTTACTGCCCCCATTTTTTATTGCACCTCATTAATAGCCTTTTTGATTTGGACTTGCTTAGATTTTAGTTCTTTTATTTCTCCAGAAAGCGTTTCTCTAATAACTTTGATGCTTCTTTCAAGCCCAGCTAGTATCTTTAAAATCATCATTCTGAACTCTAGGTCTGACATCATACTAATGTCCATATTGAGTAGGTCCCTGGCAGATGGTACTGCCTCTTGTTCTTTTTGTTGAGGTGAATTTTTCCGTCTTGTCATTTTGTCCAGAGAAGAAGAGATGAATGAGAGAACAAAATGCTAACAGGGTAAGAACGTCCCCAGAAAATATACTCTAAACAAATCAGAAAAGACTTGAAATCAGGAGAAAAGAAAGGGAAAAAAAAAATAAATAACAAAAACAGAACAAAAAAAAGAAAAAAAAAGAATATGATCAAATATGATCAGGCTGGGGCATAGATCAGTGTCACACACTAGATTTTGGGTGTATTTTGGTCCGTTAGAAGAAAGTGCCTCCAAAATTTTAAAGAAAGAAAAACAGATATGTACAAAAATAAGGGGAAATACGATGAATGGATGGAATATAACTGTAAAGATTAAAATTATAAAAACATTTTATAAAAGAAATTGATAAAATAAGAAGTTGTTTGAAAAAAGAAAGAGGAGGATTTAAAAAAAAAAAAAAAGGAAAAAAAGGGAGAGAATGTGATCAGACAGGAGACTAGAACAAAGCCATACACTAGAGATTTAGGGTATATTTTGATCTATTAGAAGAAACTGTATCTCAAAATTTTAAAGAGAGAACAACTTATATATATACACCAAAAATAAGGGTTACTACTCTGACGGGATAGAATATGACTCTAAATATGAAAAATAAAAATGTTTTTTAAAAAATAGATTGATAAGATGTTGGTTGAAAAGGGGAAAAAGAAAAATTTAAAAAAAAAGACAGTTAAAAAAATTTAACTTTGAAAGACTAAAGAATCATGGTAAAAAAGCCATGGATTCTATGTGCAGTATCCTCCTAGCTCTGGAGTTCTGCCATGATCATTGATCAGTAAACTTGGTCTTGGCTGGCTATTCTTGCTGATCTTCTGGGGGAGGGGCCTGTTGCTGTGGTCCCCTAATGTCTTTCCCGGAGGCAGAATTGCCCCACCCTTGCTGGTCCCGGCTAAGTAATCTGCTTGGGTTTGCTCTTGGGAGCCTTTGTTCCCTGCAAGCTTTCGGTACAGCTTTGAAGGACAAGAGTGAAAATGGCAGCCTCCCAATCTCTGCCCAGGAGGAGCCAAGAACTCGGGGCCCCACTCCTCAGTGAGCCCCCAGAGAAAAGCAATCAATCACTCCCATCTCCCCAGTCTCCAGCCGCACTCCGTGCTCACCTGGCCTGTGACCGAATGTTTCTATCTCTGGCACCCGACTCGGCATGGAGTCTCCAAACCCAGCAGATCCCTGCAGTGCACACCCACGCCACTCTTCCCAGAGGAGGAAGGGGAGTCTCCCTGGATCTGCCGCTTGTTGGGTCCCTGATGGAAGAGCAGTGGCCCGACTGTGCCAGGGATCATGGTTTATGGCAACCCCAAGCTGAGAGCCCACTCCTCACCTCCATCTCTGCACCCTGTTTCCCCGCTCCAATACCAGGGAGCTCTGCCATACTCAGTCACCCCTGGTTTTTCTGTGACCCCGAGGGTCCTGAGACCACACTGCCCCGCGAGTGTTCCACCCCCCACTTAGCCACTGGAGCGACGTCCCTCAGCGGAGCCAACTTCTAAAGGTTCTGATTTTTGTGCTCCATGGCTCTATCAGTTGCCAGAAGCGGCCGACGGAGGCCCCCTCCCCCGACGTCTATCCTCCCGAATATCACCTCGGATTCACTTCTCCGCACGTCCTACCTTCCAGAATGTGGTCGCTTTTCTGTTCAGAGAGTTGTTGCTATTCTTTTCTTCGATCTCCTGTTGAGTTCGTAGATGTTCAGAATGGTTTGATTCCTATACAGCTGAATTCCTGAGACCAGATGAAATCCAGGTCTCCTACTCCTCTGCCGTCTTGCTCTCCCCCAAGTCTGCTGCATTTCTATACACCACTATGAATAAGCAGAAATAGAAATCAAGAAATGGATCACATTTACAATTGCATCAAAAACTATAAGATACCTAGGAATAAACCAAACCAATGATGTAAAAGATCTGTAATCTGAACACTATAGAACACTTATGAAAGAAATTGAGGAAAACACAAAGAAATAGATAAACATTCCATGTTCATGAATTGGAAGAACAACTATTGTTGAAATCTCTACACTACACAAAGCAATCTATTCATTTAATGCAATCCGTCTTAAAATACCACCAGCATTTTTCACAGAGGTAGAACAAACAATCCTAACATTTCAATGGACAACAAAGGACACCGAATACCCAAAGCAATCTTGAAAAAGAGTAGCAAAGGGCGCCTGGGTGGCTCAGTTGGTTAAGCAACTGCCTTCAGCTCAGGTCATGATCCTGGAGTCACTGGATTGAGTCCCGCATCAGGCTCCCTGCTCAGCGAGGAGCCTGCTTCTCCCTCTAACCCTCCCCCCCCCCATTTACTCTGTCTCTCTCTCTCATTCTCGCTCTCTCAAATAAATAAATAAATCTTAAAAAAAAAAAGCTTTAAAAAAGAAAAAAAAGAGTAGCAAAGCCAGAGGCATTACAATTCTGGACTTCGAGGTATATTACAAAGCTGTAGTCATCAAGACAATATGCTATTGGCACAAAAGCAGACACATTGATGAGTGATACAAAATTGAAAACATAGATATGGATCCAAAACTCTATGGTCAAATAATCTTCATCAAAGTAGGAAAAAAAATATCCACTAGAAAAAATATAATCTCTTCAACAAACGGTGTTCCTTCTGCAACAAATGCAGAAGAATTAAACGGGACCACTGTCTTACACCATTCACAAAAATAGATTCGAAATGCATGGAAGACATAAATGTGCAACAGGAAACAATGAAACCCCCAAAGCAGAAGACGGCAACAACCTCTTTGACCTGAGCCACAGAAGTTTCTTTTTTTATTTTCTAAATTTTATTATGTTATGTTAGTCACCATACATCAATAGTTTTTGATGTAGTAATCCACAATCCATTGTTTGCATATAACACCCAGTGCTCCATGCAGTACGTGCCCTACCTAATACCCATCACTGGGCTAACCAATCACCCCTCCCCTCTAAAACCCCCTTTGTTTCTCAGGTCCATAGTCTCTCATGGTACATCTCTCCGTCCAATACCTCCCCATTTTTCCCTTCCTTCTCCTAATGTCCTCCATGATATTCCTTATGTTCCACAAATAAGTGAAACCATATGATAATTGACTTTCTCTGCTTGACTCATTTCACTTAGCATTATCTCCTCCAGTCCCATCTATGTTGATTTAAAAGTTGGGTATTCATCTTTTCTGATGGCTGAGTAATATTCCATTGTATATATGGACCACATCTTCTTTATCCATTCATCTGTTGAAGGGCATCTCGGCTCTTTCCACAATTTGGCTATTGTGGACATTGCTGCTATGAACATTGGGGTGCATATGGCCCTTCTTTTCACTACATCTGTGTCTTTGGGGTAAACACCCAGGAGTGCAATTGCTGGGTCATAGGCTAGCTCAATTTTTAAATTTTTGAGGAACCTCCACACTGTTTTCCAAAGTGGCTGTACCAACTTGCATTCCCACCAACAGTGTAAGAGGGTTCCCCTTTATCCACAACCTCTCCAACATTTGTTGTTTCTTTCCCTGTCCATTTTTGCCATTCTAACTGGTGTAAGGTGGTATCTCAGTTTGGTTTTGATTTGGATTTGCCTGATGGCTAATGATGATAAACATTTTTTCATGTGCCTGTAAGCCATTTGTATGTCTTCTTCAGAGAGGTGTCTGTTCATGACTTCTGCCCACTTTTTGACTTGATTATTTGTTTTTGGGGTGTTGAGTTTGAGAATTTCTTTATAGATTTTGGATACCAGCCCTTTATCTGTAGTGCCATTTACAAATATCTTCTCCCATTCTGTGGGTTGCCTCTTTGTTTTGTTGACTGTTTCCTTTGCTGAGCAGAGGCTTTTTATCTTGATGAATTCCCAAAAGTTCATTTTTGCTTTTGTTTCACTAGCTTTTGGAGATATATCTTGAAAGAAGTTGCTGTGGGCGATGTCAAAGAGGTTACTGCCTATGTTCTCCTCTAGGATTTGGATGGATTCCTGTCTCACATTGAGGTCTTTCATCCACTTTGAGTTTATCTTTGTGAATGGTGTTAGAGAATAGTTGAGTTTCATTCTTCTGCATGTGGCTGTCCAATTTTCCCAGCACCATTTATTGAAGAGACTGTCTTTTTTCCATTGCATGTTTTTTCTTGCTTTGTCAAAGATTATATGACCATAGAGTTGAGGATACATATCTGGGTTCTCTATTCTGTTCCATTGGTCTGTATGTCTGTTTTCGTGCCAGTACCATACTGTCTTGGTGATCACAGTTTTGTAATATAGCTTGAAATCAGTCAACGTGATGCCCCCAGCTTTGTTTTTCTTTTTCAACATCTCCTCGGCGATTCGGGGTCTTTTCTGATTCCATACAAATTTCAGGATTGTTTGTTCCAGCACTTTGAAAAATGTCATTGGAATTTTGATCAGGATGACATGGAAGATATAGATTGCTCTGGGTAGCATAGACATTTTAACAATGTTTATTCTTCCGATCCATGAGCATGAAATATTTTTCCATCTTTTTGTGTCTTCTTCAATTTCTTTCATGAGTGTTTTGTAGTTCCTAGAGTATAGATCCTTTACCTCTTTGGTTAGGTTTATTCCGAGGTATCTTATGGTTTTTGGTGCTATTGTAAATGGAATCGTTTCTCTAATTTCTCTTTCTACAGTTGCATTGTTAGTGTATAAGAAAGCAACTGATTTCTGTGCATTGATTTTGTATCCTGCCACATTACTGAATTGCTGTATGAGTTCTAGTAATTTGGGGGTGGAGTCTTTTGGGTTTTCTACATAAAGTATCATGTCGTCTGCGAAAAGAGAGAGTTTGACTTCTTCTTTGCCAATTTGAATACCTTCTATTTCTTTTTGTTGTCTGATTGCTGTTGCTAGGACATCTAGTACTATATTGAACAACAGTGGTGAGAGTGGGCACCCTTGACGTGTTCCTGATCTTAAGGGAAAGGCTCTCAGCTTTTCCCCATTGAGGATGATGTTCACTGTGGGTTTTTAATAGATGGATTTTATGAGCTTGAGGAATGTTCCCTCTATCCCTATACTCTGGAGAGTTTTAATCAGGAAAGGATGTTGTATTTTGTCAAATGCTTTTTTTGCATCAATTGAGAGGATCATATGGTTCTTCTCCCTCCTCTTATTAATGTGTTCTATCACACTGATTGATTTGCGAATGTTGAACCACCCTTGCATCCCGGGGATAAATCCCATTTGGTCGTGGTGGATGATCCTTTTAATGTATTGTTGGATCCTATTAGCTACGATTTTGTTGAGGATTTTGGAAGCCATATTCATCAGGGATATTGGTCTGAAATTCTCCTTTTTGATGGGGTCTTTCCCTGGTTTGGGGATTAAGGTAATGCTGGCCTCATAGAATGAGTTTGGAAGTTTTCCTTCTGCTTCTATTTTTTGAAACAGCGTCAGTCGAATAGGTATTATTTCTTCTTTGAATGTTTGGTAGAATTCCCCAGGGAATCCATCAGGCACTGGACTCTTGTTTTTTGGGAGGTTTTGGATCACTGCTTCAATCTCGTTACTGTTTATTGGCCTATTCAGGTTGTCAATTTCTTCCTGTTTCAGTCTTGGCAGCTTATAGGTTTCCAGGAAGGCCTCCATTTCAACCAGATTGCTCAGTTAATTGGCATAGAGTTGTTGATAATAATTTTTTATTAGATTTTTTCATTTGAGAGAGAGAGAATGAGAGAGAGAGCACATGAGAGGGGAGAGGGTCAGAGGGAGAAGCAGACTCCCTGCCGAGCAGGGACCCCGATGCGGGACTCGATCCAGGGGCTCCGGGATCATGACCTGAGCCAAAGGCAGTCGCTTAACCAACTGAGACACCCAGGCGCCCGTTGATAATAATTTTTAATAATTGTTTCTATTTCCTTGGTGTTAGTCATGATCTCTCCTCTCTCATTCATAATTTTATTAATTTGGGTCCCTTCTCTTTTCTTTTGGATAAGTCTGGCCAGTGGTTTGTCAATCTTATTAATTCTTTCAAAGAACCAACTTCTAGTTTCGTTGATCTGATCTACTGTGTTTCTGGTTTCTAATTCATTGATTTCTGCTCTAATTTTAATTATTTCTCTCCTAATGTGTGGCTTAGGTGTCACTTCTTGCTTTTTCTCTAGTTCTTTAAGGTGTAGAGTTAGTTGGTGCATTCGGGATTTTTCTATTTTTTTGAGTGAGGCTTGGATGGTTAAGTATTTCCCCCTTAGGACCCCCTTTGCAGTATGCCATAGGTTTTGGACCGATGTGTTTTCATTCTCATTGATTTGCATGAATTGTTTAAGTTCTTCTTTGATTTCTTGGTTGACTCCAACATTCTGGAGCAGAGGTCTTTAGCTTCCAAGTGTTTGAATTTCTGCCAAATTTTTTTATTGAGTTCCAGTTTTAGAGCATTGTGGTATGAGAATATGCAGGGAATAATGTCAATCTTTTGGTATCAGTTGAGACCTGATTTGTGACCCAGTATGTGGTCTATTCTGGAGAAAGTTCCATGCATGCTCGAGAAAATAAATATTCTGTTGTTTTAGGGTGGGATGTTCTGTATATATATATGAGGTCCATCTGGTCCAATGTATCATTCAAAGCTCTTGTTTCCTTGTTGATTTTCTGCTAAGATGATCTGTCCATTGCTGAGAGTGGAGTATTGAGTTCTCCTACAATTAACGTATTGTTATCAATATGAGTCTTTATTTGGGTTGACAGTTGGCTTATGTAGATGGCTGTTCCCATATTGGGGGCATAGATATTTACAATTGTTAGATCTTCTTGTTGGTTAGAACTTTTAAGAATGATATAGTATCCTTCTGTGCCTAATTACAGACTTTAGTTTAAAATCTAATTTGTCTAATATAAGAATTGCTCCCCCAGCTTTCTTTTGAGGTACGCTGGCATGAAAGATGGATCTCCATCCCTTTACTTTCAGTCTGGATGTATCTTTAGGTTCAAAATGAGTCTCTTGTAGGCAGCATATGGATGGGTCCTGTCTTTTTATCCAATCCACAACCCTGTACTGTTTTATGGGAGCATTTAGGCCAATCACATTGAGAGTGATTATTGAAAGATATGGATTAATTGTCATCATGTTGCCTGTGAAGACGTTTTTATAGATTGTCCCTGTAAATTTATGTTGTATATCACTCTTGGGTTCTTTCTCCTTTTAGAGAACACCCCTTATTATTTCTTGCACAGCCAGCTTAGTGGTCACATATTCTTTCAGTATCTGTCAGTCGTGGAAGCTCTGCATCTCTCCATCCATTCTAAATGAAAGCCTTGCCAGATAAAGTATTCTTGGCTGCATGTTCTTCTCATTTAGTACTCTGAATATGTCTTGCCAGGCCTTTCTGGCTTGCCAGGTCTCTCTGGATAGGATGTTATTCTGATGTTCCTCCCTCTGTATGTAAGGAATCTCTTCCCCCTAACTGCCCATAAAATGGTTGCCTTGGTTCTAAGATTTGCAAGTTTTACTATTACATGCTGGGCTGTTGGCCTGTTTTCCTTGATCTTAGGAGGGGTCCTCTCTGGCTCTAGGACGCAAATGTTTGTTTCATTCCCTAGATTAGAGAAGTTCTCAGCTACAATTTGCTCAAATACATCTTCTAGTCTTCTCTGTCTCTCCACTCCCTCTGGGATTCCAATTATTCTAACATTGGAACGCTTCATGGTGTCACTTATTTCTCTGATTTGATTTTCATGGATTGAGTTGTTTTTCCCTGGCCTCTTCTTTTCCCTTTTTATCTATTATATTGTTTTCCAGGTCACTTATTCGTTCTTCTGCCTCACATACCCTAGCTGTTAGAATATCTAGATTAGATTGGATCTCATTGATAGCATTATTAGTTCTGCCAATTCAGCTTTCATTTCTGCCCTTAGAACCTCTATGTTGCCATTAATTGATTTCTCCATTCTAGCCATTGTCTTCACAATTGCTACCCTGAATTCCATCTCCGACATCTTGGTTATATATGCATCCATTTGTAAATCTGCAGCATAAGTCATAATCTCTGAGTCTTTTCTATTTGGGGGTTTCCTCTTACTAGTCATTCTGTGGATGGGTGTTTGAGGGTATGTATAGAGTCCAAATTATTGACCAGAACCCAAGCAAATGCCCCTGTTTTCTAAGGACCTTAGGGTTGCTGGCCTCTTGTTTTCCCAGCCTGTCTTCTGGGGGAGGGGCCTGCCACACTGTTACTTAGGCAACCCTGTTTGGTCCGAGTTGCCTTGCCCCCCTGTGGCAGGGGATGGGCTCAGCAGGAATCAGTTTTGGGGGCTTTTGTTCTCTGGCAGCTTTCCCTGGTGGCTTTCTGCATCTCTTCCACGAGTCAGAGCAGAAGAGACCGTTTCCAACCCTCTGCCTCAGAGCAGATAGAATGCAGTCTGTTCTTCAGTGAGCTCTCCCGGACATACTGTCTCCATTTCTGTCCGTGCTGGTATAAACTGCAGTGTCCTGGGTTATGCACCCCTACGCAGCACCCCAGTCCTCACTTCCAGATCGGGCCACGTCTCTGCCCTTTGTGCTTCTAAAACTGCCAGCCGCCCCCAGTTTGCCTGCGTGACCCCGCCGCTCCAGGTTTCCATCCCTGGGGCTGCCCCAAAGTCCTTTCCCCGCTGCTACTGGTCTGTGAGTCTGTGCCCCATCCCCAATGCACGAGGCTTTCGCTCATCAGTGGTGTAGGATCCCCATGGCCAGGCACCCTCCCCCTGCCATTTATCCTACAATATCTGCCTGCGGAATCAGGGCTCTCCACTTCATACCTCAAAACCAACCACCTGCAATATTCTGCTTATAGAGATCCAGATCTACTTACATTTCAGGCTGGTTTTGTGGGTGCTCAGAGTGGTCTGGTAGCTATCCAGCTCAATTCCAGGGACCAGTTGAAATTCGGTCAGCTAGTCCTCTGCCATCTTTCCTTCCACCCCCACCATAATGCTTTAAAACTGGAACTCAATCACAAGAATGAATTTGGCAGAAATTCAAACACTTGTAGGCTAAAGACCATGCTCCTCAAGAATGTCTGGGCCAACCTGGAAATCAAAGAACTTAAGCAGTTCATGGAAATCAATGAGAATGAAAACACATCAGTCCAAAACCTATAGGATACTGCAAAGGCAGTCCTAAGGGGGAAATACATAGCCATCCAAGCCTCACTCAAAAAAATAGAAAAATCCCGAATGCACCAACTAACTCTACACCTTAAAGAACTAGAGAAAAAGCAACAAACAATGCCTAAGCCATGCATTAGAAGAGAAATAATTCAGATTAGAGCAGAGATTAATTAGAAACCAGAAACACAGTAGATCAGATCAATGAAACTAGAAGTTGGTTCTTTGAATTAATAAGATCGATAAACCACTGGCCAGACTTATCCAAAAGAAAAGAGAAGGGACCTAAATTAATAAAATTAGGAATGAAATGGGAGATATCACGAGTAACACCAAGAAAATAGAAACAATTATTAGAAATTATTATCAACATCTATATGCCAACAAACTGAGCAATCTTGATGAAATGGATGCCTTCCTGGAAACCTATAAGGTGCCAAGACTGAAACAGGAACAAACTGACAAACTGAATAGGCCAATAACCAGTAACGAGATTGAAGCTGTGATCAAAAACCTCCCACAAAACAAGGTTCCAGGGCCTGATGGATTCCCTGAGGAATTCTCCCAAACATTCAAAGAAGAAATAATACCTATTCGACTGAAGCTGTTTCAAAATACTTTTGAAACAGAAGGAAAACTTCCAAACTCATTCTATGAGGCCAGCATTACCTTAGTCCCTAAACCAGGCAAAGAACCCATCAAAAAGGAGAATTTCAGACTGATATTCCTGATGAATACAGATTCCGAAAACCTCAACAAAATCATAGCTAATAGGATCCAACAATACTTTAAAAGGATCATACACCGCGACCCAAGTGGGATTTATCCCCAGAATGCAAGTGTGGTTCAACATTTCAGAAATCAATCAATGTGATAGAACACATTAATAAGAGGAGAGAAGAACCATATGGTCCTCTCAATTGACGCAGAAAAAGCATTTGACAAAATACAGCATTCTTTCCTGATTAAAACTCTTCAGAGTATAGGGATAGAGGGAACATTCCTGAAGTTCATAAAATCCATCTATGAAAACCCACATCGAACATCATCCTCAATGGGGAAAAGCTGAGAGCCTTTCCCTTACGATCAGTAATACGTCAAGGATGCCCACTCTCGCCACTAGTGTTCATCATAGTACTAGAATTTCTAGCAACAGCAATCAGACAACGAAAATAAATAAAAGGTATTCAAATTGGCAAAGAAGTCAAACTCTCTCTTTTTGTAGATGACATGACACTTTATGTGGAAAACCCAAAAGACTCCACCCCCAAATTACTAGAACTCATACAGCAATTCAGTAATGTGGCAGGATACAAAATCAATGCACAGAAATCAGTTGCTTTCTTATACACTAACAATGCAACTGTAGAAAGAGAAATTAGAGAAACGATTCCATTTACAATAGCACCAAAAACCATAAGATAACTCGGAATAAACCTAACCAAAGAGGTAAAGGATCTATACTCTAGGAACTACAGAACACTCTTGAAAAAAATTGAAGAAGACACTAAAAGATGGAAAAATATTCCATGCTCATGGATCAGAAGAATAAACATTGTTAAAATGTCTATGCTACCCAGAGCAATCTATATCTTCCATGCCATCCCGATCAAAATTCCAATGACATTTTTCAAAGTGCTGGAACAAACAATCCTAAAATTTGTATGGAATCAGAAAAGACCCCGAATCGCCAAGGAAATGTTGAAAAAGAAAAACAAAGCTGGGGGCATCACGTTGCCCGATTTTAAGCTACATTACAAACTGTGATCACCAAGACAGCATGGTACTGACACAAAAACAGACATACAGATCAGTGGAACAGAATAGAGAACCCAGATACGGACCCTCAACTCTATGGTCAAATAATCTTTGACAAAGCAGGAAAAAACCTGCAATGGAAAAAAGACAGTCTCTTCAATAAATGGTGCTGGGAAAATTAGACAGCCACATGCAGAAGAATGAAACTCATCTATTCTCTAACACCATACACAAAGATAGACTGCAAATGGAGGAAAGACCTCAATATGAGACAGGAATCTATCAAAAATCTAGAGGAGAACATAGGGAGTAACCTCTTGGACATCGCCCACAGCAACTTCTTTCAAGATACATCTCCAAAAGCTAGTGAAACAAAAGCAAAATGAACTTTTGGGACTTCATCAAGATAAAATGCTTCTGCAAAGCAAAGGAAACAGTCAACAAAACAGAGAAACAACCCACAGAATGGGAGAAAATATTTGCAAATGACACTACAGATAAAGCGCTGGTATCCAAGATCTATAAAGAACTTCTCAAACTCAACACCCAAAAAACAAATAAGTCAAAAAGTGGACAGAAGATATGAAAAGACACTTCTGTTAAGAAGACATACAAATGGCTGACACATGAAAAAGTGCTCATCATCATTAGCCATCAGGGAAATTCAAATCAAATCCACACTGAGATACCACCTTACACCTGTTAGAATGGCAAAAATGGACAGGGAAAGAAACAGCAAATGTTGGAGAGGTTGTAGAGAATGGGGAACTGTCTTACACTGTTGTTAGGAATGCAAGTTGGGACAGCCACTTTGGAAAACAGTGTGGAAGTGCCTCAGAATATTAAAAATAGAGCTACCCTATGACCCACGATTGCACTCCTGTGTATTTACCCCAAAGACACAGATGTAGTGAAAAGAAGGGTCATATGCACCCCAATGTTCATAGCATCAATGTCTGCAGTAGACAAACTGTGGAAAGAGCCGAGATGCACTGCAACAGATGAATGGATAAAGAAGATGTGGTCCATATATACAGTGGAATATTACTCAGCCATCAGAAAAGATGAATACCCAACTTTTACATCAACATGGATGGGACTGGAGGAGATTATGCTAAGTGAAATAAGTGATGCAGAGAAAGTCAATTATCATATGGTTTCACTTATTTGTGGAACATATGGAATAGCATGGAGGACATTAGGGGAAGGAAGGAAAAAAGGAAGGGAGTGAAATCGGACAGAGACATGAACCATGAGAGACTATGGACTCTGCGAAAGAAACAGGGTTTTAGGGGGGAGGGGGGAAGGTGGATTGGTTAGCCTGGTGATGGGTATTAAGGAGGGCACGTACTGCATGGAACACTGGGTGTTATATGAAAACAATGGATCATGGATCACCACATCAAAAACTAATGATGTATGGTGACTAACATAACATAATTAAAATTTTTAAAAATTATAAAAAAGAATAGCAAACCTTGGAAAAGCAAAAATAAAGAATAAGAACTCATGCTATTTTAGGGGCGCCTGGGTGGCTCAGTCGTTAAGCGTCTGCCTTCCGCTCGGGTCATGATCCCGGGGTCCTGGGATCGAGCCCTCCATCAGGCTCCCTGCTCCACAGGAAGCCTGCTTCTCCCTCTCCCTCTGCCCCTTCTTGTGTTCTCTCTCTCGCTGTGTCTCTCTGTCAAATAAATAAATAAAATCTTAAAAAAAAAAAAAAGAACACATGGTATTTTGGACATGAAGGTAAATATGAAGTAATTGTGTATAAGAGAGGAAATCAGTTGGTTTGTCAAACAGGGAGAAACAGGAGGGCAGTATGAAATTGCTATTTTTCCTAACATTGTTGAAAATATTTGATTGTTATGTGCATATGTAACTATGAATTAAAAATATATATTACTATTTTTACCATGAAATAAAAAGAAAAGAAAATAGGCTGAAAGAGGTGAACCACTTTAAACCAGGATCATATAAATAAGGGCTGAAAACAAGATTTGATCACAGGTTTGTCTGACTCCTAAAAATGTAACTTTGTCATTATAACACAGTTTCTATTAAAGTATAGATCTAGTTGGGTTGCTAGATATTTCTAAACCTTCTGAGAGAGGGAAAAAAGGACCTGCAGATAAAGGGCTTTTTGGTCTTGGGTTTGGACAAAAGGCACCAATCTTTTAGTTTCTTAAAAGCTTGGTAATGTTTCTTTTTACTACATTAAGATTATTTAATCTTGATGAAAGATACAAATTTGGTTAACCTTTTCCTAATCCCAGAATGTCAGATATTTATGGTTGAAGCAAGGCAGCAAATGCCTGAGAAAATGAAGGATGGTGCCTGAGCAGAAAGGAAACTAATTTTCTCCCCTGAGCCTGGTCAATCCTAGGTAGCTCTATAGAATGGTTAGTGTAAGATCCATAAAATGAGGCAGACAACTGTCTAACACTATGTGGTTTCATTTGCATCCAACTGATAAACTCTGAAGCCACAGTACCTGTCTTACACTGAGATCTAAATCAACTTAGCAATTACTAATTAACAATGAAACCTCTGAGGTAGCAGATGAGATGGCAGAGGAGGAGGAGGACCCTAGGCTCATCTCATCCCATGAACAGAACAGAAACTATAAAATCATTCTAAACACCACAGAAATCAACCTAAATACTGACAGAACAAACACTACAACTAAAGGGAGAGATGACTCCACAGTGAAGAAGGTAGGAAGTGCAGAGACATGGTTTAGGGGAGAATGGATCACAGGTGCTGAAGAGGGTAGGGAGCCATGGTCACATAAAGCAGGGGGAGGGAGAGAGAGAGAGGAACACATAGAGGAATGCAAGAGGAGATTCCTTATCCAAAGTTATTGGCTGGACAAACAAGAGGGTCTAATTTTCATGAGTCTGTGCAACAAGCAGAGATTAAAGACTAGAGTTTTAAAGGTGAGCAAGCTTAGCTGGGATAGAACACAGATGGCATTGTCCCAAGCAGGTGAGGTGGAAACACCAATCTGAAGAATGTCTGGGGCAACAGGAGGAAATTAGTCATTCATCTTGAAATGTGTCCCTATGAGGCAGCATTCAGAGACGCATATCCTGGGACAAAGTAGCTGGCGGCACCATTTCCTTCCCAGCCCCTCAGCATAAACACAGAGCCACCTGCAGGAGGAGGCACAGCCCCAACAATTGGCTGCCTAACTTGCTTACACGGAGTCCCACACCACTGTGCTCTGGAGTGACTGCCCTTCTGTGTCAAACTTGCCTCAGTCCCAGCATGGCAGGCCCCTCCCCCATAAAACAAGCAGAAAACCCTGCCCATACCACCTCTCCAAACCACAGAGTTCTACAGGGCTTCAGTTCCAGTGTAAGTAGTGTCAGGTCTAATTTAACAAGCACACATTCTGGCCAAAGATCAAACACTGCCCATTGCAGGCAAGAAGAGCCTTAACAGATGACAGGTCTGAAGAACAGACCAACCAAAACACAACAGAAGAGCACATGTAACACACAACAGAGACACTTGCTGATCTGCCAGGCCCTGTAAACTATATGACATCTTCTTCATAAAGCCATTACTCTCAGAAGCAAGAAACATAAGAGGCTCTTCTAGCATAGACAAGAAGGCAGAGATGTAGATAAAATGCCAAGACAGAGGAATTCATCCCAAATGAAAGAACAAGATAAGGTCAAGGCCAGAGATCTAAGCAAAAGAGATAGAAGTAACATGCCTGATGGAGAGATAAAAGCAACAATCCTAAGGATACACAACGGGCTTGAAAAAACAATGGAAGACTTCAGTGAGACCCTTACTACGGAGATAAAAGAGTTAAAAAACAATCATTCAGAAATGAAAAATCCAGGGAGAATGGGTTAAGATGGCAAGGTAGTAGGGGGACCCTGAACTTGCCTCGTCCTTCAAACATGGCTAGATCAACATCCAAGTATTTTAAACAACTAGGAATATGATCTGAGGACTAAGAAAATAATCTGCACAGTTGGAGGGAGAGAACTTGGCAGATGTGAGTTTCAGAGCCATGAACTGGGGGAGACGAAAGCTGTGCAGCCACAAGAGGGAAGGAACCCTTTTTGCGGAGCAAAATAAGGGAGAAGGAACAAGTGGTCAAGAGTGCAGTGGGTAGGGATTGAACAATAAGCCACAGTGGGGAGATCCCCTGGCTCGCACAGGGAGAGATGGCACCCCTTCCCAGAGTACATTTGGAAGAGCATATTTTGCCTCTCCAAGGACAAAAGGCCAGCCAGAAGCCATTGAGTGGCACTCAACAGCAGGGTCAGAGGTGTGCATAGAGGGCAGAAAACCTCTTAAAAACTTTTATCTGTGGGCCACAATAGACTTAAGCCTTTGTGTGCATGCAGAGCAGCTGCTTTTCTGTGACATAAATGAACAGAGAGCAGAGACCTGCAGACTGCAGATAACCTGGACGCTGCTTTTCTGCTGTCTGCCACAGTAGATTCAAGCCTCTGTACGACTGTGTTTCTCAGAATGCTATAGGGGTCTAAGTCACATGCAGATGGCTGATAACCTGGTTCCAGCTTTTCACTGAGCCTTACTATAAACTCTAGCCTCTGTGCATGCACTGTGCGACTGCTTCTCAGGAAACGGACAGTGCTGGGTATGCCGTGAGGTTCTCCTCCAGGTGAGGTGAGTGGCCCTGTACCTTGCCAGCCCTTTAAAAATTTCTGAATCCCAGTGACTGGCCAGAGACAAAATACAGGAGATCTTTGGCTCTGGGCATGCTTATGGCTGGGGCACAGATCAGCTATGGGCAGGGAACTGATGAAAACCCGGGACATAGGAGATTGTTCACTTTTCTGAGAGGGCCTCCTGAACAGCAGTGACCAAGAGTTCTCCTCCCCAGGGACGAGTGGGTGGGGTGACGCCATACTCTTCCTCCTCCACCAACCTTCCCTCCCTACCACCCAGCAGCACAGCTGGATTTAACAGAGAAATTCAGTGCCTCCAGTGGAGGCTGGAGTCCCCTACACTGAACCCAGCCCCCCTGCACATGGCAGGGGCATCATTACAAGGGCAAGTCAGCTTGTGAACCAGTCCAGCAGGCCTCTCCTTCAGAAGACCCACCACAGGCCCCCACATGTACCAAGTCTACTGATTAAAGAGTGCTCCAAAACATTAGCTTCTGGTAGAAATAGGACCAGGCTTGCTTTTTTTTCTCTTAATTTTTTTAATTTTTTATTTTTCTATTTCATATATTTTTTTTATTTTTTATGTTTTATTTTATATTTTTTTTTTTATTTTTTTCACTATCTTTTTTCTTGGTATCAGGTTTATAATTTTTTGTTCATTTGTTCATTTACTTGTTTCTCTCTCTTATTTTTCAGATCAGGCTTATAGTTTTCTGTTTGTCTCTTTGTTTGCATTTTTGATCCTTTACCTTTTCTCTTGTCTTGGATCAGGCTTTTTTTTTTCCTCTTGTCTTTTCTGTTTTCTTTTACAGGCTTATCTTGACAAACAAAATGAAGAAAAGCTAGTTACTCCCCACCACAAGAAGGAGGAACTCTGTAGAGAATGGACCAGTGGAAAAGAGCAGCCAAAATGCAACAGCACAATGTACACAGCATTCACCAGGATACATGCTGAAGTTTTGTTGTTGTTGTTGTCATTGTTTTTCTTTTTTCTTCTTCCTTTCTTTTCTGGACAAAATGATAAGACAGAGAAATTCACCCCAAAAGATGAAGAGGAGGTAGTACTCACTGCCAGGGGTTCAATCAAAATGGATATAAGTAAGATGTCTGAACTAGAATTTAAAACAGCAATTATAAAGATACTAGCTGGGCTTGAAAAAAGCATAGAAGACACTAGAGAAGCCCTCACTGTACAAATAAAAGAATTAAATCTAGTGAGGTTGAAATTAAAAATGTGATAACTGAGATGCAGCCCAAGTGGAGGCCATAAAAAAGAGGATGAACGAAACAGAAGAAAGAATCAGTAATATAGAAGATAAAAATGATGCAAAATAAGGAAGTTGAAAAGAAGAAAGAAAACTTATTAGATCAAGAAGGGAGACTTAGAGAACTCAGTGATTTCATAAAGTGAAATATCATCCAGATAATATGGGTCGCAGAAGATGAGGAATGGGAGAAAGGGGCAGAAGGTTTATTTGAACAAATTACAGCTGAGAACTTCCCTAATCCAGGGAGGGAAACAGGCATTCAAGTCCAGGAGGCACAGAGAAACACCCTCAAAATCAACAAAAATAGGTCAACTTCAACATATTATAGAGAAGCTTGCAAATTTCAAAGATAAAGAGAAAATACTAAAAGAAGCTGAGGACAAGAGGTCCTTAACCTAAAAGGGAAGACACATAAAGCTGGCAGCAGAACTGTCCACAGAGATCTGGCAGGCCAGAATGGATTGGCATGATTTACTCAGTGTGCTAAATGGGAAAAATACACAGCCAAGAATACTTTACCCAGCAAGGATGTCATTCAGAAGAGAAAAAGAAATAAACAGTTTTCAGGACAAACAAAAACAAAAGGAATTTGGGAACACTAAAAAAGCTCTGCAGGAAATATTAAAGGGGATCCTCTGAACGAAGGCAGAGGCCAAAAGTAACAAAGACCACAAAGGAAGAAAAACAATCTACAGGAACAGTGAACTCAAATTCATATTTTTCAATAATTACTCTGACTCTAAAGGGACTAAATACTCCAATCGAAAGACATAAGGTATCAAAATGGATTAAAAAGAAAACAACACCCATGGATATGATGCTTATAAGAGACTTATTTTAGACCCAAAGACACCTCCAGATTGAAAGTAAGGGGGATGGAGAAACATTTATCATGCCAATGGACATCAAAAGAAAGCTGGAGTAGACATCCATATATCAGACAAACTAGATTTTAAACCAAAAACTATAATAAGAGATGAAGAAGGACACTATTATCATAATAAAAGTGTCTATCCAACAAGAAGATCTAACAATTGTAAATATTTATGCCCCTAACTTGGGCGCTCCCAAATATATAAACCAATTTACAATGATGTTAAAAAAACTCATTGATAATAATACAATAATAGTAGAGAACATTAACACCACATTCACGGGAAAGGACAGATCATCTAAGCAGAAGATGAACAAGGAAACAAGCATTCTGAATGACACACTGGACCTGATGGACTTAACAGTATATTCAGAGCATTTCTAAAGCAGCAAAATACACATTCTTCTCAAATGTACATGGAACATTCCCCAGAATAGATCACACACTGTGTCACAAATCAAGTCACAACCAGTACAAAAAGACTGAGATTATGCCATGCATATTTTCAGAGAACAATGCTATAAAACTTGAAGTCAACCACAAGAAAAAATTTGGAAGGACCACATCACATGGATAATAAAGAGCATACTACTAAAGAATGAATTATTCAAACACAAAATTAAAGAATTTAAAAAATACATGGAATCAAATGAAAATGAAAACATGATAGTTGAAAACCTTTGGGATGCAGCAAAGGTGGTCCTAAGATGGAAATATATAGCAATACAGGCCTTTCTAAAGAAACAAGAAAAGTCTCACATACAGAACCTAACCTTACACTTAAGGGAGCTGGAAAAAGAACAGCAAATAAAGCATAAATCCAGCAGGAGAAGGGAAATAATAAAGATTAGAGCAAAAATCAATGATATAGAAATAAAAAAAAAAAAAACAGTAGATCAATGAACTAGGAAGTAGTTCTTTGAAAGAATTAGTAAGATTAATAAACCCCAATCCAGACATATCAAAAACAAAAGAGAAAGGACGCAAATAAATAAAATCTTGAATGAAAAAGGAGAGATCCCAAACAACACCAAAGGGGAAAAAAAAAAAAAAACTATCAGAGAATGTTATGAGCAAATATATGCCAAAAAATTGGGCAATCTGAAAGAAGTAGACACATTCTTAGAAACATAAACTACCAGGCGCCTGGGTGGCTCAGTTGGTTAAGAGAGTGCCTTCGGCTCAGGTCATGATCCTGGAGTCCCGGGATTGAGTCCCGCATCGGGCTCCCTGCTCAGCAGGGAGTCTGCTTCTCCCTCTCCCACTCCCCGTTCGTGTTCCCTCTCTCGCTGTGTCTTTCTCTGTCAAATAAATAAAATCTTAAAAAAAAAAAAAAAAGAAACATGAACTACCAAAACAGAAAGAGTAAGAAATAGAAAACCTGAACAGGCCTATAACCAGCAAAGAAATTGAATCAGTAATCAAAAATTTCCCAACAAACTAGACTCCAGGGTCAGATGGCTTCCCAGAGGAATTCTACCAAACATTTAAAGAATTAATATCTATTCTTCTCAAACTATTTCAAAAAATAGAAATGGAAGGAAAACTTTCAAACTCATTCTATGACACCAGCATTGCCTTGACCCCAAAACCAAACAAAGACCCCACCAAAAAGGAGAATTACAAACCAATATCCCTGATGAACATGAACGCAAAAATTCTCACCAAGTAACTAGCTAATAGGATCCAACAATACATCAAAAGGATTATTTACCATGACCAAGTGGGATTTATTCTTGGGCTGCAGGGGTGGTTCAACATTAGCAAATCAATCCATCTGACACACCACATTAATAAAGAAATGATAAGAACCATATAATCCTCTCAATAGAAGCAGAAAAAGCATCTGACAAAATACAGCATCCTTTCTTGACAAAAACTATCTGCCAAGTACTGATAGAGGAAACATACCTCAAAATTATAAGAGGGCGCCTGGGTGGCTCAGGTGGTTAAGCGACTGCCTTCAGCTCAGGTCATGATCCTGGAGTCCCAGGATCGAGTCCCGCATCAGGCTCCCTGCTCGGCAGGGAGTCTGCTTCTCCCTCTGACCCAAACCCCTCTCATGTGCTCTCTCTCATTCTCTCTCTCTCAAATAAATAAATTAAATCTTTAAAAAAAAATCATAAGAGCCCATATACAAAAGACCCACAGCAAATATCATCATCAATGGAGAAAAACTAAGAACTTTTCCCCTAAGGTCAGGAATATGACAAGGATGTCTACTCTCACCACTGTTTTTCTACATAGTACTGGATATCCTAGCTGCCGCAATCAGAAAACAAAAACAAATAAAAGGCATCAAAACCAGCAAAAAAAAAAAGGTCAGACTTTCACTCCTCACAGTCAACATGGTACTCTATGTAGTAAACACAAAAGACTCCACCCAAAAATTGCTAGAACTGATACAGGAATTCAGCAAAGTGGTAGGATATAAAATCAATGCACAGAAGTCAGTTGCATTTTTGTACACTAACAATGAAGCAGAAGAATGAGAAATCAAGGAAACGATCCCATTAACAATTGCACCCAAATCCATAAAATACCTAGAAATAAAAGAATTGAAAGAGGCAAAAGATCCTTAGTCTGAAAACTACATATCAATTATGAAAGAAATTGAGGAAGACACAAAGAAATGGAAAAACATTCCATGCTCATGGATTGGAAGGACAAATAATGTGAAAATGTCTATGCTACCAAAAGCAATCTACACATTCAATGCAATCCCTATCAAATACCATCAGCATTTTTCACAGACCTGGAACAAAAAATCCTAAATTGTATGGAACTATAAAAGACCAAGTAATGTTAATAAAGAAAACCAAAGCTGGAGGCATCACAACTATAGATATCAAGCTGTATTACAAAGCTGTCAGCATCAAGACAGTATGATACTGGCACAAAAACAGACACATAGACCAATGGAATTGAATAGAGAACACAGAAATGGGCCTTCAAATCTATGGTAAACTAATCTTTGACAAAGCAGCAAAGAATATTCAATGGGAAAAAGACAGTCTTTTCAAAAAGTGGTGTTGGGAAAACTGGACAGCCACATGCAGAAACCAGACTATTTTCTTCTATCATACACAAAAATAAACTCAAAATGGATGAGAGACCTCAATGTGAGACAGGAATCCATCAAAATCCTAGAGAACACAGGCAGTAACCCCTTTGACCTAGGCTACAACAACTTCTTGCTAGACATGTCTCCAAAGACAAGGGAAACAAATTCAAAAATGAACTACTGGAACTTCATCAAGATAAAAAGCTTTTGCACGGCAAGGGAAACAGGCTACAAAACTAAAAGGCAAGCTACAAATGGGAGAAGATATTTGCAAATGTCTTATCAGATAAAAGGCTAGTATCCAAAATCTATAAAGAACCAAACTCAATACCCAAAACAAACAAACAAAAAAATCCAGTCAAGAAATGGGCAGAAGACATGAACAGATATTTCTCCAAAGAAGACATACAAATGGCCAACAGACACATGAAAAAATGCTCAACATCACTCATCAGGGAAATACAAATCAAAACCACAATGAGATATCACATCACACCAGTCAGAATGGCTAAAATTAACAAGTCAGGAAAACAGATGTGAGTGAAGATGTGGAGAAAGGGGAACCCTCTTAAACTGTTGGTGGGAATGCAAACAGGTGCAGCCAATCTGGAAAACAGTATGAATGTTCCTCAAAAAGTTAAAAATAGAGCTACCCTATGATCCAGCAATTACACTTCCTAGGTATTTATCCAAAGGATACAAACACAGTGATTTCAAGGGGCACTGTGTTTATAGCAGCAATGTCCACAATAGCCAAAACATGGAAAGAACTGAGATGTCCATCAACAGATGAATGGATAAAGAAGATGTGATATATATTTACAATGAAATATTACTCAGCCATAAAAAGAATGAAATCTTGCCATTTGCAATGACGTGGATGGAGCTAGAAGGTATTATGCTAAGCGAAATAAGCCAGTCAAAGAAAGACAAATACCATATGATTTCACTCAGATGTGGAATTTAAGAAACAAAACAGATGAACACAGGAGAAGGGAAGGAAAAATAAAATGAGATGAAAACAGAGAGAGAGTCAAATCATAAGAGACTCTTAACTCTATGAAACAAACAAGAGTTGTTGGTTGGGAAGTGGGTGGGGGAATGGTGTAACTGGGTGATGGGCATTAAGGAGGGCACTTGAAGCAATGAGCAGTGGATTGTATGCAACTGAGGAATGACTACATTCTACCTCTGAAACTAATAATACAGTATACGTTAATTAAACTGAATGTAAAGAAAAAAAAATTAAAAAGAAAAAAATGAAATGAAAAATCCAATAACTGAGATTCAAACAGGCTTCATTCAATGAACACAAGCCTGGAAGAAGAGGAATGAAGAAATGATATAAGGACAAAATAATGGAAAATAATGAAGCTGCACAAAAGAGAAAGCAGAACTATGCAGTATGAAAACAGACTTTGAGAATGCAGAGCCTCCCATGAAATGTAATAACATTCATATTATAGGAATCCCAGAAGAAGAGAGAGAAAATGGGGCAGAAAATTTAAGTAAACAGTATCTGAAAACTTCCCTAACATGGGGAAAGAAACAGACATCCATATCCAGTAGGCACAGAGAACTACCATCAAAATGATCAAAAGCAGGCCAACACCAAGACATACAGTAATTAATTTTGCAAAATTAATGCTATTGAAATAATTCCTAAAACCAGCAGGCTAAGAAGACCCTAACTTAGAAGACCCATAAGGCTAGCTACAGATTTCTAAGCAGAAACTTGGCAAGCTAGAGGAAAATGGTATGATTTATTCAACAAGCTGAATGGGAAAATATGCAGCCAAGAAAACTCTATCCAGCAAGGCTATCATTCAGAAGAGAAGGAGAGATCAAGAGTTTCCCAGAGAGTCAATCAATCGATCAATCAATAAAGGAGTTCATGACCACTAAACCACCCCTGCAAGAAATATTAAAGGGGATTCTTTTAGAGGGAAAGAAATCCAAAAGTGACAAAGACTACAATGGGACAGAGAAAATCCTCAGAAACAACAAAATAAGTAATTAAATGGCCCTAAATACATATCTATCAATAATTACTCTGAATGTAAATAGACTAAATGTTCTAATCAAAAGACATAGTGTGTCAGAATGGATTAAAAAACAAGACCCATCTATATGCTGGCTCCAAGAGACTCATTTTTGACATAAAGACACCTGCAGATTTAAAGTGAGGGCATAGAGAAATATTTACCATGCAAATGGAAGTCAAAAGAAAGCCAGAGTAGCAATACTTATATCAGACATGCTAGAGTTTAAACCAAAGACTATACCAAGAGATGAGGAAGGGCACTATATCATAATAAAGGGGACTCTCCAACAAGAAGATCTAACAATTGTCAATATTGTCAAGCCCTCAACATGGGAGCACCCAAATATATAAAACAACCAATAACAAACATAAGGAACCCATTGATAATAATGCAATAATAATAGGGTACTTTAACACATGCCACTTACAGCAATGGAAAGATCATCTAAGCAGAAAATCAACAAGGAAACAATGGCTTTGAATGACACACTGGACCAGATGGACTTAACAGATAAATTCAGAACATTCTATCCTAAAGCAGCAAAATACACATTATTTTCAAGTACACATGGGACATTCTCCAGAATAGATCACATGCTAGGTCAAAAATCCGGCTTCAACAAGTACAAAAAAGAATGAGATCATGCCATGCATATTTCTTGACCACAAAGCTATGAAACTAGAAGTCAACCAGAAGAAATTTGGAAATACCACAAATACATAGAGGTTAAAGAACATGTTACTAAACAATGAATGGGTCAATCAGAAAATTAAAGAAAAAATTTAAAAACACATGGATCCAAATGAAAATGAAAACATGATGTTCTAAAACCTTTGGGATGCAGCAAAAGCAGTCATAAGAGTGAAGTACATAGTAATACAGGCCTACCTCAAGATAAAAAGCTTTTGCACAGTGAAGGCAACAATCAACAAAACTAAAAGGCAGCCTATGGAATGGGCAAATGACATATCTGATAAAACGTTAGCATCCAATATTTATAAAGAACTTACCAACTCAACACCCAAGAAACAAATAATTCAGTTAAAAAATGAGCAGAAGACATGAATAGAAATTTTTCCAAAGAAGACATCAAGATGGCTAACAGACACATGAAAAGACAGTCAACATCTCTCATCATCAGGGAAATACAAATCAAAAGCACAATGAGATACCACCTCACACCTGTCAGAACGGCTAAAATTAACAACATAAGAAACAATAGATATTGGCTAGGATGTGGAGAAAGAGGAACCCTCTTGCACTCTTGGTGGGAATGCAAACTGGTGCAGCCACTCTGGAGAATAGTTTGGAGGTTCCTCAAAATGTTAAAAATAGAGCTACCCTATAATCCAGCAAATGCACTACTAGCTATTCATCCATAGGATACAAAAATACAGATGTGAAAGGATACATGCACCCTGATGTTTATAGCAGCAATGTCCACAACAGCCAAACTGGAGAGAGCCCAAATGTCCATCGACTGATCAATGGATAAAGAAGATGAGTTATATACATACAATGGAATATTACTCAACCATAAAAGAGAATGAAATCTTGCCATTTGCAAAAATGTGGATGGAGCTACAGTGTACTATGCTAGGTGAAATCAGTCAAAGACAAATACCATATGATCTCACATATGTGGAATTTAAGAAACAAAACAGATGAACATATGGGAGGGGGAAAATGAGAGAAGGAAACAAACCATAAGAGACTCTTTATGATACAGAACAAACTGAGGGGTGATGGAGGGAGGTGGGTGGGGAATGGGCTAGATGGGGGATGGATGTTAAGGACAGCACTTGTTATGATGAGCACTGGGTGTTATATGTAAGTGTTGAACCACTGAATTCTCTTCCTGAAACCAATATTGCAGTGTATGTTAACTAACTACAATTTAAACAAAATCTGAAAAAAAAAGATGAGGGTATGTCAAAGAACCTCCAGGTCATTCAACTCAGAAGTCACAAATTCTGGAGGTTGCAAATCTACATTTTTCAAAGTACTTTCTCAGTCTTGCTTGACAGTGAGAGTCCAAAATAAAAGGAGCTCAGAGGGGAGGGGGGTAGAGGGATGGGTTAGGCCAGTGATGGGTATTAAGGAGGGCATGTATTGCAAGGAGCACTGGGTGTTATACACAAACAATGACTCAGGGAATACTACATCGAAAACTAATGAAGTACTGTATGGTGACTAACATAACATAATAAAAAATAAAATAAGCTCATATGCTCAAAAAGTTTTGCTCAAATGATTTTACACAATGTCTGACACAATAACCCCATATATACAAAACTAACTTTCCCAATAATGCTGCAAAATTTGACATGTGAGTAGGAGAATTGCGAGATAAGGGAAGTAGAAATGTCAGAAAGATCATTGATAGATACCTTTGGCCTTGTGTCTACAACAAACATAAATTGGCTCCCTGGGTTTGTTTGGCTAATGGCCTTTAGCAAGAGTTCATCATCAACACAGCGAGTATATAATCCAGACAAAGTCTGGCTACAACAGCAAATGGCAGCCTGTAAGGAAAAAAAACACATGTCAGTTGTTTGATCCCATGCACAGGTGTTCAAAATCCTGCTTGATTTAAGCTTTGGTGAATAGAGGAAGAGGATGAGCCATCTGAGGAGAGTGAAGCAAAAACAGATGTAGCTCTGAAGCCCAAGCATGTCACTGACCTTGGGCTCAGCTTCCTGCTTCTCCTGGCCATGTGGGCTGTGTTACCATAAACTGCTATTCAGAATAGTCTGTTCTTCTAATGGCTAATATTCCCAATCAAGTCTTGGGAAATCCAGACTATCAGAAAATCACATCATGAGTGTTTCCTTAATAAAATTCTATTCTCAATATATATTAGGCTAGCATTTTTTTCTGGAACTGTCCTGCTTTTTACAGTCCCAGTAATATCACCCATAAGCCAGAGGCAGTGGCAACAGAATTCAAGATAAAACAAAGATCAAGACAATCTTAAGGGAACAAGGATCACTCATTTCCAGAGTTAATGAGAAATCAGTGAGCTGGTCTGTTTCAAGCCATTTCAATATTAAAAAAAAAAAAAGAGGGGCACCTGGGTGGCTCAGTCGTTAAGCGTCTGCCTTCGGCTCAGGTCGTGGTCCCAGGGTCCTGGGATCGAGCCCCGCATCAGGCTCCCTGCTCTGCGGGAGGCCTGCTTCTCCCTCTCCCACTCCCCCTGCTTATGTTCCCTCTCTCGCTGTGTCTCTCTGTCAAATAAATCTTTAAAAAAAAAAAAAGAATCAATATAAAAACAACATAGCTATTTAGCAAGTATGTGTGGTAATAATTAGTTAATGGACTGCATTACACTTTAGTGTGTTTTTTTTTAGTAGCCTTCTTACTTTGATGGTTTGACACAAAGACACCCATTTGTATTACTATACTCTTTAGCACTTGAATAGTTGCCTATTTGAGAACTTGACCTTGTTTAACTCTAGACCTCAGAGTGACCACAAGAAGCAAGAACTATTATCCTTTCCTACAGAAGGGGACTCAGAGGAGTAAAGTGCTTGTTCTTACTAGCTTAAATTATATGAAAAGTAGTGAGAAACAATCAAGAACATCTGTGTTCTAGTAGGAGGCACAGTCCCAAAATATCCTATCATACAACTAGCTTCCTATCATTCAATAACTTCCCATCAAACTGGAGCCTGCAGAGAAGGAAAGAAACAAATAAACACACTAAATGCCACTTGCCATGTGCATAACACTAAAATTTATAAAGTACACATATATTTTCCCCTTATGTGACCCATTTAAAAATCTTCAGAAGTACTAAATTTCAGAGTAGTAACTTGCTTGAGGTCACACAGCTAGTAAGTGGCAGTGATGGGACTTAACCCCCAGTCTTCTAGAGCCAAGTTTAGTTTTCATGAGAGAAGTATGCTCAACTCACATTGTTCTCTTTGTAGAGGCAGGAGAGCACAGGTAAGCCTTCTTCACTTCTGAACTTTGAACTTCCAACCACTGTTCCCAGGGTAACAGATTTAGGAACCACTATTTCAGGAGGGTAGGTACTGCATACCTAAAAGAAAATAAATTTTTAAAAACTCATTTTCTTTTTTACATTTTGTACTTGCTAGCAACAGTTTGGAACAGCAATCATTCAAGCATTAGCTGTCTGGCATTTATCATCTAGAATCATCATTCCTCAGAAATAGGAACAAAAATATTCTTAGTATAAAGTTCTTCCAAGTATGCTATTATTTTCTAGAAAGGAAGGTTTTGAGACATATAAGAACAAAATTTACCTTTAGAATACCAAACATCATATGTAGAAATACACACACAACCCTACCTTGAAATTCCTACACTTGCCTATCAAACAATGTATATTGTAAACAAGTAAAATTTTAAAAATAGACTGAAAAAATAAATAAAAATAATAAAAATGGATAGATAGATTCAAATATAAGGCAGACAGGTGGAGAAGGAAGAAACATGATTTACTCTTTCTTAAAATGTATTCTGATTCCTAGTATGCTTGCCTTGAGGGTCTTTAAAATACTAGTCTGGGGGTGGAAGTGCTGACATTTTAGGTACACTTACTTTATAAAAAGAATGATATATTTTCTCAAACTTCTTAGCTTTTAGGAGTTGCCAAATTATCTTTCTAAAGAGACTGTGAAAAAATATTGTAACAGCACAGACCTGACATTGCCAAATTAATTCTAATCACCCCTCTAAGTAAAGGACACACTCAAACGTTTGACAATGGATCAAACAAATAAAAATATGAATAGGCAAAAAAATGTTCCAGGTGGATCAGATCAAGAATGCTCTATGTAACTCACTGAAGTCAATGTTCTTGGAATGCAGCACATTTGAAAGAGAAAAAGTTCTCTACCCATGCTCTTAGCTGGACTTAGACTTTCGAGAAGTGGGTCAAGCAAACAGAAATAAATGGAGCTTCCATTTCAACTCAGAAGGCGACATGTATTTAAGGTACCAACATAGATATTTCAGACCTCATTTGGGCAACTTAGACACATATTTGAACTGGAAAGAATTCACCTCATTTCTACTTATTCCTGTCAATTATGACTCTAACAAGCCACCTCACAGATGGCCCTGCTAAGTGACAGCTCATCAATCCTCATATCTAGTGGATATTCAAAACTGTGTTACTAGAAAGGCATTACAATTACTGTCTTTTTATAATAATAAAATGCTGGAAATAAAGATCCAACAATTCATAGAAACTACTTAAACACCTGTGCAGAAAAGTTATCATTAAAGGTCTGACTACTATCCTTCTAAAGGCCTGTTTGCAAGGATGGACCTTGGCTGGTGCCTGGGAACTTGGATTCTGGAAGCGTTCCCACCATTCCCTAACTGATAAGACTGACTCACTGTGCCTAAACTGTTTGTACAAATTATGTGTTTTATGCTATGCTGAGCACTTGCTTTCCTTCTGGGCATCTGGGACTTTGGTATACACTAGGCAGACAGTGCCTATTTGACCAGCCCCCAATATCCTGCGCACTAATTCTCCAATGAGCTTCCCTAGTAAATAACATTTTTCACATATTGTCACAGTTTGTTGCTAGAGAAATTAAGCATGTCTTATGTGATTACTGGGAGAGAATTCTGAAGCCCATGCCTGGTTTTCTCTGGACTTTGCGTGTTTTCCCTTTGATGAGTTTGTTTTCTATTCTTTTGCTATAATAAATCACAGCCACAAGCATGACGATATGTTGAGTCCAGTGAGTCCTAGTAAATCACTAAACCTGAGGGATGGTCTTGGGGAACCCCAACACATTCCCAGACCTCTATTTTGGCCCAGAGCTCGCTCTTGAGATCCAGACTCAAATACGTGGTATCTTTTAATCACCCTGAACTCAAATCTAAAACTGAAGACACCATGTGTCCCTCTTCTTAAGTTGTTTATCTTGGCTAACATATCCATTACCTTGGTCACCTAAACCAGAAACCTGGGATGCATCTGAGATGCAGGTTTCCTCCCTCTTTATCCCAGCCACATTAATCTGTCACCAGGTTCTTTCAATTTTACCACCTATCTCTTAAAACCATCTCCTCCTCTCCATCTATAGTTATTGCCTTAGTTCAGGTTCTCATCACTTCTCATATCATTCTCCTGCATTCTTAGCTCCAGCAAACCAATTCTCCACACCAATACCAAAGTTATCTTCCTAAAATACAAATACACTCACATTCTTTACTAGATTAAAATACTCTAGTGGCTCCTGTCTTCAGGATAATGTTCAGATTTGTTAATTTGGCCACGAAGCTCTTCATGATGTGGCTTCATTTCCTGACCTTCTTCCTTCTCTCCCTGTATAAATTAGGATAGATTTTTTTCTCCAGACTATTCCCCAAAGCATCAGGCTGTTTTTGGCTTCCTAGTCTGAATTCCATATCCTTCATCTATGCTCCCATAGCACCCTATGCTTTAGACTATGAGAACTCTGACTCAGTGTCTTAGGTGCAGTAGGTACTTAATAAATGTTGAATGGCTGAACGTTAAATAAAAAGAAGAGATTATGAGTGATTTTTCCTTTTCCAAAAGCTTGTTTGCTGATATTCTTCTGTCTTGATTAAATGGATCAAAAGGAAAACAACAATGACAAAATTACCTCATAGTTTCTGTTGGCATCTGTTATGGTCCAGTATCTGTTGGGTATTCCCATACGCCCAAAGTCTGATATTGGGTCAATCAATTTCCACCCATTTTCACTCATCTCTTTTGAGGATTTGGGATTATAAGAAAAAGCATAGAGATCTTCAAGAAATGCTGGAGGAGATAAGCATGAAAACAAAGTAATAATGAGTGAAACTTAAAGAACAACAAATAATGCCTTAAAAAAAAGGCTAGATTTCCTTCTCCTAAAGGGAATGTTTGTCCAAACAGCCCCAGAAAAGGACAATGAGTTGTATACAACACTGGTTTTATGTAAGGAATAAGAACTGGAATATTGCTTTAAAGTCTTCTTTTTAAAATGTTTTAATTTTTTTGTGATACGAATACAAAGTAGGAACATACTTTCTGGCTTCCTGTGAATTGCTGGATAATGGACTAAACCAAAACTTCAGGGTTCCACAGGGTGGGAAAGTGGTCCTTACCAAAAGTTTTTAACTGAGCTTCAGTCATCTAATTGCTATGTTGTTGTTGTTGTTTTTTTAACATGTTGCAAAGCAATAACAGCGTTCTTGTATTCCACTTGTCAGGTCAAATCCTGCTCTTGACTGATAAATGGCTATTTCTTCTCTTCTCTCTGTCAACCCCACTTCCTCTCTTCACAAGATGAAACGTGCAATCAATAACGCATTTGTTATGTTAGTCACCATAAGTAGGGCACCTGGGTGGGCTCAGTTGGTTAAGCGACTGCCTTTGGCTCAGGTCATGATTCTGGAGTCCCGGGGTTGAGTCCCGCATCGGGCTCCCTGCTCAGCAGGGAGTCTGCTTCTCCCTCTGACCCTCCCCCCTCTCATGCTCTCTCTATCTCATTCTCTCTCTCAAATAAATAAATAAAATCTTTAAAAAAAATCACCATAAGTACATCATTAGTTTTTGATGACTAACGTAATAAAAATAAAGAAAGAAAGAAGAGTTAAAACCTAAATAAACAATAAATTTTGCTGGATTTGAAAAAAAAAGTAACGCATTTGACCAATTTATGTGGCAACAACTTTTCCAGAGATGGATAGATTCTGCCCATGTCTTATAAGGTATTGGGTTGGCTGACAGTTAAACTCTATCAACAAAATTCCAGCAAATTCTGGGGAAAGGGTGGAGGAAAATGGGAGGGAAAACACAAGAGCATGAAAATTCCACACATTAAAATCACAGGTGGCTGACTGGTTGGCCACCTAGATATGGGGCTGGAGGGTGAGACAGTGAGATTGGAGGAAAGAAGGATAACTTCATTATTAAGGACTCTGATAAACTGCCCTAGTCTTCTGATTGGAACTGAATGTAGGGGTAGGAATAGTGGGACAAACATAAAGCTTATGAGACAAGAGGAAACAAATTTTTCTCCAAATCAGTCTTCCTGAACTGACGAATAATTTACAAGTTGACACTTAAAAGGAAGGAGGGAGAGAGAAGAAAATAACATCTATTAAATTTTGTACTATATACCAAGTACAGAGTAAAATGCACAAATGCATTTAAGCCTCAAAACAACCCCCATGGGGAACTTATACTATCACTACTTTTTCCAAAAGATTACATGTGTTGGGGCACCTGTGTGGCTCAGTCGGTTAAGCATCTGCCTTCAGCTCAGGTCATGATCCCAGGGTCCTGGGATAGAGCCCTGCATCAGGCTCCCTGCTCAGCGGGAAGCCTGCTTCTCCCTCTCCCTCTGCCTGCCACTCCCCCTGCTTGTGCAGGCATGTTCTCTCTCTATGTCAAATAAACAAATAAAATATTTAAAATATTATATGTGTTTTTTAAGTTTTCATTTTAATTCCAATTAGTTCCAGGTGTACAAAATAGTAATTCAACACTTCCATAAAATATCTGGTACTCATCATAAGTGTACTCCTTAATCTCCATCATCTGTTTAACCCATCTACCCATCCTCTCCCCTCTGGTAACCATCAGTTTGTTCTCTATAATTAAGAATCTGTTTCTTGATTTCTTTCTCTCTCTCTCTCTCAGTCTCTCTTTTATTTTTTTCCCTTTCCTTGTTTTGTTTCTTAAATTCCACATATGAGTGAAATCATGGTATTTGTCTTTCTCTGACTGACTTATTTCACTAAGCATCATACTCTCTAGGTCCATCCATGTTGTTGCAAATGGCAAGATCTCATTCTTTTTTATGATTGAATAATATTCCATTACTACTTTTAAAGATGAGGAAGCTGAGTTCAGAGCTTATACAACTTCCCCAAATACCACGAGGCTGGGAAGTAGCACAGCCCAGATACAAACTCTGTTCTGTTTAATTCCATAACCCATGATCTTTCTATTATGCCATTCTGGGGAAAAAGTTAAAATAAAATAAAAATACTGTCATAACTACCTGGCTGAGAAAGCTTGAGCAGCAAATTATAAGCCTCATGGCACACAATGTCAGAGTTTAAAACAAAGTGGGCCACCTGGAAGTTCTTGCAGCGAAGGATCAGGGGACAGCCCAGGCTAGTGATGGGCAACTTCTCTACATTGGCAATGTGAAGCAGTGCAATCTACAAAACAGAAAAGAACCAAAATAAATTCACAGACATGCACTAGGTCTATGACTATCAGTGAACCTGACTTTCAGCAACAGTAACGCATACCCAGAGGTAGTCATTTCTACAGCCTACAACCATCCTTTGTAAGGCACAATGGGGTTTCTCACAAACAGAAGTACATAGTGGTAAATCAATAAGAATCAAATTGCAGTGTTATAAAACTTCTCTCTCCCTTGGGATATAAGGTTAATAGGTTTGTGGGGCAATTGACGTGAATTGGCTCAGAATAGATGTCTTCTCCATACAATGGTGAAGCTTACAATCATAGAATAATTGACACAGAGGAAAAGAGAACTTTCTTTCATTCTACCAAATCTAATTACAATGATTAATAATTGCTATTTTGCCTTATTGCTCACAAGGTAGTCCATGACCATTAGCTATTTAATCCCTGTAATAAACCCTTGAGGTATAATCACCCCATTTTGAGAATGAAGAAACCAGAGTTCTGAGAATGAATTCCTTATCAGAGGGCACACAGTCAAGAAGTGGCACAAATAGAATTTAAATCATGGCAGTCCAACTCCACGTCCAGGATTACTTCTCTAGAAATTCTAAAAAGTCTAGTGCTGGAGTTAGGTGTAATTCTAATACTAGGAGGAACATTTCTCTTCCAAATTTTAGACTCTAGTAACAGGAAAACAAAGAATGAAGTGGGCAAAAAATTTTCCTAAGTAATTTAGTAAATGAGTAGAGAATATAAGACTAAGAACTAAACGAACTATAGTTCTTTTTTCAGTTCATAAGCACTGTACCATAGTTAATAAAGTTTCCCATGGGAATACAGGTTAAAGAATCTGATTTTTTAAAAATGGAAGATTGACTAATTTTTCAGTCTAATCACTCCTCACCATGCTGATGCCAGTAGAAAAGAAATAAATGCATGTAAAGGGAAATGGTAAAAGAAACTGTACCTAAATAATATAATTTTTTCTTTATACATTCCAAAAGCCATGGAATAATGGTTTTATGATTTAGTCTTTGATATTCTTCCTGTATCTTTGATGTTTCCTGCAACTAGAGCCTAGATGTACTCTTTCCATTCTCCTGACTCCCTATCCTATGCATAGAATGGCCTTCTGATCATCATTGCCTTTTCTTTTCCTCCACCCCACACACTCCATGCCCCAGCCCCAATTTATTTGAAAAAGACATCTCTTACAGGAAATCTTTCAATCATATGCACCATCTAAGAAAGGGACAGGTGTGGGGACCATTCATATATCCCTGACAGAGATTTTCCATCTTAATTTGTCTTAATTGTTTTGTCAAACTCAATTCCTGCCATGGCAGTTTTGGAGGGGCCACAAAAACTACCTATAATGTAATAAGAATTAATATATCAAATTTCAAGAAAATCAGAGCCCTGTTGATCAACATGCATCTGTGTTTGGGTAGTAAAACACTGATCATGAAGATCAGGCACCAGGCAAAAAGCTGCTGAGTTGGGAAGAGGGGGAAAGTGAAGCAGACAAAGACTGGGAAGAACTACATTAATAGTACTAATTGAGTAATTCTGCCTCCTTTGACATATAGAAATAATTAGCATAAGTTCTCCCTTCCAGATCTAGTCCACCAGGTTTGAAATAATATCCAGTAGGAACAAATCTGGAAACATGTGTGCTATCTATGAATGCAGGTAGAAAGGAAAAAGGCTCACAGCACAATACTAAAGAACTGGTTTCCAAACTTAGAAATGGGAGATTCCTAAATAATTATATAAGCTAACAAACTTATTTTACAAACTAGGAAATTGAAGCTCAGAGAACAAGAGTCACTTGCCTAAGGTCACATAGCCAGTTAGTGGACAGCTAACTCTAGCTAGAACTAGCTCTCCTAATTCCTCTTTTGGCATTCCTTTTATCACACCAAAGGGGGCAAGATACAATCTCATGGGAAAGTTCATGATATTTTTAAAAGGAAGTGTTAAAATACTTCTTTCATATGTATATTCATATATTATACTTATATAATACAGTAGTTCCCCCCCCACACCTTAATTGCAGTTTTGTTTTCTGTAGCTTCAGTTACTCCTGGTCAACTGTGGCCCAGAAGAAGGTGAACCTCCTTCTGACATATCAGAAGGTCAGTAGTAGCCTAACATTATGTTACAATGTCTACATCATTCATCTCATTTCATCTTATCACACAGGCATAGTGTTATAGCACATCATCACAAGAAGGGTGCATACAGTATAAGAAGCTATTTTGAAAGATCACATTAACATAACTTTTATTACAGTATATTGTTATAATTGTTCTATTTTATTATTGTTGTTGTTAATCTCTTACTATGCCTAATTTATGAATTAAACTTTACCAGAGGTATGTATATATAGGAAAAATCATAGTATACATAGGGTTTGGTACTTTCTGCAATTTCAGGCATCCAATGGGGGGCTTGGGATATGTCCGCTGTGAATAAGGAGGGGACTACTGTAGTACGTATCATGTGCAAGGCACTGTACTAAGCATTTATGCCATTAAGTTTTTTTATTCTCATAACAAGGTATTATTATTATCCCTATTTTACACATGAGAGAAGTGAGACACAGAAAAATTAAATAAATTGCCCAAAGTTACTAAGATAATAAATGTTGAAGCTGGGATTTCACCTTGAGCAGACTGGCTCTAGAGCTTGTGATCTTAATTACTATGCTATGTCATATACCAGAAGTATGTTACACTTGTTATAAACAAATAAGTCTAAGCATAAATCTGGCTAATGATTAAGTTAAGATTGAATGATGCTACTTTAGGGTGGGGAAGGCATATAGTGATGTTTGGGGTGCTAAACTAATTAGAAAACATTGTTTAAAGGTATAACAAGAAACACACATACATGCACATGAGAAACATAACCTGTCTTAGGTCAGAGAGATGGTTCAAATAAATGATACCCAAAGTATAGTCCGTGGGCCATCTGCAACACCTAAGAGCTTTTCAGAAATTTAAAATCTATGGCGCCTGGGTGGCGCAAAGGGTTAAGCATCTACCTTCAGCTCAGGTCGTGATCTCAAGGTCTTGGGATCCAGCCCTGAATCAGGATCTTTGCTCAGCAGGGAGTCTGCTTCTTCCTCTCTCTCTGCTCCTCCCCCTTGCTCAGTGCTCACTCTCTCTTTTTAGCTCACTCTCTCAAATAAATAAATCCTTAAAATATTAAAAATCTTAGAAATGAGACTCTGCATTTTTAACAGGCACCCAGGTTCTTGGGCCACACTTTATGGGTAGCAAGGTTTTAAATTGCTTCAGTTGATAAGCTAAGGAGCTTATCAACTAGGCTCAGAAAATGAGCAGAGACTACCCTACCTAAAAATATTGAGAAAAAAAATGTAGTTTTAAATGACTAAGATGACCACAGTCAATAACTTGAGGGACAAAGAGGCATATGATTCAATCTATGATAAAAAAAACATAGAATAGATTCTTTGAAGAAAAGGTTTCAGAGCAATTTGACTGTTACTTTAAATTTCAAGAAACTACCATATTAGCATGTAAACACAACTCTTTAAGACCCTTTGATATTTCTTCTTGTAAACATACCCATGTTTCTTTCTGGGCTGCACCAGAAGCCTCTACATATGTCAGATGGGTTGCAGTAAGATATAAAATCCCATTAGCAGGTTTCTTACACACATGACGATCCAGTAATTTCACATTTTCTACCTGTTATTTGGGGAAAAAATACTGATTAAGTTATTGACTCACTGCCCCCTGTGATTAAAGTTGGATAATTCAAAGCAAGATAAATGCTCTTAATTTGCTACAAAACTTCTTTGAGGCTTTCTAGTAGCAAGGTAGCAAACTAGTATGGTCTGTATTTCCTAAATCAGCACTGTAGAAACTATAAAAGTGAGAGGGGAAACATGGATTCTAGGAAAGATTAAAATTCTAGATGATGTTACCATGACGGGGTAGGTGTGAAAGGAAGATAAATGAAACATAAGAGCCTGCAAAGGTAGATATGTTGTTGAAAGAAGTTGCAGTTATTGTATGGGTAAAACTCAATAGGGGTGAATAACATGAGGTCAGATCTTAAGTTAAAGGGTAAGAAAATATATAACTTTCTATAAAACAGGAGAAAACTTGATCTATCTCATAGAAAGCAAAAAGGAAAAAAAACACAAAAAAACAAAAAATATCATAAATGAAAAGTAAAAAGTGAAATGCCACCTACACTTGTGGTGAGCAAAGCATAACATATATAGTTGTTGAATCACTAAGTTGCACACCTCAAACTAATGAAACTGCATGTGTCAACAATACTAAAATAAAAAAATAACAATAATAAAAGATAACTTCACAATAAATGTACATGAATTAAACTTACCAATTAAAGACAGACTTACAGGGGTGCCTGGGGGGTGCAGTTGGTTAAGTGTGTGTCTTCAGCTCAGGTCATAATCTCAGGGTCGTGGGATTGAGCCCCATTTTGGGCTCCCAGCTCGTGGGGAGTCTGCTTCTCCCTCTGGCCCTCTCCCTGCTCCTGCACATGCTCACATGCATGCACACTCTCTCTCTCTCTCTCTCTCAAATTAATAAATAAAATCTTTAAAAAAAATAAAGAGAGGGGGGAAAGATGGCAGAGGAGTAGGGGACCCTATTTCAACTGATCCCCGGAATTGAGCCCAGACCACTCTGAGCACCCATGAAACCAGCCTGAGATGTAAGAAGATCTAGATCTCTACGAACAGAATATCATAGGCAGTTGGTTTTGAGGTACGAAGCAGAGAGCCGTGATTCCATGGGCAGATATCGGAGGATAAATGGCAGTGAGAGGGTGCCTGGCTGTGGGGATCCTACACCACTGGTGAGTGACAGCCTCGTGTGCTGCTGACGGGGCACAGACTCGCAGACCCGTAGCAGCGGGGAAAGGACTTTAAAGCAGCCCCCGGGGTGGAAACCCAGAGCACTGGGGTCGCGCCTGCAAACTGCAGCCCCCTGGACGGAAACCCAGAGTGCTGGGGTCATGCGCATGGGAGCTGGGAGCGGCTGGCAGTTTTAGAAGCACAAAGGGCAGAGACATGCTCCAACCTGGAGGCAGGACTAGGGTTGCTGCGGAGGGTGCACAACCCAGGACACTGCAGTTTATAGCAGCACAGATAGAAACGGAGACAGTGTGGCCTGGAGAGCTCACTGAAGAACAGACTGCGGTCTCTTTCCTCTGAGGCAGAGGGTTGGAAATGGTCTCTTCTGCTCTGACTCCCGGAAGAGATGCAGAAAGCCACCAGGGAGGGGGCAGAGCAAGATGGCAGAGGAGTAGGAGACCTGGATTTCGTCTGGTCTCAGGAATTCAGCTGGATAGGGATCAAACCATTCTGAACACCTACAAACTCAACAGGAGATCGAAGAAAAGAAAAGCAACAACTCTCTGAACAGAAAAGCAACCACTTTCTGGAAGGTAGGACATGTGGAGAAGTGAATCCCAGGCAATATTTGGGAGGGTAGACCGTGGGGGAGGGGGCCTCTGTCAGCCGCTTTTGGCAAGTGATAGAGCGGCAGAGCACAAAATTGGAACTTTTAGAAGTGTGCTCCGCTGTGGGACGTCGCTCCAGTGGCTAAGCGGGGGGTGGAACCCTCATGGGACAGTGTGGCCTCAGGACCCTCGGGGTCACAAAAAGACCGGGGGTGCCTGACTGTGGCAGAGCTCCCAGGTATTGGAGCGGGGAAGCTGGCTGCAGAGACAGAGCCGAGGAGCAGGCTCTCAGCTCGGGGTTGCCATAAACCGTAATCCGCAGCACAGTCAGGCCACTGCTCCTCCAGCAGGGACCCAACAAGCGGCAGATCCAGGGAGACTCCCCCAGGAGGAGTGGCGCAGGAGCACACTGAAAGGATCTGCTGGGTTTGGAGACTTCACATGGGGTCGGGTGCCAGAGATAGAAACGCGCGGTCACAGGCCGGGGGAGCATGGAGTGCGGCCGGAGACCAGGGAGGCAGGAGTGACTGAATGCTTTTCTCTGGGGGTGCACTGAGGAGTGGGGTCCCGAGTACTCAGCTCCTCTAGGGCAGAGATTGGGAAGCCGCCATTTTCACTCTCGGCGTCTGGAGCTGTACCGAAAGCTTGCAAGGAACAAAAGCTCCCGAGAGCAAACCTGAGCAGATTACTTAGCCTGGACCTGGCAAGGGCGGGGCAATTCCACCTCTGGCAAAGACATTTGGGAACCACGGAAACAGGCCCCTCCCCCAGAAGATCAGCGAGAACAGCCAGCCAAGACCAAATTTACCCATCAATGAGAACGGCGGAACTCCAGTGCTAGGGGAATACTGCACATAGAATCTATGCCTTTTTTAGAATCCATGATTCTTTAGTCTTTCAAAGTTAATTTTTTTTTACTGTCCTTTTTTTTTTGAATTTTTCTTTTTCCCTTTTTCAACCACCATCTTATCAATCCCTTTTATAAAAAACATTTCTATTTTTCATTTTTAGAGTCATATTCTATCCCTTCATAGTAGTTACCTATATTTTTGGCATATGTATATATATATAAGTTGTTCTCTCCTTAAAATTTTGAGATAGTGTCTTCTAACAGATCAAAATATACCCTAAAACTCTAGTGTATGGTTTTTTTCTACTCCCCTACCTGATCACATTCTCTCCCTTTTTTTCTTTTTTTTATCCTCTTCTTTTTTTTTCAAACAACTTCTTATCTATTCCTTTTATAAATTTTTTTATAATTTTCATCTTTACACTCATATTCCATCCCTTCATCATACCAACCCTTATTTTTGTACATATATAAGTTTTTCTTTCTTTAAAATTTTGGGAAGCACTTTCTTCTAACAGACCAAAATACACCCAAAGTCTGGTGTGGGGCACTGATCTATGTACCAACCTGATCATATTTGATCATATTCTGTTTTTCGTTTTTCTGTTTTTGTTAGTTTTTATCTTTATCTTTTTCTTTTTCTTTTCTCTCTCCCTTTCTTTTCCCCCTGTTTCAGGTCTTTTCTGATTTGTTTAAAGTATATTTTCTGAGGACGTTGTTCCCCTGTTAGGATTTGGTTCTATCATTAATCCATTCTCCTCTGGACAAAATGACAAGACGGAAAAAATCACCTCAACAAAAAGAACAAGAGGTAATACCGACTGCCAGGGACCTACTCAATACGGACATTAGTACGATGTCGGATCTAGAGCTCAGAAACATCCTTTAAAGATACTAGCTGGGCTCGAAAAAAGCATGGAAGTTATGAGAGAAACCCTTTCTGGAGATATAAAAGAACTAAAATCTAATCAAGTCGAAATCAAAAAGGCTATTAATGAGGTGCAATCAAATATGGGGGTGCTAACTGCAAGGATAAATGAGGCAGAAGAGTGAATCAGTGATATAAAAGACCAAATGATGGAAAATAAAGAAGCTGAGAAAAAGAGAGATAAACAACTACTAGACCACGAGGGCAGAATTTGAGAGGTGAGTGATATCATAAGATGAAACAACATTAGAATAATTGGGATCCCAGAAGAAGAAGAAAGAGAGAGAGGGGCAGAAGGTGTATTGGAGCAAATTATAGCAGAGAACTTCCCTAATTTGGGGAAGGAAACGGGTATCAAAATCTAGGAAGCACAGAGAACCCCTCTCAAAATCAATAAAAATAGGTCAACACCCTGATATCTAATAGAAAAACTTATGAGTCTCAGAGACAAAGAGAAAATCCGGAAAGCAGCTTGGGAGAAGAGATATGTAACCTACAAGGGTAGAAACATTAGATTGGCAACAGACATATCCACAGAGACCTGGCAGGCCAGAAAGGACTGGCATAATATATTCAGAGCATTAAATGAGAAAAATATGCAGCCAAGAATACTATATCCAGCTAGGCTGTCATTGAAAATAGAAGGAGAGATAAAAAGCTTCCAGGACAAACAAAAACTAAAGAAATTTGCAAACACAAAACCAGCCCTACAAGAAATATTGAAAGGGGTCCTCTAAGCAAAGAGAGAGCCTAAAAGCAACATAGACCAGAAAGGAACACAGACAATATACAGTAACGGTCACGTTACAGGCAATACAATGGCACTAAATTCATACCTTTCAATAGTTACCCTGAACATAAATGAGCTAAATGCCCCAATCAAAAGACACATGCTATCAGATTGGATTAAAAAACAAGACCCATTGATATGCTGTCTGCAAGAGACACTTTTTAGACCAAAAGGCACCCCCAAATTGAAAGTGAGGGGGTGGAAAACCATTTACCATGCTAATGGACACCAAAAGAAAGATGGGGTGGCAATCCTTATATCAGACAAATTAGATGTTAAACCAGAGAATATACTAAGAGATGAGGAAGGACACTATATCCTACTTAAAGGGTCTATCCAACAAGAAGGTCTAACAATTGTAAATATCTATGCCCCTAACATGGGAGCAGCCAATTATATAAGGCAATTAATAACAAAAGCAAAGAAACACATCGACAACAATACAATAATAGTGGGGGACTTTAACACACCCCTCACTGAAATGGAGAGGTCATCTAAGCAAAAGATCAACAAGGAAATAAAGACTTTAAATGACACACTGGACCAAATGGAATTCAGAGATATATTCAGAACATTCCATCCCAAAGCAACAGAATACACATTCTTCTCTAGTGTGCATGGAACATTCTCCAGAATTGATCACATCCTAGGTCTTAAACCAGGTCTCAACCGGTACGAAAAGATTGGGATAATTCCCTGCCTATTTTCAGACCACAATGCTTTGAAACTAAAACTCAGTCACAATAGGAAAGTTGGAAAGAACTCAAATACATGGAGGCTAAAGAACATCCTACTAAAGAATAAATGGGTCAACCAGGAAATTAAAGAAGAATTAATGGGCGCCTGGGTGGCTCAGTTGGTTAAGCGACTGCCTTCAGCTCAGGTCATGATCCTGGAGTCCCGGGATCGAGTCCCACATCGGGCTCCCTGCTCGGCGGGGAGTCTGCTTCTCCCTCTGATCCTCCCCCTTTCATGCTTTCTGTCTCCCATTCTCTCTCAGATAAATAAATAAAATCTTAAAAAAAAAAGAAGAAGAATTTAAAAAAATCATGGAAACCAATGAAAATGAAAACACAACTATTTAAAATCTTTGGGATGCAGCAAAGGCAGCCCTAAGAGGAAAGTATAGAGTAATACAAGCCTTTCTCAAGAAACAAGAAAGGTCTCAAGTACACAACCTAACCCTACACCTAAAGGAGCTGGAGAAAGAACAGCAAATAAAGCCAAAACCCAGCAGGACAATAGAAATAATAAAGATCGGAGCAGAAATCAATGAAATAGAAACTAAAAGAACAGTAGAACAGCTCAACGAAACTAGGAGCTGGTACTTTGAAAGAATTAATAAGATTGATAAACCCCTAGCCAGACTTATAAAAAAGAAAAGAGAAATGACCCAAATCAACAAAATCATGAATGAAAGAGGAGAGATCACAACCAACACCAAAGAAATACAAACAATAATAACATATTATGAGCAACTATATGCCAGCAAATTAAATAACCTGGAAGAAATGGATGCTTTCCTAGAGATGTATCAAGTACCAAAACTGAACCAGGAAGAAATAGAAAACCTGAACAGACCTATAACCACTAAGGAAATTGAAGCAGTCATCAGAAATCTCCCAACAAACAAAAGCGCAGGGCCAGATGGCTTCCGAGGGGAATTCTACCAAACATTTAAAGAAGAATTAATACCTATTCTTCTGAAACTGTTCCATAAAATAGAAATGGAAGGAAAACGTCAAACTCGTGTTATGAGGCCACCATTACCGTGATCCCAAAACCAGACAAAGACCCCATCAAAAAGGAGAATTACAGGGCGCCTGGGTGGCTGAGATGGTTAAGTGTCTGCCTTTGGCTCAGGTTATGATCCCAGGGTCCTGGGATCGAGTCCCGCATCGGGCTCTCTGCTCCTTGGGAGCTTGCTTCTCCCTCTGCCTCTCTCTCTGTCTCTCATGAATAAATAAATAAAAATCTTTAAAAAAAAAAAAAAGGAGAATTACAGACCAATATGCCTGATGAACATGGATGCAGAAATTCTCACCAAAATACTAGCCAATAGGATCCAACAGAACATTAAAAGGATTATTCACCACGACCAGGTGGGATTTATCCCTGGGCTGCAAGGTTGGTACAACATCTGCAAATCAATCAATGTGATACAATACATTAACAAAAGAAAGAACAAGAATCATATGATCTTCTCAATAGATGCAGAAAAAGCATTTGACAAAGTACAGCATCCCTTCTTGATCAAAACCAGTCAGAGTATTAGGTTTAGAGGGTACATACCTCAGTATCATGAAAGCCATCTATGAAAAATGTACAGCGAATATCATTCTTCATGGGGAAAAACTGAGATCTTTCCCCTTAAGGTCAGGAACACGGCAGGAATGTCCACTATCACCACTGCTATTCAACATAGTATTAGAAGTTCTATACACAGCAATCAGACAACAAAAAGAAATAAAGGCATCCAAATCAGCAAAGAAGAAGTGAAACTCTCACTGTTTGCAGATGATATGATACTTTATGTGGGAAACCCAAAAGACTCCACCCTAAAACTGCTAGAACTCATAGAGGAATTCAGTCAAGTGGCAGGATATAAAATCAATGCACAGAAATCAGTGGCATTCCTATACACCAACAACAAGACAGAAGAAAGAGAAATTAAGGAGTCGATCCCATTTACAATTGCACCCAAAACCATAAGATACCTAGGAATACATCTAAACAAAGAGGCAAAGGATCTGTACTCAGAAAACTATAAAATACTCATGAAAGAAATTGAGGAAGACACAAAGAAATGGAAAAACGTTCCATGCTCATGGATTGGAAGAACAAATATTGTGAAGATGTCAATGCTACCTAGAGCAATCTACACATTCAATGCAATCCCCATCAAAATACCATCCACTTTTGTCAAAGAAATGGAAAAAATAATCCTAAAATTTTTATGGAACCAGAAAAGGCACCGCATAGCCACAGGAATGTTAAAAAAGAAAAGCAAAGCTGGCGGCATCACAATTCCGGACTTCCAGCTCTATTACAAAGCTGTCATCATCAAGACAGCATGATACTGGCACAAAAACAGACACATAGATCAATGGAGCAGAATAGAGAGCCCAGAAATGGACCCTCAACTCTATGGTCAACTAATCTTTGACAAAGCAGGAAAGACTGCCCAATGGAAAAAAGACAGTCTCTTAAACAAATGGTGTTGGGAAAATTGGACAGCCACATGCAGAAGAATGAAACTGGACCATTTCCTTACACCACACAGAAAAATAGACTCCAAATGGTTGAAAGACCTCAATGTGAGACAGGAGTCCATCAAAATCCTAAAGGAGAACACGGGCAGCAACCTCTTCGACCTCAGCCACAGCAACTTCCTCCTAGAAACATCGCCAAAGGCAAGGGAAGCAAGGGCAAAAATGAACTATTGGGACTTCATAAAGATAAAAAGCTTTTGCAAAGCAAAGGAAACAGTCAACAAAACCAAAAGACAACCGACAGAATGGGAGAAGATATTTGCAAATGACGTATCAGATAAAGGGCTAGTATTCAAAATCTATAAAGAACTTCTTAAACTCAACACTCAAAGAAAAAAGAATCCAATCAAGAAATGGGCAGAAGACATGAACAGACATTTTTTCCAAAGAAGACATCCAACTGGCCAACAGACACATGAAAAAGTGCTCAACATTGCTCGGCATCAGGGAAATCCAAATCAAAACCTCAATGAGATACCACCTCACACCAGTCACAATGGCTAAAATAAACAAGTCAGGAAACGACAGATGTTGGCGGGGATGCGGAGAAAGGGGAACCCTCCTACACTGTTGGTGGGAATGCAAGCTGGTGCAGCCACTCTGGAAAACTGTATGGAGGTTCCTCAAAAAGTTGAAAATAGAGCTACCACATGATCCAGCAATTGCACGACTGGGTATATACCCCAAAGATACAAATGTAGGGATCCGAAGGGGTACGTGCACCCCGATGTTTATAGCAGCAATGTCCACAATAGCCAAACTGTGGAAAGAGCCAAGATGTCCATCGTCAGATGAATGGATAAAGAAGATGTGGTATATATATACAATGGAATATTATGCAGCCATCAAAAGGAATGAGATCATGCCATTTCAAATGTAGTGGATGGAAGTGGAGGGTATTATGCTGAGCGAAATAAGTCAAACTGAGAAAGACATGTATCATATGACCTCAGTGATGTGAGGAATTCTTAATCTCAGGAAACAAACTGAGGGTTGCTGGAGTGGGGGGTGGGGTGGGAGGGATGGGGTGACTGGGTGATAGACACTGGGGAGGGTATGTGCTCTGGTTAGCACTGTGAATTATGCAAGACTGTTGAATCTCATATCTTTACCTATGAAAAGTATAATGCAATATATGTTAAGAAAAAAAAAAGAAGATAGCAGGAGGGGAAGCATGAAGGGGGGAAATTGGAGGGGAAGAAAACCATGAGAGATGATGGACTCTGAAAAACTGAGGGTTCTACGGGGGGGGGTTGGGAGGATGGTTTAGCCTGGTGATGGGTATTAAAGAGGGCACGTTCTGCATGGAGCACTGGGTGTTATGCACAAACAATGAATAATGGAACACTACATCAAAAACTAATGACGTAATGTATGGTGATTAACATAACAATAAATTTTTTTTTTAAAAAGAAAGAAAGAAAGGCACCAGGGAACGCCGCCAGAGAACAAAATCCCCAAAGACTGATTCCCGCTGAGCCCATCCCCAGCCACACGGGGGCAGGGAACTCTGCCCAAACAGGCTTGCCTGAGCAACAGCCTGGGAGGCCCTTCCCGCAGAAAACAGGCTGGGAAAACGAGAGGCCAGCAACCCTAAAGTCCCAAGAACACAGGTGCAACTTGCTTGGGTTCTGGTCAAAAATTTGGACTCTATACATTCCCTCAAACAACCATCCACAGAATGACTAGGAGGAGAAGCCCCAAAATAGAAAAGACTCAGAGATTATGACTTATGCTGCAGATTTACAAATGGATGCAGATATAACCAATATGTCGAAGATGGAATTCAGGCTAGCAATTGTAAAGACAATGGCTAGAATGGAGAAATCAATTAATGACAACATAGAGTTTCTAAGGGCAGAAATTAAAGGTGAATTGACAGAACTTAAAAATGCTATCAGTGAGATCCTATCCAATCTACATAGTCTAACAGCTAGGGTAAGTGAAGCGGAAGAGCGAATAAGCGACCTGGAAGACAATATAATAGATAAAAAGGGAAAAGAGGAGGCCAGGGAAAAACAACTCCGAATCCATTAAAATAGAATCAGAGAAATAAGTGACACAATGAAGCGTTCCAATGTCAGAATAATTGGAATCCCGGAAGGAGTGGAGAGAGAGGACTAGAAGATATATTTGAGCAAATCGTAGCTGAGAACTTCCCTAATCTGGGGAATGAAACAAACATTCGCATCCTAGAGGCAGAGAGGACCCCTCCTAAGATCAAGGAAAACAGGCCAGCAACGCGGCATGTAATAGTAAAACTTGCAAATCTTAGAACCAAGGAAACCATCTTCAGGGTAGTTAGGGGGAAGAGATTCCTTACGTACAGAGGGAGGAACATCAGAATAATGTCAGACCTATCCACAGAGACCTGGCAAGCCAGAAAGGCCTGGCAAGACATATTCAGAGTACTAAATGAGAAGAACATGCAGCCAAGAATACTTTATCCGGCAAGGCTGTCATTTAGAATGGATGGAGAGATGCAGAGATTCCACGACCAGTAACAACTGAAAGAATATGTGACCACTAAGTCAGCTCTGCAAGAAATATTAAAGGAGGGAGGTGTTTATAAAAGGAGAAAGACGCCAAGAGTAATATACAACAGAAATTTACAGGGACACTCTATAAAAACAAGGTCTTCACAGGCAACATGATGACAATTGATTCATATCTTTCAATAATTATTCTCAATGGGAATGTCTGAAATGCTCACATAAAACGGCACAGGGTTGCAGATTGGATAAAAAGACAGGACCCATCCATATGCTGCCTACAAGAGACTCATTTTGAACCTAAAGATATATCCAGACTGAAAGTGAAGGATGGAGATCCATCTTCCATGCCAGCGGACCTCAAAAGAAAGCTGGGGTACAAATTCTTCTATCAGACAAGTTAGATTTTAAAGTAAAGTCTGTAGAGACATAGAAGGACACTATATCATTCTTAAAGGGTGTATCCAACAAGAAGATCTAACAACTGTAAATATCTATGCCCCCAACATGGGAGCAGCCATCCACATAAGCCAAATGTTAACCAAAATAAAGAGTCATATTGATAACAATATGTTAATTGTAGGAGACAGCAATACTCCACTCTCAGCAATGGACAGATCATCTAAGCAGAAAATCAACAAGGAAACAAGAGCTTTGAATGATACATTGGACCAGATGGACCTCATAGATATTTATAGAACATTCCACCCTAAAACAACAAAATACTCATTCTTCTCAAGTGCACATGGAATTTTCTCCAGAATAGACCATATACTGGGTCACAAATCAGGTCTCAACCCATACCAAAAGACTGAGATTATTCCCTGCATATTCTCAGACCACAATGCTCTAAAACTGGAACTCAACCACAAGAAAAAAATAGGCAGAAATTCAAACACTTGGAAGCTAAAGACCACTCTGCTCAAGAATGTTTGGGCCAACCAAGAAATCAAAGAAGAACTTAAAGAATTCATGGAAATCAATGAGAGCAAAACACATTGGTCCAAAACCTATGGGATACTGCGAAGGCAGTCCTAAGGGGGAAATACATAGCCATCCCAGGCTCACTCAAAGAAATAGAAAAATCCCAAATGCACCAACTAACTCTACACCTTAAAGAACTAGACAAAAAGCAACAAATGATGCCTAAGCCACGTATTAGAAGAGAAATAATTAAAATTAGAGCAGAAATCAATGAATTAGAAACCAGGAACACAGTAGATCAGATCAAAGAAACTAGAAGTTGGTTCTATGAAAGAATTAATAAGATCGATAAACCACTGGCCAGACTTATCCAAAAGAAAAGAGAAAGGACCCAAATTAATACAATTATGAATGGAAGGGGAGAGATCACGACTAACACCAAGGAAATAGAAACAATTATTAGAAATTATTATCAACAACTATGTGCCAATAAACTGAGCAATGGATGAAATGGAGGCCTTCCTGGAAACCTATAAGCTGCCAAGACTTAAACGGGAAGATATTGACAACCTGAATAGGCTAATAACCAGTAAGGAGATTGAAGCAGTGATCAAAAACCTCTCAAAAAACAAGAGTCCAGGGCCTGATGGATTCCCTGGGGAATAATACCTATTCTACTGAAGCTGCTTCAAAAAAACCAAAAAGCCAAAAAACAAAAAACAGAAGGAAACCCTCCAAACTCATTCTATGAGGCCAACATTACTTTAATCCCCAAACCAAGCAAGGACCCCATCAAAAAGGAGAATTTCAGACCGATATCCCTGATGAATATGGATTCCAAAATCCTCAACAAAATCCTAGCTAATAGTATCCAACAGTACATTAAAAGGATCATCCACCACGACCAAATGGGATTTATCCCCAGGATGCAAGGGTGGTTCAACATTCGCAAATCAATTAATGTGATAGAACACATTAATAAGAGGAAGGAGAAGAACCATATGTTCCTCTCAATTGATGCAGAAAAAGCATTTGACAAAATACAAAATCGTTTCATGATTAAAACTCTCCAGAGTATAGGGATAGAGGGAACATTCTTCAAGTTCATAAAATCCATCTATGAAAAACCCACAGCGAATACCATCCTCAATGGGGAAAAGCTGAGAGCCTTTCCCTTAAGATCAGGAACATGTCAAGGATGCCCACTCCCACCACTATTGTTCAACATAGTACTACAAGACCTAACAACAGCAATCAGAGAACAAAAAGAAATAAAAGGTATTCAAATTGGCAAAGAAGAAGTCAAACTCTCTTTTCACAGATGACATGATACTTTATGTGGAAAACCCAAAAGACTCCACCCCAAAATCACTGGAACTCATACAGCAATTCAGTAATGTGGCAGGCTACAAAATCAATGCACAGAAATCAGTTGCTTTCTTATACACTAACAACGCAACTGTAGAAAGAGAAAGTAGAGAAAGGATTCCACTTATAATAGCACCAAAAACCAAAAGATACCTCAGAATAAACCTAACCAAAGAGGTAAAGTATCTATACTCTTAGAACTACAAAACACTCATGAAAGAAATTGAAGACACAAAAAGATAGAAAAATATTCCATGCTCAATGATCAGAAGAATAAACATTGTTAAAATGTCTATGCTACCCAAAGCAATCTATACCTTCAATGTCATCCCAATCAAAATTCCAATGTCATTTTTCCAAGTGCTGGAACAAACAATCCTAAAATTTGTATGGAATCAGAAAATACCCCGAATCACCAAGGAAATGTTGAAAAAGAAAAACAAAGCTGGGGGCAACATGTTGCCCAATTTCAAGCTATATTACAAAGCTGTAATCACCAAGATCTGTACTGGCACAAAAACAGACATATAGAACAACGGAACAGAATAGAGAACCCAGATATGGACCCTCAACTCTATGGTCAAATAATCTTTGACAAAGCAGGAAAAAACCTGCAATGGAAAAAAGACAGTCTCTTCAATAAATGGTGCTGGGAAAATTGGACAGCCACATGCAGAAGAATGAAAGTCAACCATTCTCTAACACCATTTACAAAGATAAACTCAAAGTGGATGAAAGACCTCAATGTGAGACAGGAATCCAACAAAATCCTAGAGGAGAACATAGGCAGTAACCTCTTTGACATCGCCCATAGCAACTTCTTTCAAGATACATCTCCAAAAGCTAGTGAAACAAAAGCAAAAATGAAGTTTTGGGACTTCATCAAGATCAAAAGCTTCTGCACAGCAAAGGAAACAGTCAACAAAACAAAGAGACAACTCACAGAATGGGAGAAGATATTTGCAAATGACACTACAGATAAAGGGCTGTTATCCAAGATGTATAAAGAACTTCTCAAACTCAACACCCAAAAAACAAAGAACCAAGTCATAAAGTGGGCATAAGATATGAAGAGACACTTCTCTGAAGAAGACATACAAATGGTAAAAGACACATGAAAAAATGTTCATCATCATTAGCCAGCAGAGAAATCCAAATCAAAACCACATTGAGATACCCCTTACACCAGTTAGAATGGCAAACATGGAGAGGGAAAGAAACAACAAATGTTGGAGAGGTTGTGCAGAAAGGGGAACCCTCTTACACTGTTGGTGGGAATGCAAGTTGTTAGAGCCACTTTGGAAAACAGTGTGGAGGTTCCTCAGAATTTTAAAAATAGAGCTACCCTATGTCCCAGCAATTGCAGTCCTGGGTATTTACCACAAAGACACAGATGTAGTGAAAAGAAGGGCCATATGCACCCCAATGTTCATAGCAGCAATGTCCACAATAGCCAAACTGTGGAAAGAGCTGAGATGCCCTTCAACAGATGAATGGATAAAGAAGATGTGGTCCATATATACAATGGAATATCACTCCACCATCAGAAAAGATGAATACCCAACTTTTACATCAACATGGATGGGACTGGAGCAGATTATTCTAAGTGAAATAAGTCAAGCAGAGAAAGTCAATTATCATATGGTTTCACTTATTTGTGGAACATAAGGAATAGCATGGAGGACATTAGGAGAAGGAAGGGAAAAATGGGGGGGGAGAGGAACCATGAGAGACTATTACTCTGAGAATCAAACAGGGATTTAGATGGGAGGGGGGAGGGGGGATTGGTTAGCCTGGTGATGGGTATTAAGGAGGGCATATACTGCATTGAGAACTGGGTGTTATACGAAAACAATGGATTGTGGATCACCACATCAAAAACCAATGATGTATTGTATGGTGACTAACATAACATAATAAAATTTAAAAAAAAAGATTGGATAAAAATAAAAGATTCAATAATATTCAGTCTAGAAAAGATACACTTAAAGAGATATAAACAAGATAGAAATAAAAGATGGAAGAGATATACTGAACAAATGTGAACCAAAACAAAGCTGGAGTAGCATTTTCAGTATCTGACAAAATTGAATTAGATGACAAAGAACAGAAGATATACACATCATATACATATGCATCTTACAATACAGTTTTGAAATACATCTCACTTGATGTACTTTACTTGTAGCAGAACTTTAGAGAAAAAAACATTTGGATATTTTAACACTCTACTTAGAAAACGACAGATCAAAATGCAAAAAAAAATTAATAGAGATATAGAACACTTGCAGAATACAACTAAAAAACTCAAGCTGTTTCATACAGAGTAGAACTCTATCCAAGAGAGAACATATAATCACTCAAGACAACAAACAAAACATTTCCAAAAAAGCAACATGATTATTAAGAAAGCCTCAATAAAGTCAAAAGACTCAATATCACACAGTCCATGTTCTCCAACCATAATACAATGGCATTAGAAATTAATAAAAAATAAAAGCCAGTATTTAGCATATGTTTGGAAACAAAATGCCATACTATTAATCACGGCTTAAAAGAAAATTCTAAACAAAATCAAGAGATATTTAAAAGTGAATTATAATAAAAGCACAGCAAATGAAAATCTATGTGGCACAGCTAAAACAGAACTAAGAAGGAAATGTATGGTTTTAAGCACATTTATCAAAAAGCAACAAAGGTTAAAAATAAACTAGTGAATAAGTCAATTTAATGAAAACACCAAAAGAACAAAGAAACAAGGAAAATACAGATATTAAAAAGCAAAGTATCCCCCCACACACATACACATTCACACATACACACACACAAAAACAAAAAAACAAAAAATCTAATTTGAAGGCATATATGTACCCCAATGTTTATAGCAGCATTATTTACAATAGCCAAATTATGGAAAAAGCCCAAATGTCCATTGACTGATGAATGGATAAAGAAGATGAGAGTAGTTAAGATGGCGGACAAACTTCCCTTGTCCCTTGAACACAGCTAGATCAACGACAAATCATTTTGAACAACTAGGAACTCAATCTGAGGACTAAGAAAACAATCAGCACAATTGGAGGTAGAGAACATGGTAGATGTAAGGTTTGGAGCTGTGAACTGGAGGAGGGAAAAGCTGCTGTGCCATGAAGGAGAGGGAGCCATTTTTGTGAAGCAAAGTCAGGGAGAGAGGGAGAGAATTGAGAGAAAGCAGCAAGTAGGGTTCACACAATAAACTGAGGGGAGGGGATCCTCTGGGTCGCACTGAGAGAGATGAGAGATTGCTCCCCCTCCTGGAGTACATTTGGAAGAGGGTATTTTTTGCCTCACCAAGGACAAAGAACCTGCCAGGAGCCATTGCTGCCCTTCAGCAGCAAGGGACAGAGACCCACACCAAGGGTAGATAACCTGGTCACAACTTTTCACTGTGCATCACAATAGACTGCAGACACTGCATGCATACTTTGCCACTGCTTTTCTGGGACAGAATGCTGATAGGTGCACCACAAAGCTCTCCTCTGGGGGAGGGAAGCATGTCCACAATTTGCTAAGCTCCTTAAGATTTGGAGTTTTGAATCCCAGCTGCACTCCAGAGCTAAAACACAGGTGCAGACAGGGTGAGGGCAGCTATCAGATGAAAGCCTGGGACAACAGAAATTGTTCACTTTTCTGTGAAGGCCACCTCGATAGTGACAAACACGAGTCCCCATCCCCAGAGACAAGAGGGTGGGTTGACACCATCTTCCACCCCCCAACCACCCTGACCCACAGCACAGTTGGATTTTAGAGAGAAACACAGCACCTCCAGTGGAAGCTACAGTGACTTACAATGAATCTCACCTCACTGTGCCTGGGTAGAGGCATCTTTGCAAAGGCAGGGCTGACTGTGAGCCAGTGTGAGAGGCCTCTCCTTTAGAAGACCAACACAGCCCCCCCCAGCATATACCAGGTCTCCTGATCATAGAGTGCTCCAAAGGATCAACTACAGTTCTGGAGGAAGTGGACCAGGACAATGCTTACTTTTTTTTTTTCAAATCTTTTATTTATATATATATATATTTTCTTCTTCTTCTTCTTCTTCTTCTTCTTCTTCTTCTTCTTCTTCTTCTTCTTCTTCTTCTTTCTTCTTCTTCTTCTTCTTCTTCTTCTTCTTCTTCTTCTTCTTCTTCTTCTTCTTCTTCTTCTTCTTCTTCTTCTTCTTCTTCTTCTTCTTCTTCTTCTTCTTCTTCTTCTTCTTCTTCTTTTTTCTTTGGTATTAGGCTTATAGTTTCTTCTTCATTTGTTGGTCTGTTTCCTTTTCTTGTTTTTTGGATAAGGCTTCCTTTTTTTCTCTTTCTTTTCTTTTTTCCTTCTTTCTTATTCTTTGGAATCAGGATTATACTTTTCATTTCTCTGTTTCGTTTTTGGTTGCCCTTGATTTTCTCTTCTTGGATCTGTCCTTTTTTTTGTTTTGTTTTTAATCAGGCTTATCTTAACAAACAAATCAAAGTACACCTAGTTAAAAGTCCAAACATTCCACACTGCAAGCAAGGAAGAACCTCTGCAGAGAACTGACCTGTGGGAAAGAGCAGACAAAATACAATCCCAGACTGCACACAGCATGCACCAGGAACACTTCCTGAAGCTCCAGGACCTAGACAGTGCAGAAGCCATTTTTAATACGGTATTACTCTCAGGAGCAAGGAAAAATCACAAGCTTTCAAAATATGCAAAAAATAGAAAACTAGACATAATGACAATACAGAGGAATTCTCCCCAAAGAAAGATTAAAAAGAAATCACAATGAAGACTTTAATCAAAACAGATATAAGCAATATATCTGAACAAGAATTTAGAACAACAGTCATAAGAATACTAGCTGGGCTTGAAAGAATCATAGAAGACAAAAGAGAAACGCTGGCTTTAGAGATAAAAGACCTAAAAAGTAGTCAGGGTGAAATAAAAAATGCTATAACTGAGATGCAAAACAGATTGGATAGATATAATCACAACAAGGATTGAAGAGGCAGAGGAGAGAAGAGGTGGTAGAGAAGATAAAATTATGGAACCATGCTAGGAAACAAAGTCAACCACAAGGAGAAATTTAAAAGGACCACACATACATGGAGGTTAAAGAACATCCTGCTATACAATGAATGGGTCAACCAAAAAATTAAAGAAGAATTTAAAAAAATATACGGAAGCAAAAGAAAATGAAAACATGACAGTTCAAAACCTTTGGGATGCAGAGGGGGGCAATATGGCAAAGGAGTAGGAGACTCCATTTCAACCAGTCCCCTTAATTTACGTGGATATCTACCAAACCATTCTGAACACTCACGAAATCAGGCTGAGATGTAAGAATATATATCTGGATCTCTAAAAGCGGAAATTATCTGCCAGGGAGCCTGGGTGGCTCAGTTGGTTAAGCGACTGCCTTCGGCTCAGGTCATGATCCTGCAGTCTCAGGATCAAGTCCCGAGTCGGCTCCCTGCTCAGCGGGGAGTCTGCTTCTCCCTCTGACCCTCCCCCCTCTCATGCTCTATCTCATTCTCTCTCTCAAATAAATAAATAAAAACTTAAAAAAAATTATATGCCAGTCTGAGGTATGAAGGGTGGAGTCATGATTCTCTGGGTAGATATCAGAAGGTAAACAGAAGGGGGAGGGAGCCGCCATAAGCTGGCACTGGAAAGTGATATGACACCGAAGCGCAAGAGCGGCCTGCGCCAGGGGACCGCCAATAACGCAGAGCGCCAGCAGTGGGCCGGCAGGCCACTTTATAACAGTGCTCAAATAGGATCCAGGAGCTGCGGGACCGCTCAGGGCTTTAGAAGCACAAAAGGCAAAGACAAGTGGGGCTCCTGAGTTGATTGCTGAGAGGGTCGCTGGGGATGTGCACCGCCCATGGAAGGCTGCGGTTTTCAGCAGCACTTGCAGAAACAGAGACTGTGTGTCCTGGAAGGTTCGGAGAAGAGTAGCCTGTGATTTCTCTGCTCTGGGTCAGAGGTCTGCGAGTGGACATTTTCTTTTGCTCTGGCCCTGAGAAAAGGCAGGCCAAAGAACAAAAGCCCAAAAAACTGGTTTCCATGGAGACCAGCCCCTTGACAAGGGGCAGGGCAACTCCTACCAAGCAAGGATGCCTGAGAAACAGTGCTGCAGGCCCTTCTCCCAGAAGACAAGCTGGAAGAACAAGAGGACGACAACACTAGGGTCCCCATTAAACTCTAAAACCCCAACACCAAGGGAAAGTAGCATATTGAGCTCCATGCACTGCCTCACAGCTGGTATATTTTTCAGATACAATTTTTTTCCTTTTTATTTTTTCTCATGCTTCTCTGGTTTTTTTTTTTTTTTTCACCTTTTTCTCATTTCAACTAGATGTTTAATATAACATAGTTCATAGTAGTTTTTTAACTTGTACTTTTTCACACCTATTTTTTTATACAGATTTAAGTTTCAATGTAGTCCTTTTTTCCCTATTCAATATTACCATTATATATATCACAGTTTTATTTTCCCTATAACTCTGAGAAGTACTATCTTCTAACAGATCAAAATACACCTAGGAAGAACTGAAACACCCTACCTAGCCCACACTCAGAGATTATAGCCCCCCTCCGCTGACCCCCCTTTCTTTTTAATTTTCAATTTTTAAATTCTTTTCAATTTTTTAACATTATAAATTTTATTCTTGGGTTTCATTTTGCTTTTGATTTTTCAGTGGTGACTTCCGACCGCTCCAGATTGTCCCTGGGTGCATCTTGCCAGGATCATGGTTGATACTTTGGAATCTGTACATTCCCTCAACCACCTCTCAACAGAATGAATAGGAAGAGGAACTCCCAACAAAGAAAAGAACCAGAGACAATGGCTTCTCCAGCAGACTTAATGGATATGGATATAAGCAAGATGTCAGAGATAGACTTCAGGGTACCAGTTATGAAGTCAATAGCTAGGCTTGAGAAAACCATTAGCGGCAATATAGAATCTCTAAGGGCAGAAATGAGAGCTAATCAGGCTGAACTTAAAAATACTATAAATGAGATGCAGTCTAAACTGAATACTCTAACAGCTAGGGTAAATGAGGCAGAAGAATGAATTAGTGATCTAGAAGATAAGCTGATAGGAAGAAAGAGGAGGAGGGCTGGACCAAACAGCTTAAAATCCATGAGAACAGACTTAGAAAGATTAATGATGCCATGAAATGTTCCAATGTCAGAATTATTGGAATCCCTGAGGGGGTGGAGAGAGAGAGACAGAGATCTAGAAGGTATATTTGAGCAAATCATAGCTGAAAATTTTCCTAACCTGGGGAAGGAAACAGCATTCACGTCCAAGAGGCAGAGAGGACCCCTCCCAAGATCAAGGAGAAGAGACCAAGGCCCTGCCATATAATAGTAAAACTCGCAAATCCTAGAACCAAGGAAGCTATCTTGAGAGGAGCAAGGGGGAAGAGATTTTTTACATACGGAGGGAGGAATATCAGAATAATGTCAGGCATGTCCACAGAGACCTAGCAAGCCAGAATGGGCTGTCAAGACATATTCAGGGTACTAAATGAGAAGAACATGCATCCAAGAATACTTAATCCAGCAAGCTATCATTCAGAACAGATGGAGAGATAAAGAACTTCCAGGACTGGCAAAAATTGAAAGAATATGTGACCACCAAGCACACCTTCAAGAAATACTAAGGGGGGCTCTATAAAAGAAGAAAGACCCCAAGAGTAAGATAGACCAGAAATTTACAGAGACTCTATAGAAGCAGGGACTGTACAGAAAATAGGATGGCAATAAATAGATATCTTTCAGGAGTTATGCTCAATGTGAATGGCCTAAATGCTCCCGGGAAATGGCACAGGGTTGCAGATTGGATATAAAGTCAGGACCAATCCATATGCAGGCTACAAGAGACTCACTTTGAACTTAAAGACTCCTCCAGAGTTAAAGTGAGAGGATGGAGAACCATTTTTCATGCCAAAGGACCTGAGACGAAAGCTGGGGTAGCAATTTTCATATCAGACAAATTACAAATTAAACCAAAGATTGTATTAAGAGATCCAGAGAGAGACTATATCATTTTAAAAGGGTCTATCCAACAAGAAAATCTAACAATTGTAAATATCTATGCTCCAAACGTGGGAGCAGCCAACTACATATGCCAGCTGTGAACCAAAATAAAGAATCAGTTCGACAGTAATACATTAATAGTAGGAGATTTTAACACTCCACTCTAAGCAAGGACAGATCATCTAAACAGACCAACAAAGAAACAAGAGTTATGAATGACACATTGGACCAGATGGACTTCATAGATATATATAGAACATTCCAGCCTAAAACAAAAATAATTATTTGTCTCAAATGCACAAAGAAATTTCTCCAAAATAAGATCACATTCTGGGTAAAAAAATGAGGTCTCAGCCAATACCAAAAGATTGAGATTATTCCCTGCATGTTATCAGACTACAATGCCTTGAAACTGGAACTCAATCACAAGGAAAACTTTGGAAGGAATTCAAACACTTGAAAGTTAAAGAGCATCCTGTTAAAGAATGACTGGGTGAACCAGGAAATTAAAGAAGAACTTAAACAATTATGGAGACTAATGAGACTGAAAACACTTCAGTCCAAAACCTATGGGATACTGCAAAGGAGGTCCTAAGAGGGAAATACATAGCCATACAAACCTCTCTCAGAAAATTAGAAAAATCCCAAATGCACAAGCTAACCTTACACCTAAAGGAGCTGGACAAAGAACAACAAATAAAACCTAAAGCCCGCAGAAGAGAAATAATAAAGATTATTGCAGAGATCAATGAAATAGAAACCAGAAAAACAGTAGAACAGATCAACAAAACTAGAAGGAGTTTCTTTGAAAGAATTAATAAGATCGATAAATGACTGGCCAGACTTGTCCAAAAGAAAAGAGAAAGGACCCAAATTAATAAAATCATGAATGAAAGGGGAGCGATCAGAAATAACACCCAGGAAATAGAAACAATTCTTAGAAATTATTACAAAGAACAATATGCCAACAAATTAAGCAACCTGGAAGAAAAGGATGCCTATCTGGAAACTTACAAACTACCAAGACTGAAACAGGAAGAAATAGACAATCTGAATAGACAACCAGTAATGAAATCGAAACAATAATCAAAAACCTTCCAAAAAACAAGATTCCAGGGACAGATGGCTTCCCAGGGGAATTCTACCAAATATTTAAAGAAATCATACCTATTCTACTGAAGCTGTTTCAAAAAATGAAACAGAAGGAGAACTTCCAAACTCCTTCTATGAGGCCAGCATTACCTTGATCCCAAAACCAGGCAAAGACCCCATGAAAAAGGAGAATTATAAACCAATATCCCTGATGAACATGGATGCCAAAATACTCAACAAGATCTTAGCCAATAGGATCCAACAGTACATTAAAAGGATTATTCACCACAACCAGGTGGAATTTATTCCTGGGATGAGAGGTGGTTCAGTATTAGCAAATCAATCACCGTGATAGAGCACATTAATAAAAGATAAAAAAGAAACATATGATCCTTTCAATTGATGCAGAAAAAGCATTTGACAAAATACAGCATCTTTTCCTGATTAAAACTCTTCAGAGTATAGGGATAGAGGGAACATTCCTCAATATCATAAAAACCATTTATAAAAAGCCCACAGTGAATATCATTATCAATGAGGAATAGCTGAGAGCTTTTCCCTTAAGGTCAGGAGCACGACAGGGATGCCCACTCTCACCACTATTGTTCAACATAGTGCTAGAAGTCCTAGCCTCAGCAATCAGACAACAAAAAGAAATAAAAGGCATCCAAAATGGCAAAGAAGAAATCAAACTCTCTCTCTTTGCAGATGACATGATACCTTATGTGGAAAACCCAAAAGACTCCACCCCCAAATTACTAGAATTCATATAGCAGTTCAGCAATGTGGTAGGATACAAAATCAATGCACAGAAATCAGTTGCTTTTCTATACATGAACAATGTAAGTGTAGAAAAAGAATTTAAGGAATCGATTCCATTTATAATAGCAACAAAAACCATAAGATACCTAGGAGTAAACCTAACCAAAGAAGTAATGGATATACACTCTACAAACTACAGAACACTTATGAAAGAAATTGAGGAAAACACAAAAAGTTGGAAAAAACATTCCATGCTCATGGATTGGAATAATAAACACTGTTAAAATGTCTATCCAGCCCAGAGCAATTTACACTTTTAAAACCATCCCTATTAAAATACCATTGGCATTTTTCAAAGTGCTTGGATAAACAATCCTGAAATTTGTATGGAACAAGAAAAGATGGCAAACTGCCAAGGGAATGATGGAAAAAAAAAAAAAAAAAAAGCTCCGGACATCACGGTGCCTGACTTTAAGCTCTATTACAAAGGTGTTCACCAAGACAGCATGGTGTTGGCATAAAAACAGAAACATAGGGCAACTGGGTGGCTCAGTTGGTTAAGCAACTGCCTTTGGCTCAGGTCATGATCCTGAAGTCCCAGGATTAAGTCCACCATTGGGATCCCTGCTAAGCGGGGAGTCTGCTTCTCCCTCTGACACCACCCCCCCCCATGCTCTCTTTCTCTCTCTCATTCTATCTCAAATAAATAAATAAAATTTTTAAAAAAGAGAAAACAGAAACATAGACCAATGGAACAGAATAGAGACTCCATTAATGGATCCTCAACTCTATGGTCAACTAACCTTTGAACAATCAGGAAAAAATATCCAATGGATAAAGACAGTCTCTTCAATAAATGGTGCTGGGAAAATTGGACAGCTAAATATAGAAGAATGAAAATGGACATTCCCCTACACCATACACAAAGATAAGCTAAAAATGGATGAAAAACCTCAATGTGAGACAGGAATCCATCAAAATTCTAGAGAATATAGGCAGTGACCTCTTCAACATTGCCCACAGCAAATTCTTTCAACACATGTCTCCAAAGACAAGGGAAACAAAAGCAAAAATGAACTTTTGGGACTTCATCAAGATAAAATGCTTCTGCATAACAAAGGAAACAGTCAACAAAACTAAGAGGAAACTGATGGAATGGGAGAAGATATTTGGAAATGAGACTACAGATAAAGCGCTGGTATCCGAGATCTATAAAGAACTTCTCAAACTTGACACTCAAATAACAAGTAGCCTAGTCAAAAAATGGGCAGAAGACATGAACAGACACTTCTCCAAAGAAGACACAGAAATGGCTAACAGACACATGAAAAAATGCTCAACATCACTAGCCATCAGGGAAATACAAAATAAAAACCACAATGAGATACCACCTTATACCAGTTAGAATGGCAAAACTTAAAACAGGAAACAAATGTTGGTGAGGATGTGGAGATAGGGGAACTCTCTTATACTGTTGGTGGGAATGCAAGCTGGTACAACCCCTCTGGATAACAGTATGGAGGTTCCTCAATATGTTAAATATAGAGCTACCCTATGACCCAGCAATTGCACTACTAGGTATTTACCCCAAAGATACAAATGTAGTGAAAAGAAGGGGCACAGGCATCCCCAATACTCATAGCAGCATTGTCCACAATAGCCAAATTGTGGAAGGAGCTGAGATGCCCTTCAACAGATGAATGGATAAAGAAGACATAGTACCGGGCGCCTGGGTGGCTCAGATGGTTAAGCGTCTGCCTTCGGCTCAGGTCATGATCCCAGGGTCCTGGGATCGAGTCCCACATCGGGCTCTCTGCTCCTTGGGAGCCTGCTTCTCCCTCTGCCTCTCTCTCTCTCTGTCTCTCATGAATAAATAAATAAAATCTTAAAAAAAAAAAAAAGAAGACATAGTACCTAGATACAATGGAATATTATTCAGCCATCAGAAAGGATTAATATCCACCATTTGCATGGACATGGATGGAACTGGAGGGGATTACGCTAAGTGAAGTAAGTAAAGCAGAGAAAGACAATTATATGGTTTCACTCATATGTGACACATAAGCAATAGCACAGAGGTCCATAGGAAGGGAGGGATATCTGAAGGGGGAGAAATCAGAGAGGGAGATGAACTATGAGAGACTATGGACCATGGGAAACAAACTTAGGGTTTCAGAGGGGATAGGGATGGGGGGATGCAGTAATCAGGTGATGGATATTGAGGAGGGTACGTGCTGTGATGAGCACTGGGTGTTATACGTAACTAATGAATCATTGAACGTTACATCAAAAACTAACAATGTATTATACAGTGGCTAACTGAACATAATAAAAAATAAATAAATAAAAGGGGAAAATATCCTTTGCGATGCAGCAAAGGTGGTCCAAAGAGGCATGTATACAGCAATAAAGGCCTTCCTCAAGAAACAAGGAAAGTCTTAAATACACAACTTAACTTTACACCTAAATGAGCTGGAAAAAGAACAGCAAGTAAAGCCTAAATCCAGCAGAAGAGATATAATAAAGATTAGAGCAGAAATCAATGATACAGAAATCAAAAAGAAACAGTACAACACATCAACAAAATTAGGAACTGCTTCATTGAAAGAATTAATAAGATTGATAAACTCCTAGCCAGAGTTATCAAAAAGAAAAGAGAAAGAACCCAAATAAATAAAAGAAGGAATGAAATGAGAGATGACAACTAACACTGAAGAAATACAATTATAAGAGAATATTATGGGCAATTATATGCCAACAAAGTAGGCAATCTAGAAGAAATGGATAAATATGTAGAAACATACAAACTATCAAAATGGAAACAGGAAGAAATAGAAAACCTGAAGAGACTCATACCCTGCAAAGAAACTGAATCAGTAATCAAAAATCTCCTGCACCCCATGTGTATAGCAGCAATGTCCAAGATAGCCAAAATATGGAAAGAGCCCAGATGTCACTGACAGATGAATGGATAAAGAAGATGTGCTATATATATACAATGGAATATTACTCAGTCATCAAAAAGAATGAAATCTTGCCATTTGCAATGACATGGATGGAATTTGAGTATTATCTTAAACCAAATAAGGCAGTCAGAGAAATATAAATACCATATGATTTCATTAGTACATGGAAAATAAGGAAAAATGAGATGAACATAGGAGAAAGGAAGGAAAACTAAAATAAGAAAAAAACTGACAAAGAACCAAACTGCACAAGACTCTTAACTATAGGAAACAAACTGAGAGTGGCTGGAAGGGAGGACGCTGGGGGATGGGATAACTGGGTGATGGGAATTAAGGAGGTCACTTGGTAATGAGCACTGGGTGTGATATGAAACTAAACACTGCCCCTGACTAATAATACAATATGTGTTAACCAAATTCATTTTTTTTAAATATTTTTTAAAGTTTATTTTATTATGTTGTTAGTCACCATACAATACATCACCAGTTTTTGATGCAGTAATCCACGAAATTCATTTTAAATGAAAATTTAAAAACAAAATCTCCCAAAAAACAACAGTGCAGTACCGGATGGTTTCCCAAACATTTAAAAAATAATTCATAACTATTATTCTGCAACTGTTCCCAAAAATAGAAATGGAGGAAAACATCCAAACTCATCCTATGAGGCCAGCATTACCTTGATCAAAAATCAGACAAACCGTTCACTAAATAGAAGAATTACAGACCAATTTCCGTGATGAACATGGATGCAAAAATTCTCAACAGGATACTACCTAATACAATCCAACAATACATTTAAAAGATTACTTATCACTACCAACTTTGATTTATTCCTGGTCTGCAAGGTTGGTTCAACATCCCCAAGACAATCAATGTGATAACACACATTAATAAAAAGACAAGAAACCATATGATCCTCTCAAAACATGCAGAAAAAGTACTTGACAAAATACACCATCATTTTTTAATAAAAACCATCCACAAGGTTGGGACAGAGGGAACATATCTCGATATCATAAAAGCCATATAGGAAAGACCACAGTGAATATTGTATCCCTGTTGTTCAACAGAGTACTGGAAGTCCTAAAGGGATCCAAATTGGCAAAGAAGTCAAACTCTCACTCTCTGCAGATGACATGATACTTTATGTAGAAAATCCAAATGACTCCATCCCAAAATTGTTACAACTGACAGAAGAATTCAGCAAACTGGCAGGATATATAATCGATGAACAGAGATCAGTTGCATTTCTATACACTAAAATTGAGGCAGAAGAAAGAGAAATCAAGGAATCTATACCATTTCCAATTACACCAAAAACCATAAGATACCTAGGAATAAACCTAACCAAAGATGTAAGGGATCTGTACCCTGAAAACTATAGAACACTTACAAAAGAAATTGAGGAAGACACAAAGAAATGGAAAAATATCCAATGCTCATGGATTGGAAGAACAAATAACGTGAAAATGTCTATGCTACCCAGAGCAATCTACACATTCAATGTAATCTCTAACAAAATACCATCAATATTTTTCACAGAGCTGGAACAAACAATATTAAAAATTTGTATGGAACCAGGAAAGACTCCAAATAACCAGAGGAATGTTGAAAAAGTAAACCAAAGCTGAAAGCATCACAATTCCAGATATCAAGCTGTATTACACATCTGTAATCATCAAGACAGTATAGCACTGGCACAAAAACAGACATGTATCAATGGAACAGAATAGAGAATCTAGAAATGGACACTCAACTCTATGGTCTACTAATCTTCAACAAAGCAGGAAAGAATATCCAATGGGAAAAAAAAGAGTCTCTTCAATAAATGGTGTTGGGGAAACTGGAAACTAGATCGTGACATGTGGAAGAATGAAACTGGACCACTTTCTTATACCATACACAAAGATAAACTCAAAATGGATGAAAGGCCTAAATGTGAGACAGGAATCCATCAAAATCTTAGAGGAGAACACAGGCAGTAACTGCTTTGACCTAAGCTACAGCATCTTCTTGATAGACACGTCTCCAAAGGCAAGGAAAACAAAAGCAAAAATGAAATACTGGGACTTCATTAAGATAAAAAAAAAAAAAAAAAAAAAAAAAACTTTTGCACAGCAAAGTAAATAGTCTACAAAAATAAAATGCAACCTATGGAATGGGAGAAGATATGTGCAAATGACTTATCAGATACAGGGCTAGTATCCAAAACCTATAAGGAACTTATCAAACTCAACACCCATAAAACAAAAAAATCCAGTCAGGAAATGGGCTGAAGACATGAACAAATATTTCTCTAAAGAAGACACACAAATGGCTAAGAGACACATGCAAAAATGCTGAACATCACTCGGCATCAGGGAAATACAAATCAAAACCAAAATGAGATACCAACTAACACTGGTTAGAATAGCTAATATGAACAACTCAATAAACAACAAATGTTGTCTAGGATATGGAGAAAGGGGAACCCACTTGCACTGCTGGTGGGAATGCAAACTGATGCAGCCATTCTGGAAATAAACTTGAAAATAGAACTACGCTATGACCCAGCAATTTCACTAATAGGTATTTATCCAAAGGATGCAAAAATAATGACTCCAAGGGGCACCTGCACTGCAATGTGTATAGCAGCAATGTCCACAATAGCCAAAATATGGAAAGAGCCCAGATGTCCATTGACAGATGAATGGATAAAGAAGAGTGATGTATGTATACATACATACAGTGGAATATTAGTCATCAAAAAGAAGGAAATCTTGCCATTTGCAAGACATGGCTAGAACTTGAGGATTTTATGCTAAATGAAATAAGTCATTCAGAGAAAGACAAATACCATATGATTTCACTCATGTTGAGTTTCAGGTGAACATAGGAGAAGGGAATAAAAGATGAAAACCAAGAGGGAGGCAAACCATAAGAGACTCTTAACTGTAAGAAAGAAACTAAGGGTTGCTGGAGAGGAGGTGGGTGGGGGGATGGGTTAATTGGGTGATGGGCATTAAGGAGGGCACTTGATATAATGAGCACCGGTTGTTCTATGCAACTGATGAAGCACTAAATTCTACTCCTGAAACTAGTAATACAGTATGTTAACCATATTTTACTTAAATAAAATAACTGAAAAAATAGAACACCCTACTAAAGAATGAGTGGGTCAACCAGAAAATTAAAGAAAAATTTAAAAAATACATAGAAGCAAATAAAAATGAAAACATGAAATTCCAAAACCTTTGGGATGCAGCAAAGGCAGTCCAAAGAGGTAAGTATAGAGCAATACAGGCCTAATACATGCTTTCCTCAAGAAGCAAGAAAAGCCTCAAAATACACAACCTAAACTTACAAAGGAGCTGGAAAGAGAACAGCAAATATAGCATAAATCCAGCAGGAAAAGGGAAATTATTAAAGATTAGAGCACAAATATAGACATAAAAAATAAATAAATAAAATAAAAACAATAGAACAGATAAAACTAGGAGCTGGTTCTTTGAAAATAGTATCAAAATTGATACATCCCTACCCAGACATATCAAAAGAGAAAGGACCAAATAAATAGACTCATGAATTAAAGAAGAGAGATAACAATCAACACTGAAGAAATACAAAGAATTATAAGAGAATATTATGAGCAATTACACGTCAAGAAAGCAGGCAATCTGGAAGAATTGATAAATTCCCAGAAACATAAACTACCAAAACTGAAAGAGTAAGAAATAGAAAATCTGAACAGATGCATAACCAGCAAATAAATTGAATCACTAACCAAACATCTCCTAACAAGAGTCAGGGTTGGATGGCTTCCCAGGGGAATTCTACCAAATATTTAAAGAATAATACCTCTTCTGAAACTGTTCCAAAAATAGGAGTGGAAGGAAAACTTCCTAACTCATTCTTATGAGGCCAGCATTACCATGATATCAAAACCAGACAAAGACCCCACTAAAAAGGAGAATTACAGACTAATGTTCTTGATCAACATGGATGCAAAAATTCTCAACAACATATTTGCTCATTGACTCTAACAGTGCATTAAAAGGATTATTCACCACAATCAAGTGGCATTTAATCCTGGGCTACAGAAGTGGTTCAATATCCCCAAATCAATCAATGTGATATACCACATTAATAAAAGAAAGTATAAGAACCATATGATCCTCTCCACAGATGCAGAAAAAGCATTTGACAAAATACAACATCTTTCTTGATAATAACCCTCAACAAAGTAGGGATAGAAGGAACATACCTCAACACCATAAAGGCCATATACAAAACACCCATACCTCATATCACCCTTCATGGGGAAAAACTGAAAGCTTTGTCCACTCTCACCACTATTGTTCACCATAGTACTGGAAGTCCTAGCCTCAGTAATCAGAAAATAAAAAGAAAGAAAAGGCATCCAGATTAGCAAGGAAGAAGTCAAAATTTCACTCTTTGCAGACGACATTATACTCTATGTGGAAAACCAAGTAAGTCCACCAAAAAATTGCTGGAACTGACATAGGTATTCAGCAAAGTCACAAGATATTCAATGCACAGAAGCCTGTTGCATTTCTATATACCTATAATGAAGCAGCAGAAAGAGAAATCAAGGAATTGATTCCATTTCCTATTGTACCAAAAACCATAATATACATAGGAATATACTTAACCAAAGAAGTAAAAGATCTGTACTCTGAAAACTATAAAACACTTGTGAAAGAAATTGAAGAGGACTCCAAGAATTGAAAAAACATTCCATGCACATGGATTGAAAGAACAAATATTGTTAAAATGTCTACAATACCTAAAGCAATCTAAACATTCAATGTAATCCCTATCAAAATAACACCAGCATGGGGAGCCTGGGTATCTCAGTCAGTTAAGTGTCCAACTCTTGAATGCAGCTCATGTCTTGATCTCAGGGTCGTAAACTTCAAGCCCTGCTTTGGGCTCCACACTGCACATGGAGCCTACGTTAAAGAAAATAATAATAACAAACACCAGGATTTTTCACAGACCTTGAGCAAATAATTCTAAAATTTGTATGGAACCAGAAAAGACCGCAAATAGCCAAAGTAATGTTGAAAAAGAAAACCAAAGCTGGAAGCATCATAACTCCAGACTTCAAGCTATATTACAAAGCTGTGATCAAGACAGTATGGTACTAGCACAAAAACAGAAACATAAATCAATGGAACCAAATAGAGAACCCAGTAATGAATCCAAAACTGTATAGTCAACTAACCTTCAACAAAGCAGGAAAGAATATCCAGTGGAAAAAAAGACAGTCTCTTCAACAAATGTTGCTGGGAAAATTAGACAGCTACATGCAGAAGAATGAATCTGGGCCACTTTTTAACCATACACAAAAATAAATTCAAAATGGATGAAATATTTAAATGTAAGACAGGAAAAATTCAAAGTCCTAGAGGAGAACACAGTCAGCAACCCCTTTGACCTCAGCCACAGCAACTTCTTACTAGACACGTCCCTGGAGGCAGGGGAAACAAAAGCAAAAATGAACAATTGGGACTACATCAAGAGAAAAAGCTTCTGCCCAGCAAAGGAAACAATCAACACAACTAAAAGGCAACCAACAGAATGTGAGACAATATTTGCAAATGACGCATTGGATAAAGGGCTAGTATCCAAAATCTATAAAGAACTTATCAAACTCAACACCCCAAAAATAACAAATCCAGTTAAGACATGGGCAGTAGACATGAATAGATATTCTTCCAAAGAAGACATCCAGATGGCTAGTAGACACATGAAAAGATGCTCAACATCTTTCATCATCAGGAAATATAAATCAAAACCACAAGATACCATCTATCATGTCAGAATGGCTAAAATTAACAACTCAAGAAACAACAGATATTGGCGAGGAAGAAAAGAGGAACCCTCTTACACTGTTGGTGGGAATGCAAACTGGTACAGCTACTCTGTAAAACAGTATGGAGGTTCCTCAAAAAGTTAAAAGTAGAACTATCTACCCTATGACTCAGCAACTGCACTACTATGTATTTATCCATAGGATAGAAAAGTGCTGATTGGAAGGGACACATGCACCCTAATGTTTACAGGAGCACTATTAGCAATAGCCAAATTGTGGAAAGAGCCCAAATGTCATCAACTAACAAATGGATAAAAAAAATACATAAAATGATATAATGGAATATTACTTGGCTATCAAAAAGAATGAAATCTTGCCATTTGAACCAATGTGGTTGGAACTAGAGTGTATTATGGTAAGCAACATAAGTCAGTCAAAGAAAGACAAATATATGGTTTCACTCATATGTGGAATTTAAGAAACAAAACAGATAAACAGAGGGAAAGGGGGAAAAGAAAAAAAAAAGGAGAGGGAAATAAGCCATGAGGGGCTCTTAACGATAAAGAACAAACTGAGGGTTGATGGAAGGAGTTGGGTAGAGAATCGGCTAGATGGGTGATGGGTATTAAAGAGGGTACTTGTTGTGATGAGAACTGGGTGGTGTATTTAAGTGATGTATCCCTGAATTCTACTCCAGAAACTAATATTTTACTGTATGTTAACTAAATTTTAAATCAAGTATATACATCATCAACTCATTTTATTTAAATTGTAGTTAACATACAGTGCGCACGCGTACGCACACACACACACACACAGAGGAATATTATATTTAGCCATAAAAAAGAATGAAATCTTTCCATTTACATCAACATGGATGGAGTTAGAGAGTATTATGCTACATGAAATAAGTCAGTCAGAGAAAAAAAATACCATATGATTTCACTCATATGTGGAATTTAAGAAACAAAACAAAAGAACAAAGGGAGAAAATGAGAGGGAAACCAAGAAACAGACTCTGAACTATTAAGAACAAATAAATGATTTCCAGAAGGGAGGTAGGTAAGGAGATAGGTTAAATAGGTGATGGGTATTAAGTAGGGCACCTTTTGTAATGAGTACTAGGTATTGTATGTAAGTATTGAAACACTATATTGTACACCACAAACTAATAATACACTGTATGTTAGCTAGAACTTATTTTTTAACAACATATTTTATTAGTATTATATGACCTATATAGTTTCTTTTCTTTTTTCTTTTTCTTATTTTATTATGTTAGTCACCATACAATACATCATCAGTTTTCGATGCGGAGATCCATGATTCATTGTTTTTGTGCAACCCCCAGCTCTCCATGCAGTATGTGCCCTCCTTAATACCCATCACCGGGCTACCCATCCCCAGACCCCCTCCCTTCTAAAACCCTCAGTCTGTTTCTCAGAGTCCATAGTCTCTCATGGTTTCTGTCCTTCCAATTTCCCCCACCTATATTTTCCCCTTCCTTCTCCTAATGTCCTACATGCTATTCCTTATGTTCCACAAATAAGTGAAACCATATGATAATTGACTTTCTCTGCTTCACTTATTTCACTTAGCATAATCTCCTCCAGTCCCATCTATATTGATGTAAAAGTTGGGTATTCATTCTTTCTGATGGCTCAGTAATATTCCATTGTATATATGGACCACATCTTCTTTATCCATTCATCTGTTGAAGGGCATCTCGGCTCTTTCCACAGTTTGGCTATTGTGGACATTGCTGCTATGAACATTGGGGTGCATATGGCCCTTCTTTCCACTACATATGTGCTTTGGGGTAAATACTCAGTAGTGCAACTGCGGGGTCATAGGGTTACTCAATTTTTAATTTTTTGAGGAATCTCCACACTGTTTTCCAAAGTGGCTCTACCAACTTACATTCCCACCAACAGTGTAAGAGGGTTCCCAATTCTCCACAACCTCTCCGACATTTGTTGTTTCTTTCCCTCTCCATTTTTGCCATTCTAACTAATGTAAGGTGGTATCTCAATGTGGTTTTGATTTGGATTTCCCTGATGGCTAATGATGATGAACATTTTTTCATGTGGCTGTTAGCCATTTCTATGTCTTCTTTGGATTAGTGTCTGTTCATGTCTTCTGCCCATTTTTTGACTTGATTATTTGTTTTTTGGGTGTTGAGTTTGAGAAGTTCTTTATAGATCTTGGATACCAGCCCTTTATCTGCAGGGTCATTTGCAAATATCTTCTCCCATTCTGTGGGTTGCCTCTTTATTTTGTTGACTGTTTCCTTTGCTGTGCAGAAGCTTTTTATCTTGATGAAGTCCCAAAAGTTCATTTTTCACTTTGTTTAACTAGCCATTGGAGATGTATCTTCAAAGAAGTTGCTGTGAGCGATGTCAAAGAGGTTACTCCCTATGTTCTCCTCTAGGATTTTGATGGATTCCTGTGTCACATTGAGATCTTTCATCCATTTGGAGGTTTCGTTCTGTATGGTGTTAGAGAATGCTCAAGTTCATTCCTCTGTATATAGCTGTCCAATTTTCCCAGCACCATTTATTGAAGACATGGTCTTATTAACATTGCATATTTTTTTCTGCTTTGTTGAAGATTATTTGGCCATAGAGTTGGGGGTCGATATCTGGGCTTTCTAATCTGTTCCATTGGTCTACATGTCTGTTTTTGTGCCAGTACCATGCAGTCTTGGTGATCAATGCTTTGTAATATAGCTTGAAATCAGACAACAGGATGCCCCCAGCCTTGTTTCTCTTTTTCAACATTTACTTGGCAAATCAGCGTCTTTTCTGATTCCATACAAATTTTAGGATTGTTTGTTCCAGCACTTTGAAAAATGTCATTGGAATCTTCATCAGGATGCCATTGAAGGTATAGATTGCTCTGGGTAGCACAAACATTTTAACAATGTTTATTCTTCTGATCCATGAGCATGGAATGTTTTTCCAACTTTTTGGGTCTTCCTCAATTTCTTTCATGAGTGTTCTGTAGTTCTAGAGTATAGGTCCTTTACCTCTTTGCTTAGGTTTATTCTGAGGTATCTTATGCTTTTTGGTGCTATTCTACATGGAATCCTTTCTCTAATTTCTCTTTCTACAATTGCATTGTTAGTGTATAAGAAAGCAACTGATTTCTGTGCATTGATTTTGTAGCCTGCCACATTACTGAATTGCTGGATGAGTTCTAGTAATTTGGGAGGGGGGGAGTCTTTTGGGTTTTCCACATAAAGTATCATGTCATCTGAGAAAAGGGAGAGTTTGACTTCTTTGCCAATTTGAATACCTTTTATTTATTTATTTTTTGTTATCTGTTTGCTGTTGCTAGGACTTCTAGTACTATGTTGAACAATAGTGGCGAGAGTGGGCATCCTTGACATGTTACTGATCTTAAGGGAAAAGCTCTCAGCATTTCCCCAGTGAGGATGATATTTGCTGTGGGTTTTTCATAGATGGATTTTATGAACTTGAGGAATGTTCCCTCTATCCCTATACTCTGAAGAGTTTTAATCAGGAAAGGATGTTGTATTTTGTCAAATGCTTTTTCTGCATCAATTGGGAGGATCATATGGTTCTTCTCTCTCCTCTTATTAATGTGTTCTATCACATTGATTGATTTGCGAATGTTGAACGAAACTTGCATCGCAGGGATAAATCCCATGTGGTTGTGGTGGATAATCCTTCTAATGTATTGTTGGATCCTATTAGCTAGGAATTTTGTTGAGGATTTTGGAATCCATATTCGTCAGGGATATCAGTCTGAAATTCTCCTTTTTGATGGGGTCTTTGCCTAGTTTGGAGATCAAGGTAATGTTGGCCTCATACAATGAGTCTGGAAGTGTTCCTTCTGTTTCTAGTTTTGGAAACAGCTACAGGAGAAGAGGTATTATTTCTTCTTTGAATGTTTGGTAGAATTCCACAGGGAATCCAACAGGCCCTGGACTCTTGCTTTTTGGGAGGTTTTTGATCACTGCTTCAATCTCGTTACTGGTTATTGGCTTAGTCAATTTCTTCCTGCTCCAGTCTTGGCAATTTATAGGTTACCAGGAAGGCATTCATTTCTTCCAGGTTGCTTAATTTATTGCCATATAGTTGTTGATAATATTGTTGGTGTTAGTCATGATGTCACCCCTTTCATACATAATTTTACTAATTTGGGTCCTTTCTCTTTTCTTTTGGATATGTCTGGCCAGTGGTTTATCGATCTTATTAATTCTTTCAAAGAACCAGTTTCTAGTTTTGTTGATTTGATCTACTGTGTTTCTGGTTTCAAATTCATTGATCTCTGCTCTAATCTTAATTATTTCTCTTCTAATGTGTGGCTTAGGCATCGTTTATTGCTTTTTTTCTAGTTCTTTAAAGTGTAGAGTTAGTTGGTGAATTCGGAATTTTTCTATTTTTTTGAGTGAGGCTTGGATGGCTATATATTTCCCCCTTAGGACCACATTTGCAGTATCCCATTGGTTTTGGACTGATGTGTTTTCATTCTCATTGGTTTCCATGAGTTGTTTATGTTCTTTTTTGATTTCCTGGTTGACCCAAACATTCTTGAGCAGAGTGGTCATTAGCTTCCAAGTGTTTGAATTTCTTCCAATTTTTTTCTTGTGATTGAGTTCCAGTTTTAAAGCATTATGGTCTGAGAATATGCAGAGAATAATCTCAATCTTTTGGTATCAGTTGATACCAGATTTCTGACACAGTATGTGGTCTATTCTGGAGAAAGTTCCACGTGTGCTCAAGAAGAATGAGTATGCTGTTGTTTTAGGATAGAATGTTCTGTATGTATCAATGAGGTTCATCTGGTCAAGTGTGTCCATCAAAGCTCTTGTTTTTTTGTTGATTTTTCTGCTTAGATGGTCTTTCTATTGCTGAGAGTGGAGTATTGAAGTCTCCTACAATTAACGTATTGTTAATATAACCTGGTTAACAGTTGGCTTATGTAGATGGCTTCTCCCATGTTGGGGTCATAGATATTTACAATTGTTAGATCTTCTTGTTGGATAGACCCTTTAAGAATGATATCATGTCCTTCTGTGTCTCTAAGTATAGTCTTAAGCTTATAATCTAATTTGTCTCTATAGGAATTGCTACCCCAGCTTTCTTTTGAGGTCCTTTGGCATGGAAGATGGATCTCCATCCTTTCACTTTCAGTCTGGATGTATCTATAGTTCAAATTAGTCTCTTGTAGATAGCATATGGATGGGTCTTGTCTTTTTATCCATTCTAGGCCATTCCCGTTGAGAGTGATTATTGAAAGATATGAATTAATTGTCATCATGTTGCCTGTGAAGACCTTGTTTTTATAGATTGTCCCTGTAAATTTCTGTTGTATATCACTCTTGGGGTCTTTCTCCTTTTATAGACCCCCCCTTAATATTTCTTGCAGGCTGGATTATTGGTCACATATTCTTTCAGTTTCTGGCAGTCTTGGAAGTTCTGCATCTCTCCATCCATTCTAAATGACAGCCTTGCCAGATAAAGTATCCTTGGCTGCATTTTTTCTCATTTAGTACCCTGAATATGTCTTGCCAGAAACTTCTGGCTTGCCAGGTCTCTGTGGATACGTCTGACATTATTCTGATGTTCCTCTGTACGTAAGGAATCTCTTCCCCCTAACTGCCCTGAAGATGGTTTCCTTGGTTCTAAGATTTTACTATTACATGCCGGGCTGTTGGTCTGTTCCCCTTGATCTTGGAAGGGGTCTTCTCTGCCTCTAGGATGTGAATGTTTCATTCCCCATATTAGGGAAGTTCTCAGCTACAATTTGCTCAAATACATCTTCTAGTCCTCTCTCTCTCTCCACTCCCTTGGGGATTCCAATTATTCTGACACTGGAACGCCACATGGTGTCACTTATTTCTCTGATTCGATTTTCATGGATTCTGAGTTTTTTTTCCCTGGCCTCCTTTCACTTCTTGTCTATTAATTGGTCTTCTAGGTCCCTAATGCATTCTTCTGCTTCACTTACCCTAGCTTTGGATTATCTAGATTAGATTGGATCTCACTGATAGCATTTTTAAGTTCTGCCTATTCAGCATTCATTTCTGCCCTTAGAGACTCTATGTTGCCATTAAATGATTTCTCCATTCTAGTTATTGTCTTCACAATTGCTAGCCTGAATTCCATCTCCGACATCTTAGTTATATCTGAATCCATTTGTAAATCTCTGGCATAAGTCATAGTCTCTGAGTCTTTCCTATTTTGGGGGGTTCCTCCTCCTAGTCATTCTGTTGATGGGTGGTTGAGGGAATGTATAGAGTCCAAATGATTGACACAAACCAAGCAAGATGCATCTGTTTTCTAGGGACCTTAGGATTGCTGACCTCTTGTTTTCCCAGCCTGTCTTTTGGGGAGGGGCCTGCCAGGCTGTTTCTCAGGCAACCCTCTTTTGGCAGAGTTAGCCTGCCCCTGTGGCGGGGGATGGGTTCAGTGAAAACTGGCTTTATGGGGCTTTTGTTCTCTGGCGTCGTTCCCTGTGTCTTCCGAGAGTCAGAGCAAAAGATACCATTTCCAACCCTCTGTCTCAGAGCAGAGAGTTCACAGTCTGTTCTTCAGTGAGCACTCCAGGCTACACTATCTCCATTTCTGTCTGTGGTGCTATAAACTGCAGCATCCTGGGTTGTGCGCCCCTCAGCAGCGCTCCCAGTCCTCACCTCCAGGTTGGGGCACGTCTCTGCCTTTTGTGCCTCTAAACCGCGAGCCACCCCAGCTCATATGTGTGGCCCCACCACTCCAGGTTTCATTCCAGGGGGCTGCCCGAAAGTCCTTTTCCCATTGCTACCATTCTGTGAGTCTGCCCAGTCCCAAGCACAGGAGGCTATCGCTTACTGACGCTGTAGGATCCCGATGGCTGGGCTCCCCGAACCCTGTTCCATTTATCCTCTGATATCTGCCTGGGAAATAACAGCTCCCTGCTTTGTACCTCGAAACCAACCACCTGGTATATTCTGTTTGTAGAGATCCAGATCTATCTTCTTACATCTCAGGCTGATTTCATGGGTATTCAAAGTGGTCTGGTAGATATCCCGCTCAATTCCAGGGACCGGTTGAAATAGGGTCTCCTACTCCTCTGCCATCTTTTCCCCCAACCTCAATTAACTAGAATTTAAATAAAAACTCAATTAAAAACAAAAGAAACAAGAAAAGATGACCAAAACTAGAATTTAATTTTTTTCTAGTTTTTTAAAGATTTTACTTATTTATTTGAAAGAAAGAGACACAGTGAGACAGGGAACACAAGCAGGGGCAGTGGGAGAAGGAGAAGCAAGCTTCTCGCCGAGCAGGGATCCTGTTGTGGGACTCAATCCCGGGACCCTGGAATCACGACCTGAGCCAAAGGCAGATGCTTAATGACTGAGCCACCCAGCGCCCCTAGAATTTAATTCTTTAAAGTAATAGGATTGATCTTCGAAAAGACTGATCAGTTAAAAAGAAGGGGGGAAAAGAGGCAAATAAACAAAATACAGAATTAAAACGGGGACACAATGTAAGATTTTTTAAAAAATTACAGTTAACATACAGTGTTATATTAGGTTCCAGTATACAATCTAGTAATTGAACCATTCCATACATCACCCAGTGCTCATCACAAGTGCACTCCTTTTCTTAAAAGTTTTTATTTTAGGGATGCCTGGGTGGCTCAGTCATTAAGTGTTTGCCTTCGGCTCAGGTCATGATTCCAGGATCCTGGGATTGAGCCCCACATTTGGCTCCCTGCTTGGTGGAAGCCTGCTGCTCCCTCTCCCACTCCCCATGCTTGTGTTGCCTCTCTTGCTGTCTCTCTCTGTCAAATAAATAAATAAAATTTTAAAATAAATAAATAAATAATAAATAAAAGTTTTTATTTCAATTCCAGTTAGTTAATATATTGTGTGATATTAGTTTCAGTTGTACAATGTAGTGATTCAACACTTCCATACAATCCCCAGGTCTCATTACAACAAATGCACTCCTTAATCCCCATCACCTATTTCACCCACCTCCCACCCCGACCTCCCCTTCAGTAACCAACATAAGAAAAAATTTTTACTTTTTTAAATTTTTTTAAGGTTTTATTTATTTGAGAGACAGAATGAGAGAGAGAGAGAGCACATGAGAGGGGGGAGGGTCAGAGGGAGAAGCAGACTCCCTGCTGAGCAGGGAGCCTGACGTGGGACTCAATCCTGGGACTCCAGGATCATGACCTGAGCCGAAGGCAGTCGCTTAACCAACTGAGCCATCCAGGAGCCCAGAAAAAAATTTTAAAACAAGATTATTATGAACAATATGATAATACATTGACAAATCTACACGGACTGACAAATTCCCAGAAAATATAAAAAAGCACTATTAGTCAAAAATTCCCCCTACAAAAAACCTCAGGTCCATGATTTTATAGGTGAATTCTAACAAACTTTTAAGAAACAGTGAATGACTACCTTATGCAATTGATTGTAGTGATTCCAAAAAGAACAATAGTCTATTCTAAACCCAAATAAACAAGTATAAGAAAATAAAATTTACACCAATTTCACTTATGGAATATAGATGCAAAAAAATTCCAAATAAAAATACAGTTAAGGAATCAGCACTATAAAAATACCCTGATCAAGTGCAATGTATCTCAATAAAGGAAAATAGTTCAATATCAGAAAATGTCAATATCATATATCACAGGATGAGATTAAAAATCAAATGCTTTATTTCAATTGGCACAGAAAAAGAAACATCTAATTGAATTCTATTTGATGATAACTTGGTGAATTAGGAAGAGAAGTGAACATTCTTAACTTGGTAATGATTACATATACCAAAAACCTTTAAAGAATGTTATGTGTAATGGAGAAACTAAATGCATTAATTTAAAATTATCAACAAGACACAAACTAACACTGCTACTGTTTTAGATAATCTTAGCCAATACATGAGGAAAAAGAGGGGAGACATTTAAGAATGCAATAATTGGAAAGGAAGTGCTATATCTGGCATAATTTACACTAAAGATAATTATGTACCAAGAAAAAAATCAAGCAAAAGAACTAACAAATTATTAGAACTAATCTGAGAGTAATTCAACAACGTTGCCAGATATAATATCAAACTACAAAAATCAATAGTATTTTTCTATATAAGCAATGGCCATTAAGAAAATATCATTCATAATGGCAACAAAAACCACGTAGAAATCTAGGAATTAGCTTACCCAAACAAACACAAGATGAAAGGCCACATCAAAAAAGCAGAAACAGAGATATGGTCTAAAACCACCAAAGAATAAAAGGGACACCACAAGTACAGAGAAGGGAGAAGAGCAGACACCATACCAAGCAACCCAGACACAGGGCACCAGTACTGGGAAAAGGAGTCCCCATAACATTTGGCTTTGAAAATCAATGGGGCTTAACGTCCCAAGTTTTTGCAATCAGCAAGGCTTAACTGCAGATATTTTAAACATCAACAGGTTTAACTCTGGAAGAGTTAGAGAGCAGTAGGACACTAAGTCTCCACCCTTAACATGCAAGCATAAGAAACAACCTCACCAAGATAAAACATAGAAGCAGCAGCTTGAAAAGCAATTAAGAGAATTGGTAGGAAGATGTCAGTGGAGCAAGAGGGCCCTAGACTTGCTTCATCCCAAGAATACAACTAGATAACTACTAAATCATACCAAATACCCCAGAAATTGACCTGAAGACTGACAGAACAAACTGCACAACTGAAGATAGAGAAGAGGCCATCAGAAAAAAGATAGGAAGTGTGGATACATGGTTTGGGAAAGAAACAGATCATGACTGCTGCCATGGGGATAGAGCTGCAGTCACAGAGAACAGAGAGACAGACAAGCACACAGAAGAGCCCACAGAGAATATGATCCCCCATAGCAATTGGCTTGGAAAGCAAAAGGGGCTGAGTTTCATGAGTCTTTGCAACCAGCAGGACTTAAAGCCAAGAGTTCTTAAGGCTAGTGGACTTGGCTCAGGGAGAGGCCAGAGGGTATTGCGCTGCTCTTGAAGAGAAGGGAGGGCAAACAGCCTGCAGACATACACTGTGCAAACAGCATCAGAAGAGCACTTGTGGGACACAGTGGGGAGGAGGTTATTTGCTCTTGGAGTGAGTCCCAGAGAGGCAGCATTCATAGAGACCCATCCAGGAACAAAGGAACTGCCCGGGGCCATTTCCCTCATCTGCCCTCAGTATAACCCTAACTTGCTTACAACAAGACCCATCCCCCCACCCTCTGGTGGAACTGCCTTTCCCAGTCATGCTTGCCTCAGTCCCAACTCTATAGGCCCCCCTCCCGCAGAAAACTGGCCAAAATCCCTGTCCACACCACGACTCCTGACCTGGGAGTTTTGCAAGGCCTCAGTTCTGGTAGCAGTGGTGACAGACACCATTTCACATGCAGACCAGAGCAAACTTAGTTAAAGCTCGCCACATTCAAGCCAGGGACCAAACACTGTGCACAGCATGCAAAGAAAGTCTCTGTAGATGATTTGCCTGAAGGGTAAAGAAGCCAGGACAAAAAAATAGCACACACAGTACACAGTGGAAGCACTCCATGAAGTGGCAAGGCATGGAGGGGTAGTGGGACAATACAATATACTATAAGACCTCTTTTTCATAATGCCATTTCTCTTCAAGATCAGGGACGTGCCTAACTTTTCTAACATATGAAAGCAGGCATATTTAGATAAAATGAGAAGACAGAGGAGTCTGTCCCAAATGAAAGAGCAGAACAAGGCCACAGCCAGAGATCTAAGTGAAACAGATATAAATAACATGCCAAACAGCATGGTGCTGGCACAAAAACAGACACATAGATCAATGGAACAGAATATAGAGCCCAGAAATGGACCTTCAACTCGATGGCCAACTAATCTTCGACAAAGCAGGAAAGAATATCCAATAGAAAAAAGACAGTCTCTTCAATAAATGGTACTGGGAAAACTGGACAGCCACATGCAGAAGAATGAAACTGGACCATTCGCCTACACCATACACAAAGATGAACTCAAAATGGATGAAAGATCTAAATGTGAGACAGGAATCCATTAAAATCCTAGAGAACACAAACAGTAACCTCTTCAGGCCTGGACAAAGCAATTTCTTGCAAGATATGTCTCTAAAGGCAAGGGAAACAAAAGCAAAAATGAACTATTGGGACTTCATCAAGATAAAAAGCTTCTGCACAGCAAAGGAAAGAGTCAACAAAATGAAAAGGCAACCTACAGAGTTTTAAAACCCAGCCAGTCCACCTGGGATAAAACACAGGAGCACTATGCCCCTGGGTGGGCAGATAGTTTGGACATAGGGTGAACTTAGGGATCTGAGGGATCCCTGGAACACACGAGGGGGGATTGATCGCTCTTCTATGAGGGTTTCCTGAACAGCAGCAGGTGCAAACTCCCCTCTCAAGGGATGAAAGAGAGCAATGATGCCATTTTTATCCCTCACCAATCAGCACAGAGGGGCTTCAGTGAGCAGCACATCACCCACAGTGGAGGCTTAGCCATTTACACAAAGCCCCACCACCCTGCACTCTGCAGGTGCTTTGTTATTAGGGCAAGTGTGTCTGAGAGCCAGAAAAGCAGAGGTCTTCCCCCAGAAGAACAGCACAAACCACCCTGCATGCACCAAGTCTACTAACAACAGAGTGCTGAAAAACTTCAGCTCTAGTGGATATTAGATCTAGGCTTTTTTTTCCTAACAAAGACATGAAAACACACCTAGTTGAAACTCAACACACACAGGAAAGGGTCCAAATATTCCCAACTGCAGGCAAGGTGAAACTCTGCAGAGGACTGACCTGATGGAAAAATCAGCCAAAACACAACAGCAGAGTGCACGCAGTCTACACAGAAACACTTCCTGAAGCACCAGGCCCTGCTTACTATATTATACCTTCTTAATATAGCCTTTACACTCAGAAGCAAGAAACATAACAGGCTTTCCTAACACACAGAAGACAGACCTAAACAAAATGCCAAGATGGAGAAATTCATCCCCAAAGAAAGAACAACAAAAGGTCATGGCCAGGGTTCTAATCAAAACAAATATAAGTAGGGGCGCCTGGGTGACTCTGTCGTTAAGCATCTGCCTTTGGCTCAGGTCATGATCCCAGAGTCCTGGGATTGAGCCCTGCATCAGGCTTCCTGCTGAGCAGGAAGCCTGCTTCTCCCTCTCCCACTCCCCCTGCTTGTGTTCCCTCTCTCACTGTGTCTCTCTCTGTCAAATAAATAAATAAATAAAATCTTTAAAAAAAAAAACAGATATAAGTAATATGCCTGAATCAGATTTTTAAACAATAATCATAAGAATATTAGTGGAGATTGAGAAAAGCATAGAAGATACTAGGGAGGCCCTCAGTGCGAGATAAAAGACCTAAAAACTAGTCAAGCAGCAATAAGCCAAGATGCAAATCCAATTGGATGTAATGAACACAAGGATGGAAGAAGTAGAGGAATGAATAGGTGATATAGAAGATAAATTTCTGGAAAATAATGAAACTGAAAAAAAGAGGGCAAGAAAAATATTAGATCACTAATGTAGACTCAGGGAAATCAATGACTCCATAAAGCATAACATTCATATCATAGGAATTCCAGAAGAAGAAGACACGGAAAAAGGGACAGAAGATTTATTTGAGGAAATTAAAGCTTAAAATTTTCCTAATCTGGGGAGGAAAAAAATCCAAATGCAGGATGCACAGAGAACACTCATCAAAATCAACAAAAGCTGGCCAACACCAAGACATAATGTAGTTATATTTACAAAATATAGAGATAAAGAAAAAAATCCTAAAAGCAGCATGGGAAAAAAGTACCCAATTTACAAGGGAAGACAAATAAGGTTGGCAGCGGATCTCTCCACTGAAACTTGGCAGACCAGAAGACAGTGGGAAGATATATTCAACATGCTGAATGGGAAAAATATGCAGCCAAGAATACACTATCCACTGAAGCTGTCATTCAGAAAGAGAGGTACAGAGTTACCCAAGCAAAAACTAAAGGAGTTTCTGACCACTAAATCAGCCCTGCAAGACATATTTTTTTTTTAAAGATTTTATTTATTTATTTGAGACAGAGAGAATGAGAGACAGAGAGCATGAGAGGGAGGAGGGTTAGAGGGAGAAGCAGACTCCCTGCCGAGCAGGGAGCCTGATGCGGGACTCGATCCCGGGACTCCAGGATCATGACCTGAGCCGAAGGCAGTCGCTTAACCAACTGAGCCACCCAGGCGCCCAGCCCTGCAAGACATATTGAAGAGAACTCCTTGAGAGGGAAAGAAAAACCAAAATCAACAAAGACTAGAAAGGAACAGAGAAAATCTCCAGAATCAGCAATTTTACAGGTAATACAATGGAGCTAAATTCATATCTATCAGTGACTACTCTGAATGTAAATGGAATAAATGTTTCAATCAAAAGACATAGGGTATCAGAATGGCTAAAAAAAAAACAATATTCATCTATATGCTGCCTACAAGAGACTCATTTTAGACCTAAAGACACCTCCAGATAGAAAGTAAGAGGAGGGGGAGAAACATTGATCATGCTGATGGACATCAAGAGAAAGCCAGAGTAAAAACACATCAGAGAAACTAGATTTTAAAACAAAGACTGTAACAAGAGATGGAGAAGGAAACTATATCATAATAAAGGAGTCTATCCAATTGGAAGATTAACAACAGTAAATATTTATGCCCCAACTTGGGAGTACCCAAATACATAAAACAATTCATAACAACCATAAAGGAAATCATTGATAATAATACAATAATAGTAGGGAACTTTAACAGCCCACTTACTGCAATGGACAGATCATCTAAGCAAAAAATCAAAAAGGAAACAGTGGCTTTGAATGACACAGTGGGCCACATTTCACCCTAAAGCAGCAGAATACACATTCTTCTCAAGTGCACATGGAACATTCTCCAGAATAGATCACAAACTGGGTCACAAATTAGCCCTCAACAAGTACAAAAAGCTAGGGATCATACTATGCATATTTTCAGACCACAATGCTTTGAAACTTGAATTCAACCACAAGATAACATTTAGAAAGACTACAAATACATGGAAGTTAGAGAACCTCTGACTAAAGAATGAATGGGTTAACCAGGAAATTAAAGAAGAAATTTTAAAAATGCATGGAAACAAATTAAAATGTAACAGGATGGTCCAAAACATTTGGAATGCAGCAATAGTAGTCATAAGAGGGAAATATATGGCAATACAAGACTACCTTAAAAATCAAGAAAAAAATCTCTAATATAGAACCTAATCTTATAGATAAAGGTGCTAGGAAAAGAACAACAAATGAAGTATAAAGCCAGAAGAAGGAAATAATAGATTAGAGCAGAAATAAATGATACAGAAATAAAAAAAAAAAAAACAGTAGATCAATGAATCTTAGGAGTTAGTTGGACAATTAGGCAGTCAGGGCCAGGATCCCCAACAAGAAAACAGGGAGCAGGGATAGCTAAGACAAAACCACAATGCCATCCTGTCTTGCAGCTTAGACAAGACCACAACAGCACCCTGTCTAGCAGCTTCTGCAGAAATGACTTTTGCAATAAAGTCCTGAGATAAAACAATTTACAATGAAACATTTGTCACTATAACAAGTTAAGACATAAGTTCTCCAGATGTCAGCACAAAAAGACCATCAGCACATAAACATTGACCTGATAGGTACACGAGTACATGATCAAAACCCTGACTGGCATGCCTTAGCAGCCAATTTGCAGGAGGCCCACACTCTGGTTGCTTGAAATACTTCTAGAAAAGAGCTTATAGGGGCACCTGGGTGGCTCAGTCATTAAGCGTCTGCCTTTGGCTCAGGTCATGATCCCAGAGTCATGGGATCGAGTCCTGCATCAGGCTACCTGCTCTGCAGGAAGCCTGCTTCTCCCTCTCCCACTCCCCCTGCTTGTGTTCCCTCTCTCGCTGTCTCTCTCTCTCCGTCAAATAAATAAAATCTTAAAAAAAAAAGAAAAGAGCTTATAAAACCCCCCTAGATTTGAACGCCAAAATGGCAACCTTCTTGATTCCCCTCCCTCTCCAGGAGCTTTGTACTGTGGCTCAATAAACTTTACCTTGCTGCCCACCACTCTTCACCTGGTCTACCTCTTCATTCTCAGAAGTGGAATGATCAAGAACCATGGGCACTAAGGGAATAGAAATATTGTAACACTAGGAGCTGATTCTTTGGAATAATTAACAAAATAAATAAACCCCTAGCCATACTTATCAAAAAGAAAAATGACCAAAAAAGTAAAATCACAAAGGAGAGAGAAGTAACAACCAGGTCCAAAGAAATACAAACAATTCTAAGAGAATATTAAGAAATAGTATATATTTAAAAATTGGGCAATTTGGAATAAATGGATAAATTCCTAGACACATATAAACTACCCAAACTGAGGAAGAAATAGCAAATTTGAGCAGGTCCATAACCAGCAAAGAAATTAAATCAGTAAACAAAAATCTCCCAACAAACAGAACTACAGGACCAGATGGCTTCCCAGGGTAATTCTACCAAGACATTTAAAGAAGAGTTAATACCTATTTTCAAATTGTTCCAAAAAACAGAAATGGAACAAAGCATTTCAAACTCATTCTTCAAGGCCAAAACTACCTTAACTCACAAATCAAAGACTCTACTAAAAGGAAAAATACAGGCCAATATCCCTGAATACCACAGATGCAAACATTCTCAACAAGATACTACCAAACCAAATTCAACAGCACATTGATGTGGATGGAGCTAGAGATCATTATGCTAAGTGAAATGAGTCAGTAAAAGACAAATACCATATGATTTCACTCATATGTGGAATTAACTGACAAAACACATGAACATGGTGGGGTGAAAGAGGCAAACCAGGGAACAGACTCAACTGTAGAGAACAAACTGCAGGTTATTGGAGAGGAAGTGGGTGAGGGAATGGGTTAAATATTTGATGGGTATTAATAGTGGAGCACTTGTTTTATTTTTTTTTAATTGCAAACATTTTTTTTTCTAAATTTTATTATGTTATGTTAGTCACCACACAATACATCATTAGTTTTTGATGTGGTGATCCACGATCCACTGTTTTTGTATAACACCCAGTGCTCCATGCAGTACGTGCCCTCCTTAATACCCATCACCAGGTTAACCAATCCCCCCTCCCCCCTCCCATCTAAAACCCTGTCTCTCAGAGTCCATAGTCTATCATGGCTCATCTCTCCCTCCCATTTCACTCCCTTCATTTTTCCTGTGCTTCTCCTAATATAGTCCATGCTATTCCTTATGTTCCAAAAATAAGTGAAACCATATGATAATTGACTTTCTCTGCTTCACTTAATTCACTTAGCATAATCTCCTCCAGTCCCATTCATGTTGATGTAAAAGTTGGGTATTCATCCTTTCTAATGGCTGAGTAATATGCCATTGTATATATGGACCACTTCTTCTTTATCCATTCATCTGTTGAAGGGCATCTCGGCTCTTTCCACAGTTTGGCTATTGAGGACATTGCGGCTATGAACATTGGGGTGCATATGACCCTTCTTTTCACTATATATGTGTCTTTGGGGTAATACCCAGGAGTGCAATTGCTGGGTCATGCAGTGGCACTATTTTTAATTTTTTAAGGCACCTCCACACTGTTTTCCAAAGTGGCTGTACCAACTTGCATTCCCACCAACAGTGTAAGAGGGTTCCCCTTTCTCCACAACCTCTCCAACATTTGTTGTTTCTTTCCCTCTCCATTTTTGGCATTTTAACTGGTGTAAGGTAGTATCTCAATGTGGTTTTGATTGGAATTTCCCTGATGGCTAACGATGATGAGCATTTTTTCAGGGGTCTATTAGCCATTTGTATGTCTTCTTCAGAGAAGTGTCTTTTCATGTCTTCTGCCCATTTTTGGACTTATTTGTTTTTTTCGGTGTTGAGTTTGAGAAGTTCTTTATAGGTCTTTGATACTAGCCCTTTACCTGTAGTGTCATTTGCAAATATCTTCTCCCATTCTGTGGGTTACCTCTTCGTTGACTGTTTCCTTTGCTGTGCAGAAGCTTTTGATCTTGATGAAGTCCCAAAAGTTCCTTTTTGCTTTTGTTTCACTAGCTCTTGGAGATATATCTTGAAAGAAGTTGCTGTGGCCGATGTCAAAGAGGTTACTGCCTATGTTCTCCTCTAGGATTTGGATGGATTCCTGTCTCACAGTGAGGTCTTTCATCCATTTTGAATTTATCTTTGTGTATGGTGTTAGAGAATGCTCGAGTTTCATTCTTCTGCATGTGGCTGTCCAATTTTCCCAGCACGATTTATTGAAGAGACTGTCTTTTTTCCATGGCATGTTTTTTCCTGCTTCGTCAAAGATTGTTTGACCATAGAGTTGAGGGTCCATATCTGGGTTCTCTATTCTGTTCCACTGGTCTGTATGTCTGTTTTTGTGCCAGTACCATGCTCTCTTGGTGATCACTGCTTTGTAATATAGCTTAAAATCGGGCAACATGATGCCCCCAGCTTTGGTTTTCTTTTTCAACATTTCCTTGGCAATTCGGGGTTTTTTCTGATTCCATACAAATTTTAGAATTGTTTGTTCCAGCACTTTGAAAAATGCCATTGGAATTTTCATCAGGATGGCACTGAAGGTATAAATTGCTCTGGGTAACACAGACATTTTGACAATGTTTATTCTTCTGATCCATGAGCATGGAATATTTTTCCATCTTTTTGTGTCTTCTGCAATTTCTTTCATGAGTGTTCTGTAGTTCCTAGACTACAGATCCTTTACCTCTTTGGTTAGGTTTATTTCGAGGTATCTTATGGGTTTTGGTGCTATTGTAAAAGGAATCATTTCTCTAATTTCTCTTTCTACAGTTGCATTGTTAGTGTATAAGAAAGCAACTGATTTCTGTGCATTGACTTTGTATCCTGCCACATTATTGAATTGCTGTATGACTTCTAGTAATTTGGGGGTGGTCTTTTGGGTTTTCCACATAAAGTATCATGTCATCTGTGAAAAGAGAGTTTGACTTCTTCTTTGCCAATTCGAGTACCTTTTATTTCTTTGTGTTGTCTGATTGCTGTTACTAGGACTTCTCGTACTATACTGAACAATAGTGGTGATAGTGGGCATCCTTGACGTGTTTTCAATCTTAAGGGAACTGCTCTCAGCTATTCCCATTGAGGATGATATTCACTGTGAGTTTTTCATAGATGCGTTTTATGAACTTGTGGAATGTTCCCTGTATCCCTATACTCTGAAGAGTTTTAATCAAGAAAGGATGTTGTATTTTCTCAAATGCTTTTTCTGCATCAAGAGGACCATATGGTTCTTCTCCCTCTTATTAATGTGTTCTATCACACTGATTGATTTTCAAATGTTGAACCACCCTTTTATGCCGGGGATAAATCTCACTTGGTTGTGGCGGATGACCTTTTTAATGTATTGTTGGATTCTATTAGCTAGGATTTTGGGGGGGGATATTGGAATTCATATTCATCAGGGATATTGGTTTGAAATTCTCCTTTTTTGATGGGGTCTTTGCCTGGTTTGGGGATTAAGGTAATGCTGGCCTCATAAAATGAGTTTGGAAGGTTTCCTTCTGTTTCTATTTTTTGAAACAGCCTCAGTAGAATAGGTATTATTTCTTCTTTGAATATTTGGTAGAATTCCCCCAAGGAATCCATGAGGAGCTGGACTCTTGTTTTCTGGGATGGTTTGAGCCCTGCTTTATTCTCGTTACTGGTTATTGGCCTATTCAGGTTGTCAAGTTCCTTCTGTTTCAGTCTTGGCAACTTATAGGTTTCCAGGAAGGCATCCATTTCATCCAGATTGCTCAGTTTCTTGGCATATAGTTGTTGATAATAATTTCTAATAATTGTTTCTATTTCCTTGGTGTTCGTCGTGATCTCTCCCCTTTCGTTCATAATTTTATTAATTTGGGTCCTTTCTTTTGGATAGGTCTGGCCAGTGGTTTATCAATCTTATTAATTCTTTCAAAGAACCAACTTCGAGTTTCATTGATCTGATCTACTGTGTTTCTGGTTTCTAATTTATTGATCTCTGCTCTAATCTTAATTATTTCTCTTCTAATGCGTGGCGTAGTTACTGTTTGTTGCTTTTTCTCTAGTTCTTTAAGGTGGAGAGTTAGTTGGTGAATTCGTGATTTTTCTATTCTTTTTGAGTGAGGCGTGGATGGCTATGTATTTCCCCCTTAGAACCGCCTTTGCAGTATCTGATAGGTTTTCAACCAATGTGTTTTCGTTCTCATCGATTTCCATGAATTGTTTAAGTTCTTTGATTTCCTGGTTGACCCAAACATTCTTGAGCTGAGTGGTCTTTAGCTTCCAAGTGTTTGAATTTCTGCCAAATTTTTTCTTGTGATTGACTTCCACTTTTAAAGCACTGTAGCCTGAGAATATAAAGAGAATAATCTCAAACTTTTGGTATCAGTTGAGACCTGATTTGTGACCCAGTATATGGTCTATTCTGGGGAAAGTTCTATGTGTGCTCGAGAAGAATGAGTATTCTGTTGTTTTAGGGTGGAATGTTCTGTAAATATCTATGAGGTCCTTCTGGTCGAGTGGGTTATTCAAAGCTCTTGTTTCCTTGTTGATTTTCTGCTTAGGTGATCTATTGCTGAGAGTGGAGTATTGAGGTCTCCTACAATTAACATATTGTTATCAATATGACTCATTATTTGGTTAACAGTTGGCTTATGTAGATGGCTGCTCCCATGTTGGGGACATAGACATTTACAATTGTTAGATCTTCTTGTTGGATAGACCCTTTAAAAATGATATAGTGTCCTTCTGTGTCTCTAACTACAGTCTTTAGTTTAAAATCTAATTTGTCTGATATAAGAATTGCTACCCCAGCTTTCTTTTGAGGTCCGCTGGCAGGGAAGATGGATCTCCATCCCTTCACTTTCAGTCTGGATGTATCTTTAGGTTCAAAATGAGTCTCTTGTAGGCAGCATATGGATGGGTCCTGTCTTTTTATCCAATCTGCAACCCTGTTCCATTTTATGGGAGCGTTTAGGCCATTCCCGTTGAGAGTGATTATTGAAAGATATGAATTAATTGTCATCATGTTGCCTGCGAAGACGTTATTTTTATAGATTGTCCCTGTAAATTTCTGTTGTATATCACTCTTGGGGGTCTTTCTCCTTTTATAGACCCCCCCTTAATATCTCTTACAGGCTGGATTATTGGTCACAAATTCTTTCAGTTTCTGGCAGTCTTGGAAGTTCTGCATCTCTCCATCCATTCTAAATGACAGCCTTGCCAGATAAAGTATTCTTGGCTGCATTTTTTCTCATTTAGTACCCTGAATATGTCTTGCCAGAAACTTCTGGCTTGCCAGGTCTCTGTGGATACATCTGACATTATTCTCATGTTCCTCTGTATGTAAGGAATCTCTTCCCCCTAACTGCCCTAAAGATGGTTTCCTTGGTTCTAAGATTTGCAAGTTTTACTATTACATGCCGGGGTGTTGGCCTGTTTTCCTTGATCTTGGGAGGGGTCCTCTCTGCCTCTAGGACACGAATGTTTGTTTCATTCCCCAGATTAGGGAAGTTCTCAGCTACGATTAGCTCAAATATATCTTCCAGTCCTCTCTTTCTCTCCAGTCCCTCTGGTATTGCAATATAAGTCTTATATTGGAATGTTTCATGGTGTCACTGATTTCTCTGATTCTATTTTCATGGATTCGGAGTTGTTTTTCCCTGGCCTCCTCTTTTCCCTTTTTATCTATTAAATTGTCTTCCAGGTCACTAATTCATTCTTCTGCCTCACTTACCCTAGTCGTTGGATTATCTAGATTAGATTGGATCTCATTGATAGTATTTTTATGTTCTGCCAAATCAGCTTTCATTTCTGCCCTTAGAGGGTCTATGTTGCCATTAATTGATTTCTCCATTCTAGCTATTGTCTTCACAAATGTTAGCCTGAATTCCATCTCCGACAATTTGGTTATAACTGCATCCATTTGTAAATCTGCGGCATAAATCATAATCTCTGAGTCTTTCCTATTTTGGGGGTTCCTCCTCCCAGTCATTCTGTTGATGGGTGCTTGAGGGAATGTATAGAGTCCAAATTATTGACTAGAACCCAAGCAAGATGCACCTGTTTTCTAGGCACCTTAGGGTTGCTGGCCTCTTGTTCTCCCAGCCTGTCTTCTGGGGCAGGGGCCTGCCATGCTGTACTCAGGCAATCCTGTTTGGGCAGAGTTGCCCTGCCCCTCTGTGGCGGGCGATGGGCTCAGAGTGAACCAGTTTTTTGGGGTTTTGTTCTCTGGCGGCTTTCCCTGTCGGCTTTCCTTGCCTCTTCCGAGAGTCAGATCAGAAGAGACCGTTTCCAACCCTCTGCCTCAGAGCAGAGAGATCACAGTCTGTTCTTCAGTGAGCTTTCCAGGCCACACTGTCTCCGTTTCTGTCTGTGCTGCTTAAACTGCAGCATCCTGGGTTGTGCGCCCCTCTGCAGCACTCCCATTCCCTCCTCCATGTGGGGGCACATCTCTGCCCTTTGTGCTTCTAAAACCACCAGCCACTGCCAGTTCTCACAGGTGACCCCACAGCTCCGGGATTCCATCCCGGGGGCTGCCCTAAAGTCCTTTCCTCACCGCTACAGGTCTGTGCCCTGTCCCCGGTGTGGGAGGCTATCGTTCACCGGCAGTGTAGGATCCCCACGGCCAGGCTCCTTCCCGCTGATGTTTATCCTCAGATATCTGCCTGCAGAATCAGGACTCCCCGCTTAGTACCTCAAAGCCAACCACTTGCGATATTCTGTTTGTAAAGATCCAGATCTTCTTACATCTCAGGCTGATTTCGTGGGTGCTCAGAGTGGTCTGTTAGATATCCAGCTCAATTCTGGGGACCAGTTGTAATAGGGTCCCGTACTCCTCCGCCATCTTCCCCCCCCTCAATAATGGAGCACTTGTGATGAGCACTATCTAGTGTATATAAGTGATGAATTGCTAAATTCTACACGTGAAACTAATATTATGCTGTATGTTAACTAATTGGAATTTAAATAAAAAGTTAAAAAAAATAAAAATGGTGTGGTAACAACTGAATATTCACATGCAAAAGAAGAAATTTGGGCCTACACCTTATATCATACACAAAAATTAACTCAAAATAGATTAAAAACCTAAATGTAAGTGCAAAAAGTATAAAATTCCTAGAATAAAATATAGGGAAACACATTTAGGACACTGGATTTGGCAATTATTTCTTGTATATGACACCAAAAGCACAGGCAGTGAAAGTAAAAATAGATAAATATGACTACATCAAACTTAAAAACTGTGCATCAAAAGAAACATCTCACAGGGTAGACAGCAACCTACAGATAGAACATATTTGCAAATCATATGTCTGAAAAAGCGTTAACATGCAGAACATATAAAGAACTCAACCACAAAAAAAAAAACACCTGATTTTAAAAATCACCAAAGGCCTTGAATAGACAGTTCTCCAAAGAAGATATATAAATGACCAACAAGTATATGAAAAGATGCTCAACATCACTAACCATAAGAGAAAATCAAATCAAACCATAAGATAGCACCTCACATCCATTAGAATGAGTACTATAAAAAGAACAGAAAACAGCAAATGTTTATGAGGATACAAAGAAGTTGGAACACTTCTACTGTATTGGTAAATACTGCAGACATGAAAAATAGTATAGAAGTTCCTCAAAAAATTAAAAATATTATTATCATTTAATCCAGCAATCCCACTTTTGGATTTATATCCAAAATACTTCAAAACAGGATCTTGGAGCAATAATTGAACACCCATGTTCATTGCAGCATTATTCACAATAGCCAAAAGGTACAAGCAACCGGGATGTTCATAGACAGATGAATAAGAACATGTTATATTTACATACAATGAAATATTAAGCAGCCTCAAAAAAGGACATCCTGGTGCCTGGGTGGCTCAGTCAGTTAAGCATCTGACTCTTGATTTTGTCTCAGGTCATAATCTCACGGTCATGGGATAGAGCCCCAAATCAGGCTCCACACTGGGCATGGAGTCTGCTTGGGATTGTCTCTCTCCCTCTCCCCCTCCCCCACTCATGCTCTATCTCTCTCTCTTAAAAAAAGGACACCCTGCTACCTGCCACAACATGGGTGACATTATACTAAGTGAAATGACCCAGTCATAAAAGGACAAATACTGTATCATTCCACTCACATGAAAGACCTATAGTAATCAGATGATAGAAACAGAAAGTAGAAAGGTGGATGACATGCATTGGGAGGAGGTGGGAGCAGAAATTAGTGATTAGTAAACATACAGCTTCAGTGTTGCAATATGAAAAAGTTCTAGAGAAATGGTGCACAATAATGTGAATATATTTAACAATACCAAACTGTGCACTTCAAAATTGTTAAAATGGTAAATTTAAAGTTATTTTTTAACACCCCCCCACACACACACACAGAAAGCCCTTTTCCAATCCCAAGAAAAACTAGTCTTACTTTCCTGTATAGGGTAGTAAGGCATTTATCTCCAGCAGTCACCCTTCCTAGAGGTAAAGATATAGAATATGGCTACGGGGTGGCTGGAGAAAAAGGAGGAAGGAAAAGAAAGCAAGAAGTGTTCAATTACATGGGCACCTGGTGGCTCAGTGGGTCAAGTGTCTGACTCTTGGTTTCAGCTCAGGACATGATCTCATGGGTTGTGGGATCAAGCCCCACGTCAGGATCCTTGCTCAGTGGGGAGTCTGTTTGAAAAATTCTTTCCCTCTGCCCCTCCCCATACTCACTCTCTCTCTCTCAAAATAAATAAATCTTAAAAAAAAAAAAAGGGGGCGCCTGGGTGGCTCAGTTGGTTAAGCGACTGCCTTCAGCTCAGGTCATGATCCTGGAGTCCTGGGATCGAGTCCCGCATCGGGCTCCCTGCTGAGCAGGGGGTCTGCTTCTCCCTCTGCCCTCTTCCCTCTCGTGCTCTCTGTCTCTCATTCTCTCTCTCTCAAATAAATAAATAAATAATAAAATCTTTAAAAAAAAAAAAAAGAAGTGTTGGGGCGCCTGGGTGGCTCAGTCGTTAAGCGTCTGCCTTCGGCTCAGGTCATGATCCCAGGGTCCTGGGATCAAGCCCCACATCGGGCTCTCTGCTCAGCGGGAAGCCTGCTTCTCCCTCTCCCACTCCCCCCCCCCCGCTTGTGTTCCTTCTCTCCTGTCTCTCTCTCTCTGTCAAATAAAATCTTTAAAAAAAATAAATAAATAAAAATTTAAAAATATTAAAAAAAGAAGTGTCCATAATCTCTCATGATTCATCTCTCCCTCTGATTTCCTCCTTCATTTGTCCCTTCCTTCTCCTAATGTCCTCCATGCTATTCCTTATATTTCACAAATAAGTGAAACCATATGATAATTGACTTTCTCTGCTTCACTTATTTCACTTAGCATGATCTCCTCCAGTCCCATCCATGTTGATGTAAAAGTTGGGTATTCATTCTTTCTGATGGCTCAGTAATATTCCATTACATATATGGACCACATCTTCTTTATCCATTCATCTGTTGAAGGGCATCTCGGCTCTTTCCACAGTTTGGCTATTGCGGACATTGCTGCTATGAACATTGGGGTTCATATGGCCCTTCTTTACACTACATCTGTGTCTTTGGGGTAAATACCCAGAAGTGCAATTGCTGGGTCATGGTGTAGCTCTATTTTTAATTTTTTGAGGCACCTCCACACTGTTTTCCAATGCAGCTGTACCAACTTGCATTCCCATCAACAGTGAAAGAGGGTTCCCCTTTCTCCACAACTTCTCCAATATTTGTTGTTTCTTTCCCTGTCCATTTTTGCCATTCTAACTAGTGTAAGGTGGTATCTCAATGTGGTTTCGATTTGAATTTCCCTGATGGCTAATGATGATGAACATTTTTTCATGTGGCTGTTAGCCATTTCTATGTCTTCTTCGGAGAAGTGTCTTTTTATGTCTTCTGCCATTTTTTTGACTTGATTATTTGTTTTTGGGATATTGAGTTTGAGAAGTTCTTTATAGATCTTGGATACCAGCCCTTTATCTGTAGTGTCATTTGCAAATATCTTCTCCCATTCTGTGGGTTGCCTCTTTGTTTTGTTTACTGTATCCTTTGTTGTGAAAAAGCTTTTTATCTTAATGAAGTCCCAAAAGTTGATTTTTGCTTTTGTTGCACTAGGTGTTGGAGATGAATCTTGAAAGAAGTTGCTGTGGGCGATGTCAAAGAGGTTACTGCCTATGTTCTCCTCTAGGATTTGGATGGATTCCTGTCTCACATTGAGGTCTTTCATCCATTTTGAGTTTATCTTTGTGAATGGTGTTAGAGAATGGTCAAGTTTCATTCTTCTGCATGTGGCTGTCCAATTTCCCCAGCACCATTTATTGAAGAGACTGTCTTTTTTCCATTGCATATTTTATCTAGTACTATGTTGAACAATAGTGGCAAGAGTGGGCATCCTTGTCATGTTCCTGATCTTAAGGGAAATGCTTTCACCTTTTCCCCATTGAGGATGATATTTGCTGTGAGTTTTCCATAGATGGATTTTATGAACTTGAGGAATGTTCCCTCTCTCCCTGAGGACATTAGGAGAAAGAAATGAAAAATGAAGGGGGGGTGGGAATCGGAGGGAGAGATGAACCATAAGAGACTATGGACTCTGAAAAACAAACTGAGGGTGTAAGAGGGGAGAGGGGTTGGAGGGTGGGTTAGCCTGGTGATGGGTATTAAGGAGGGTAGGTACTGCATGGAGCACTGGGTGTTATACGAAAACAATGAAGCATGGATCACTACATCAAAAACTAATGATGTATGGTGACATAACATAATAAAATAAAATTTAAAAGAAGAATTTACACTGAGAAAAAAAAAGTGTCCAATTACAAAAGGGAGGGAGATTACAAAAGGGAGGGAGGTAGGACAAGGCTAGAGAAGGAATAAATAGTTAAATGAAAAGCCAGATTCTGATGGCCCAGTGTAAGATAAATGAAAAAGAATTATTAAAACCCAGGAGACATTTTAAGGCCAAAAACCCAAGTGGAGATGTTACAGTCTGAATGTTTGTATTCCCCGAAAATTTCATATGTTGAAATCCTAATGTCCAATGTGATGGTATTTCAGGTGGAGCCTTTGGGAGGTGATGTGGGTCTTGAGGGTGGAGTCTTCATAAATAAGATTAGTGGAATTAGTGCCCTTATAAGAGAGTCTCCAGAGAGATTCCTTGCCCCCATCCCCCATGTGAAGGCACAGTGGGAAGTTGGCAGTCTGCAAGCCAGAAGAGGAACTGTACCAGAACCCAACCATACTAGCAACCTAATCTTAGACTTCCAGCCTCTGGCACTGTGAGAAATAAATTTCTCTTGTTTTAAGCCACCCAGTCTCTGGTATTTTGTTATAGCAGTCCAAATGGACAAAGAAGAAGGAAAAAAAGAATCCACAGTAATCTTCAGGCTCAGAACAAGAAGGGTAGGAATAGAGGGGTAGAAAATGTTTATGGGGAAGACTGCAAAGTAATGCTGCAAGAGACGCATAAGTACATACCATTTCCTTTAATCTGTATACAAGAGGCTATGTAACTTGGTGAGAACAGTTGGGTAAAGGCATGTGATCACTTCAGCCAACTGAAAGTTAAAAGGAAAGTAGGCTTGTCATTACCAGAGGAACACACTGTGATTAGGTTAATAGAAGAAATCAGTGGCAGTTGTAATAGGGGCTCATTTTCTCACACCAAGGAAAAGAAGTCACACTTCAGGAAAAGAATGGGCAAGAGGTAAGGAGTAGAAATTGAAACTATAAAGCATCTTTGGTTTGTACAGCAGGAGATTCTCAATAAGAGAAAAAATTAGCCACTCAAGAAGTTCCTGCTAAGCACAAGTCACTACCTAAGAAAAGCCTACAATGTCCACGTATGAAGGGTGCTATATGCCTCTTGGTGGGTAGTCCCTAAGGAAGCCTTGGAGGAAATGGAAACTGTTGATATGGATTTCCTATAGGGCTCCACATTGCAGGGAACCTGTGTCTATTAGCATATAGAACCTTATAGAAGACCTGCAATTATCCAGTTCCTCCCCCTTCTCTATTCATGGGCACCAGTGTCCTCTCAGTTCTGAGACTGAGTAATGGTAAGAAGGTTCCTCTGCCTAGCGTGCTTTTATCCCACAGAAACCTGAGTCCCATAGCATGTGTGTGTGTGTGTTTGTGTGTGCACGTGCACATGAATGTGTGTGCATGTGTGTGCATGTGTGAGTGGGGGGAAGAGAAAAGGGGAGAGGGAGATAGAAAGCAAAGGAGGAAAGGGGAGAGTAAAGAAGAAAGGGGGAGAAAAAGGAAGGAAGAGAGGGAGAAAAAAAAGGAGGAGAGGGAGAGAAAAGAGGAGAGAGATGAGGAGGAGATACAGAGAGAAAGGGGGAGAAAAGATACTAACCACCACTAGGTACTATATAGACTCTAGTTTCCAGGCGAGCCACCCAAATGCTTTGTTAGTTTTGCAATCCTGGCCTATAGACAGAGCACTCTGACATTTTTAAGATCTTTGCTCTTGGAGAAGCTGTGGACCATAAACCATGTTTTTTACACTTCCGTTCTAGGAAGGGAGGAAATCAGTTGCACTTCAGAGGCTTCTGAATCCATTTAATCTCCTGGTTTGCCACAACTATTGGTAATAACTTGGACATGTTGTAAAAATAAATAAAAGATAAGACATCTGGTTTCAGGAGGACCAACAATGTGATATCTATTCTTCATACACGTCTCACATAAGCCCTGCCCCATGTGGCATCACCTCTGACAGCAGAGAGCATTTGTCATGAAAACAACTGCTGTGCTCTGCATGTATTAAAAAGGCGTCCTCCTACTTTCATAACAAGCATCTCTGATTTAGGTCTTTTCTTTAAAGTAATAAGTGAGAAAATATGTAATGGGGCAGGAGGGAGGAAAGGAAAAGGTGAAGGGCAAATGAAGTCTTTTGAGTCAACATGTACAAAGTCATTTGAAGCAAGTGTTTAAAATACAACCCAGACTAGCCTTGAATTATGCCTCCTCACACCCTATTTCTCAGCACCCCTCCAATTAAAGCAAATTCGAGACTCAGAAAGGAATGCTGCATTTCAGTCTACACATCTAGCATTATTAAGTGTTGGAAGCACTTAAGAGTTAGAATGAACCTTCCAGATTGACACCAGCATTTCTCATTAATAGGTGTAAACACACATGCAGTTCTATGGTCAGGTTAGGGAAACACTGGGTTAAATAATATAAGCAGGTCTCTTTATTGCAGGGTTTCTCAGAGACTTAAACAGGTGAAAATTCACTATGAATCTCCACAGTGTTTGTAGTATCAACATATTCTACCTTAGAATCCTTTTTATCTTTTTAAACAACTTATCTTATGGACCAGTCAGCAAAAGCAAGGTTTAGGAAATGCTGGTACAATCCAATCTTCTCATTCTATTGAAGCAGTACAGTTCAGGGGTTAAGAGCACAGGCTCTTAAGACACAGACTATCTGCTTCATTTACTGGCTCTCAGAAAGTTACTTAAGCTTCCTAGGTCTTCATTTCTTTATTTTTAAAATAAGGACAGTAGTATTGTTGTGTATTAAATGAGCATACACATATGTAATATTTATGTAAACAATTAGAATAGTGTCTGGCATATAGTACTTGCTCAATAAAGGTTAGATATTATTATTCTACCCACTAGAAAAATGAAGCCTAAGTTCATACAGCATGTCAGTATTAGAGCTGGGACCAGAATCCAGGTCTCTTGATTCCCTGTCCAACATGGGTTTCTCAAATAATAAATATTTTATGGAGCTTATCAAAAAATCTTCCTAAAACATATAAGAATTACACCACAAAGCCACAAAATGATATCTAAAAAGACACAACCCTCCAACAAATCACAGTGGTTTCTAGAAGTAACAGTTTAGTTGAGGTTTCCCAAGTATAAAGTGAGGTCAAAGAAAGTTTTGGTGGTGAGGAAAATTATTCCAATGCCTATAAAATAGTAGCCAAAATCCCAGAATGCTGCCATTCTTGGGTAAACTCTCTTGTTGCACTCTAGTACGGAACCTCTATGGATGCTCAGGAGCATATTCCTCTCTGAGACAGGCTGATTTCTGAGACCTCCCAGGACTAAAGCCTCTACCATTGTTTGGCTCTGATGGAAAGAGTTGGTAGTATTTGGACCTTGTCTTGTGTGTGTCGAGTCTTAACTAGGTGAGTTTTCATGTCTTTGTTTAAAAAAAAAAGGCTAGATCTAATATTCACTAGAGCTGAAATTTTTCAGCACTCTATCGTTAGTAGACTTGGTGCATGCAGGGGGGTTTGTGCTGATCCTGCTTTTCTGGCTCTCAGACACACTTGCCCTTATTACAAAGATAAAAGAACTAAAATCTAGTCAGGTTGAAATTAAAACTACTGTAACTGAGATGCAAAAACAAATGAAGGCCTTAAAAATGAGGATGAATGAAACAGAGGATCAAATCAGTGATACAGAAGATAAAATTATGGAAAATAATGAAGTTGAAAAGAAGAGGGAAAGAAAGGTAATGGATCATGAAGGTAGATTTAGGGAACTCAGTGACGTATTAAAACATAATAACACTGGTAACATAGGAGTCCCAGATAATGAAGAGAGAGCAAAAATGGCAGAAGATTTATTCGAGCAAATTATAGCTGAAAACTTCCCTAATCTGGGGAAGGACACAGACCTCAAAATCCAAGAAGCACAGAGAACTCCCTTAAATTCAACAAAAGATGACCATAGCCAAGGCATATCATAGTCAAATTCACAAAATACTTGAATCTTGAAAGGAGCAAGGGGGAAAAAAAGTCCTTAACCTACAAAGGAAGATGGATCAAGTTTGCAGCAGACCTGTTCACAGAAACTGGCAGGCCTGAAAAGAATGGAAGGATATATGCAACAGGTTGAATGAGAAAAATATGCAGTCAAGAATCCTTTATCCAGCAATGCTGTCATTCAGAACAAAAGGAGAGATAAGGAGTTCCCCAGACAAACAAAAACTAAAGGAGTTCATGACCACTAAACCAGTCCTGCAAGAAATATTAAGGGAGATTCTTTGAGTGGGGAAAAAAGAAAGATCAAAAGCAACAAAGACTAGAAAGGACCCGAGATCACCAGAAACACCAACTCTACAGGGAACACAATGGCACTAAATTCATAACTTTTAATAATCACTCTGAATGTAAAGGGACTAAATGCTCCAATCAAAAGACACAGGCTATCAGAATGGATTAAAAAAAAAAAAAAAAAGATCCATCTATGTGCTGCTTACAAGAGATGCATTTTAGAACTAAAGATACTTGCAGATTGAAAGTGAGGGGACAGGGGCGCCTGGGTGGCTCAGTTGGTTAAGTGACTGCCTTCAGCTCAGGTCATGATCTCAGAGTCCTGGGATCGAGCCCTGCATCGGGCTCCCTGCTCGGCGGGAAGCCTGCTTCTCTCTTTCCCACTCCCCCTGTTTGTGTTCCTTCTCTCGCTGTGCCTCTCTCTGTCAAATAAATAAATAAAATCTTAAAGAAAAAAAAAAGAAAGTGAGGGGATGGAGAACCATATATCATGTTAATGGATGTCAAAAGAAAGCCAGTATAGCCATACTTATATCAGACAAACTAGGTTTTAAAAGAAAGACTGCAACAAGAGATAAAGAAGGGCATCATATCATAATTAAGTGATTTATCCTTCAAAAGGGTCTAACAATGGTAAATATGGATGCCCCCAATTTGGGAGTACCCGAATATAATTAATAGTAAACGTGAAGAAACTAACTGATAATAATACAATAAGAGTAGGGGACTTTGACACCTCACTTACAGTGATGGACAGATCACCTAAGCAAAACAACAACAACAACAAGGAAATAACAGTTTTCAATGACACAATGGACCAGATGGATTTAACAGATATATGTAGTGCATTTCCTCCTAAAGCAAAATAATACACATTATTTTCAAGTGCACATGGAACACGCTCCAGAACAGACCACATAATGGTTCACAAATCAGGCCACAACTAGTACAAAAGGATCAGAATCATCTATGCATATTTTCAGATCACAATGCTATGAAACTTGAAGTCTATCACAAGAAAAAATTTGGAAAGACCACAAATACATGGAGGTTAAGAACATCCTACTAAAGAATAAATGGGTTAACCAGGAAATTAAAGAAGAAATTTAAAAATACAGGGAAGCATATGAAAATGAAAACAGAACAGTCCAAAACCTCTGCAATGCAGAAAGGGCAGTCCTAAGAGGGAAGTATATAGCAGTACAAGCCTACCTCAAGAAGCAAGAAAAGTCTCAAATACACAACCTAACCTTACACCTAAAGGAGCTAGGAAAGGAACAGCAAATAAAGTCTAAAGCCAGCAGAAGGGAAATAATAAAGATGAGAGCAGAAATAAATAATACAGATTTTTTTTTTAAAAGTAGAATATCAATGAAGCAAAGAGCTGGTTCTTCCAAAGAATTAAAATTGATAAACCCCTATCCAGACTTATGAAAAAGAAAAGAGAAAGGACCCAAATAGATAAAATCACAAATAGAAGAGGAGAGATCACAACCAACACCATAGAAATAGACACAATTCTAAGAGAATACTATGAAAAATTATATGGCAACAAATTGGGCAATCTGGAAGAAATGGACAAATTCCTGGAAACTTACAAAGTACCAAAACTGAAACAGAAAGAAATAGAAAATTTGAACAGACCCATAACCAACAAAGAAATCGAATCAGTAATCAAAAATCTCCCAACAAACAAAAGTCCATGGCCAGATGGCTTCTCAGGGAAATTCTACCAGACATTTAAAGAAGAGTTAATACCAATTCTTCTGAAACTGTTCCAAAAAAACAGAAATGGAAGGAAAACTTCCAAACTCATTCTATGAAGCCAGCATTACCTTGATTCCAAAACCAAAGACCCCACTAAAATGGAGAATTACAGGAAAATATCCCTGATGAACATGGATGCAAACAACTCTCAAGAAGATACTACCAAATCAAATCCAACAGTACATTAAAAGAATTATTAACCATGATCAAGTGGGATTTATTCCTGGGCTGCAGGGTTGGTTCAATGTTTGCAAATCAGTAAACATGATACACCACATTAATAAAAGAAAAGATAAGAACCACACGATCCTGTCAAAAGATGCAGAAAAAGCATTTGACAAAATACAACATCTATTGTTGATAAAAACGCTCAACAGAGTAGGGATAGATGGAACACACCTCAACATCCTAAAGGTCATATATGAAAGACACACAGCTAATAACATTCTCAATGGGGAAAAACTGAGAGCCTTTCCCCTATGGTCAGGAAGAAGACAAGGATGTCCACTCTCACCATTACTATTTAACATACTACTGGAAGTCTTAGCCTCAGCAATCAGATAACAAAAAGAAATAAAAGACATCCAAATTGGCAAGGAAGAAGCTAAAGTTTCACTATTTGCAGACAACATGATACTCTATGTAGAAAACCCAAAAGAGTCCACCAAAAAATTGATAGAACTAATACTTGAATTCAGCACAGTTGCAGGATAAAATCAACATGCAAAAATCTGGGCGCCTGGGTGGCTCAGTTGGTTAAGCGACTGCCTTCGGCTCAGGTCATGATCCTGGAGTTCCTGGATCGAGTCCCGCATCGAGTCCCGCATCAGGCTCCCTGCTCAGCAGGGATTCTGCTTCTCCCTCTGACCCCCCCCCCATGTGCTCTCTCTCATTCTCTCTCTCAAATAAATAAATAAAATCTTTAAAAAAAAAACATGCAAAAATCTTTTGCATTTCTATACACAAATAATGAAGCTGCAGAAAAAGAAATCAAGGAATCAATCCCATTTGCAATTGCACCAAAAACAATAAGATATCTAGGAATAAACCTAAGTAAAAAGGTAAAAGATCTGTTCTCTGAAAACTATAGAACACTTATGCAAGAAATTGAAGGGGGAACAAAGAAATGGAAAAGCACTCCATACTCATGGATTGTAAGAACGTTGTTAAAATGTCTATACTACCCAAAGCAATCTACACATTTAATGCAATCCCTATCAACATACCACCAGCCATGGAGCTCCTGGGTGGCTCAGTCGGTTAAGCAACCAACTCTTGATTTCAGCTTTGGTCATGATCTCAGGGTCCTGAGTTCAAGCCCAGAGCTGGGCTCCTTGCTCAGCACAGAGTCTTCTTGAAGTCTCCCTCTCCCTTTGCCCCTACCCCAGCTCACATGTGCTCTCTCCCTCTCTCTCTTAAATAAATAAATAAATTCTTCAAAAAAAAATTCCACCAGGATTGTTCACAGAGCTAGAACAATTCTATAATATCTATGGAACCATGAAAGACCCCGAATAGCCAAAGCAATCCTTAAGAAGAAAAAACAAAACTGGATGCATCATGACTGTGGATTTCAAGCTACATTATAAAGCTGTAGTCGTCAAGCTAGTATGGTAGTAGCACAAAAACAGACATATAAATCAATGGAACAGACTAGAAAACCCAGAAATGAACCCACAACTATACAGTCAGCTAATCTTTGACAAAGCAGGAAAGAATATCCAATGGAAAAAAGACAGTCTCAGGATGCCTGGGTAGCTCAGTCAGTTAAGTGTCTGCCTTCGGCTCAGGTCATGATCCCAGGGTCCTGGGATCGAGCCCTGCATCAGGGTCTCTGCTCAGCCGGAAGCCTGCTTCTCCCTCTCCCTCTGCCTGCCACTCCATCTGCTTGTGATCTCTCTCTCTCTCTCTCTCTCTCTCTCAAATAAATAAATAAATAAATAAATAAATATAAATAAAATCTTTTAAAAAAAGGAAAAAAGACAGTCTCTTCAACAAATGGTGCTGGGAAAACTGGATAGCAGCAGGCAGAAGAATGAAACTGGACCAGTTTCTTACACCATACAAAAAATTAAATTCAAAATGGATGAAAGACCTAAATGTCAGACAGGAAGCCATCAAAATCCTAGAGGAGAACACAAGCAGCAACCTCTTTGACCTCAGCCACAGCAATTTCTTGCTAGACATGACTCCAAAGGCAGGGGAAATAAAAGCAAAAGTGAACCATTGGGAGTTCAAGATAAAAAGCTTTTGTACAGCAAAGGAAACAATCAACAAAACTAAAAGGCAGCCTACAGAATGGGAAAAGATATTTGCAAACTGATAAAGGGTTAGTATCTAAAATCTATAAAGAACTTATCAAACTCAACACCCTCCCCCTCCACAAAAAACAAATAATCCAGCTAAGAAATGGGCAAAAGACATGAAAAGACACTTCTCCAAAGAAGACATCCAAATGGCTAACAGACACATGAAAAGATGCTCAACATCACTCATCGTCAGGGAAATACAAATCAAAACCACAATGAGATACCACCTCACACCTGTCAAAATGGCTAAATTTAACAACACAAGAAACAACAGGTGTTGGCCAGGATGTGGAGAAAGGGGAGCCCTCTTGCACTATTGGTGGGGATGCAAACTGGTAGAGCCACTCTGCAGAACAGTATGGCAGTTCCTCAAAAAGTTAAAAATAGAACTACCCTATGATCCAGTAATTTCACTAGTAGGTATTTATTTACCCAAAGGATACAAAAATACAGATTTGAAGGGGTACATGCACCCCAATGTTTATAGCAGTATTATTAACAATAGCCAAACTATGGAGAGCCCAAATGTCCATCAACTAACGAATGGATAAGGAAGATATATAATTTTTCAGCCATCAAAAAGAATGAAATCTTGCCATTTGCAACAATGTGGATGGAGGTAGAGTGTATTATGCTAAGCAAAATAAGTCATTCAGAGAAAGACAAGTACCATATGATTTCATTCAGATGTGGAATTTAAGAAAGAAAACAGATGAACATATGGGAAGGTGGGAAAAAAGGAGAGAGGGAAACAAACCATAAGAGACTCTTAATGATAGAGAACAAACTGAGGATTGATGGAGGGAAGTGAGTGGGGCATGGGCTAGATGGGTGATGTGTATTAAAGAGAGCACTTATGATGAGCACTGAGTGTTGTATGTAAGTGATGAATCAGTGAATGTTCTCCTGATACCAATATTGTACTGTATATTAACTAACTAAACTTTAAATAAATATTTAAAATATACATATATACATATATATGTATAAAGGAAATCACATTTACTTGATAAAGAAGAACACTTTACCCAGTTTTATCTTGATTTATTTTGACCCCGCTTATACCCTAAATGAATCTGAAGTGGTTTATAATAAAAAACACACACACACACACAGAGAAAATCAAAGTCATGAAGAGGAGGCGGAAGTAATTATACTAACTACAAGGGCTAAAACAGTTAACATAATTGAACACTAAATCTGGATATTAGTTTCCTGGCAGTCAAGCCAAAAATTATCTTGCTTTAGGAAAGTTTCCTGTGAATAGTAATCTTGAGAGCAGGTAGGGTGGCTTGAAAAGCACTTTGTAAACAGTAGAGTACTGTAAAGCATTATTATTATTATTATTATTATTATTATTATTACTATTACTATTACTATTGTTATTATCCAGAATGGCATTCTATACCCATCTGGCATTTCCAATTATTTTGGCTGTTGTTTCAATGGCAATTTCACACAATTTATCATAGTTTGAACCTGCTATGCATACTAAACAACAAAAAGACAATGCTGCTCTGCCACTAGCTAGATGACTGACCTTGAAGAAGAAACTTCAGCAATCTGGGCCTCAGCTTCCATATTTGTGACATCAGAGGTTTGGACTATCATTAGATGATCTTATTTTTTACCTACTCATGTATTTATTTGTTAGCAGCTTTATGGAACTTACCATAAAATTCATTTGTTTTTATGTGTAAAATTCATTGATTTTTAGTAAATTTACAGAGTTGTAGAACCATCACCACAGTATATAATTTTAGAACATTTACATCATGCCAAAAAAAACTGCATTCCCATTCCTTATTAAGATCATTTAAAAGTTCCTTTCTAACTTTTATATTTGGGTTTCTAGACTTACAAAGCTTTAGCTGCTCTTTGCTACCTATACAGTTGACCCTTGAACAACATTGGGGGTTAGGGGCACCAAACCCCACACAGTTGAAAATCCACATAAAACTTTTGACTCCCCCAAAACTTAACTACTACTGGAAGCCTTACCAATAATATAAACAGTTGATTAACACATATTTTTATGCTATGTATATCATATACTGTATTGTTACAATAAATTAAGCTAGAGAAAATAAAATATTATTAAAAATATCATAAGTAAGGTAAAATTCATTTACAGTATTATACTGCATTTAGGAGAAAAAAAAATGCATGTAAGTTGACCCACACAGTTCAAACCCATGTTGTTCAAGGGTTAACTGTAGAACCAAGTTCAAATTCATCAGTGCAACATTCAAGCCTCTACAATCTACAATATATCATTCCTCTCATTCCCTTGCCCTAATGAGTTACCTCCCTCTGAGTTTATGGTCTTGCAGTTCCCTTGGTAGGGAGTCCCTCTCACCTCCCCAATCTCTGAAGAGTAAAATCCTATATAATATTCAGACTCAGTCAAAATCCCACTCTTCCATAAAACTTTCTTCATTTCATACTCGTCACACTCATCTGGAACAAGACCTTATTTGCCTCTAATCTCTGATAGTATTTCATTTGTCCCTCTCATGAAAGTTCTTACTTTCATTTGTGAATCTTATGCTTAATATCTCAACTTATTACTTGATTAAGATATCTTAGAAGGCAGTTAGTTGCTATAACTAAGAGAGCCATGTATCCTTAACAACTCGCAATGTTGCATTTTGTAAATAACAATTAATGATGGTGATTATAGTAATTGGTAGCTAAATTAAGCACTGATAATGTGCCAGGCAGTTCTAAGCACTTCTACAAATATTAACTCATTTTATCCCTATAGCTACCCTGTGAGATAGGTATTATTATTATTACCACCATTTTACAGAAAAAGAAACTGAGGCACAGAGAAGGTACACAATTGCCAAGATTAAGAGGTTAAGTAGAGTTGAGATTTGCATTCAGACATTCTGGCTCTAAAACATACCCTCTTAACCACTATAGTACATTTCTAAGCCCGCTGAAACTCAGCAAATGTTAACTGAAAAAATCCTAATTAATAAGCTTCCATTCTGGGAAGGAAAGGTAATTAAGAATTCTAGGTGCTGACACAGAAGTAAAAGGGACAAATTCTGATTTGGACAGGACAGTCACTAAACTTTTGGGTTGGCCCTGAGGTGCTACAAAAACCATTGTTAAACCATAAAGCTATAACTTACAAAGATAATTCCTCTCTCATACATAGGTGATGAGAGTGCAAAATTGGTAGTTTCTACTCTAGGCGAATATATGCATATCCTATGATCCAGAAATTCCATTCCTGTGTATATCCCAACAAAACTGCTTATGTATATCCACCAAAAAAAATGTTCTACTTGTAATAGCCAGAACTAGAAATTCCCCATCAACAGAAGAATGGATAAATCACATGTGGCATGTTAACAAAATGAAATACTATATAGCAATGAGAATGATTTCTAACTACAAGGAATAATACGGATGAATCTTTCAAACATAATGTTGAGCAAAAGAAGCCAGACACAAGGGTATATACTATATGAATTCATGTATATTAAGTATCAAAAAAAGGGCAAAATTATTCTGTTAGAAGTCAGGATAATGGTCACCCTTGGGAGGGGTACTGAGTAGAAGAAGAATCTGTTTCTTGATCTGGGTGCTGGTTACACAGGTGTGTGAAGTTTATGAACATTCATGGAGTATACATTTATATTAATAATTTGTAATAGATTATATTACGTAGACATAAACTTTTCTCTATATATGTTACACTTCAATAGTTTTTTTAAAAAGTCTTTCCAAGAGAAAAAAAAGACAAGAGCCAAAAATAAAAGTCACTTCTGCATTGACATACAGAACTAATGACTGACAAGCTCATGGTTATCTCTTTGTCCTAAGATGGACAAGACAACTCTTCCTTTTGTGGATACAGTGAGTTAACAAAAGAGGCTATCTTAATCCCTAGCCATTACTGCAACCCTAATCCTTCCCAGAAACTCATAATAATAAAAGATAAAACAGACTTGTGGCAGCATACCACTTGTGGGCATGCAGCTCTGCTGGACACAAAATGAAATGCCTATTTTATTTAAAGAACTAAGTCTTCACTTGGAGTTTTTATTTATATTCCAAGAGTAACAATGCCATCATCCATGCAGTACAAATGGAGTCTGGGCATGATGCCAATTAAAGTTTTCTTGAGCATTAACCTCATCTTTACAACAGTCTGAAACTGAGCACTCCTATCTTTATTATGCAACTCACTTCACCTCTATGGGTCTATTTGCTCATCTGTAACATGGGAATAATAATAGTACCTCCCATATAGGTTGATGTAAGGACTGAAGACCTATTTCATGTAAAGCATTTAGCACAGTGCCTGCCACATAGTTAAATATTCAATGTAGTAGCGGCTATTATTATTTTGATATAAGTGGGATAATGGCACCTTCTCCCTTACTATACAGCTAGCCCAGTTTATAGCTTTAATCTCCCAGCATTAGGATTTTAATATTTTAACTATTTTAATATTTTAATACTCAAGCAAAAGGGTAGTTCTGCCTCCTTGCTCTCTCTGAGGTCAAATAAAAAGGGAGAAATTCTTTTTTTAATTTATTTATCCATTTTGGAGAGAAAGAGCACACAGGCACAAGGGGGAGGGGTAGAGGGGGCGGGAGAGAGGGAATCTCAAACAGACTCCCCACTGACCATGGAGGCTGAGACAGGGCTTGATCCCAGAACCCTGAGATCATGACCTGAGCCAAGAGCATGACCTGAGCTGAAATCAAGAGTCTGGTGCTTACCCCAATGTTCATAGCAGCAACGTCTGCAATAGTCAAACTGTGGAAGGAGCTGAGATGCCCTTCAACAGATGAATGGATAAAGAAGATGTGGTCCATATATACAATGGAATATTATTCAGCCATCAGAAAAGATGAATACCCAACTTTTACATCAACATGGATGGGACTGGAGGAGATTAAGTTAAGTGAAATAAGTCAAGCAGAGAAAGTCAATTATCATATGGTTTCACTTATTTGTGGAACATGAGGAATAGCCATGGAGGACATTAGGAGAAGGAAGGGAAAAATGAAGGGGGGAAATCGGAGGGGGAGACGAACCATGAGAGACTATGGACTCTGAGAAAACAAACTGAGGGTTTTAGAGGGGACGGGGGAGGGGGGATTGGTTAGCCCGGTGATGGGTATTAAGGAGGGCATTGAGCACTGGGTGTTAACATGAAAACAATGAATCATGGAACACTACATCAAAAATTAATGATGTACTGTATGGCCACCAGGTGCAAAAGGGAATAATTTTGAACTAGGCAAATAGGGTGGCCCAGGGTTAAGTGGGTCGGGAAAAGAGGGAGTCTGGGTAGCAGATGATTTGCTTTGATGATGCCACCTTCCTATATCATGCCAGAGAACCTGGTGCAGATGACATGACCTGCAGAGGAAGGGACCCAGAAAAAGGTAAGGCTGTATACTACAAGGGATGTTATTATCTTCAACAGAGAAAGGGCCTAAAGAAGGAGTCATTAGGGGCGCCTGGGTGGCTCAGATGGTTAAGTGTCTGCCTTCGGCTCAGGTCATGATCCCAGGGTCCTGGGATCGAGTCCCGCATCGGGCTCCCTGCTAGGCGGGGAGCCTGCTTCTCCCTCTGCCTCTCTCTCTCTCTTTGACTCTAATGAATAAATAAATAAAACATTTTTAAAAAATAAAAGAAGGAGTCATTAAAGGAGAGGTTTGAAGGTTACATTTCCTGCTTTGCCCAACAGCATCATAATCTTAAGTTAACAAGTAGGTAGAACATTTTTCTGGTTACAAAAAGCTTTCACACATGTCTTTTTATATAGTCCTCACAACCACCCTGTGAAGTGAGCAGAGAAAATTTCATTATCCCCATCTAATACAAGAAGAAAGAAAGGCTCAGAGAAGTAAAATAATTTGTCCAAAGTCATCAGCTGGTAGCTGGGGGAACCAGCGTTCTAATTTAAGTGTTCTGGGTTCAAAAACCATGTTTTTTTTTCAATTAAAACATACTGGACTTTTATGTGGACTTCAGTTAGCCTGAGCTGCGTCTGTATTGATTGAAAGAAAAAATTAAGCAGAGACTAGTTGTGTGAATTCTTCCTGATCCTCAGTCTCAGATGGCAGAAAGAAAACTGACAGGAAGTAGACGGATTTGGAATAAAAAGAGGCTAGCGATGGGGAGGGAAGAGGGAGGATCTAAAAAGAAAAGTAGAAGTGGCTCTAACTGGCGATTGCTGTAAGCAGGCGCCAACTGGTCTGGCGATGCCAACTTTTGGGTTTTTCCTCGTGGCTGAGCAGGGCCAGGTCTACTGTGCTCCATCTCCTTCCTTCACCCATAAGCCCAGCTTGGGCTGGAGAGATGCTGTAATCCCCAAAACCCAAAACTGCCCTGGATGAGGGGCAGTGGTGGTGGTCCGGGCAGCCTTCGTGGCAGGTTAGGGGCAGAGGGAATCAAGAGGAGGGTAGGAAAACGCCGGACACAGGAAGTAACTCTCTGGGAGGCGATGGCCTGTGGGGTATTCGAGAAAGGCGGTTACAAGCGTGGCGAGTGTGTAGTAAGAGGCTGGAGTAAGGAGGTGTGTGAGATGACTGCTGGGGTGCCAGAAGGAACTGGGGTCTGAGGGGCAGGGCAGAGAGGGACCTGGCAGGCGCGCACCCCGCGTCGCGTGAAGCGCCGCCGCCGGAAGGCGGGTCCTGAGAAAAGTTCAGTTTGCTTGAAAGGGGAGAACGCAGGTCCCAGCGCGGGAAGAAGGCGTCAAAGAGCTCCCAGAAAAGGTTTGAGAGGGTGTGCCTGGGCTCTCCGTTGGATACCTGAAGAGAGCTCGGGGCTCCCAGCCTCTCCTAACTCTCCTCCTTACCTTGGGCACCGTGATATGGTCCATGTTCCCGCCACCTGAAGCCCTCAGTGCCACTTGGGTTGTCGCTCCCGCTGCCGCCACCGCTCCAGCTGCCTATTTGCTCAACCCAGGTTCCCCTCGCCGCCCTCTCTGTCATGGCACAAGCTCTCGTCATGTGATCCTCCTGGAGGTTTCTATCGCGACACTTTGTCTGTGGCCTCTCCCGCCATCTTGCTTCCTGGCAAATGCCCTTTGTGGTGGGAAGCTGGCGGTTTTCTGGTTTGGGCTACAGGTTTGTCCCAGGAGTTAAGTCCCAGACTCGAGTACTGCCTCCCTTCTCACACATTTTAATGCAGTAAGAGTTCTGGGCACCTATATAATTCCACTACTCTCTAATGTTAACAGTGATGACACCTTACCAAGATAGCACAGATAATCCCATTCTGGTAACTGGGTTTCTGAAAAGCTTCAGAGCTGTGAGACCTTGGACAAGTCACAATAGAATACTTTCTGAAATGATGTATAAGCATATCCTTCTCTCACTCCCCTCTTTTACTAGTCTACTATCATTAACCTAGTTAAGTCCCAGACGATTGCAGTGGCCTCATAATTTTTGTCATCACAGATGTGGGAAAAGGACCAAAGGCCCACCAGACCACCTCTCAGGTGAGGTGCCGACAGGTGCAGTCATTCAGTGGTACTCTCTGAATCAGACTGTGATAGAAAAAATAACAGTCTGGGAGTTGGAAAAGCTGATATATTATAAGTGTCATTTATTTTTTTGTCTCCCCATCTACGATGTCAGCTTTGTGAGGCAGGAACTTGGCATACAGTAGGTACTTAATAAATATTTGTTGCATAAATAAATTTTCAAAGCTATCCCAGATTTTATCCACCATTAACTTTAACCATTTCCCCTAACATTTCGTCCTTAAGGCAAGTTGACGTCATTTCAGAGGAAATTAAGGGACAAGCAGTAGCTTGCCAAAGGTTGCAGAAGAATCAGAAGTCAAATGGGTCCCCACTAGAGTAAAGAAAGCCTGGGAATAAGAGAGAAATTTTGGGAAAAAAAGTATTGGACTCAAAATATTTTCAGTAAAAAAGATACTATTAGGGCGCCTGGGTGGCTCAGTTGGTTAAGCGACTGCCTTCGGCTCAGGTCATGATCCTGGAGTCCTGGGATCGAGTCCTGCATCGGGCTCCCTGCTCGGCAGGGAGTCTGCTTCTCCCTCTGATCCTCCATCTCATGCTCTCTCTCTCTGTCTCATTCTCTCTCTCAAATAAATAAATAAAATCTTTAAAAAAAAAAAGATACTATTACCATCTGTTTATTATTTGTCTTCCCCACTATGATGTCACTTCCATGAGGTTTTTCTCTGTTTGCTACTGTATCCCAGTGCTTAGAAAAGTACTTGGCACAAGTACTTTTGGACTTTTGGACTTTTCTCTCTGAGTCTCAATTTCCTTATCCACATAATGTGGAGTACACTATGTCTCTGAGGGCCTTTTAACCTATGGAAATCTAGGATTTTGTAACAACACACAGATCCTCCAAGGTCCAGCTCAAGTACCACCTCTGGTACTTGAAGGAACAAAAAGGAACAGAAGGAGGGTCTCTCTTGCTGAATGGCTAGATAGGAATGAATAACTCTAAACTCACAGCTGGTGTGGGCCAGAAGATAAACTAGAAGGAAAGAGTCTGAAGGCAGGGAATCCATGAGGAGGCTATTGTGGTTTTCCCAAAAGGAGCTGTGAACTGCTGAGTCTGTGGGACTTTTGACTTTGTACCTAGAGCTCAGGCCTCAGCAAAATTAGCCAACATCTGAAATGCTAGTTGCTGCAGCAAATGTGTCCTGTTTTATAACCAAATCTCCAACTCGATTGTTGCCCGCTTATGTTCTACTTTGAGGGCTTTTCCATTATTGGGGGTTGGTGTTCTTCCCATGGTATCCTACGGAAGTAGGTATACTTTGCTCCATTTTCTATCTCAATAGCTAGAGGTACACCTTCAAAAAGCTGCTACCAAAAGTCACCCATAATGTGGTGGATGATGACTATTTAAAAAGTCACAGAGCCTTTGTGACCTCACTCATGCTCAAGAGATAGCTTGATAAATCACAGCAGAGGGCAGCTGGGCCATAACTTCATACAAGTCACCAAGACCTCCTCCACTTTGCTGCTGGGGAGAGACTATCAGAAACAGACTGTATTTTTAGGTTATTTCAGTCTCAGCTTATCAGTCATCTTAAACCAACTGCTAACAAACTTCTTTTGCAGACCAAATTACTAGAAAGAACATTATTCATCTTTTAGAGACAGCTTACTTGAATCATGCAGTGCATAGGGGATATCAGCGAAGAGGTCTGGCAAGACTGCATCACCCTCTTCCTACAAACTGGGATGTGCTGTGATGCAGCGATTATCACCAATTCCCCACCCTGGTTGTTAGCTTCTTACCCCGAAGGCAACTTGTTCCAGTTGACCCAGGAAGAAATTCAGATCTTGCTGGCGAGAGAGGGGAGAGAGAAGTTGTTTCTTCAGGGAATCACCCTTGCAGGGACCAAATGCTTGTTGATTCGGGACAGCCTTTACACTGAGGGCAACAACACCATGGACCTCCGCACCAAAGGCCAGAGTCGGAGCAGCCAGGCAGTGACTGTAGTTCAGATTGAGTCTGTATACCTTGTGGTGATGGGACAAAAAGGAACAGAAGGAGGGCCTCTCAACCTTAAGGCTTTTGAGATGGCAGGTTACATCAGAGAGGCCATTCATCAACACATGGCCCATCTCTAACTAAATAAAAAGGAATTGGTGTTTGACTGGAATTTGAATTCAGTGTTATCTGTATTATCTGCTAAGTTAACCTGGTCTTGAGGAGAACAGAAAGGGAGATCCCATATAAGGTTTGGAGATGTGTGTGTGTGTATATGTTGTGTATGTGTTGGGAGGGGGGCAGATTGAGGAGTAAGTATTAAGGCATTAGGGCTTCTGGGCCTTTTTTTTTTAATTTTTTATTTATTTATTTATTTATTTAAAGATTTTATTTATTTATTTGTGAGAGAGAGAATGAGAGAGAGCACATGAGAGGGGGGAGGGTCAGAGGGAGAAGCAGACTCCGTGCTGAGCAGGGAGCGCTTCTGGGCCTTTTTTATACCTAGAACACCATCCTTCCTTAGCACCTGAAGGAGAAAGTAGTATACTGGGAACGAGGAAATCTTGGTTCTAATACCAACTTTTTCCTTACTTACCATGAGACTTTTCTCTCTGAGTCTCAATTTCCTTATCCACATAATGTGGAGTATACTATGTCTCTGAGGGCCTTTTAACCTATGGAAATCTAGGATTTTGTAACAACACACAGATCCTCCAAGGTCCAGCTCAAGTACCACCTCTGTGAGGAAGCTTTCTCTACTTTCCTTGACCCTTGGAGTTGACACTGATTTGAATTCCTAAAGCATTAACACTCTGGGTCATTTATTTGGCTCTTAATCACACTCTGCCCAACATTTCTTGGATGACTGTTTTGTGTTCTTGTTTAACTTTCCACACACATAGGTTCTGTTTCCCAAACTTATTATAATCCCCTTAAAGAGCAGATGATGTATCTTCTTCTTCTCTCTATTTGGATAACTCAGCACAGAGCTCTGACGGGAATTGGTTACATGGCTAAAATTGCTTATCAGGAAAAGAGAGACTTTCCAAAGTGGAATTCTGCTGGGTGTAGATTATCCAAGGTGCTTGTGGCTAGATTCTCCTTTTTGAATTTGTAGCTCACCTTTGGACCATTTATCTATTCATTGTTCTCACTGTCAGGGTGGGCATGAAACTAAGAAAGGAGGTGAAAAATTCTAACCATTCAATCTGGCTTGTTGCTAGCAGCTCTAAAGAATCTGGGTGAGAGAAGGCAGGAATGAGAATGATGAGGTTGAGTAACAAACCATAGTGCTTATTTGACCTGGTACTTATTTGGTCCTGCTGTCACCAGTCCCCCAGGAACAGTGATTATGGAGAACTCTCTTCTGTGTTAATTACAAGGACCCACCTCTACAGCACCCCCAACACATACCCTCACAAGCTTGTAAAGGTCAAGGTTTAAACATGGAGTTTGTCAAAATCTCTAGAGCAGTGCTACTCCAAGCAAATATAATTCTAGTCACATATGTAGTTTCAAATTTTCTGGTAGCCACAATAAAGAAGAAGTAAGATGGGTGAACTTAATTTTAAGAATATAATTTATTAAACCCAATACATCAAAATATTACTATTTAAACATATATACTCAATGAAAATATTGCTGATGAAATATTTTACATGTTTTTATGCCCAGGTTTCAAAATCGGGTGTGTATTTTACATTTGCAAATGTAAGTCTCAGCTTATCAGTCATCTTAAACCAACTGCTTCATTTCTAGTGTTCCATAGCCACATGTATCTAGTGGCTACTGAATTGGGCAGCGTGGGTTTAGGCAAACCCCACCCAATGTTTCAAACCCCTCTGCAACATCCCTGACAAGACACCCAACCATTCATCCAATACATTCCATGCTAGGCATTGGCTAATTAAATGTCAAAAAAAAAGAGGTTTCTTAGATAAGATTCTAGTGGGGACAAGATGAGTGAAAAGATAAATTATAGTACCATGAAGTAAATGCTATGAAGTACTTTGTTTATTCAAACATGTATTGAGCTCTCACTATGTGTCAGGCACTGTTTTAGATATATCAGTAGACAAACAAATACTTTATGTTCATGGAGCTTATATTTTAATGGGAGAAACAGATAATATGTATCAGGAGATGATTAATGTTACAAAGACAAACAAAGCAGTATAAAGGGAGATAGAGAATGATGGGAGAAACTATTTTGAACAATGAAGTCAGAGGCAGCCTTTCTGGAGAGAAGATATCCATACAGAGGCCTAATGAAATAAAGGAATAGCCATGTCAAAAACTAGGGGAAATGTTTCAGGTAGAGAGAAGAGCCCTTTAAAAGCCCTGAAGAAGGAATGTGCCTAGTCTATTGAGAAACTATCAGGAGGCCAATGTGATTGCAATCTCTCAGGACAACGGCCCTCTCCATCTGCAACATCCTTAATCAGGGTGGTAAGGCAGCAGAAGCTGACTCTCAGGGTGGAACAGTAAAACAGAACAAAAGCCTTCATCACCCTCCTTCTGGGCCCTCTCTTTCTAATGAAATTGCCTTAACTTTTTTAGTGGCCACATCATACTGCTGACTTACATTGAGCTTCTAGTTAACAAAAGCTCCTACTGCTTTTTCATACAGGCTACTGTTAAGAAAAGAGCTTCAAATAGTGGCAAGGCAATAAATCAAGGGAAAAATTAAATGTGGAAGTGGTTTACAGAACTTCAGTGTGGAATGATTTATATCCCAGAAGGGGAAAAAAGGGAAGTGAGATAAAGGGTGAGGAAGGTGAATTCTGAAGATAATTGAGCCTCCTACATCATTCTTTGCAGCCTGGATTTCCCAAGCAAAGAGGTGTGTTCAGGAAATAGAGCCACTTAGGAAAAATGGCCTTAACAGGTAGAGGTGCCCAGGCAAATCCTTCATTAGAGGACAAGTTAAGTACCCAGATGTCCCATTGAGAAACTTGATTAAGGCCCAGGGTGGTAAGCTGGGAAGGGGGAAAGAATCCAGGTAGTTAGTCACCCAGCAAAGATCCTGCCTTTTCCAGCCAGAGAAAAACACTTCACTGCTGGACAAGACCATAGCCCTAGCCTTTTGCTGTGGTAAAGTCTTTCCTTGGAGACTGAATGTACCTTGAATAAATAAGATTGAACTGAATGTGGAGAGAAACTCATTCTAGCTGTCCTATTTCCAGAAGGCTTTAAGGAAGACCATTATGGGAGGGCTCAAGGTTAGAACAAGGAAACTTAAGCCTTGTTGGGAGGACCCATCTCCTTTTTCCATCCAACCTATGTGCTCCTCCCTTGTGTTCTGGGTGCTCACAGTGGAAATCAGAAGCTAACCTTAGCATATATTCTGCTGTCTTGGTGCCCATTTTTCCTCTCTTGCACCCCACAGTCCAACCACAATGAACAACTCAAAGTTTTCAGGACGTGCTTCACAATTTCCCCCTTAGTGTTTTCAGAAATTGCCACCACTTGCCCTCCCCCTCTCATTCCCTAACAATCTCAAGCTCATATCCTACTCATTTTTCTAGGCCCAGACACCAGGCCCATTCTATAAGGATATTACTTATTCCCCAAATTTGGAGGTATTTCCTCATGCCTTGGAATCCTCCACCTTGTTCTTTGCACCTCTCCCACAACACTTAAATCTTTCAAATTACAGTCTTTAGTATACATATACATATCTTCTCTCCCTTATTTGCCAGCTAGTTTCCCTAGAGATGACTGTTTCACTGTAACCTCCACTAGCAGGCTTTTGCACTATGAAGTTCTCAGTGAATACACAACTTGTTGGATGATTAAATGAATGACAGACATATGAATAGACAAAGAAATTATTTTCCAGGGAAACCCCTTCCTTGGTTGCCTATAGTTTAAATGAGTGGAGAATGAGGGGAGGTTGTTAATGATTCCTCTTTGTCCCTCCTTTTCTCCACTCCCCAATACCATTCACTAACTCCCTTGCCTCTAAGCCGTGGAGCAGTTCATTCTGGGAAAACTTTAGCTCTCACTTTTATGTTCCTTGTGTAGGGTGAGTTCCATGTCAAATGAATGGTAGATAATTAATGGTATAAGAATTGAGTGGAAAAACTCCATTTGGGTGTTGTCCTTCCTCATTACTGCATGGAATGTGCATATTCTCTGCCAATTAAGAGTTGTACATGCATTTTATTAATTTATTCATATGGTCATTTATTTTTCTTGTTGGATTGTTTATAAAGTCATTTACAATGAGGTGAAAAGTCTTGAATTCTGAGAATCTGAAGTCCAGCCCTGAGTTAGTACTTATTAAGTGTATGATCCTAGGCTAACCACTTACCTTTATGGGCCTCTGGTTCTTCACATAAAAAATGGAGATGTTGATACTTACAGGGTTGATGTGGAGATCAAATGAAAAAAAAATGTGCACAAAGTGATTTGGAAAGTATAAAGTGTTTTAGATATCAGGTCAGCCATAGAAATGGGTGTGGGGATTTAGAGATCTCTGTCTTCAGGCAAGTACAAGTAGCCCTGCTTTTCAAAAGTTCATGTTATGCCACTCACTTTAATGAAAGACCTACATTAGTACCTGTTTTTGCTAACCAAAAGAAATTTGAAGAGAATTTTCACTTTTACAAAAAAAAAAAAAAAGATTAAAAAAAAGTGTTCAGCATTTGTTTTGCAGTGAGCCATTACAGAGGTAGCATGCACCCTTTGTAGCAAGAGTGGTGCCACCAAGCTCTTTCCCTGAAAACTACATTCAGCATCTCAGCATCAAGCTGCCATAGCTTTGAACTGTGTCTGTGCTTCATCTGGATTTATTTTGTGCATCCATTAGCAAGATGTGTCCTATGATATCAAAAAAGTCTAAGAGAGATTATTTTTTTGGACCTGGGAATGCTCAGAATATTTTCTGTATAAAATTAATGGTAATTGTTTCTTTGCTTTATGTCATTCTGGCTTATGAAAGGTTTCATAGGAATGTTATATGTTCAGATAGCAGGGGAAGCCTGTATTTGGAAATGGGGGGCATAAGCTGAGCTCCTATGTGTTTGACAGTAGAGTTTGAAAATTTGGGGTTTAGATGAACCATGAGAGACTACGGGCTCTGAGAAACAAACAGGATTTTAGAGGGGAAGGGGGAGGGGGGATTGGTTAGCCCAGTGATGGGTATTAAGGAGGGCACATACTGCATGGAGCACTGGGTGTTATATGAAAACAATGGATCCTGGATTATCACATCAAAAACCAATGATGTATTGTATGGTGACTAACATAACATAATAAAATTAAAAAAAAAAAAAGAAAATTTGGGGTTTAAAGTGCCAGGTATAGCAGAGGCTTTAAATGATTTTGAAGTGGCCAGGTGTGGGGGTGGGGAGTAAGAATAAAGTGCTGCCTCTTGTGGAAAGGGTAGAGGCAGTTCTTAAGAATAGCAGCAAGCAGCCTCATTGTTGTGGCCTAAAAGGGAACAAGGTAGCCACTTCATAATAATATAGCACTGAATGCTTTAGAGTTTATAAAATCTTTTGTATTTCATTCATTCATCAAATGTTTATTGAGTGCCTACTATGTAATTACTGTGAACAAGCAAATTATAATACAATGTAGTAAGTGGTATTAGAGAGTATATTTATTTATTCATTCAAATATTTACTTAGTGCCCACTATGTTTCAGGCACTGTTCTAGGTATGGGCAACACCACAGTTAACAAAATATAGAAAAACCCATGCTTTCATGGAGCTTATATTCCAGTCTGGGAGACAGAAAATACATAAAATTAAATAAAATACATAGTGCATCAGATGATAATAAGGGCCAAAAAAATAATAAAGCAGACAGGGAGCCAGGAAATGCTGGAATGAAGTAGTGAGCTTTATAATTTTAAGTAAGGTAGTTAAGGAGTGATGTCTTAGTCCTGTTTGGGCATCTAAAAAAGACTATCAAAGACTAGGTAGCTTATAAACAACAAGTTTGGAGTCAGGAAAATCCAAAATCAAGGCAACAGCATTGTTGTATCTTGACAAGGACCATTTTCCTGGTTCATAGCCAGCATCTTCTTGCTGTGTACTCACATGGTGGAAGGTCCTGGGTAGTTCTGTGGGATCTCCTTTATGATAGCACTAATTCTATTCATGAGTGCTCTACCCTCATGACCCAATCACCCCTAAAAGTCAACCTACTGAAAGGAGGAGCTAAGATGACAGCATAGTAGGAGTACCCTACACTCCTCTCCTCTCTCAAAAAGACCTAGATAACCAACAATTAATTCTGAATACCCAAGAAATCAACCTGAGGATGACAGAGCAAACCTCACAACTAGGGGGAGAGAAGAGGCCACATCAAGGAAGGTAGGAAGTCCAGAGACATGGCTTGAGAGAGAAATGGATTGCAGGTGTTGCCCCAGGGAGGGGAGCTATGGTCATGGAGAAGGGTGAAAGAGAGGAACACACAGGGGAACACACAAAGAGAATACTTCCCCAAATTCATTGGCTGGAAAAATTAGATGGGCTGATTTTCATGAGTTCTTGTAATCAGTGGGGCTTAAAGACTGGAGTTTTAAAGGTCAGTGGGCTTGGCTGGGATAGAGCCCGGAGAGTGCTGTCCCATTCCTGGAGAGAAGGCAGGCAAACAACCTCAGGAGCAGACTGCACAATCTGAGGAATGCCTGGGGCACACAAGGGGGAGATTATTCACCCTTCATGGAGCATGTCCCTGAGAAGTAGCTTTCACAGAGGAGCCTCTGGCGACAAAGGAGCCAGTGGACACCATTCCCCTCCCCACTCAGCATACATGCAGAGCCACCTGCCAAGGGCAGCTCAGCCCCAACACTGGCTGCATAGCTTGCTAGATCCAAATTTCATGACCCCGCACTCTGGCATGACTGCCATTCTCAGTCAAACCTCCATCAGGCCCAGCATGGTAAAACCCTCCCCCAAAAGACCAGCACAAGCTACCACCCACACCATGTCCCTAAAGGCTGGAGTTTTAAAAGTCAGCAGGCTTGGCTGGGATAAAGCCTGAAGGGCACTGTTCTACTCCTGGGGAGAAGGCAGGCAAAAAACAGAAAGAGGGACAGCATGAAATCAGCAATCTAATAAATGCCTGAGACACACATGGGAGAGGTTATTTGCTCTTCTTGGAGTGCTTCCCTAAGAGGAGCACCTCAGGGACCCCCCTCCAGGGACAAAGGGGCTAGCTGGTTCAATGTCCCTTTCCCACCCCTCAGCATAAACACAGAACCAACTTCAGCACAACAGCTTCCACACTGGCTGCCTAAATTGCTTACACCAGGTCCCACACTCTTGTGCTATGTCAGTACTGCCCTTCAGGGTCAAGTTTGCCTCAGTCCAAGCACAGTAGGCCCTTTCCTAGAAGACCAGCAGAAACCTTTGTCCACACCACATTTCCTGACCAGAGAGTTCTGCAAGTTGTAGTGGAAGTAGCATCAGGTCTCATGTAACGAGAAGACCAGAGCACACCTAGTTAAAACTCACCACACTCTGGCCAAGGTCCAAATACTGCCCACTACAGACAAGGAAAGCCTCTGTGGATGACTGGCCTGAAGGTTAAAGCAGCCAAAACCTATCAGCAGGGTGCACACAGCACACACCAGACACACTCCATAAAGCACCAGGCCCTGGACACTATATGACCTCTTCTTCATAAAGCCATTTCTCTCAGAAGCAGGAAACATAACAGGTTTTGTAACACAGAGAAGACAAAGACTTAGACAAAATGCCAAACAGAGAAATTCATTCAGAAAGAAAGCACAAGAAAAGGTCACAGCCAGGGATCTAATTGAAACAGATATAAGTAACATGCCTGATCCAGATGTTAAAGCAACAAACATAATGATACTCACAGGGCTTGAGAAAAGCATAGAATACACCAGGTAGTCCCTTACTGCAGAGATAGAAGATCTAGAACCTAGTCAAGCTGAAAAAAAATTCTATAACCAAGATGCAAAATCAACTTGATGTAATGACCACAAGGATGGAAGAAGCAGAGGAATTAATAAATGATATGGAAGATAAAATAATGCAAAATAATGAAGCTGAACAAAAGACAGAAAGAATTATGTAACACAAGAACTAAGGGAATTCAGTGACTCCATCAAATGTAATAACATTCATATTATAGTAATCCCAAAAGAAGAGAGAGAAAAGGGGGCAGAAATTTTACTTGAGGAAATAATAGCTGAAAACTTCCCTAATCTGGGGAAGGAAACAGACATCCAAATTCAGGAGGCAGAGAGAACGCCCATCAAAAAAAAATAAAATAAAATAAAATAACACCAAGACATACTGTAATTAAATTTGCAAAATATAGCAATAAATAATATAGCAATGGCAATAAAGAAAAAATCTTAAAAACAAGACAAAAGAAAACCATAACTCACAAGGGAAGACCCATAAGGCTAGATCTCTACACACTTGGCAAGCCAGAAGGTAATGGCTGAATAGGAAAAAACGGCAGCCAAGAATACTCTATCCAGCAATATCCAGAATAGAAGAGATAGAGTTTCACAGACAAACGAAAACTAAAGGAGTTTGTGACCACTAAAGAAGCCCTGCAAGAAATATTAAAGGGGAGTCTTTGAGGGGAAAGGAAAAAACAAAAGTGACAAAGACAAGAAAGGAACAAAAAAATTCTCCAGAAACAATGACGAAACAAGTAATTAAATTGCAATAAATACATATCTATCAAAAATTACTCTGAAAATGAATATACAAAATGCTCAAATCAAAAGACATAGGGTGCAAATGGATAAAAAAAAAAGACCCATCTATATGCTGCCTCAAAGAGACTCATTTTATTTTTATTTTATTTTATTTTATAATTTAATTTAAATTCTATTTATTAATATACAGTGCAATATTTGTTTCAGTGGTAGAATTCAGTGATTCATCACTTACATAAAACACCCAGTGCTCATCATATCAAGTGTCCTCCTTAATATCCATCACCCATCTACCCCAATTCCCACCACCTCCCTCCACCAACCCTCAGTTTCTTTTCTGTCTCTAAGAGTCTCTTATGGTTTATTTCCCTCTCTCTTTTTTTTCTGTTTTTCCCTCTCATATATTCATCTGTTTTGTTTCTTAAATTCCACATATGAGTGAAATTATATGGTATTTCTGGTATTTCTCTTTCTCTGACTGACTTATTTCACTTAGCACAATACATTCTAGCTCCATCCACATCATTGCAAATGACAAGATTTCATTCTTTTTGATAGCTGAGTAATATTCCATGTACACAAGATCTTCTTTATCCATTCATCAGTTGATGGACATTTGGACTCTCTCCATAGTTTGGCTATTGTTGAAGAGGCTTCTATAAACATCAGGTGCGTGTACCCCTTCAAATCTTTTTGCACCCTTTGTGTAAATACCTAGTAGTGCAATTGCTGGATCATAGGGTACTTCTATTTTTAACTTTTTGAGGAGCATCCATACTGTTCTCCAGAGTGGCTGCACCAGTTTGCATTCCCACCAACAGTGCAAGAGAGCTCCCCTTTCTCCACATCTTTGCTAACACCTGTTGTTTCTTATGTTGTTAATTTTTACCATTCTGACAGGTGTGAGGTGGTATCTTATTGTGGTTTAGATTTGTATTTCCCTGATGATGAGTGATGTTTAGCATCTTTTCATGTGTCTGTTAACCATCTGGATGAATGAGATTCATTTTATACCTAAAGACATGGGTAGATTGAAAGTGAGAGAATGGAGAAACATCGATCATGCAAAAGGACATCGAAAGAAAGCCAAAGTAGCAATACTTCTGACAGAAAAACTAGATTTTAAGCCACAGACTGTAACAAGAAAGGCACTGTATCATAATAAAGGGGACTCTCCAATAAGAAGATTTAACAGTTGTAAAATTTATGCTCCCAACCTAGGAGCACCCAAATATGTAAAACAATAAATAACAAACATAAAGGAAAGAAGTGATAATAATACAATAATAGTAAGGGACTTTAACACCATATTTACAGCAACAGACAGATCATCTAAGCAGAAGATCAACAAGGAAACAATAACTTTGAATGACACACTGGACCAGATGGACTTAAAAGATATATTCAGAACATTCCATTCTAAAGAAGCAGAATACACATTCTTTTCAAGTCCACATGGAACATTCTGCAGATTAGATCACATACGAGGTCACACATCAGGACTCAACAAGTACAAAAAAAACTGAGATCATACAATGCATAGTTTCTGACCACAACACTATGAAACTTGAAGTCAACCACAAGAAAAAAATTTGAAAGACCAAAATTACATGGAGTTTAAAGAATATCCTACTAAGGAATGAATGCATAAACTAGGAAATCATACAAGAAATTTTTTTAAATGCACGGAAACAATGGAAATGAAAACACAACAATCCAAAACCTTTGGGATGCTGCAAAAGTAGTCATAAGAGAGAAACGTTGAGCAATTCAGGCCTACCTCAAAAAACAAGAAAAATCTCAAATAAGAAACCTAACCATAGACCTCAAGGAGGTAGAAAAAGAACAAGAAATGAAGCTTAAAGCCAGAAGAAGGGAAATAATAAAGATTAGAGCAGAAAGAAATGATAAAGAAACTAACAAAACAATAGAACAGATCAATGAAACTAGGAACTGGTTGTTTGAAAAGAAAATAGAAACTGATAAACCCCTAGCCAGACTTATCAAAAAGAAAGAGAAAGGACCCAAATTTAAAAAAAAAAAATGAGAGAAGATAAATAACAACCAACACCACACAGACACAAACAACTATAAGAGAATCTTATGAAAAATTATATGGCAACAAATGGGACAAACAGGAAGAAATGGGTAAATTCCTAGAAGTATATAAATGACCAAAACTGAAACAGGAAGAAATAGAAAAGTTGAACAGACAGATAACCAGCCATAAAATTGAATCAGTAGTCAAAAAGCTCCCAAGAAGCAAAAGTCCAAAGTCAAATAGCCTCACAGGGACATTCTACAAACATTTAAAGAAGAGTTAATACCTATTCTTCTCAACCCATCCAAACAATACAAATGGAAGGAAAACTTCCAAATTCATTCTAGGAGGCCAGCATTACCCTGATACCAGAGCCAAATCAAGACCCCACTAAAAAGGGGAACTATAGGCCAATATCCCTGATGAACATGGATGCAAATATTCGCAACAAAATACTAGCAAATCAAATCCAACAGTACATTAAAAGAATCATTCAGCACAATTAACTGGGATTTATGCATGAGCTGCAAGGGTGGTTTAATATTCACAAATCAATCAACATGATATACCATATTAATAAAAGAAAGGATAAGAACCATATGATCCTCTGAATAGATGCAGAAAAACATTTGACAAAGTATGACATCTATTCATGATAAATACCCTCAAGAAAGTAGAGTAAGAGGGAACAAACCTTGGGCTCCTGGGTGGCTCAGTCGTTAAGTGTCTACCTTCGGCTCAGGTCATGATCCCAGGGTCCTGGGATCGAGTCCCACATCGGGCTCCCTGCTCGGCAAGAAGCCTGCTTCTCTCTCTCCCATTCCCCCTGCTTGTGTTCCTGCTCTCGCTATCTCTCTCTCTGTCAAATAAATAAATAAAATCTTAAAAAAAAAAAACAAGAGGGAACATACCTCAACATAATAAACACCATATATGAAAAACTGACAGAAAATATCCTCAGGGACGCCTGGGTGGCTCAGTTGGTTGGGCGGCTGCCTTCGGCTCAGGTCATGATCCCAGGGTCCTGGGATCGAGTCCCGCATTGGGCTCCTTGCTCAGTGGGGAGCCTGCTTCTCCCTCTGCCTGCCTCTCCCCCTGCTTGTGTTCTGTCTCTCTCTCTGACAAATAAATAAGTAAAATCTTAAAAAAAAAATATCCTCAATGGTGGAAAACTGAGAGCTTTTCCTCTGCATCCAGGAAAAAGACAGGAATGCCCACTCTCACCATGGTTATTTAACATAGTCCTGGAAGACATAGCCTCAGCGATCAGACAAAAAAAGAAATAAAAGGCATCCAAATTGGCATGGAAGAAGTCAAGCTTTCACTATGTGCAGATGACATGATATTCTATTTAGAAAACCCAAAAGAGTCCACCAAAATATTGATAAAACTAACACTTGAATTCAGTACAGTCACAGGATATAAAATCAACACACAGAAATTTGTTGCATTCTATACATCAATAATGAAGCAGCAGAAAAAGAAATCAAAGAATAAATCCCATCTACAGTTGCACTAAAAACAGTAAGATACCTAGGAATAAACCTAAGCAAAGAGGTAAAATATCTGTACTCTGAAAACTATAAAATGCTGATGAAAGAAATTGAAGAGGACAGAAAGAAATGGAAACACATTTAATGCTCATGTATTGGAAGAACAAATATTGTAAAATGTCTATATTACTAAAGGCAATATACACATTTAACGCAAACCCTATCAAAATACCAACAGCAGCAACTTCTTGCGAGACACCTCTCTACAGGCAAGGGAAACAAAAGGAAAAACGAACTATTGGGACTTCATCAGACAAAAAGCTTCTGCATGGCAAGGGAAACATTCAACAAAACTAAAAGGCAACCTACAGAATAGGAAAAGAAATTTGCAAATGACATGACAGAAAAGGGCTGGTATCCAAGACCTATAAAGAACTTCTCAAACTCAACACCCATAAAACAAATAATCCAGTGAGAAATGGGCAGAAGGCATGAACAGACAATTCTCCAAAGAAGACATACAAATGGCTAACAGACACATGAAAAAAAAAAAATGCTCCACATCACTTGTCATCAGGGAAATACAAATCAAAACCACAATGAGATACCACATTACAACAGTTAGAAAGGCTAAAATTAACAAGACAGGGAGCAACAAATGTTGGCAAGGATGTGGAGAAAGGAGAACCCTCTTACATTGTTGGTGGGAATGCAAGTTGGTACAGCCACTCTGGAAAACAGTATGGAGTTTCCTCAAAAAGTTAAAAATAGAGCTATGCTACAACCCAACAATTGTGCTACTGGGTATTTACCTCAAAGATACAGATGTACCGGGGCGCCTGGGTGGCTCAGTCATTAAGTGTCTGCCTTCGGCTCAGGTCATGATCCCAGGGTCCTGGGATCGAGCCCCGCATTGGACTCCCTGCTCTGCAGGAAGCCTGCTTCTCCCTCTCCCACCCCCCCTGCTTGTGTTTCCTCTCTTGCTGTGTCTCTCTCTGTCAAATAAATAAAATCTTAAAAAAAAAAAAAAGATACAGATGTACTGAAAAGAAGGGCCACTTGCATCCCAATATTCATAGCAGCAATGTCCACAATAGCCAAACTATGGAAGGAGCAAGATGTCCTTCAACAGATAAATGGATAAAGAAGATGTGGTTCATATATATAATGGAATATTACTCAGCCATCAGAAAGAATGAATACCTACCATTTACATCAACATGGATGGAACTGGAGGGTATTATGCTAGGTGAAATTAGTCAATCAGAGAAAAACAATTATCATATGGTTTCACTCATATGTGGAATACAAGAAATAAAGCAGAGGATCATAGGGCAAGGGAGGAAAAATTGAATGGGAAGAAATCAGAGAGGGAGACAAACTATGAGAGACTCTTGACTCTGGAAAAAAAAAACTGAGGGTTGTGGAAAGGGAGGTGGGTGGAGGGATGGGGTGACTGGGTGATGGGCATTAAGGAGAGCACATGATGTGAAAAGCACTGAGTGTTATATGCAACTAATTAATCATTGAACACTACACCAAAAACTAATGATGTAGTATATGTGGGCTAATTGAATTTAAGTTAAAAAAAAAAAAAAAGACAAAATACCAACAGCATTTTTCACAAAGCTAGGAAAAAATCCTAACATTTGTATGGAACCACAAAAGACTCAGAATCACAAAAGCAACCTTGAAAAAGAAAAGCAAAACTGGAGGAATCACAATTCCAGACTTTAAGTTATATTGCAAAGCTGTAGTATTAAAGACAGCATGAGGGGCGCCTGGGTGGCTCAGTCGTTAAGCATCTGCCTTCGGCTCAGGTCATGATCCCAGGGTCCTGGGATCGAGCCCCGCATCGGGCTCCCTGCTCGGCGGGAAGCCTGCTTCTCCTCCCACTCCCCCTGCTTGTGTTCCCTCTCTCGCTGTGTCTCTCTCTGTCAAATAAATAAATAAAATCTTTAAAAAAAAAAAGACAGCATGACATTGGCACAAAAATAGACACATTAATCAATAGAACAGAATAGAAATTCCAGATATAAACCCATAAGTATATGGTCAATTAATCCTTGACAAAAAAGAATAGAATATCTAATGGGAAAAAACAGTCTCTCAACAAATGGTGCTAGGAAAACTGGACAGCAACATGCAGAAGAATGAAAATGGACCACTTTCTTAAACACAAAAATAAATTCAAAGTGGATGAAAGACCTAAATGTGAGACAGGAAACCAGCTCCTAGAGTAGAACACAGGAAGTAACCTCTTTGACATCAGCTGTAGGAACTTCTTACTAAATATGTCTCCTGAGGCAAAGGAAACAAAAGCAAAAATAAACTACTGGGACTTCATCAAAATAAAAAGCTTCTGCACAGTGAAGGAAACAATCAACAAAACTAAAAGGCAACCTACAGAATGGGAGAAGATATTTATAAATGACATATCTGATAAAGGGCTAGTATTTAAATATATAAAGAACTTATAAACCTCGGCACCCAAAAAAGAGTAATCCGATGATAAATGGGCAGAAGACATGAACAGACATTTTTTTTTTCCTAAAGAAGACATATAGATGCCCAATGGACACACAAAAAGATGCTCATTATCACTTATCATCAGGAAATTGCAAATCAAAACTACAATGAACCAAGTTTGAAGTTTTTGAAGATGTGTTTTTGTTAATGCAGTCTTCTGTTAACACATCCAGAATCTATTTATTCCCATCTGACTTGTGTTTTAATGAGATTACTCTGGTTGCTACATTGAGAATAGACTGCAGGGGGGCAAAGGAAGAAGCAAGGAGACCAGTCAGGGGGTTACTACAATGATTCAGGTAGGAGATAATGGTGGCACAGTATAAGATGGTAGCAGTGGAGTTGGGAATAGTCAGATTCTGGATGAGTTTTGAAAGTAAAGCAATAGAATTTAATGATGGATTGAATGTGGGATGTGAGAGAAAGAGAATATTCAGTGATAATAACAGTGTGTTGGGCCTAAACAAAAGGAAGGAATTCCCATTTGATGAAATGGTCAAGATAGCAGAAGAAAGATTGTGGTTTGGAGAGTGCAGGAGTTGTAGATGAAGGGCTTAGTTTTGAACATGTTAAATTTGTGATGTCTATTAGATATCCAAGTTGAAATGTTAAATGTTAACTGTGCAGTTGATTAAATGAGTCTGATATATGAGTCTGGCACTGGGGAGAAATATCTGGATTAGAGATATCAGTTTGGGAGTTTTCAGAATATACCTGGTATTAAAGCCACAAGAATGGATGTGATCACCAAGGATGTGAGTGTAGATTAAAAAGCCACATTGTTAGTCTGTGGCAGGACTGGGATTGGTGGTGTGCTGGTAAATGTTTGGCAACCAGTTCTCTGAAGGAAAACAAGCCCTAATTTGTAGAATTTGCCAATTTCTATGTTGTAAATTCTCCAAATCTGGTCAATTTTAACCTACCAAGGTGATGTCACTTAAACTAGTCACAAAATTCCTGAAAATTTAACAATTAGCTCTCATCAGCTGATATAGTTTCAGCTTGGCTGGGGTAGAATCTGGATCCCAATAATGAGGCCCTTCCACTGAGCCCCAATCTTCTTGATATTTGGGCAAAATTAAAGACATGCTCAAAAGGAGGTTAAGGGCATTATCTTATTCTTGAGACATTTTGGGGGTGACCCTACTGTTAATTATTAAAAGGATGTGGAATATCCCCCCTCACAAGAAACCCTTCCTGTCTACAAATATCTCCAGTATCTTTGATTTCCCACAATGGCTCTTTTAATAAAGGCATTCTTTTCCCAAAACCCCTGGCAAGATGCCAAGCTCAGTCCTAGTAGAGATGGCATATTAACCCATTAGCTTTAATTAATATTACTTGGCTTATAACATTAGCTCATAATCAATATGACTTAGCAGTAGAAACTCTGCTAAGCAGAGGTTTCTAAAGGAGTGAGATCCAGGAAGAGCAAATTTTGACTGGATGTCAAGGCCATGAGAAGGGATTGAGGGACAGAAGTGATTGCATCCACATTTATATGATTTCATTATTCCGTCTCTGAAGAAATGGCACCACCATTTACTCAGATGATTAAGGTAGACACTTGGTAATCATCTTTAACATTTCCTTCTGTAAACTACCCTCACATGTAGTCAATCACCAAGTCCTTTTAATTATACTTCCTAAATACCTCTCAAGTCTGTTCACTTTTTTCTCCATTGCCACTGGTGCTACACTAATCCAAGCCACTTTCATCTTTCACCTATAAAAATTAGTCTTCTAGCTAGTTTTCCTTTCTTCAAGCTACCTACCTCCCCAGTTCATCTCCACAAAACAGCTAAAAATATGTCTTTTAAATGCAAATCTGTTGGCACTGCTGTGCTAAAACACTTCTTTGGCTTCCACTTGCCCATAGGATAAAAACAAAAAAACCTCAAAGTAGCCTACAAAGCCTTGCAAGGTCAGGTACTCCTAACTCTTTAACTTCACTTTGTTCTATACTCGTTCCCTTTCCACTACAGCCATAACCAAATGTATCAAGGTCTTTCTCACCTTAGGGAGTTGAGCACATGTTTCCCTCTTCCTGGACCCACTCCTTCTCTCCCTCTCTCACTTCTATTCCCACACTGTCTCCCAAAAATGCCTTCTCATCTTTCAGGTCTCATCTGAAAAGTTTTCTCTAGGACCCTTCAAGAAGACAAATGCTAATGTTAGGTTCACCCAGTATACGCACCTAAGCACCCTGGATTTGTCCTTCAAATATTCAGAGAACTTTTTATTGTTTTCCTTCCCTATCACTTTTTTAGCATCAAAGGAATTAGAATCAGTTTGCCTTGATCACTGCTTCACTTCTCCTATATCACATAATAGATCAATAAATATGTGTTGAATGAATAAATTAATATCATACAGGACCCCTTAATTCATTATATCCTGAACTGAAACTGAACTTATTATTTTTACTTCTGCCACCATACCTGCTCTCTCTTCTAGTACTCTGTACATTAGTTTTTAGCATCACTGGCTTATTTAGATTTTCTTGAAAACAGAGCTTGAGACAAGTATGTAGGAACAGTAATTTACTTAGGAGGTAATCCTGGGAAGCATTAAGTGAGGGAGCAGAAAAAGACTGAAGGAGGAAATTTAATGCAATGACGCATTATTGAGGTTACTACTGTAAACAGAAGCTTGATGCCACCAAGATATCTGAGAAACATATAGCAAGTCGCCCAGAATTGTCTACATAAATGTCTTTCAGAGGCTGGAAGATATATCTAATTCCATTTTCCTTTTTCCACTGATTGAGAGTTGCCCATGGGGGCATTAATTTTCCCTAAACTTCTGGGTTAGTTTTGAGAACAGTCCACAGCATCAAAAAAGACACTGAGGCAGAGTGTATAAAGATGTTCAGAGTGCTTTTGAGGTAGGACACCAGCAGAACTGTACACTATGGCTGTAGTTACAAATCAGAGGTGGCCAAAGGGAATATGTGCAGATGACCATGGGTACCAAAGGTTTTTGCTCAACCACTGTATTAGTTTCTATTGCTGTATAACAAATTGCCACAAACTTAGCAGTTAAAAAAACTAATTTATCAGCTCACAGTTCTTTCTGTAGGTCAAAATTCTGGGCAGATTTAGCTGGGTTCACTGCTTAAGGTCTTACAAGGCTGAAATCAAGATGTTGGCCAGGCTGAGCTCTTAACTGGAGGCTCTGAGGAAGAATCCACTTTCAAGTTCATTCCAATTGTTGGCAGAATTCAATTCCTTATGGTTGTAGGGCTGAGATCTCTGTTTCATTGCTGGCTGTCAGCCAAATGTCACTCTCAGCAACCAGTGGCTACTTTCAGGTATTTTCACATAGCCTCCTTCATTTCAGAAATGGAGAATCACACTCATTTTGAATTTCATTCACTTTTTTAAAAAAGATTTTATTTATTTATTTGAGAGAGAGAGAATGAGAGAGAGCAAGCACATGAGAGGGGGGAGGGTCAGAGGGAGGAGCAGACTCCCTGCTGAGCAGGGAGCCCAATGCGGGGCTCGATCCCGGGACTCCAGGATCATGACCTGAGCCGAAGGCAGTCGCTTAACCAACTGAGCCACCCAGGCGCCCTGAATTTCATTCACTTTAAGTCTCTCTGATTTTTGTTCTCATAACTAAAGAGTCTCTTATGGTTTGCCTCACTCTCTGTTTTTATCTTATTTTCTTTTTCATTCCCTTCTGCTACCTTTATCTGTTTTATTTCTTAAATTCCACTTATGAGTGAAATGATATTATATTTGTCTTTCTCTGGCTGACTTATTTAGCTTAGCATAATACACTCAAGTTCCATCCACATTGTTGCAAATGGTAAGATTCCATTATTTTTGATGGCTGAGTAATATATACATATATATGTATATGGTATGTATGTATAAACATACCACATCTTCTTTATCCATTCATTAGTTAATGGAAATTTGGGCTCTTTCCATAATTTGGCTATTGCTGATAATGCTGCTATAAACATTGGGGGGCATGTGCCCCTTCAAATAAGCACTGTCATATCCTTTTGATAAATGCCTAGGAGTACAATTGCCGGGTCATAAGGTAGTTCTATTTTTAACTTTTTGAGGAAACTCCATAATGTTTTCAGAGTGGTTGTACCAGTTTGCATTCCCACCAAAAGTACAAAAGGGTTCCTCTTTCTCTGCATCCTTGCCAACATCTGTTATTTCCTGAGTTGTTAATTTCAGCCACCTGACAGGTGTGAGATGGTATCTCATTGTGGTTTTGATTTCTATTTCCTGGATGCTGAATGATGTTGAGCATCTTTTCATGTGTCTGTTAGCCATTTGTATAACTTCTTTGGAGAAATGTCTGTTCAGGTCAGCTGCCCATTTCTTAACTGGATGATTTATTCTTTGTGTGTTGATTTTGATGAGTTTTTTATAAATTCTGGATACTGGCCTTTTATCTGATACATCATTTGCAAATATCTATTCCCATTCCAACAGTTCCCTTTTAGATTTGTTGATTGTTTCCTTTGCTGTGCTGAAGGTTTTTATCTTGATGAGGTCCTAATAATTCATTTTTCTTTTGTTTCCCTTGTGTCCAGTGATGGGTCTAGTAACCAGTTGCTGCAGCCAAGGTCAAAGAGCTTGCTGCCTGCTTTCTCCTCTAGGATTTTTATGGTTTCCTGTCTCACATTTAGGTCTTTCATTCATTCTGAATTTATTTATGTGTATGGTGTAAGAAAGTGGTCCAGTTTCATTCTTCTGCATGTTCTCCAGTTTTCCCAACACCATTTGTTGAAGAGACTGTCTTTTTTCCATTGGATATTCTCTCCTGCTTTGTCAAAGATTAGTTGACCATATAATTATGGGTCCATTTCTGGGTTTTCTAATTTGTTCTATTGGTTCTTGTGCCATTACCATACTGTCTTGCTAACTTCAGCTTTGTAATACAGCTTGAAGTTTAGAATTGTGATGCTTCCCAGTTTGCTATTCTTTTTCAACATTCCTTTGGCTATTCAGGGTCTTTTCTGGTTCCATACAAATTTTAGAATTATTTGTTCTAGCTCTGTGAAAAATGCTGGTGTTATTTTGCTAGGGATTGCATTGAATGTGTATACTACTTTGGATAGTATAGACATTTTAACAATATTTTTTCCTCCAATCCATGAGCATGGAATATTTTTCCATATATTTGTGTCCTCTTCAAATTCTTTCATAAGCTTTCTATAGTTTTCACACTACAGATCTTTTACCTCTTTGGTTAGGTTTATTTCTAGGTACCTTACGGTTTTTGTGCAATTGTAAACAGGATTGATTCCTTGATTTCTTTCTGCTGCTTCATTATTGGTGTATAGAAATGCAACAGATTTTTGTACATTGCTTTTATGTCTTGCCACTGCTGAATTCTGTATCAGTTCTAGCAATTTTTTTGGTGGAGTGTTCCAGGTTTTTGACACAGAGTGTCATGTCATCTGCAAAGAGTGAAAGTTTGCATACTTCCTTGCTGATTTGGATGCCTTTTATATCTTTTTGTTGTCTGATTGCTGAGGCTGGGGCTTCCAGTCCTATGTTGAACAACAGTGGTGAGAGTGGACATCCCTGTAATGTTTCTGACCTTAGGGGAGAAGCTCTCAGTTTTTCCCCATTAAGGATGATATTAGCTGTGGACCTTTCATATATGGCCTTTAGGATGTATGTTCCTTCTATCCCAGTTTCTTGAGGGTATTTTTTTTTTTTTTTTACCAAGAAATGTTGTATTTTCTGCATCTATTGAGAGGATCATATGGTTCTTATCCTTTCTTTTATTAATGTGATGTATCATGTTGTTTGTTTTGAAGATACTGAATGACCCCTGGAACCCAGGAATAAATCCCACTTGGTCATTGTGAATCATTTTTTATGTAATGTTGGCTCCTATTAGCTAGTATCTTAGTGAGAATTTTTGCATCCGTGTTCATCAGGGATAATGGTCTGAATTTCTCCTTTTTAGTGGAGTCTTTGTCTGGTTTTGGAATCGAGGTAATGCTGGCCTCATAGAATGAGTTTGGAAGTTTTCTCTCCATTTCTGTTCTTTTGGAACAGTTTCAGAAGAATATGTATTACTTCTTTAAATGTCTGGTAGGATTCTCCTGGGAAACCATCCAGCCCTGGACTCTTGTTTTTTGGGAGATTTTTGATTACTGATTCAATTTCTTTGCCAGTTATGGGTCTGTTCAGGTTTTCTATATCTTCCTGTTTCTGTTTTGGTAGTTTATATGTTTCTAAGAATTTATCCATTTCTTCCAGATTGCCCAGTTGTTGGCATTTAATTTTTCATAATATTCTCTTATGATTTTTTGTATTCTTGTGGTGTTGGCTGTGATCTCTCCTCTTTCATTTGTGATTTTATTTTTTGGGGGGGTACTTTCTTTCTTTCTTTCTTTCTTTCTTTTTTTTTTTGATGAAGTCTTGCTAGAGGTTTGTCAATTTTGTTAATTCTGTCAATGACCCAGCTCCTAGTTTTGTTGATCTGTTCTAGTGGGTTTTTTTTATTGCTATATCACTGATTTATGCTCTGATTTTAATTATTTCCCTTCTGTTGGTTTGAGGCTTTATTTGCCATTCTTTTCTAAACTCCTTTACATGTAGGGTTAGGTTGTATATTTGAGACTTTTATTGCCTCTTGGGGAAGGCCTGTATTGCTCTATAGTTCCCTCTTATGACCACCTTTGCTGTGTCCCAAAGGTTTTGGACTATCATGTTTTCATTTTCCTTGGCTTCCATATATATTTTTATTTCTTCTTTAATTTCCTGGTTAACTCATTCATTCCTTAGTAGGATGCTATCTAACCTCCATTATTTGTGGTCTTTCCAACTTTTTTCTTGTGGTTGACTTCAAGTTTCATAGCATTGTGATCTCAAAATATGCATGGTATGATCTCAGTCTTTCTGTACTGGCTGTGGCCCAATCAGTGAGCCAGTGTGTGATCTATTCTGGAGAATGTTCCATGTGCACTTGAAAAGAGTGTGTATTCTGCTTTTGGATGAAATGTTCTGTATATATATATAAGTCCATTTGGTCCAGTGGTCATTCATTGCCGTTGTTTCCTTGTTGATCTTCTGCTTAGATGACCTATCCATTGCTGTGAGTGGGGTGTTAAAGTCCCCTGCTATTTTTGTATTATTATCAATGAGTTTTTTTAAGTTTGTTATTAATTAATTTATATATTTGAATTCTCCCAATATGGGGGCATAAATATTTACAATTGTTAGATCGTTTTGTTGAATATGTCCCTTTATTATGATATAGTACCCTTCTTCATCTCTTGTTACAGTCTTTAGTTTAAAATCTAACTTGTCTGATATAAGTATGGATATTTTCATTTTGTTTTGTCCTCCTTTTGCATGAAAAGTGGTTCTTTACCCCCTCACTTTATTTTTTTATTATTATTTTTTTAAAGATTTTATTTATTTATTTGAGAGAGAGAATGAGAAAGAGCACATGAGAGGGGGGAGGGTCTGAGGGAGAAGCAGACTCCCTGCCGAGCAGGGAGCCTGATGCAAGACTCAATCCCGGGACTCTAGGATCATGACCTGAGCCAAAGGCAGTCGCTTAACCAACTGAGCCACCCAGGCGCCCTACCCCCTCACTTTAAACATGTAGGTGCATTTGCGTCTAAAATGAGTCTTATAAACAGCATATCCATGGGTCTTGATTTTTTACTTTTTTAATGTTCAGTTAGCCAACATATAGTACATCATTAGTTTTAGATGTAGTGTTCAACAATTCATTAGTTGCACATAACACCCAGGTCTTGATTTTTTAATCCAATCTGATGCCCTATGTTTTTTTATTGGAGCATTGAGTCCATTTACTTTCAAAGTAAATATTGATAGATATGAATTTAGTGCCATTGTATTACTTATAAAGTCACTGATTCTGGAGAATTTCTCTGCTCCTTTTTAGTCGTTGTTCCTTTTGGTGTCTCTTTCTCTGCTCAAAGGTTTCCCGTTAATATTTCTTACAGAGCTGGTTTAGTGTTCACGAACTCCCTTAGTGTTTGCTTATCTTGGAAAATCTTTATTTCTCCTTCTATTCTGCATGACAGCTTTGTTGGATAGTGTATTCTTGGCTGCATATTTTTTTCATTCAGCATTTTATTTTATATCATGCCACTTTTATCTGGCCTGCCAAGTTTCTGTTGTTAGGTCTGCTGCTATCCTTATGTGTCTACCCTTGTAGGTTAAGAACTTTTTGTCTCTAGGTGTTTTCAGAATTCTCTCTTAATTTTTGTATTTTGCAAGTTTCACTCTAATATGCCATGGTGCTGACCAGTTTTTGTTGATTTTGAGGGGAGTTTTCTGTGCCTCTTGGACTTGAATGCATCTTTCCTTCCCCAGATTAGGGAAGTTCCCAACTATACTTTGTTCAAATAAACCTTCTGCCCCATTTTCCCACGTTTCTTCTTGTGGGACACCTATGATACAGATATTATTGTGCTTTGTGGAATCACCAAGTTCCCTAAGATTTTATTCGTGATCTAATAGTTTTTTTGCCTCTTCTTTTCAGCGCCATTATTTTCCATATTTTTATCTTCTATATCACCTATTCTCTCCTATGCTTCTTCCATACTCATTATGATTACATCCAGTCGAATTTGCATCTCAGTTATAGCAATTTTTTTTTTCTTTTGGCCTGAACAATTTTTGGTCTTTTATTTCTGCAGCCAGGGTTTCTCTGGTGTCTTCTATGCTTCTTCAAGCCCAGTTAGTATTGTTATGACTGCTGTTCTAAATTCTTTTTTAAAAAAGATTTTATTTATTTGTCATAGAGAGACAGCAAGAGAGGGAACACAAGCAGGGGGAGCTGGAGAGGGAGAAGCAGGCTCCCCACTGAGCAGGGAACCCAATGCAGGACTCAATCCCAGGACACTGGGATCATGACCTGAGCCAAAGACAGACACTTAATGACTGAGCCACCGGGCACCCTTGTTCTAAATTCTTATTCAGTCATATTGCTTGTATTTGTTTTGACTAAGTTACTGGATGTGATTTCCTTTTGACCTTTCTTTTAGGGAGAATTCCTCTGTCTTGTTATTATGTCTAGGTTTCTATCTTTTGTGTATTTCCTGCTCCTGAGAGTAATACTATATTAAGAAAGGATCCTGCACTTTCCAGGGCCTGGCACTTCAGGAAGTGTTTCTAATGTATGCCCTGTGCATTCTGCTGTTGTGTTTTGGCTGCTCTTTCCCACAGGTCAGTCTTCTGCAGAGTCCTTCCTTGCTTGTAGTATGAAGTGTTTGGACTTTTAACTAGGTGAGCTTTCCTTTTTTTTTAAGATAAGCCTGAAAAAAGCCAGATCCAAGAAAAGAAAAATGGAAAAGGAATAAGAAAGCAAACAAAGATATAAATAAAAAAGTATATGTCTGACTCCAAAGAAAAAGAAAGAAGGAAAAGAGAAAGAGGGAAAAAATCTGATCCAAAAAACAGAAGGAAACAAACAAACAAGCCAACAAATGAACCAAAAACTACAAGCTTGATGCTAAAAAAGAAAATTAAAAATTAAAAAAAAATTATAAAATAAAACTATATATATATAAAATAAAAAATGAATTTAAAAAACCTGGTCCTATATACACCAGACCTGCAGCTGACATTTTGGAGCACTCTATGATCAGTAGCCTTGATGCATGTGGTAGTTCTTTGTTTGTCTTCTGAGGTAGAGTCCTACTGCACTGGCTCACATTCAGACCACACTCCGACCTGCCCTAATAAAGGTGCCACTGTTGGGCACAGCAGGGCTGGGTTTGAAGTAAGCAACCTCAGCCTCCACTGAAGGTGCTTTGTTTCTCTCTGAAGTCCCATTGTGCTGGTAGGCAGGTGGGTGGTGGTGGTGATGATGGAACATGGCATCACCCCTCCCTCTTGTCCATAGGGAGGGGAACTTGCAGTAGCTGCTGTTCAGGAAGCCCTCATGGAAAAGTAAACAATCACCCCTTCTATGTTCAGGTTTTCATCAGATCCCTGTCCTCAGCTTGTCTATGCCTGGCTGTTAGCATGCCTGGCACCACAGTTCTCCCGTGTTTTATCTTTGGCCAGCAGCTGGGATTCAAAACACCAAATCTTAGAGTACCCAGGAGTGTGTGGACCTGCTCACTTCCTCCCCAGAGGAGAGCCTCACAGTGTTGCTCTCAGCACCTTTCTGTCCCAGAAAAACATTTGCATGCTTGCACTAGTGCCCAGTCTATGTTGAAGCACAGTAAAAAGCTGTGACCAGGTCATCTGCCTGCCCTCAGCATGTGCATCTTTCCCCTGCTATTGAATGGCTGCTCAATACCACCGAGCCACTCTTTTGTCCTTGGAAATGCAAAATACCCTGTTCCAAATGCACTCCAGGAAGGGGAACTTTCTCTCCCCATGTGACCCAGGGAATCCCCATAACATGGCACCTTGCAAAAACCCTACACACTGCTTTCTCTATCCCTTTCTCCCTCTCTCCCTGACTTCACTCCAGCAAAAAGATTCCCACCCCTCTGCAGCACTGCAGCTTTTCTCTCTTCCAGTTTATGTCTCAAACCATGTTCTCTCCCTCCAATTGTTCATATTGTTTTCTTAATGCTCAAATCAATTTTCTAGTGGTTCAAAATGATTTGATGTTAATATAGCTGTATTCTAGGGCAAGGCCAAGGGTCCCCCTACTACTTCACTATCTTAACTCCAATCCAAGCAGCAATGGATTTTATTTATTTATTTTTTAATTTTTATTATGTTATGTTAGTCACCATACAATAAATCATTGGTTTTTGATGTGGTGATCCACGAGCCATTGTTGTCATATAACACACATTGCTCCATGGAGTATGTGCCCTCCTTAATACCCATCACCAGGCTAACCAATCCCCCCAAGCCCTCCCCTCTAAAACGCTGTTTGTTTCTCAGAGTCCATAGTCTCTCATGGTTCATCTCTCCCTCTAATTCCCCCCCTTCATTTTTCCCTTCCTTCTAATGTCCTACATGCTATTACTTATCTTCCACAAATAAGTGAAACCATATGATAATTGACTTTCTCTGCTTACTTATTTCACTTAGCATAATCTATTCCAGTCCCATTCATGTTGATGTAAAAGTTGGGTATTCATCCTTTCTGATGGCTGAGTAATATTCCATTGTATATGTGGACAACATCTTCTTTATCCATTCATCTGTTGAAGGGCATCTCGACTCTTTCCACAGTTTGGCTATTGCGGACATTGCTGCTAGAAACACTGGGATGCATATGGCCCTTCTTTTCACCATATCTGTGTCTTTGGGGTAAATACCCAGTAGTGCAATTGCTGGGTCATAGGCTAGCTCAATTTTTAATTATTTGAGGAACCTACACACTGTTTTCCAAAGTGGCTGTAATAACTTACATTCCTACTAACAGTGTAAGAGGGTTCCCCTTTCTCCACAACCTCTCCAACGTTTGTTGTTTCTTTCCCTCTCCATTTCTGCCATTCTAACTGGTTTAAGGTGGTATCTCAGTGTGGTTTTGATTTGGATTTCCCTGATTGCTAATGATAAGGAACAGTTTTTCATGTGCCTGTTAGCCATTTGTATATCTTCCTCAGAGAAGTGTCTTTTCATATCCTCTGCCCACTTTTTGACTTGGTTCTTTGTTTTTTGGGTGTTGAGTTTGAGAAGTTCTTTATAGATCTTGGATACCAGCCCTTTATCTGTAGTGTCATTTGCAAACATCTTCTCCCCTTCTGTGGGTTGCCTCTTTGTTTTGTTGACTGTTTCCTTTGCTGTGCAGAAGCTTTTTATCTTGATGAAGTCCCAAAAGTTCCTTTTTGCTTTTGTTTCGCTAGCTTTTGGAGATGTATCTTGAAAGAAGTTGCTGTGGGCGATGTCAAAGAGGTCACTGCCTATGTTCTCCTCTAGGATTTGGATGGATTCCTGTCTCACATTGAGGTCTTTCATCCACTTTGAGTTTATCTTTGTGAGTGGTGTTAGAGAATGGTCGACTTTCATTCTTCTGCATGTGGCTGTCCAATTTTCCCAGCACCATTTATTGAAGAGACTGTCTTTTTTCCATTGCATGTTTTTTCCTGTTTCATCAAAAATTATTTGACCGTAGAGTTGAGGGTCCATACCTGGGCTCTCTATTCTGTTCCGTTGGTCTATATGTCTGTTTTTGTGCCAGTACCATGGTGCTTGGCGATCACAGCTTTGTAACATAACTTGAAATTGGGCAACAAAATGCCCCCAGCTTTGTTTTGGTTTTTCAACATTTCCTTGGTGATTCGGGGTCTTTTCTGATTCCATACAAATTTTAGGATTGTTTGTTCCAGCACTTTGAAAAATGTCATTGGAATTTTGATCGGGTTGGCATTGAAGGTATAGATTGTTCTGGGTAGCATAGACATTTTAACAATGTTTATTCTTCCGATCCATGAGCATAGAATATTTTTCCATCTTTTTGTGTCTTCTTCAGTTTCTTTCATGAGTTTTTTGTAGTTCCTAGGGTATAGATCCTTTACCTCTTTGGTTAGGTTTATTCCGAGGTATCTTATGGTTTTTGGTGCTATTGTAAATGGAATCATTTCTCTAATTTCTCTTTCTACAGTTGCATTGTTAGTGTATAAGGAAGCAAGTGATTTCTGTGCATTGATTTTGTATCCTGCCACATTACTGAATTGCTGGATGAGTTCTAGTAATTTGGGGGTGGAGTCTTTTGGGTTTTCCACATAAAGTATCATGTCGTCTGTAAAAAGAGAGAGTTTGACTTCTTCTTTGCCAATTTGAATACCTTTTATTTCTTTGTTTTGTCTGATTGCTGTTGCTAGTATTTCTACTACTATGTTGAACAATAGTGGCGGGAGCGGGCATCCTTGATGTGTTCCTGATCGTAAGGGAATGGCTCTCAGCTTTTCCCCATTGAGGATGATATTTGCTGTGGGTTTTTCATAGATGCATTTTATGAACTTGAGGAATGTTCCCTCTATCCCTATACTCTGAAGAGTTTTAATCAGGAAATGTTGCTGTATTTTGTCAAATGCTTTTTCTGCATCAACTGAGAGGACCGTATGGTTCTCCTCCCTCCTCTTATTAATGTGCTCCATCACATTGATTGATTTGTGAATGTTGAACCACCCTTGCATCCCGGGGATAATTCCCACTTGATCGTGCTGGATGATCCTTTTAATGTATTGTTGGATCCTATTAGCTAGGATTTTGTTGAGGATTTTGGAAGCCATATTCATCAGGGATATCGGTCTGAAATTCTCGTTTTTGATGGGGTCTTTGCCTGGTTTGGGGATTAAGGTAATGCTGGCCTCATAGAATGAGTGTGGACGTTTTCCTTCTGTTTCTATTTTTTGAAACAGCTTCGGTAGACTAGGTATTATTTCCTCTTTGAATGTTTGGCAGAATTCCACAGGGAATCCATTAGGCCCTGGACTCTTGTTTTTTGGGAGGTTTTTTATCACTGCTTCAACCTCTTTACTGGTTATTGGACTATTCAGGTTGTCCATTTCTTCCTGCTTCCATCTTGGCAGCTTATAGGTTTCCAGGAAGGTCTCCATTTCATTCAGAATGCTCAGTTTACTGGCATAGTGTTGTTGATAATAATTTCTAATAATTGTTTCTATTTTCTTGGTGTTAGTCGTGATCTCTCCCTTTTCATTCATAATCTTCTTAAATTGGGTCTTTTCTCTCTTCTTTTGGATAAGTCTGGCCAGTGGTTTATTGATCTTATTAATTCTTTGAAAGAACCAACTTTTAGTTTTGTTGATCTGATCTACTGTGTTTCTGGTTTCTAATTCATTGATTTCTGCTCTAATTTTAATTATTTCTCTTCTAATGCATGGCCTAGGCATCGTTTGTTGTTTTTTCTCTAGTTCTTTAAGCTGTAGAGTTAGTTGGTGCGTTTGGGATTTTTCTATTTCTTTGAGTGAGCCTGGGATGGCTATGTATTTCCCCCTTAGGACCGCCCTTGCAGTATCCCATAGGTTTTGGACTGATGTGTTTTCATTCTCATTGATTTCCATGAATTGTTTAACTTCTTTGATTTCCTGGTTGACCCAAACATTCTTGAGCAACGTGCTCTTTAGCTTCCAAGTGTTTGAATTTCTGCCAAATTTTTCTTGTGATTGAGTTCCAGTTTTAGAGCTTTGTGGTCTGAGAATATGCAGAGAATAATCTCAATCGTTTGGTATGGGTTGAGACCTGATTTGTGACCCAGGGTATGGTCTATTCTGGAGAAAGTTCCATGTGCGCTCGAGAAGAATGAGTATTCTGTTGTTTTAGGGTGGAATGTTCTGTACATATCTATGAGGTCCATCTGGTCCAATGTATCATTCAAAGCTCTTGTTTCCTTGTTGATTTTCTGCTTAGATGATCTGTCCATTGCTGAGAGTGGAGTATTGCAGTCTCCTACAGTTAACATATTGTTATCAGTATGACTCTTTATTTTGGTTGACAGTTGGCTCATGTAGATGGCTGCTCCCATGTTGGAGGCATAGATATTTACAACTGTTAGGTCTTCTTGTGGGACAAACCCTTTAAGAATGATAGAGTGTCCCTAGTGTCTCTAACTACAGACTTTAGTTTAAAATCTACCTTGTCTGATAGAAGAATTGCTACCCCAGCTTTCTTTTGAGGTCCGCTGGCATGGAAGATGGATCTCCATCCCTTCACTTTCAGTCTGGATGTATCTTTAGGTTCAAAATGAGTCTCTTGTAGACAGCATATGGATGGGTCCTGTCTTTTTATCCAATCTGCAAACCTGTGCCGTTTTATGGGAGCGTTTAGGCCATTCCCGTTGAGAGTGATTATTGAAAGATATGAATTAATTGTCATCATGTTGCCTGCGAAGACGTTGTTTTTATAGATTGTCCCTGTAAATTTCTGTTGTACATCACTCTTGGGGGTCTTTCTCCTTTTATAGAACCCCCTTTATATTTCTTGCAAGCCGGCTTAGTGGTCACATATTCTTTCCGTTTGCACCAGTCGTGGAAGCTCTGCATCTCTCCATCCATTCTAAATGACAGCCTTGCCAGATAAAGCGTTCTTGGCTGCCTGTTCTTCTCATTTAGTACCCTGAATATGTCTGGCCAGGCCTTTCTTGCTTGCCAGGTCTCCGTGGATAGGTCTGACGTGATTCTGATCTTCCTCCCTCTGTACGTAAGGAATCTCTTCCCCCTAACTGCCCTGAAGATGGTTCCTTGGTTCTAAGATTTGCAAGTTTTACTATAACATGCCGGTGTGTTGGCCTGTTTTCCTTCATCTTGGGACGGGTCCTCTCTGCCTCTAAGATGCGAATGTTTGTTTCATTCCCCAGATTAGGGAAGTTCTCAGCTACAATTTGCTCAAATACATCTTCTAGTCCTCTCTCTCTCTCCACTCCCTAGGGGATTCCAAATATTCTGACACTGGAACGCCACATGGTGTCACTTATTTCTCTCGATCGATTTTCATGGATTCTGAGTTCTTTCTCCCTGGCCTCCTCTTTTCCCTTTTTATCTATTATATTGTCTTCCATGTCTCTTTTCGCTCTTCTGCCTCAGGTACCCTAGCTGTTAGATTATCTAGATTGGATAGGATCTCACTGATAGCATTTTTAAGTTCTGCCAATTCACCTTTAGTTTCTGCCCTTAGAGACTCTAGGTTGCCATTAATTGATTTCTCCATTCTAGCCATTGTCTTCACAATTGCTAGCCTGAATTCCATCTCTGACACCTTGGTTATCTCTGCATCCATTTGTAAATCTGCAGCATAAGTCATAAGCTCTGAGTTTTTTCTATTGTGGGGGCTCCTCCTCCTAGTCATTCTGTGGATGGGTGTTTGAGGGAACGTATAGAGCCCAAATTATTGACCAGAACCCAATCAAGATGCACCTGTTTTCTAGGCACCTTAGGGTTGCTGTCCTCTTTTTTTCCCAGCCTGTCTTCTGGGGGAGGGGCCTGCTATGCTCTTATTCAGGCAACCCTGTTTGGGCAGAGTTGCCCTGCCCTCCTGTGGCAGGGGATGAGCTCGGCGGGAATCAGTTTTTGGATCTTTTGTTCTCTGGCGGCTTTCCGCGTCTCTTCCGTGACTCAGAGCAGAAGAGACCATTTCTAACCCTCTGCCTCAGAGCAGAGAGACCGCAGCCTGTTCTTCAGTGAGCTCTCCACGCCACATGGTCTCAGTTTCTGTCCGTGCTGCTATAAACTGCAGCGTCCTGGGTTGTGCACCCCTCGGCAGCACTCCCAGTCCTGCCTCCAGTTTAGGGCACGTCTCTGCCTTTTGTGCTTCTAAAACTGCCAGCCTCTCCCAGTTCACTTGCGCGACCAGGCCGCTTTGGGTTTCTGCCCCAGGGGCTGCCCTAAAGTCCTTTAGCCGCCGCTACCTGTCTGTGAGTCTGTGCTCGGTCCCCAGCGTGGGAGGCTGTCGCACACTGGCGGTGTAGGATCTCCATGGCCAGGCACCTTCCTGCTGCCGTTTATCCTCCGATATCTGCCCATGGAATCATGGCTCCCCGCTTCATACCTCAAAACCAACCACCTGCGATATTCTGTTTGTAGAGATCCAGATCTTCTTACATCTCAGGTTGGTTTCGTGGGTGCTCAGAGTGGTCTGGTAGATACCCAGCTCAATTCTGGGAACAAGTTGAAATAGGGTCCCCTACTCCTCCACCATCTTTTCCCCCCTCCCAGCGAAGGTTTTTAAATGACTTTTTAAAATGTCTGTAGTCATTTGAAATGGTTGGACAGGACACTGCTGATTCCACAAAATCTATTTTTTAGCTTCCCAAGTGTACTCCTGTCATTCTCCCAGATGCCTAAGACTTCAGCCTTATTCCTTGGAACTACTGCCTTGCACACAGAGCCTGTGGGTTCATGCATACATGCCTTTGTTTGGGCTAGTCTGTCTGCCCTTTTTTAAGGGCCCAGTCAGATGATATCTCCTCTGCGAAGTGTTCTTGTTACCTACCCTAGAGTTCTTCCCTTTACACGAGAGACAGAAAATTCAAACAATTTCATGGTTCAGACAAATATAACAGTAGCCATGAGGAACTTATTACATTAATTCTTTAAATCCTTTTTTTTTTTGAAAGAGTTTGAAAAGTTTATTTCTTTTTTTTTAAATTTTATTATGTTAGGTTAGTCACCATACAATACCTCATCGGTTTCTGATGTGGTGATCCACAATCCATTGTTCTCATATAACACCCATTGCTCCATGCAGTATGTGCCCTCCTTAATACCCATCACTGGGCTAACCAATCCCTCCTTCCCCATCCCATCTAAAACCATGTTTGTTTTTCAGAGTCCATAGTCTCTCATGGTTCATCTCTCCCTCCAATTCCCCTCCCCCATTTTCCCTTCCTTCTCCTAATGTCCTCCATGCTATTCCTTATGTTCCACAAATACGTGAAAGCAGATGATAATTGACATTCTCTGCTTGACTTATTTCACTTAGCATAATCTCCTCCAGTCCCACCCATGTTGATATAAAAGTTGGGTATTCATCCTTTCTGATGGCTGAGTAATATTCCACTGTATATATGGACCACATCTTCTTTATCCATTCATCTGTTGAAGGGCATCTTGGCTCTTTCCACAGTTTGGCTATTGCGGACATTGCTGCTAGGAACATTGGGGTGCATATGGCCCTTCTTTTCACTACATCTGTGTCATTGGTGTAAATACCCAAGAGTGCAATTGCTGGGTCATAGGCTAGCTCTATTTTTAAATTTTTGAGGCACCTCCACAGTGTTTTCCAAAGTGGCTCTACCAACTTGCTTTCCCACAACAGTGCAAGAGTCTTCCCCTTTCTCCACAACCTCTCCAACGTTTGTTGTTTCTTTCCCTCTCCATTTTTGCCATTCAAACTGGTGTAAGGTGGTATCTCAGTGTGGTTTTGATTTGGATTTCCCTGATGGCTAATGATGATGAGCATTTTTTCATATGTCTGTAGGCCATTTGTATGTCTTCCTCAGAGAAGTGTCTTTTCATATCTTCTGCCCACTTTTTGACTTGGTTCTTTGTTTTTTGGGTGTTGAGTTTGAGAAGTTCTTTATAGACCTTGGATACCAGCCCTTTATCTGTAGTGTCATTTGCAAACATCTTCTCCCCTTCTGTGGGTTGCCTCTTTGTTTTGTTGACTGTTTCCTTTGCTGTGCAGAAGCTTTTTATCTTGATGAAGTCCCAAAAGTTCCTTTTTGCTTTTGTTTCGCTAGCTTTTGGAGATGTATCTTGAAAGAAGTTGCTGTGGGCGATGTCAAAGAGGTCACTGCCTATGTTCTCCTCTAGGATTTGGATGGATTCCTGTCTCACATTGAGGTCTTTCATCCACTTTGAGTTTATCTTTGTGAATGGTGTTAGAGAATGGTCGACTTTCATTCTTCTGCATGTGGCTGTCCAATTTTCCCAGCACCATTTATTGAAGAGACTGTCTTTTTTCCATTGCATGTTTTTTCCTGTTTCATCAAAAATTATTTGACCGTAGAGTTGAGGGTCCATACCTGGGCTCTCTATTCTGTTCCGTTGGTCTATATGTCTGTTTTTGTGCCAGTACCATGCTGTCTTGGTGATCACAGCTTTGTAATACAGCTTGAAATCGGGCAACGTGATGCCCCCAGCTTTGTTTTGGTTTTTCAACATTTCCTTGGTGATTCAGGGTCTTTTCTGATTCCATACAAATTTTAGGATTGTTTGTTCCAGCACTTTGAAAAATGTCATTGGAATTTTGATCGGGATGGCATTGAAGGTAGAGATTGTTCTGGGTAGCATAGACATTTTAACAATGTTTATTCTTCCGATCCATGAGCATGGAATATTTTTCCATCTTTTAGTGTCTTCTTCAATTTCTTTCATGAGTGTTCTGTAGTTCTTAGAGTATAGATCCTTTACATCTTTGGTTAGGTTTATTCCGAGGTATCTTATGGTTTTTGGTGTTATTGTAAATGGAATCATTTCTCTAATTTCTCTTTCTACAGTTGCATTGTTAGTGTATAAGGAAGCAACTGATTTCTGTGTATTGATTTTGTAGCCTGCCACATTACTGAATTGCTGTATGAGTTCTAGTAATTTGTGGGTGGAGTCTTTTGGGTTTTCTACATAAAGTATCATGTCATCTGCAAAAAGAGAGAGTTTGACTTCTTCTTTGCCAATTTGAATATCTTTTATTTCTTTTTGTTGTCTGATTGCTGTTGCTAGGACTTCTAGTACTATGTTGAACAATAGTGGCGAGATTAGGCTTTTATGACTGCCTTTTATTACTAATTACTGGATAAGAGGTGTGTAGAGCCCCGGGCTTATTTGGTAATGGGCATTAAGTAGGGAACATGATGTAATGAGCACTGGGTGTTATATACAATTGATAAATCTCTGAACTCTACCTCTGAAATTGATAATACATAATTTGCAAATTCAGTGAATTAAAATTAAAATAAATTAAAAAATAGAGCCATTATATGACACAGCAATTGCACTCCTAGGTGCTTATTCAAAGGATATAAACATAATGATTCCAAGGAGTATGTGCACCCCAATGTTTTTAGCAACATTGTCCAGAATAGCCAAATTATGGAAACTGCCCAGTTGTCCATCAACAGTTGGATGGATAAAAAAATGGTGTAAAGGGGGCAAGATGGCAGAGGAGTGGGGACTCCAGTGCAAAAATTCCCTGAATTTAGCTGGATATCTACCAAACCATTCTGAACACCCACAATATCAGCCTGAGATGCAAGAATATATATCTGGATCTCCACAAGCAGAAAATCCGTGGTTTCCAGGTATGATTGATGGAGGTCTGATTCTGCAGGCAGATATCAGAAGACAAATAGAAGGGGGAGGGCGCCACTATAAGCTGGCCCCTGGAAAGCGATATAACAGCAGAGCACAAAAGCATCCTTCACTGGCGTACTGGCAATAACTTGCAGAGCAGTAGTGGCAGGACAGGAAAGGCCTGTAACAGCATTCAAACAGGATCCAGGAGCTGAGGAGGCACCGCAAACCTGGGGCTCGCTGCTACCACCATCGCCACTCTTGCCACCATTTCCACCGCTGCTGGGACAACTCATGGTTTTAGAAAGACAAAGGTCAGAGACAAATGGGGGCCTGAATCAATCCCTGAGAGGGTGGCTGGTGCCCTGTAGCACCCGCCCATGTGAGGCTGCTGTTTTCAGCAATGCTTACAGAAACAGAGACTGTGTGTTCTGGAAGGATCTGAGAAGAGCAGACTCATTTCTCTGCCCTGGAGCAGCGGTGTAGTTGCGGATATTTTCCTTTGCTCTGACCCTCAGAAAAAGCTCAAAAAGATGCGGGAGAACAAAAGCCCAAAAAAATAGTTTCCACAGATCTCAGCCCCCAAATAAATGGCAGGGCAACTCCGCCCAAGCAGGGCTGCCTGAAAAACAGCATGGCAGGTCCCTCCGCCAGAAAAGAAGCTGAAAGAACAAGAGGAGGACAAACCTAGGGTCCCCATAAAACTCTAAAACCCCAACACCCGGGAAAAGTAGTATACTGCGCTCCAGGTTTTGCCTCATGGCTGGTGTGTTTCTCACACACAACTTTTCTTTTTTTTTTTTCTATTATTTTTCATGTTTCTTCTGTGTTTTTTCTTTTTAGCTTTTCCTCATTTCAACAAAATGTTTAATATAACATATCTCATAGTTTTTAACTTGTACTTTTCATACCTATATGGTTTTTTTATATATAGATATAAAAGCTGCTATGTAGTCTTTTTTCCCATTCAATATTACCTTTACATATATACCAGTTTTATTTTCCCTGTAAATCTGGGAAATACTAGCTTCTACACGAGAACAAAGTACACACAGGTAGTACAGAAACACCCTACCTTGCCCACACTGAGAGATTATAGCCCCTCTTTTTAAACTTTTTTTTCTTTCATTTAAAAAATTTTTAAATTTCATAAATAGTATATTTGGATTTCATTTTGTCTTTGTTATTTTGGTGATGATTCCAGCTGCTCTGGATTGTTCCAGGGTGCATCTTGCAGGGATTGTGATTGATATTTTGGACTCTGTAGATTCCCTCAACCATCCCTCAAAAGAATGAATAGGAAGAGGAACTCACAAAAAAGAAAAGAACCAGAGACAATGGCCTCTCCTGCAGACCTAATGGATATGGATATAAGTAAGATGTCACAGATAGACTTCAGGGTACCACTTATGCAGCCAATAGCTAGGCTTGAGAAAACCATTTGCAGCAATAGAGAATCTCTAAGGGCAAAAATGAAAGCCAATCAGGCCGAACTTACAAATGCTATAAATGAAAAACAGTCTAAACTGGATACTCTAAAAGTTAGGCTAAATTAGGCAAAAGAACAAATTAGTGATCTAGAAGATAAGCTGATAGAAAGGAAGAAAAGGAGAGGTGGACCAAACAGCCTAAAATCCATGAGAACAGACATAGAGAGATTAACTACACCATGAAACATTTCAATGTCAGAATTATTGGGATCTCTGAGGGGGTGGAGAGAGAGGACTAGAAGGTATATGTGAGCAAATCGTAACTGAGAACTTCCCAAATCTGGGGAATGAAACAAACATTCGTGTCCAAAAGGCAGAGAAGACCCCTTCCAAAATCAAGGGGAACAGACCAACTCCCCGGCATGTAATAGTAAAACACAAATCTTAGAACCAAGGAAGCCATCCTAAGGGCAGTTAGGGGGAAGAGATTCCTTACGTACAGAGGGAGGAACATCAGAATAACGTCAGACCTATCCACAGAGGCCTGGCAAGCCAGAAATGGCTGGCAAGACATATTCAGGGTATTAAATGAAAAGTACATGCAGCCAAGAAAACTTTATCCAACAAGGCTGTCATTCAAAGTGGATGGAGAGAAAAAGAGCTTCCAGGACTGGCAGAAACTGAAAGAATATGTGACCACCAAGCCAGGCCTGCAAGAAATACTAAGGGGGATTCTATAAAAGAAGAAAGACCCGAAGAGTATTATAGACCAGAAATTTACAAGGACATTCCACAGAAGCAGGGGCTGTACAAACAGTAAGATGGCAATAAATACACATATTTTTAAAAAACCTTTTATTTATTTATTTGACAGAGTGAGAGAGCACAAGCAGGAGTAACAGTAGAGGGAGAGGGAGAAGAAGACTCCCCACCAAGGAGGGAACCCGATACGGGGCTTGATCCCAGAACTCTGGGATCATGGCCCATGCCAAAGACAGATGCTTAACCATCTGAGACACCCAGGTGCACTAATAAATACATATCATTCAGTCATAACTCTCAACATGAATGGCCTAAATGCTCCCATGAAACGGAACAGGGCTGCAAATTGGTTATAAAGATAGGACACATCTATATGTTGTCTACAAGAGACTCATTTTGAACGTCCTCTAGACTGAAAGTCAGGGAATGGAGAACAATTTTTCATGCCAAAGGACCCGAGAAGAAACCTGGGGTAGCAACTCTTATATCAGACAAATTAGAAATTAAACCAAAGACTGTATTAAGTGATCCAGAGGGACACTCTATCATTCTTAATGGGTCAATATAACGAGAAAACCTAACAATTGTAAATATCAATGCCCCCAACATGGGAGCAGCCAAATACATAAGCCAGCTGTTAACCAAAATAAAGAATCAGATCAAAAATAATATATTAATAGTAGGAGATTTTAACACTCCACTCTAAGCATGGACAGATCATCTAAACAAAAGATCAACAAAGAAACAAGACTATGAATGACACATTAGACCAGATGGACTTCATAGATATATACAGAACATTCAGCCTGAAACAGCAATACTTATTTGTCTCAAATGCACACAGAACTTTCTCCAAAATAGATCAAATGCTGGGTAAAAAATCAGGGCTCAGCCAATACCAAAAGATTGAGATTATTCCCTGCAAATTATCAGACTACAGTTCCTTGAAACGGAAACTCAATGACAAGGAAAACTTTGGAAGGAATTCAAACACTTGAAAGTTAAAGAGAATCCTGCTAAAGAATGATTGGGTTAACCAGGAAATTGAAGAAGAACTTAAACAATTTATGAAAACTAATGAGAACTAAAACACTTCCGTCCAAAACCTATAGGATACTGTAAAGGAGGTCCTAAGAGGGAAATTCATAGCCAAACAAGCCTCTCAGAAAATTAGAAAAATCCCAAATGCACAAGCTAACCATACACCTAAAGGAGCTGGCCAAAGAACGACAAATAAAATCTAAACCAAGCAGAAGAAGAGAAATAATAAAGATTATGGCAGAGGTTAATGAAATAAAAACCAGAAAAAAAAGTATAACAGATCAACAAAACTAGAAGCAGTTTCTTTGAAAGAATAAGACTGATAAATCCCTGGCCAGAATTGTCTAAAAGAAGAGAAAGGACCCAGATTAATAAAATCATGAATGAAAGGGGAGAGATCACAACTAACACCAAGGAAATAGAAACAATTATTAGAAATTATTATGAGCAACTATATGCCACCAAATTAAGCAACCTGGAAGGAATTGATGCCTATCTGGAAACATACAAACAACCAAGACTGAAACAGGAAGAAATAGACAATCTGAATTGACCAATGACCAGTAACAAAATCTAAAAAAGAATGAAAAACCTTCCAAAAAACAAGATTCCAGGGATAAATGGCTTCCCAAGGGAATTCTACCAAATATATAAAGAAATCATACCTATTCTACTGAAGCTGTTTCAAAAAATAGAAACAGAAAGAAAACTTCCAAACCCCTTCTATGAGGCCAGCATTACCCTGATCCCAAAACCAGGCAAACACCCCATCAAAAAGGAGAATTACAAACCAATATCCCTGAAGAATATGGATGCCAAATTATTCAAGAAGATCTTAGCCAATTGGATCCAACAATACATTAAAAGTGTTATTCACAACGACAAGTTGGGATTTATTCCTGGGATGCAAGGGTGTTTCAACATACACAAATCAATCAACATGATAGAGCACATTAATAAAAGAAAAAAAAAGAACAATATGGTCCTCTCAACTGATGCAGAAAAAGCATTTGACAAAATACAAAATCTTTCCTGATTGAGACTCTTCAGAATATAAGGATAGAGGGAACATTCCTCTATATCATAAAAACCATCTATGAAAATTCCATTGCAAGTATCATTATCAGTGGAGAAAAACTGAGAGCTTTTCCCTTAAGGGAAAAGCTCGTAAGCATTATTGTTGAACATAGTGCTAGAAATCCTAACTTCAGCTATCAGACAACAAAAAGAAATAAAAGGCATCCAAATTGGCAAAGAAGAAAGCAAACTCTCACTCTTTGCAGAGGACATGATACTTTATGTGGAAATCCCAAAGACTCCACCCCCAATTCACTAGAACTCATACAGCATTTCAGCAATGTGGTAGGATACAAAACCATTGCATAGAAATCAGTTGCTTTCTATAAATGAACAATGTAAATGTAGAAAAAGAATTTAAGGAATCGATTCCATTTACAATAGGACCAAAAACCATAAGGTACCTCAGGATAAACCTAACGAAAGAGGTAAATGATCTATACTCTAGAAACTACAGAACACTTATGAAAGAAATTGAGGAAGACACAAAAAGATGGAAAAACATTTCATGCTCATGGATGGGAGTAATAAACACTGTTAAAATATCCTGCCTAGAGCAATTTATACTTTTAATGCCATCCCTATTTAAATAACATTGGCATTTTTCAAAGTGTTGTAAAAAACAATCTTAAAATTTGAATGGAACCAGAATAGACCCTGTATCACCAAAGGGAATGATGAAAAAGAAAAACTAAGCTTGGAGGATAATGTTGCCTGACTTCAAGTTATATTACAAAGGTGCGATCACCAAGACAGCATGGTATTAGCACAAAAGCAGACAGATAGAACAATGGAGCAGAATAGAGACCCCAGAAATGCACCTTCACATCTTTGGTCAAGTAATCTTTGACCAATCAGGAAAAAAAACCTAATGGAAAAAAGACAGTCTCTTCAATAAGTGGTGCTGGGAAAATTGGACAACAACACATAGAAAAATGAAAATGGATCATTCCCTTACACCTTACCCAAAGATAAACTCAAAATGAATGAAAGACCTAAAGCAAGACAGGAATACATCAAAATCCTAGAGGAGAACATAGACAATAACCTCTTCAACATCTACCACAGTAACTTCTTTCAAGACATGTCTCCAAAGGCAAGGGAAACAAAAGCAAAAATGAACTTTTGGGACTTCATCAAGATAAAATGCTTCTGCACAGCAAAGGAAACAGCAATACTACAAGACACTCCAGGGAATGAGAGAAGATATTTGCAAATGACATTACAGATAAAAGGCTGATATCCAAGATCTATAAAGTACTTCTCAAACTCAACACTCAAAAAAAAAAAAAAAAAATAACCCAGCCAAAAATTGGGCAGAAGACATGAACAGACACTTCAGAGATGATGGCTAAAAGTCACATGAAAAAATGCTCCACATCATTAGACATAAGGGAAAATACAAATCAAAATCACAATGAGATATCACCTTACACAAGTTAAAATGGCAAAAATTAACAAAACAGGAAACAACAAATATTGGGGAGGATGTGGAGAAAGGGGAACACTCTTATATTCTTGGTGGGAATAAAAGTTGGTAGAGTCACTCTAAAACATAGTATGGTGGTTCCTAAGATGTTAAAGATAGAGCTACCCTATGACCCAGCAGGTGAACTACTGGGTATTTACCCCAAAGATACAGAAGTAGTGAAAGAAGGGCCACAAGCACCCCATTGTTCTTAGCAGCAATGTTCACAATAGCCAAACTGTGGAAAGAGCAAAGATGCCCTTCAACAGATGAATGGATAAAGAAGACGTGGTACATATATACAATGGAATGCTCTTCAGTCATCAAAAAGATGAATACCCAACAATTGCAACGACATGGATGGAACTGGAGGGGATTACGCTAAGTGAAGTAAGTCAAGCAGAGAAAGACAATTATCATATGGATTCACTCATATGTGAAACAGAAGCAATCATACAGAGGACCATAGTGGAAGGGAGGGAAATTTGAAGGAGGTGAAATCAGAGAGAAAGATGAACGGTGAGAGACTATGGACCCCAGGAAATGAACTGAGGGACTCAGGGTAGAAGAGCATGGGGGGAGTGCGAAACAGGATGATGGATATTAAGGAGGGCATGGGTTCTGATATGCCCTGGGTGTTTTACCTAATGAATCATATTGAACACTACATCAAAAACTAATAATGTACTATACAGTGGCTAACTGAAAATAAGAAAAAAGAAGTGGTATAAATATAAAATGGAATATTATTTAGCCATTAAAAGAATGAATTCTTCCCTCTTGCAACCATGTGGATGGAACTAGTGTGTATTATGCTAAGTGAAAGAAGTCAATTAAAGACAAATACCATATGATTTCAGTCATTTGCAGATTTTAAGGGAGAAAAGGATGAACTTACAAGAATGGAAGGAAAAATAAAATAATATTAAAATAGAAAGAAGGGAAAATGGTAAGAGACTGTCTAGAAAACAAATTGAGGGTTGCTGTAGGAGAGGTGAAGGGAAAGGACATGGGGGTGATGGGCATTAAAGGGGGCTCATGATGAAATGAGCATTGGGTGCTATTGCAGCTGTTGAATTACTGTATTCTACCCGAGCCTAGTTATGTGTTAACATCACTGAATTTATTTTTTTTACACATAGGGAAAGTAAAGTATTGTTTCCCCAATCTGTAAAAAATACACATATAGGCTTCTAAATAGAAGCATTCTAAAATGTTGGCAGTTTATTTTTTGTTTCTTTAAATTTTTACATAGATTCAGTTAGTCAAAAAATAGTACATTATTAGTTTCAGATATGTTCAATAATTCATCATTGCTCATCACACCATGTGCCCTCCTTAATGACCATTACCCATATACCCCATTCTGCCACTTACCTCTACTCGAGCAACCCTCAGTGTATTTCCCATAGTTAATGTCACTCATGGTCCTTCTCCCTCTCTGACAACCTACCATCCAGTTTTCCCTCCCTTACCCTATGATCCTCTGTGCTGTTTATTATATTCCACATATGAGAGAAACCGTATGATAATTGTCTTTCTCATTGATATATTTGGCTCAGCATAATACCCTCCTGTTCCATCCACATCTACAGAAATGGTAAGATTTCATCCTTTCCAATTGCAGAATAATAGCCCATCATATGTATATATTTATTTATACCATAAATTCTTTATCAATTCATTTTTTTGATGGACATCTCATCTCTTTCCAGAGTTGGGCTATTGTGTACATTGCTGTTGTAAATGTTGGGATGCAGGTGCCCCTTCAGATCAATACATATTTATCATTTGGTTAAATAGCTAGTAGTGCAATTTCTAGGTCATAGGATAACATTATTTTTAATTTCTTGAGGAACCTCAACACTATTTTCCATCATGGCTATACCAGCTTGCATTCCCAGGAGCAGTGGAACAAGGTTCCCCTTTCTCTGCATCCTGGCCAACATATGTTGTTTCCTTACATGTTAATTTTAGCTATTCTGACTGGTGTGAGGTGGTATTCCCTTGTAATTTTGATTTTTATTTCCGTGATGGCTAGTGTTGCAGAGCATTTTTTCATGTATCTGTTGATGATGCATATGCCTTCTTTTTTGTTGTTGTTTTTGATGTAGTGTTCCATGATTCATTGCGTATAACAGCCAGTGCTCCATTCAGTACGTGCCCTCTTTAATACCCATCACCAGGTTAACACATCCTCCCTCACCCTCCCCTCTAGAACCCTCAGTTTTTCTCAGAGTCCATAGTCTCTCATGGTTCATCTCCCCCTCCGATTCCCCCCTTCCTTTGTCCCATCCTATTATCATCTTTTTTTTTTAACATATAATGTAATATTTGTTACAGAGGTAGAGGTCTGTTATTCAACAGTCTTACACAATTCACAGCCCTCACCACAGCACATACCCTCCCCAGTGTCTATCACCCAGTCACCCCATCCCTCCCACACCCCACCACTCCAGCAACCCTCAGTTTCCTGAGATTAAGAATTCCTCATATCGGGGGGCGGAGCAAGATGGCGGAGGAGTAGGAGACCTGGATTTCGTCTCCTCTCAGGAATTCAGCTGGATAGGGATCAAACCATTCTGAACACCTACAAACTCAACAGGAGATTGAAGAAAAGAAGAGCAACAACTCTCTCATCAGAAAAGCGACCACTTTCTGGAAGGTCTTTTCTGATTTGTTTAGAGTATATTTTCTGGAGATGTGGTTACTCTGCTAGCATTTTGTTCTCTCATTAATCTATTCTCCTCTGCACAAAATGACAAGACGGAAAAAATCACCTCAACAAAAAGAACAAGAGGTAGTACCGACTGCCAGGGACCTACTCAATACAGACATTAGTACGATGTCAGATCTAGAGTTCAGAATCATCACTTTAAAGATACTAGCTGGGCTTGAAAAAAAATATGGAAGTTATTAGAGAAACCCTTTCTGGAGAAGTAAAAGAGCTAAAATCCAAACAAGTAGAAATCAAAAAGGCTATTAATGAGGTGCAATCAAAAATGGGGGCGCTAAGTGCTAGAATAAATGAGGCAGAAGAGAGAATCAGTAATATAGAAGATGAAATGATGGAAAATAAAGAAGCTGAGAAAAAGAGAGATAAACAACTACTGGATCACGAGGGCAGAATTCGAGAGATAAGCAATATCATAAGACGAAACAACATTAGAATAATTGGGATCCCAGAAGAAGAAGAAAGAGAGAGAGGGCCAGAAGGTATAATGGAGCAAATTATAGCAGAGAACTTCCCTAATTTGGGGAAAGAAACAGGCATGAAAATCCAGGAAGCACAGAGAACCCCTCTCAAAATCAATAAAAATAGGTCAACACCCCGACATCTAATAGTAAAACTTACGAGTCTCATAGACAAAGAGAAAATCCTGAAAGCAGCTCGGGAGAAGAGATATGTAACCTACAAGGGTAGAAACATTAGATTGGCAACAGACGTATCCACAGAGACCTGGCAGGCCAGAAAGGACTGGCAGGATATGTTCAGAGCACTAAATGAGAAAAATATGCAGCCAAGAATACTCTATCCAGCTAGGCTGTCATTGAAAATTGAAGGAGAAATAAAAAGCTTCCAGGACAAACAAAAACTAAAGGAATTTGCAAACACAAAACCAGCCCTACAGGAAATCTTGAAAGGGGTCCTCTAAGTAAAGAGAGAGCCTAAAAGCAACATAGACCAGAAAGGAACACAGACAATATACGGTAACAGTCACCTTACAGGCAATACAATGGCACTAAATTCCTATCTTTCAATAGTTACCCTGAATGTAAATGGGCTAAATGCCCCAATCAAAAGACACAGGCTAACAGACTGGATTAAAAAACAAGACCCATCCATATGCTGTCTGCAAGAGACTCATTTTAGAACCAAAGACACACCCAGATTGAAAGTGAGGGGGTGGAAAACCATTTACCATGCTAATGGACACCAAAAGAAAGCTGGGGTGGCAATCCTTATATCAGACAAATTAGATTTTAAACCAAAGACTGTAATAAGAGATGAGGAAGGACACTATATCATACTTAAAGGATCTATCCAACAAGAAGATCTAACAATTGTAAATATCTATGCCCCTAACATGGGAGCAGCCAATTATATAAGGCAATTAATAACAAAAGCAAAGAAACACATCGACAACAATACAATAATAGTGGGGGACTTTAACATCCCCCTCACTGAAATGGACAGATCGTCTAAGCAAAAGATCAACAAGGAAATAAAGACTTTAAATGACACATTGGACCAAATGGACTTCACAGACATATTCAGAACATTCCACCCCAAAGCAACGGAATACACATTCTTCTCTAGTGCCCATGGAACATTCTCCAGAATAGATCACATTGTAGCTCACAAATCAGGTCTCAACTGGTACCAAAAGATTGGGATCATTCCCTGCCTATTTTCAGACTACAATGCTTTGAAACTAGAACTCAATCACAAGAGGAAAGTCGGAAAGAACTCAAATACATGGAGGCTAAAGAGCATCCTACTGAAGAATGAATGGGTAAACCAGGAAATTAAACAAGAATTAAAAAAATACATGGAAACCAATGAAAATGAAAACACAACTGTTCAAAATCTTTGGGACGCAGCAAAGGCAGTCCTAAGAAGAAAGTATATAGCAATACAAGCCTTTCTCAAGAAACAAGAAAGGTCTCAAGTACACAACCTAACCCTACACCTAAAGGAGCTGGAGAAAGAACAGCAAATAAAGCCTAAACCCAGCAGGAGAAGAGAAATCATAAAGATCAGAGCAGAAATCAATGAAATAGAAAGTAAAAGAACAGTAGAAAAGATCAACGAAACTAGGAGCTGGTTCTTTGAAAGAATCAACAAGATTGATAAACCCCTGGCCAGACTTATCAAAAAGAGAAGAGAAATGACCCAAATCAACAAAATCATGAATGAAAGAGGAGAGATCACCACCAACACCAAAGAAATACAAACAATTATAAGAACATATTATGAGCAACTCTATGCCAGCAAATTAGATAACTTGGAAGAGATGGATGCATTCCTAGAGATGTATCAACTACCAAAACTGAACCAGGATGAAATAGAAAACCTGAACAGACCTATAACCACTAAGGAAATTGAAGCAATCATCAAAAATCTCCCAAAAAACAAAAGCCCAGGGCCAGATGGCTTCCCAGGGGAATTCTACCAAACATTTCAAGAAGAATTAATACCTATTCTTCTGAAACTGTTCCAAAAAATAGAAACGGAAGGAAAACTTCCAAACTCATTTTATGAGGCCAGCATTACCTTGATCCCAAAACCAGACAAAGACCCCATCAAAAAGGAGAATTTCAGACCAATATCCCTGATGAACATGGATGCAAAAATTCTCACCAAAATACTAGCCAATAGGATCCAACAGTACATTAAAAGGATTATTCACCATGACCAAGTGGGATTTATCCCTGGGCTGCAAGGTTGGTTCAACATCCGCAAATCAATCAATGTGATACAATACATTAACAAAAGAAAGAACAAGAATCATATGATCCTCTCAATAGATGCAGAAAAAGCTTTTGACAAAGTACAGCATCCTTTCTTGATCAAAACTCTTCAGAGTATAGGGATACAGGGTACATACCTCAATATCATAAAAGCCATCTATGAAAAACCTACAGCAAATATTATTCTCAATGGGGAAAAACTGAGAGCTTTCCCCCTAAGGTCAGGAACGCGGCAGGGATGTCCACTATCACCACTGCTATTCAACATAGTATTGGAAGTCCTAGCCACAGCAATCAGACAACAAAAAGAAATCAAAGGCATCCAAATTGGCAAAGAAGAAGTCAAACTCTCACTCTTTGCAGATGATATGATACTTTATGTGGAAAACCCAAAAGACTCCACCCCAAAACTGCTAGAACTCATACAGGAATTCAGTAAAGTGGCAGGATATAAAATCAATGCACAGAAGTCAGTGGCATTCCTATACACCAACAACAAGACAGAAGAAAGAGAAATTAAGGAGTCGATCCCATTTACAATTGCACCCAAAACCATAAGAGACCTAGGAATAAATCTAACCAAAGAGACAAAGGATCTGTACTCAGAAAACTATAAAATACTCATAAAAGAAATTGAGGAAGACACAAAGAAATGGAAAAACGTTCCATGCTCATGGATTGGAAGAACAAATATTGTGAAGATGTCAATGCTACCTAGAGCAATCTACACATTCAATGCAATCCCCATCAAAATACCATCCACTTTTTTCAAAGAAATGGAACAAATAATCCTAAAATTTGTATGGAACCAGAAAAGACCCCGCATAGCCAGAGGAATATTGAAAAAGAAAAGCAAAGCCGGCGGCATCACAATTCCGGACTTCCAGCTCTATTACAAATCTGTCATCATCAAGACAGCATGGTACTGGCACAAAAACAGACACATAGATCAATGGAACAGAATAGAGAGCCCAGAAATGGACCCTCAACTCTATGGTCAACTAATCTTCGACAAAGCAGGAAAGAATGTCCAATGGAACAAAGACAGTCTCTTCAACAAATGGTGTTGGGAAAATTGGATAGCCACATGCAGAAGAATGAAACTGGACCATTTCCTTACACCACACACAAAAATAGACTCCAAATGGTTGAAAGACCTCAATGTGAGACAGGAGTCCATCAACATCCTAAAGGAGAACACAGGCAGCAACCTCTTTGACCTCAGCTGAAGCAACTTCTTCCTAGAAACATCGCCAAAGGCAAGGGAAGCAAGGGCAAAAATGAACTATTGGGACTTCATAAAGATAAAAAGCTTTTGCAAAGCAAAGGAAACAGTCAACAAAACCAAAAGACAACCGACAGAATGGGAGAAGATATTTGCAAATGACATATCAGATAAAGGGCTAGTATCCAAAATCTATAAAGAACTCATCAAACTCAACACCCAAAGAACAAAGAATCCAATCAAGAAATGGGCAGAAGACATGAACAGACATTTTTCCAAAGAAGACATCCAAATGGCCAACAGACACATGAAAAAGTGCTCAATATCGCTCAGCGTCAGGGAAATCCAAATCAAAACCTCAATGAGATACCACCTCACACCAGTCAGAATGGCTAAAATTAACGTCAGGAAACGACAGATGTTGGCGGGGATGCGGAGAAAGGGGAACCCTCCTACACTGTTGATGGGAATGCAAGCTGGTGCAGCCACTCTGGAAAACGGTATGGAGGTTCCTCAAAAAGTTGAAAATAGAGCGACCATATGATCCAGCAATTGCACTACTGGGTATTTACCCCAAGATACAAATGTAGGGATCCGAAGGGCTACATGCACCCCGATGTTTATAGCAGCAATGTCCACAATAGCCAAACTGTGGAAAGAGCCAAGATGTCCATCGAGAGATGAATGGATAAAGAAGATGTGGTATATATATATATATATATATATATATACAATGGAATATTATGCAGCCATCAAAAGGAATGAGATCTTGCCATTTGCAATGACGTGGATGGAACTGGAGGGTATTATGTTGAGCGAAATAAGTCAAAAAGAGAAAGACATGTATCATATGATCTCACTGATATGAGGAATTCTTAATCGCAGGAAACAAACTGAGGGTTGCTGGAGTGGGGGGTGGGGTGGGAGGAATGGGGTGACTGGGTGATAGACACTGGGGAGGATCTGTGCTCTGGTAAGTGCTGTGAATTGTGCAAGACTGTTGAATCTCAGATCTGTACCTCTGAAACAAATAATGCAATATATGTTAAGAAAAAAGAAGAAGAAGAAGAAGAAGAAGAAGAAGAAGAAGAAGAAGAAGAAGAAGAAGAAGAAGAAGAAGAAGAAGAAGAAGAAGAAGAAGAAGGAGAAGAAGGTAGCAGGAGGGGAAGAATGAAGTGGGGGAAATCGGAGGGGTAGACGAACCATGAGAGACGATGGACTCTGAAAAACAAACAGGGTTCTAGAGGGGAGGGGGGTGGGAGGATGGGTTAGCCTCGTGGTGGGTATTGAGGAGGGCACATTCTGCATGGAGCACTGGGTGTTGTGCACAAACAATGAATCATGGAACACTTCATCTAAAACTAATGATGTAATGTATGGGGATTAATATAAGAATAAAAAAAAAGAATTCCTCATATCAGTGAGATCATATGATTCATGCCTCTCTCTTGACTTATTTCGCTCAGCATAATACCCTCCAGTTCCATCCACGTCATTGTAAATGGCAAGATTTCATTCCTTTTGGTGGCTGCATAATATTCCATTGTATTTATATACCACATCTTCTTTATCCATTCAACTGTCGATGGACATCTTGGCTCTTTCCACAGTTTGGGTATTCTGGACATGTCTTCTATAAAAATCGGAGTGCATGTACCCCTTTGGATCCCTACATTTGTATCTTTGGGGTAAATACCCAGTAGTACAATTGCTGGGTCGTATGGCAGCTCTATTTTCAAGTTTTTGAGGAACCTCCATACTGTTTTCCAGAGTGGCTGCACCACCTTGCATTCCCACCAACAGTGTAGGAGGGTTCCCCTTTCTCCGCATCCCCACCAAAATCTGTAATTCCCTGACTTGTTAATTTTAGTCATTCTGACTTGTGTGAGGTTCTGATTTGGATTTCCCTGATGCTGAGCGATGTTGAGTACTTTTTCATGTGTCTGCTGGCCATTTGGATGTCTTCTTTGGAAAAATATTTGCTAATGTCTTCTGCCCAATTCTTGATTGGATCATTTGTTCTTTTGGTGTTGAGTTTAAGAAGTTCTTTATAGATTTTGGATACTAGCCCTTTACCTGATGTGTCATTTGCAAATATCTTCTCCCATTCTGTTGGTTGTCTTTTGGTTTTGTTGACTGTTTGTTTGTTTGTTTGTTTGTTTGTTTGTTTGCTGTGCAAAAACTTTTTATCTCAATGATGTCCCAATAGTTCATTTTTGCCCTTGCTTCCCTTGACTTTGGCGATATTTCTAGGAAGAGGTTGCTGTGGTTGAGGTCGAAGAGGTTGCTGCCTGTGTTCTCCTTTAGGATTTTGATGGACTCCTGTCTCATACTGACTTCTTTCAACCATTTTGAGTCTGTTTTTGTGTGTGGTGTAAGGAAATGGTCCAGTTTCATTCTCCTACATGTGGCTGTCCAATTTCCCCAACACCATTTGTTGAAGAGACTGTATTTTTTCCATTGGACATTGTTTCTTGCTTTGTCAAAGATTAGTTGATCATAGAGTTGAGGGTCCATTTCTGGGCTCTCTATTCTGTTCCACTGATCTATATGTGTTTGTGCCAGTACCATACTGTCTTGGTGATTACAGCTTTGTAATAGAGCTTGAAGTCTGTAATGGTGATGCCACCAGCTTTTCATTTTTTTTAAACATTCCTCTGTCTATTAAGAGACTTTTCTGGTTCCATACAAATTTTAGGATTATTTGTTCCATTTCTCTGAAAAAAGTGGGTGGTATCTTGATAAGGATTGTATTGAATATGTAGATTGTTCTAGGTAGCATTGACATCTTCACAATATTTTTCTTCCAATCCATGAGCATGGAATGTTTTTTCCATTTCTGTTTGTCTTCCTCAATTTCTTTCATGAGTATTTTATAGTTTTCTGAGTACAGATTCTTTGACTCTCTGGTTAGATTTTTTTCCTAGGTATCTTATGGTTTTGGATCCAATTGTAAATGGGATTGACTCTTTCATTCTTCTTTCTTCTGTCTTATTGTTGGTGTAGAGGAATGCCACTGATTTCTGTGCATTGATTTTATATCCTGCCACTTGACTGAATTCTGTATGAGTTCTAGCAGTTTTGGGGTGGAGTCTTTGGGTTTTCCACATAAAGTATCATATCATCTACAAAGAGTGAGAGTTTGACTTATTTGCTGATTCGGATGCCTTTTATTTCTTTTTGTTGTCTGAATGCTGTGGCTAGGACTTCTAGTACTATGTTGAATAGCAGTGGTGATAGTGGAAATCCCTGCCGTGTTCTTGACCTTAGGGGTAAAGCTCTTAGTTTTTCTCCATTGAGAATGATATTCCCCATTGAAAATGAGAATGATTTTTCATAGATGGCTTTCATGATATTGAGGTATGCACCCTCTAAACCCAGTACTCTGACCAGTTTTGATCAAGAAAGGATGCTGTACTTTGTCAAATGCTTTTCTGCATCTATTGAGAAGATCATATGATTCTTGTTCTTTCTTTTGTTAATGTATTTTATCACATTGATTGGATTGCGGATGTTGAACCAACCTTGCAGCCCAGGGATAAATCCCACTTGGTCGTGGTGAATAATCCTTTTAATATACTGTTGGATCCTATTGGCTAGTATTTTGGTGAGAATTTTTGCATCCCTGTTCCTCAGGGATATTGGTCTGTAATTCTCCTTTTTGATGGGGTCTTTGTCTGGTTTTGGGGTCAAGGTAATGGTGACCTCATAAAACAAGTTTGGGAGATTTCCTTCCATTTATATTTTTTGGAACAGTTTCAGAAGAATAGGTATTAATTCTTCTTTAAATTTTTGGTAGAATTCTCTTGGGAAGCCATCTGGCCCTGGGCTTTTGTTTGTTGGGAGATTTTTTATGACTGTCAATTTCCTTAGTGTTTATAGGTCTGTTCAGGTTTTCTATTTCTTCCTGGTTTAGTTTTGGTAGTTGATACATCTCTAGGAATGCATCCATTTCTTCCAGGTTATCTAATTTGCTGGCATATAGTTGCTCATAATATGTTCTTATAATTGTTTGTATTTCTTTGGTGTTGGTTGTGATCTCTCCTCTTTCATTCATGATTTTAGGTGGGTCCTTTCTCTTTTCTTTCTGGTACGTCTGGCCAGGGGGTTATCAATCTTATTAATTCTTTCAATGAAAGAGGTCCTAGTTTCGTTGATCTTTTCTACTCTTCTTTTGCTTTCTATTTCATTGATTTCTGCTCTGATCTTTATTATTTCTCTTCTCCTGCTGGATTTAGGCTTTATTTGCTGTTCTTTCTCCAGCTCCTTTAGGTGTAGGGTTAGGTTGTGTAATTGAGACTTTTCTTGTTTCTTGAGACAGGCTTGTGTTGTTTTATACTTTCCTCTTAGGACTGCCTTTGCTGCATCCCAAAGATTATGAAGTGTTGTGTTTTCATTTCCATTGGTTTCCATGAATTTTTTAAATTCTTTTTCAATTTCCTGGTTGACCCATTCATTCTTTACTAGGATGCTCTTTAGCCTCCCTGTACTTGAGTTCTTTCCAACTTTCCTCTTGTGATTGATTTCTAGTGTCAAAGCACTGTCGTTTGAAAATTTGCAGGGAATGATCCCAGTCTTTTGGTACCAGTTGAGACCTGATTTGTGAGCTACAATGTGATCTATTCTGGAGAATGTTCCATGGGCACTAGAGAAGAATGTGTATTCTGTTGCTTTGGGATGGAATGTTCTGAATCTGTCTGTGAAGTCCATTTGATCCAGTGTGTCATTTAAAGTCTTTATTTCCTTGTTGATCTTTTGCTTAGATGATCTGTCCATTTCAGTGAGGGGGGTCTTAAAGTCCCCCACTATTATTGTTTTGTTTTTGATGTGTTTCTTTGCTTTTGTTTTTAATTGGCTTATATAATTGGCTGCTCCCATGTTAGGGGCATAGATATTTACAATTGTTAGATCTTCTTGTTGGATAGACCCTTTAAGTAGGCTATAGTGTCCTTCCTCATCTCTTAGTATATTCTCTGGTTTAACATCTAATTTGTCTGATATAAGGATTGCCACCCCATCTTTCTTTTGGTGTCCATTAGCATGGTAAATGGTTTTCCACCCCCTCACTTTCAATCTGGAGGTGTCTTTGGATCTAAAATGAGTCTCTTGCAGACAGCTTATCGATGGGTCTTGTTTTTTAATCCAATCTGATAGCCTGTGTCTTTTGTTTGGGGCATATAGCCCATTTACATTCAGGGTAACTATTGAAAGATATGAAGTTAGTGCCATTTTATTGCCTGTAACGTGACTGTTACTGTATATTGTCTGCGTTCCTTTCTGGTCTATGTTACTTTTAGGCTCTCTCTTTGTTTAGAAGACCACTTTCAATATTTCTTGTAGGGCTGGTTTTGTGTTTGCAAATTCCTTTAGTTTTTGTTTGTCCTGGAAGCTTTTTATCTCTCCCTCTATTTTCAATGACAGTCTAGCTGGATAGTGTATTCTTGGCTGCATATTTTTTCAGTAGTTCTCTGAATATATCATGTGAGTCCTTTCTGGCCTGCCAGGTCTCTGTGGATAGGTCTTTTGCCAATGTAATATTTCTTATATCCTATCTCCTTTGATTGAGCATTTTGTCCATTTGCATTCAAAATGATTTTTGAAAGATAAGAATTTAGTGCCACTCTATTACCCATGGAGCTGGTGTTTTTCCTGATGTTCTCTGGTCTTTTCTATTGTCTTTGCTTCTTTGGTCTTTTTTTTTTTTTTTCCTCTAAAGAGCACCCTTAAAATTTCTTGCATGGTTGGTTTAGTGGTCCCAAATTCCTTTAGCTTTTGTTGTTCTGGGAAACTCTTTATCTCTCCTTCTGTTCTGAATGACTGCATTTCTGGATAAAGAATTTTTAGTTGCATATTTTTCCTATTCAGCCCTTTGAATATATCCCGCCATTCTCTTCTGACCTGCCATGGTTCTTTGGGAAGATCTGCTGTGAACATAATCTGTGTTCCCTTGTCATTTTCAGGATGCTTTCATTATCTGTGTATTTTGTGAATTTTACTATGATATACTTTATGAATGGACAGATTTTGTTGAATTTATGGGGAGTTCTCCGTGCTTCTTGGATTTTGATGACTGTGTCTTTCCTCAGATTAGGGAAGTTTTCACCTATAATTTGTTCAAATAAACTTTCCTCCCCTTTTTCTCTCTCTTCCTCTTCTGGGGCTCTTATAATATGAATGTTATTATATTTTAATAAGTCCATGAATTCTCTAAGTCTACTTTTGTGGTCCATTACCTTCCTTTTCCTCATCTTTTCAGCTTCAGTACTGCCCATAATTTTATCTTCTATATCAGTGATTTGTTCTTCTGTTTCCTCCATTCTTGTTTTTATGGTCTCTAGTTGGGACTGCCTCACATTTATAGCATTTTCATTTTGGTCTAACTAGATTTTAGTTTTTTTTTAATCTCTTTAGTAAGGGATTCTTTAGGGTCTCCTATGCTTTTTCAAGCACAATTTGTAACCTTATAATCTTTTTTTAAATTCTAGTTCAGGCATCTTACTTATATCTGTACTGATTAAATCCTCAGCTGTGAGCCCTACCTATAGTTGTTTCTTGTGGGGTAAATTTCACACTCTTTTCATTTTGTTAGAAAAGAAAAGAAGAAGGAAAAAGACAAACAACAACAGTAAAAACGAACTTTTTTTTAAAAAAGCTAGAACCTGTTTGTGTTTTGTTATGCTTGTTAAAATACTAGATCCCAAAATAAGAAAAAAATATATATCTATGTATATGTGTGTATGTAAAATAAAACAAAATATAATGAAAGTAAACAAAGAAGTGAAATATATATAAATAGAATTCAAAACGAATTGAAAAAAATAAGAAAAAAATGAAAAAATAATAAAGAATAAAGAATAAAATTACAAATGAAGCTAGATAGTATTTTCCCCTAGAACTTAAGTGTGCAGCCCTCTATGATCAGTAAACTTTATGCAAGGAAGTTATGCTGGGGTCTGGGGAGGGGTCTGTTGCACTGATTCTCAGGTGGACTTGCCCTGTTAGAAATGCACCTTCAATGAAGGGAGGTAGAGCTTGGTGTAAGTGGCTCCCAACTCCACTAAGTGGCACTGTTTTGCTCCCTGAAGGCTTTCAAAACTGATGGACATGATGAATATGGAGGCACTGAACTCTCTAGCCACAGAGCTTAAAAATTGTACCCCATACTCTTCAGTGAGCCCTCACAGAAGAGAAATCGACCTCACTCTTGTCTCCCTGGTTTCTGTCAGAACCCTGTGTTCACCCTGCCTGTGTCTGAGCTTTTGTATCTCAGGCACAGGACAGAGTTTCAAAACTTTAAATTTTAGGGACTCTGAAGGCATGGACTTGCACTTTTCCTCTGAAGGAGGATCTGACCTTGCATCTGCCATTTGCCAGACCCAGCCCAGGAAAGAGGTTGCACAACCATGCAGGGGTTCACAGTTTATGGCAATACAGAGCAGAAAGCTGGCACCTAGACTTGCTGTTCTCAGCTGACTTCTTAATTCCTATGCCTGGAAACAGTGCAGCATTTAGGCAACACCTATTCTTCTTGTGACACAGGGGATCCTCAGACCATGGTGTCACACCTGGGATTACACCCACTTCGCCACCCGAGCACTTTCAAGTCAGGCACATCCCCCCACTGTAGAAGACTTCTAAAAGTTCTGATTTTGTGCCCTGATGTTATACTACTTTGTGTTAGCCTCCTTAAGCTGTATCCCTCCCCACTGCTGTATGCACAGCTCTATCACTACAGATTCAAGTCCATGCACGTCCATACCTTCAAAAAGGTGGTCACATTTCTACTTGTAGACTTGCAGTTTTTGTTTGCTCAGACCTCGAATTGATTTGGGTGTTCAGAATGATTTGATAATTAGCTGTATTTGAAAAATGAGACAAAGAGTTCTTCCTAATTATCTGCCACCTTAATTCCTAGCTTGGCTGTAGATTTTTTTTCCTTTTAGAACGTTGAATATATCATGCCAACCCGTTCTGGTCTGCAAATTTTCTTCTGAAAAATGTGTTCATGGCTTATGGGGTTTCCTTTGTATTAAACGGTTATGTTATCTCTTGCTTCTTTTAAAATATTAATTAATTAATTAATTAATTAATTAATTATGTTATGTTAGTCACCATATAATATATTAGTTTTAAGTGTTCAATGATTCATTGTTTGCATATAACACCCAGTGCACCATGCAGTATATACCCTCCTTAATACCCATCACTGGGTTAACCTATCCCCCACCGCCCTCCTCTCTAAAACACACTGTTTGTTTCTCAGAGTCCATATTCTCTCATGGTTATTCCCCCACTCCGTCTTCCCTCCCTTCATTTTTCCCTTCCTTCTCCTATTGTCCTCCATGCTATTCCTTATGTTCCACAAATAAGTGAAAACATATGATAATTAACTTTCCCTGCTTGACTTATATCACTTAGCATAATCTCCTCCAGTCCCATCCATGCTGATGCAAAATTTGGGTACTCATCCTTTCTGATGGCTGCATCATATTCATTGGTCCATATATGGACCATATCTTTTTTATCCATTCATCTGTGGAAGGGCATCTTGGCTCTTTCCACAGTTTGGCTATTGCGGACGTTACTGCTAGGAACATTGAGGTGCATATGGCCCTTCTTTTCACTACATCTGTGTCCTTAAGGTAAATACCCAGTAGTGCAATTGCTATGTCATAGGGTAGCTCTATTTTTAAATTTTTGAGGAATCTCCACACTGTTTTCCAAATTGTCTGTAACAAGTTACATTCCCGCTAACAGTGTAAGAGGGTTCCCCTTTCTCCACAACCTCTCCAACATTTGTTATTTCTTTCCCTGTCAGATTTTGTCATTCTAACTGGTGTAAGGTGGTATCTCAAAGTGGTTTTGATTAGAATTTCCCTGATGGCTAATGATGATGAACACTTTTTCATGTGCCTCTTAGCCATTTGTATGTATTCTTTAGAGAAGTGTCTATTCCTGTCTTCTGCCCATTTTTTGACTTGATCATTTGTTTTTTGGGTATTTAGTTTGAGAAGTTCTTTATAGATCTTGAATATCAGGCCTTTGACTGTAGTGTCATTTGCAAAATATCTTTTCCCTTTCTGTGGGGTGCCTTTTTGTTTTGTTGACCCTTTCCTTTGCTGGGCAAGAGGTTTTTATAATGATTAAGTCCCCAAAGTTCATTTTCACGTTTGTTTCCTTTGCCTTTGGAGACGTGTTTTGAAAGAAGTGGCTGTGGTTGATGTTGAAGTGGTTACTGCCTATCTTCTCCTCTATGATTTTGAAGGATTCGTGTCTCACATTGAGGTCTCTCATCCATTTTAAGTTTATCTTTGTGTATGGTGTAAGAGAATGGTCGAGTTTCGTTCTTCTGCATGTGGCTGTCCAGTTTTTCACAGCACCAATTGCTGAAGGGACTGTCTTTTTTCCATTTGATATTTTTTCCTGATTTGTTGAAGATTAGTTCACCATAGAGGTGAGGGTCCATATTTCGGCTCTCTATTCTGTTCCATTGGTCTATGTGTCTGTTTTTGTGCCAGTACCATATTGCCTTGGTAATCACTGCTTTGTAATGGCCACAGCTTCGTTTTTCTTTTTCAAATTTCCTTGGCAATTCGGGGTCTTTTTTGATTCCATACAAATTTTAAGATTGTTTGTTCCAGCAGTTTGAAAAATGACATTGGAATTTTGACTGGGATGGGGTTGAAAGTATGGATTGCTCTGGGGAGCATAGACATTTTAACAGTGTTTATTCTTCCAATCCATGAGCATGGAATGTTTTTCCATCTTTTTGTATCTTCTTCAATTTCTTTCATGAGTGTTCTGTAGTTCGTAGAGAAGGCATACAATTCCTTTACTTCTTTGGTTAGGTTTATTCTGAGGTATTTTATTGATTTTGGTGTTATTGTAAATGGAATCATTTCTCTAATTTCTCTTTCTACAGTTACACTGTTAGTGTATAGGAATCAACTGATTTCTGTGCATTGATTTTGTAGCCTGCCACATTACTGAAGTGCTGTATGAGTTCTAGTAATTTGGGGGTGGAATGTTTTGAATTGTCCACATAAAGTATCATGTCGTCTGCGAAAAGAGAGAGTTTGACTTCTTCTTTGCCAATTTAAATATTTTTATTTCTTTTTGTTGTCTGATTGCTGTTGCTAGGATTTCTAGTACTCTGTTGAACAATAGTGGTGAGGGTGGGCATCCTTTCATGTTCCTGATCTTAAGGGAAAATTTCTCTGCTTTTCCCCATTGAGAATGATAGTCACTGTGGGTTTTTCATAGATGGATTTTACAAACTTGAGGAATGTTCCCTATATCCTTATATTCTGAAGAGTTTTAATCAGGAAAGGATGCTGTATTTTGTCAAATGCTTTTTCTGCATCAATTTAGAGGACCATATGGTTCCCCCTCCTCTTATTAATGTGTTCTATCACATTGATTTGCGAATGTTGAACCGCCTTTGCATCCCAGGGATAAATCCCACTTGGTTATGCTGGATGATCCTTTTAATGTATTGTTGGATAGTATTAGCTAGAATTTTGTTGAGGATTGGTCGAATTCCCTAGGGAATCCATCAGGCCCTGGACTCTTGTTTTTTGGGAGTGTTTGTTCACTGCTTCAATCTCATTTCTGGTTACTGCTTTATTCATGTTGTCAAATTCTTCCTGTTTCAGTCTTGGTAGTTTATAAGTATCCAGGAAAGCATCCATTTCTTCCAGGTTGCTTAATTTATTGGCATAAAGTTGCTGATAATAATTTCTAATAATTGTTTCTATTACCTTGGTGTTAGTCATGATCTCTCCCCTTTCATTCATAATTTTATTAATTTGGGTCCTTTCTCTTTTCTTTTGGATAAATCTGGCCAGTGGTTTATTCATCTTATTAATTCTTTCAAAGATTCAGCTTCTAGTTTCATTGATCTGATCTACTGTGTTTCTGGTTTCTAATGCATGATCTCTTCTTTAATCTTCATTATTTTTCTTCTAATGAGTGGTTTAGGCATTATTTATTGTTGTTTTTTTTTTTCTCCAGTTCCTTAAGGTGTAAAGTTATTTGGTGAATTCGGGATTTTTCTAATTTTTTTGAGTGAGGCTTGGATGGCTATGTATTTTCCCCCCAGGACAGCCTTTGCAGTATCCCACAGGTTTTTGACCAAAGTGTTTTCATTCTTGTTCTTTTCCATGAATTGTTTCAATTCTTCTTTGATTTCCTGGTTGACCCAAACATTCTTTAGCAGAGTGGACTTTAGCTTCCAAGTGTTTGAATTTCTGCCAAATTTTTTCTTGTGAATGGGTTCCAGTTTCAAAGCACTGTGGTCTGAAATTATGCAGGAAATAATCTCAATCTTTTGGTATCCGTTGAGACCTGATTTGTGACCCAGTATGTGGTCTATTCTGGAGAAAGTTCCATGTGTGTTCGAGAATGAGAGTTCTGTTGTTTTCAGTTGGAATATTCTGTATATATCTATGAGGTCCATCTGGTCCAGTGTGTCATTCAAAGCTCTTGTTTCTTTGTTGTTTTTCTGCTTAGATGATCTGTCCATTGCTGAGAGTGGTGAGTTGAGGTCTCATACGCTTAGCATATTCTTATCCATATGTCTCTTTATTTTGGTTAACAGTTGGCTTATATAGTGGGCTACTCCCATCCTGAGGGCATGAATATTTACAATTGTTAGATCTTCTTGTTGGATAGACCCTTAGCATGATATAGTGTCCTTCTGTGTCTCTAACTAGTCTTTAGTTTAATTTGTCTGATCTGAGAATTGCTACCGCCACTTTCTTTTGAGCTCCATTGGCATGAAGGATGGATTTCCATCCCTTCACTTTCAGTCTGGATGTATCTTTAGGTTCAAAATGAGTCTCATTGAGACAGCACATGGATGGATGCTGTCTTTTTATCCAATCTGCAACCCTGTGCCATTTTATGGGAGCATTTATGCCATTCACGCTGAAAGTGATTATTGAAAGTTATGATTTTATTGTTATCCTGTTGCCTGTGAAGTCCTTGTTTCTATAGATTGTCTCTATAAATTTCTGTTGTATATCACTCTTGGGGTCTTTCTCCTTTTATATAACCCCTCTTAATATTTCTTACAGGGTTGGCTTAGTGGTCACATACTCTTTCAGTTTCTGCTTGTTCTGGAAGTTCTGTATCTCTCCATCCATTCTTAATGACAGTCTTGCCTGAGAAAGTATTCTTGGCTGCATGTTCTTCTCATTTAGTACCCTGAATATGTCTTTCCAGCTCTTTCTGGCTTGCCAGGTCTTTGTGGATAAGTGTGACGTTATTCTGTTGTTCCTCCCTCTCTACATAAGGAATCTCTTCACTCTAATTGACCTTAAGATGTTTTCCTTGGTTCTGAGATTTACGAGTTTTACTATTATGTGCCAGGTCATTGGTCTCTTCTTGATCTTGGTAGGGGTCCTTTCTGCCACTAGGACAAGAATGCTTGTTTCATTCTCTAGATTAAGGAACATCTCAGTTATGATTTGCTCAAATATACCTTCTAGTCCTCTCTCTATCTCTACCCCCTCAGGGATCTCAATAATTCTGACATTGGAACATTTCATGGCATCACTTATTTTTCTAATCCTGTTTTCACGGATTTTAGGTTTTTTTCCTGGCCTCCTCCTATTCTTTCTTTTCTATCAGTTTGTCTTCTATATCACTAATTCGTTCTTCTGCCTTGTTTACCCTAGTTGTTGGAGTATCTAGATTAGATTGGATCTCATTGATAACATTTTTAAATTCTGCCAGCTTAGCTCTCATTTCTGCCCTTAGAGACTCTTTGTTGGCATTAATCTTTTTCTCCAGTCTAGCTATTGTCTTCATAACTTTTACCCTGAAGTCTATTTCCAACATCTTCCTTATTTCTATATCCATCTGCTCTGTGGCCAAAGTCATAGCCTCTGTGTCTTTCTTATTTGGGGGGTTCCTCCTCTTAGTTATTCTTTTGAGGGGTGGTTGAGGGAATGTACAGAGTCCAAATTATTGACCACAACCCAAGCAAGATGCACCTCTATTATAAGGAGCTTAAGTTTGTCAGCCTCTTGTTCTTCCAGCCTGCCCTATGGGGGAGGGGCCTGCTGCACTGTTACTCAAGCAACCCTGTTTGGGCAGAGTTGCCCTGCCCCCTGTGGTGGGGGATGGGTTCAGTGAAAACCGGTTTTGGGTGGCTTTTGTTTTCTGGTGGCTTCCTTTTTCTCTTCCAAGACTCAGAGCAGAAGAGACTGTTTCCAACCCTCTGCCTCAGAACAGAGATCACAGTCTATTCTTCAGTGAGCTCTCCAGGACACACTGTCTCTGTTTCTGTCTGTATTGCTAAAACTGCAGCATCCTGGGTTGTGCTCCCCATAGCAGCACTCACAGCCCTCACTTCCAGGTCAGGGCAAGTCTTTCCCCTTTGTGCTTCTAAAACCACCATCTGCACCCAGTTTGAACACACGCCCCTGCAGCTCTAGGTTTCAGTCCCGGGGCAGCCCTAAAGTCCTTTCCCCTCTTCTACCAGTCTGCAAGTCTGTGCCAGGTCCCCAGCTTGGGAGGCCTTTGTGCACCTGTGTTATTTCACCTTCTTGGCTCATGCACTTATGGCAGTTCCTTCCCCTTTCCGTTTATCTTCCAATATCTGCCTGAGGAATCACAGCTCCACACTTCGTATCTCAAAACCAAGTGACGTTGATAATCTGTAGAGATCCAGATATATCTTCTTACATCTCAGGCTGATTTTGTGGGTGTTCAGAGTGGTCTCAATTCAGGCAACTGGTTGAAATAGGTTCCTGTGTTCCTCTGCTATCTTTTCTCCACCCTAAAATTTTTCATTATCACGTCCTTAGTGCCATTTTAATTACTATGTGCCTTTGTGTGGAGCTCCTTGGGTTGATTTTTTGGGGCAATATGACTCCTTGATCTGGATATCTGTTTCCTTTCCGTAATTATGGAAGTTTTCAGCTATTATTTCTTCAAATAAATTTTCTGACCCCCCCTTCTCTCCTCTTCTTCTGGAATCCCTATAATGTGAAGGCTTGATGTCATTAATTAGATCCCTAAGTCTATTATTTTACATAATTCTTTTTTTCTCATATTTGATCAACTTGATTACTTTCTTTACTACCCTGTTTTCCAGGGCATTAATTCCTTCCTCTGCTTCCTCTACACTGATATTATTCCATCAAATGGATTTTTAATTTCATTTATTGTGTTCTCATTGCTGATTTACTTTTATCTCTTTTTAAGGGTCTTGCTAATGTTCTCCACTCTTTTCTCAACTCCACTGAACATCTTTGTAATCTTTTTTTTCTTTTTTTTAAAATTTTATTCTTATGTTAATCCCCATACATTACATCATTAGTTTTAGATGAAGTGTTCCATGATTCATTGTTTGTGCACAACACCCAGTGCTCCATGCAGAATGTGCCCTCCTCAATACCCACCACCAAGCTAACCCATCCTCCCACCCCCCTCCCCTCTAGAACCCTCAGTTTGTTTTTCAGAGTCTATCATCTCTCATGGTTCGTCTACCCCTCCGATTTCCCCCGCTTCATTCTTCCCCTCCCGCTACCTTCTTCTTCATCTTCTTTTTTTTTTTAACATATATTTCATTATTTGTTTCAAAGGTACAGATCTGAGATTCAACAGTCTTGCACAATTCACAGCGCTTACCAGAGCACACACCCTCCCCAGTGTCCATCACCCAGTCACCCCATCCCTCCCACCCCACCCCCCACTCCAACAATACTCAGTTTGTTTCCTGCGATTAAGAATTCCTCATATCAGTGAGATCATATGATACATGTCTTTCTCTTTTTGACTTATTTCGCTCAACATAATACCCTCCAGTTCCATCCACGTCATTGCAAATGGCAAGATCTCATTCCTTTTGATGGCTGCATAATATTCCATTGTATATATATACCACATCTTCTTTATCCATTCATCTCTCGATGGACATCTTGGCTCTTTCCACAGTTTGGCTATTGTGGACATTGCTGCTATAAACATCGGGGTGCATGTAGCCCTTCGGATCCCTACATTTGTATCTTGGGGTAAATACCCAGTAGTGCAATTGCTGGATCATATGGTCGCTCTATTTTCAACTTTTTGAGGAACCTCCATACCGTTTTCCAGAGTGGCTGCACCAGCTTGCATTCCCACCAACAGTGTAGGAGGGTTCCCCTTTCTCCGCATCCCCGCCAACATCTGTCGTTTCCTGACGTTAATTTTAGCCATTCTGACTGGTGTGAGGTGGTATCTCATTGAGGTTTTGATTTGGATTTCCCTGATGCTGAGCGATATTGAGCACTTTTTCATGTGTCTGTTGGCCATTTGGATGTCTTCTTTGGAAAAATGTCTGTTCATGTCTTCTGCCCATTTCTTGATTGGATTCTTTGTTCTTTGGGTGTTGAGTTTGATGAGTTCTTTATAGATTTTGGATACTAGCCCTTTATCTGATATGTCATTTGCAAATATCTTCTCCCGTTCTGTCGGTTGTCTTTTGGTTTTGTTGACTGTTTCCTTTGCTTTGCAAAAGCTTTTTATCTTTATGAAGTCCCAATAGTTCATTTTTGCCCTTGCTTCCCTTGCCTTTGGCGATGTTTCTAGGAAGAAGTTGCTTCAGCTGAGGTCAAAGAGGTTGCTGCCTGTGTTCTCCTTTAGGATGTTGATGGACTCCTGTCTCACATTGAGGTCTTTCAACCATTTGGAGTCTATTTTTGTGTGTGGTGTAAGGAAATGGTCCAGTTTCATTCTTCTGCATGTGGCTATCCAATTTTCCCAACACCATTTGTTGAAGAGACTGTCTTTGTTCCATTGGACATTCTTTCCTGCTTTGTCGAAGATTAGTTGACCATAGAGTTGAGGGTCCATTTCTGGGCTCTCTATTCTGTTCCATTGATCTATGTGTCTGTTTTTGTGCCAGTACCATGCTGTCTTGATGATGACAGATTTGTAATAGAGCTGGAAGTCCGGAATTGTGATGCCGCCGGCTTTGCTTTTCTTTTTCAATATTCCTCTGGCTATGCGGGGTCTTTTCTGGTTCCATACAAATTTTAGGATTATTTGTTCCATTTCTTTGAAAAAAGTGGATGGTATTTTGATGGGGATTGCATTGAATGTGTAGATTGCTCTAGGTAGCATTGACATCTTCACAATATTTGTTCTTCCAATCCATGAGCATGGAACGTTTTTCCATTTCTTTGTGTCTTCCTCAATTTCTTTTATGAGTATTTTATAGTTTTCTGAGTACAGATCCTTTGTCTCTTTGGTTAGATTTATTCCTAGGTCTCTTATGGTTTTGGGTGCAATTGTAAATGGGATCGACTCCTTAATTTCTCTTTCTTCTGTCTTGTTGTTGGTGTATAGGAATGCCACTGACTTCTGTGCATTGATTTTATATCCTGCCACTTTACTGAATTCCTGTATGAGTTCTAGCAGTTTTGGGGTGGAGTCTTTTGGGTTTTCCACATAAAGTATCATATCATCTGCAAAGAGTGAGAGTTTGACTTCTTCTTTGCCAATTTGGATGCCTTTGATTTCTTTTTGTTGTCTGATTGCTGTGGCTAGGACTTCCAATACTATGTTGAATAGCAGTGGTGATAGTGGACATCCCTGCCGCGTTCCTGACCTTAGGGGGAAAGCTCTCAGTTTTTCCCCATTGAGAATAATATTTGCTGTAGGTTTTTCATAGATGGCTTTTATGATATTGAGGTATGTACCCTCTATCCCTATACTCTGAAGAGTTTTGATCAAGAAAGGATGCTGTACTTTGTCAAAAGCTTTTTCTGCATCTATTGAGAGGATCATATGATTCTTGTTCTTTCTTTTGTTAATGTATTGTATCACATTGATTGATTTGCGGATGTTGAACCAACCTTGCAGCCCAGGGATAAATCCCACTTGGTCATGGTGAATAATCCTTTTAATGTACTGTTGGATCCTATTGGCTAGTATTTTGGTGAGAATTTTTGCATCCATGTTCATCAGGGATATTGGTCTGTAATTCTCCTTTTTGATGGGGTCTTTGTCTGGTTTGGGGATCAAGGTAATGCTGGCCTCATAAAATGAGTTTGGAAGTTTTCCTTCCGTTTCTATTTTTTGGAACAGTTTCAGAAGAATAGGTATTAATTCTTCTTGAAATGTTTGGTAGAATTCCCCTGGGAAGCCATCTGGCCCTGGGCTTTTGTTTTTTGGGAGATTTTTGATGACTGCTTCAATTTCCTTAGTGGTTATAGGTCTGTTCAGGTTTTCTATTTCATCCTGGTTCAGTTTTGGTAGTTGATACATCTCCAGGAATGCATCCATCTCTTCCAAGTTATCTAATTTGCTGGCATAGAGTTGCTCATAATATGTTCTTATAATTGTTTGTATTTCTTTGGTGTTGGTGGTGATCTCTCCTCTTTCATTCATGATTTTATGATTTGGGTCATTTCTCTTCTCTTTTTGATAAGTCTGGCCAGGGGTTTATCAATCTTGTTGATTCTTTCAAAGAACCAGCTCCTAGTTTCGTTGATCTTTTCTACTGTTCTTTTACTTTCTATTTCATTGATTTCTGCTCTGATCTTTATGATTTCTCTTCTCCTGCTGGGTTTAGGCTTTATTTTCTGTTCTTTCTCCAGCTCTTTTAGGTGTTGGGTTAGGTTGTGTACTTGAGACCTTTCTTGATTCTTGAGAAAGGCTTGTATTGCTATATACTTTCCTCTTAGGACTGCCTTTGCTGCATGCCAAAGATTTTGAACAGTTGTGTTTTCATTTTCATTGGTTTCCATGTATTTTTTTAATTCTTGTTTAATTTCCTGGTTGACCCATTCATTCTTCAGTAGGATGCTCTTTAGCCTCCATGTATTTGGGTTCTTTCCTACTTTCCTCTTGTGATTGAGTTGTAGTTTCAAAGCATTGTGGTCTGAAAATAGGCAGGGAATGGTCCCAATCTTTTGCTACCGTTTGAGACCTGATTTATGACCTAGGATGTGATCTATTCTGGAGAATGTTCCATGGGCACTAGAGAAGAATGTGTATTCCGTTGCTTTGGGGTGGAATGTTCTGAATATGTCTGTGAAGTCCATTTGATCCAGTGTGTCATTTAAAGTCTTTATTTCCTTGTTGATCTTTTGCTTAGACGGTCTGTCCATTTCAGTGAGGGGGGTCTTAAAGTCCCCCACTATTATTGTATTGTTGTCAATGTGTTTCTTTGCTTTTGTTATTAATTGCCTTATATAATTGGCTGCTCCCATGTTAGGGGCATAGATATTTACAATTGTTAGATCTTCTTGTTGGATCGATCCTTTAAGTATGATATAGTGTCCTTCCTCATCTCTTATTACAGTCTTTGGTTTAAAATCTAATTTGTCTGATATAAGGATTGCCACCCCAGCTTTCTTTTGGTGTCCATTAGCATGGTAAATGGTTTTCCACCCCCTCACTTTCAATCTGGGTGTGTCTTTGGTTCTAAAATGAGTCTCTTGCAGACAGCATATGGATGGGTCTTGTTTTTTAATCCAGTCTGTTAGCCTGTGTCTTTTGATTGGGGCATTTAACCCATTTACATTCAGGGTAACTATTGAAAGATAGGAATTTAGTGCCATTGTATTGCCTGTAAGGTGACTGTTACCGTATATTGTCTGTGTTCCTTTCTGGTCTATGTTGCTTTTAGGCTCTCTCTTTACTTAGAGGACCCCTTTCAATATTTCCTGTAGGGTTGGTTTTGTGTTTGCAAATTCCTTTAGTTTTTGTTTGTCCTGGAAGCTTTTTATCTCTCCTTCAATTTTCAATGACAGCCTAGCTGGATAGAGTATTCTTGGCTGCATATTTTTCTCATTTAGTGCTCTGAACATATCCTGCCAGTCCTTTCTGGCCTGCCAGGTCTCTGTGGATATGTCTGTTGCCAATCTAATGTTTCTACCCTTGTAGGTTACATATCTCTTCTCCCAAGCTGCTTTCAGGATTTTCTCTTTGTCTATGAGACTCGTAAGTTTTACTATTAGATGTCGGGGAGTTGACCTATTTTTATTGATTTTGAGAGGGGTTCTCTGTGCTTCCTGGATTTTCATGCCTGTTTCTTTCCCCAGATTAGGGAAGTTCTCTGCTATAATTTGCTCCATTATACCTTCTGGCCCTCTCTCTCTTTCTTCTTCTTCTGGGATCCCAATTATTCTAATGTTGTTTCGTCTTATGGTATCGCTTATCTCTCGAATTCTGCCCTCGTGATCCAGTAGTTGTTTATCTCTCTTTTCCTCAGCTTCTTTATTTTCCATCATTTCATCTTCTATATTACTGATTCTCTCTTCTGCCTCATTTATTCTATTACTTAGTGCCCCCATTTTTTATTGCACCTCATTAATAGCCTTTTTGATTTCTACTTGGTTGGATTTTAGCTCTTTTACTTCTCCAGAAAGGGTTTCTCTAATAACTTCCATATTTTTTTCAAGCCCAGCTAGTATCTTTAAAGTGATGATTCTGAACTCTAGATCTGACATCGTTCTAATGTCCGTATTGAGTAGGTCCCTGGCAGTCGGTACTACCTCTTGTTCTTTTTGTTGAGGTGATTTTTTCCGTCTCGTCATTTTGTGCAGAGGAGAATAGATTAATTAAAGAACAAAATGCTAGCATAGTAACCACGTCCCCAGAAAATATACTTTAAACAAATCAGAAAAGACCTGAAGCAGTGGGATAAGAAAGGGAAAGAGAGAAAAAAGAAAAAGAAAAAAAAAGAAAAAGATAAAGATAAAAACAAAAACAAAGAAAACAAAACAAAACAACAACAACAAAAGAAAAACCAGAACGTGATCAAATATGATCTATATGGTATATAGATCAGTGCCACACACTAGATTTGGGGTGTATTTTGGTCTTTTAGAAGAAAGTGCCTCCCAAAATTTTAAAGAAAGAAAAACTTATATATGTACAAAAATAAGGGTTGATATGATGAAGGGATGGAATATGACTGTAAAAATGGAAATTATAAAAAATTTTATAAAAGGAATTGATAAGAAGTTGTTTGAAAAAAGAAAGAAGACGATTTTAAAAAAGAAAAAAGAAAAAGAAAAAAAAGGGAGAGGATGTGATCAGTCAGGGGAATAGAAAACACCATATACTACAGATTTAGGGTATATTTTAATCTGTTAGAAGAAACTATCTCAAAATTTTAAAGAGAGAACAACTTATATATATAAGCCAAAAATATGGGTAACTATTATGAAGGGATAGAATATGACTCTAAAAATGAAAAATAATTTTTTTTTAAAAAAAGGGATTGATAAGATGTTGGTTGAAAAGGGGAAAAAGAAAAATTCAAAAAGAAATAAAAAGACAAAAAAGACAGTTAAAAAAAATTAACTTTAAAAGACTAAAGAATCATGGTAAAAAAGCCGTGAATTCTATGTGCAGTATTCCCCTAGCGCTGGAGTTCTGCCGTTCTCATTGATCGGTAAACTTGGTCTTGGCTGACTGTTCTCGCTGATCTTCTGGGGAGGGGCCTGTTGCCGTGGTTTCCAAATGTCTCTGCCGGAGGCGGAATTGCCCCGCCCTTGCCCCCTCCTGGCTAAGTAATCTGCTCGGGTTTGCTCTCCGGGGCTTTTGTTCCCTGCAAGCTTTCCGTACAGCTTTGGAGGCGGAGAGTGAAAATGGCGGCCTCCCAATCTCCACTCTGGAGGAGCCGAGAACTCGGGGCCCCGCTCCTCAGTGAGCCCCCAGAGAAAAGCCGTCAGTCACTCCCGTCTCCCCGGTCTCCGGCCGCACTCCGTGCTCACCCGGCCTGTGACCGCGCGTTTCTATCTCCGGCACCCGACCCAGTTTGGAGTCTCCAAACCCAGCAGATCCCTGCGGTGCACTCCCGCGCGGCTCCTCCCGGGGGAGGAAGGTGAGTCTCCCCGGATCTGCTGCTTGTTGGGTCCCTGCTGGAGGAGCACGGGCCCGACTGTGCTGTGGATCACGGTTTATGGCAACCCCGAGCTGAGAGCCCGCGCCTGGGCTCCGCCTCTGCAGCCGGCTTCCCTGCTCCGATACCTGGGAGCTCTGCTGCACTCAGGCACCCCTGGTCTTTCTGTGACCCCGAGGGTCCTGAGACCACACTGTCCCGGAGGGTTCCACCCCCCACTTAGCCACCAGAGTGACGTCCCTCAGCGGAGCAGACTTTTAAAAGTTCCGATTTTGTGCTCCGTGGCTCTATCACTTGCCAGAAGCGGCCGACGGAGGCCCCTCCCCCGCCGTCTATCCTCCCGAGTATCGCCGCGGATTCACTTCTCCGCACGTCCTACCTTCCAGAAAGTGGTCGCTTTTCTGATGAGAGAGTTGTTGCTCTTCTTTTCTTCGATCTCCTGTTGAGTTTGTAGGTGTTCAGAATGGTTTGATCCCTATCCAGCTGAATTCCTGAGAGGAGACGAAATCCAGGTCTCCTACTCCTCCGCCATCTTGCTCCGCCCCCCAACATCTTTGTAATCTTTACTTTAAATACTTAGGGGTGCCTGGCTGGCTCAGTTGGTATAGCACAGAACTCTTTATCTCATTTTGTGAGTTCAAGCCCCATGTTGAGTATAGAGATTAATTTAAAATAAAATCTTAAAAAAAAATTCTTATCTGGCATATTACCTATATCAATTTTGATTAGGTCTCTTGCTGTGGGTGTATCCTATTCTTTCGTTTGGAAGATATTTCCCTCTCTCCTCAGTTTGTCTAACTCTATATCTCTTTCTTTATGTTAAGAAATTCAGCTATATCTCTTGCTCTGGAAATTAACGGCCTTATGAGGAAGAGGTCCTGTGGTGCCCTTCAGTACAGTGTACCCTGTTCTTCAGGACCTGGTGCTTCAGGGGTGTCTCCTCTATGTGTCTTGTGTGCCCTGTCATGTCTTCGCTGCTTTTTCCTTCAGTCCAGTTGTCTGAAGTAGTTCTTTTTGTTTGTAGTGAGGTGTATTTATTCCCTGGCTTGGGTGGGGTACATTTTAACAATGTACACATTGGTCTGCTATAGAAATCAGACCTGCAGCTATTGCAGGCACTGGGTTGGCCCAAGCTGATCTTCAAAGTACTCATGGCCATGGTGAATAACCTTAATAACATTCACCTCAGTTTTCCTCAGGGACCTGGCTCCACAGTTGCAACTGACGTCACCACTGGGACTGAGACCCCACAAAATTTGAATCTCAGGAGACATGGTGCTGGTGGTGTTTGGGCCAGTCTTCTGGGGAAGGGCTCCACAGTGCCAGGAATGAGGTAAACTTGACTGGAAAGGCTTATACCAAACCCTATACCCTGTGACTTTGGCAGATCTGATCTAACTTGGTAGCAAGGCCAGTGCTGTGCTGGTTCCCACAGGTGTCCGTGTGTTTATGTTGAGGGGAAGGAGATGGAAGTGGCACCTTCCAGCTCCTTTGTTCATGAAGGTGTCTCCCGGTGATCCTTACCTTTCTGAGCCACTCTCTGAGATGAGTAAATCACTGTCCCTCCCATATGCCTTGGGAATTTTTCAAACTGCTGCTTCCATGTTGTATTTTCACTGTCTGTTTCTTGTGCTGTTTCTTTAAGGGTGGTGTCCCAGCTTCCCAATGTCCTCTGGGCTCTCCCAGAGCCTAGCCCACTTATGTAGAACGTTCTGGTCTTTAAGTCCCACTTGATGTAAGAATTCATGAAATCTGGTCCCTCATGTTTTCTTCCCCCCCCCCCAAGTTTTTATTTAAATTCCAGTTAGTTAACATACAGTGTAATATTTGTTTCAGGTGCAGAATTTGGTGATTCAACATCCAGTGTTCATCACAAGCGCCCTCCTTAATACCCATCACCTATTCAATCCATCCCCTCACCGACCTACCCTCTGGTAACCATCAGTTTGTTCTCTATAGTAAAGAATCTGTTTCCTGTTTTCCCTCTCTTTTTTCCCCACCTATGTTCATTTGTTTTGTTTCTTAAATTCCATAGATGAGAAAAATTGTATGGTATATTTCTTTCTCTGACTGAATTATTTTACTGAACATAAAACTCTCTAGCTACATCCTTGTCATTGCAAATGGCAAGATTTCATTCTTTTATATAGCTGAGAAATTTTCCATTATCTCTCTGTGTGTGTGTATTTATCTCACTTTTTTTCCTTCTCAAATTTTTATTTAAATTCCAGTTAGTTAACATAGAGTATAATATTACACTTGATCTTAGCCAAAAGGCTGAGAAGCGATCACAGAGTATAATATTAGTTTCAGGTGTAGAATTTAGAGATTCATCACTTATATACAACACCTACTGCTCATCACAAGTGCCCTCCTTAATACTCATCACCTATTTAACCCATCCCTTCATTCACCTCCCTTCCAGTAACCCTGGGTTTGTTCTCCAGTATACCACTTGTTTTTTATCCATGTCGATTGACATTTGGGGTCTTTCAATAATTTAACTATTGTTGATAATGCTGATATAAACATTGGGGTGCTGATTCCTCTGAGTTAGTATTTTTTATCTTTTGGGTAAATACCTAGTAGGGCAATTGTTAGATTGTAGGGAAGTTCTATTTTTAATTTTTTGAGGAACCTGTATATTTTCTCTGGAGTGGCTGCACCAGTTTCCATTCCCACCAACAGTGTAAGAGGTTTCCACTTTCTCCACATTCTTACCAATGTGTTTCTTCCTGCACTGTTAATTTTAACCATTCTGACAAGGTTGAGGTGATATCTCATTGTAGTTTTGTTAATCAGTGATAATGAACATCTTTTCATGTGTCTATGAACTATCTGTATGTCTTCTTTGGAAACAAAATTTCTATTCATGTCTTCTGGCCTTTTTTTAAACTTGGTTATTTGGTTTTTGGGTGTTAAGTTTGATAAGTTCCTTACAGATTTAGGATACTAACCCTTTACCAGATGTCATTTGAAAATATATTCTCCCATTCCAAAAGTTGCCTTTTAGTTTTGTTTTGTTTCCTTTACTTAGCACAAGCTTTTTAGATTGATGAAGTCCCATTGGCTTATTTTTGCTTTTATTTCCTTTTCCTAAGGAGTCATAAGTAAGAAGTTGCTATGGCTGATGTAAAATAGATTGCTGCCTGTGTTCTCCTCCAGGATTTTGATGGTTTCCTGTCTCACACTTAGGTCTTTCATCCATTTTGAATGTATTTTTTTATGGTATAAGAAAGTGTTCCAATTTCATTCTCCTGCATGTTGCTGTCCAGTTTTCCCAACATCATTTGTTGAAGACACTGTTTTTTCCATTGGATAATCTTTCCTGCTTTGGCAAAGATTGGTAGGCAATATAGTCGTAGTTCCATTTCTGGTTTTCTATTCTGTTCCATTGGTCTATGTGTCTGGTTTGGGCCAGTACCATATTGTCTTGATGACCACAGGTTTGTAATATAGCTTGAAATCTGGAAATGTGATGCCTCTAGCTTTGCATTGCTTTTTCAAGATTGTTTTGGTTATTCGGAGTTTTTTGTGGTTTGATAAAATTTGAGGATTGTTTATTCTAGATCTGTGAAAAATGTTGTTGGTATTTTAATAAGGATTGAATTAAATATCTAGATTCTTTTGGATAGTGTAGCTGTTTTAATCGTATTTTTCTTCCAGTTCATGAACATGGGATCCTTTCCATTTCTTTGTGTCCTCAATTTATTTCATATGTGTTCTATAGATTTCAGAGTGCAGATCTTTTACCTCTTTGGTTAGGTTTATTTCTAGGTATTTTATATTTTTTGGTGCAATTGTAAATGGGATCAGTTCCTTGATTTTGCTTTCTGCTGTTTCATTATTGGTTTATAGAAATGCAACAGATTTTTGTACATCAATTTTGTATCCTACAACTTTATGGAATTCGTGTATCAGTTTTAGCAATTTTTTGGTGGAGTCTTTGGGTTATGTACATAGAGTATCATGTTCTCCCCTCTTGTTTTCAAAACCAAAGTTATGGGGAAGTTTCTTCCCCATATGGGTTCCACGGTGTGATAGTCTGTTTCTCACCCTTCTCTCCTGTACTGGCTCCCTCTCAACTATGGATAGCCATTGCACGCTCCACTCCCTAACTACTTTTCCACTGTTTGTACTTTCCTTGCTGTGGCCTCTTCTCTACCTTCAGCTGTGGAGTTTGTTTTGCCAATCTTCTGGTCATTTTCTGGGTTATTTAAACCAATGTGAATGTTATCTAGTTCTATCTGTGGCATAAAGTGAGCTTAGGGTCCTCCCACTCTCCCATCTTCCCAGCCTCTTATAATGAGATTTGAATGACTATAATTTGGTAAGATAAGAATTTTACCTTGTGTGTTTTCCATGCTTAATTATTTACCATTAAAGACAAATGAAAATTATATATGAGCGCTCTTTACAGGGAAACTGCTGTGTAAGTTCAAAATTTTTTGTTAATATTTCCCAAAAGTTTGTTTTCAGAATAAAATTTTCATGGTGGTGGGGAGGCCTCATGTTAACAATAAGTGAAATCATGGTCATTAGAACAATGGGTCATTTGAATTCATCTTTCAGCCGTTTTCTGCTTATCTTCTTATCTGTAGAAGCTGCTTTTAGACAACAGGCTTGAGTGATGGAAACTTGAACAAGGCAAAATGTCCCACAGGGACCACGGAGCTGAATGCAAAGCAACCCACCTCGAAATGGTCAAAGGCCCTAACTAAACAATGGGCTACTTACAACCAGGCACAGTTACCAGAAAAAGGTGAATCCCATATGTTCCCTCATTTCCTTACTCTGCCCTATATCTATAGCCCCTCATCACTACCTCATGGAAGACAGTATATAGTTTGCTGCCCTGCCCAATGTTCTCTTGCTGTGTATTCAGTAACCTTTTATCATTTTTGTTCTACCTTGTGTGAATTCTTTCACCATCATGTTGTGTCCCTACCCAAAAGAAACACACCACAATATCCTTTTGGAAGCCTAGTTTCTTTTGTCATCATGATATTGGGTCAGCTTTTGAGGATGAGGACTAATTTTGAGCATGAGGACTAAGTTACTAAAGTTCTGGAGCTAGTTTTTCTTGTAACTCTGAAACTTTTTAGCCAATTTTCATTCTGCATTGTAGACTGATCAGAGGAGCTGTTTTAATATGGCACTGAATTTCAAATTAGGAAAATAATTTAGGTCATTTGGTATAACTATAGGCATAGGTGGGTAACATTATATAAGGAATCTGTGCTGTTCTCAGTGTGACAATTTAGCACTATAGTGGATAATTCAAAGGCTACATATTTTTTTCAGAGAAAAAAGGAAGGGACTTGAAAGTAATTTAGTCTAACTAGCCTTGGATGCATATATTCACTTTACAATATCCCTTCCTGTCCCCCAAATGGTTGCTTTTTCTCTGTTTGACCCAAATGCTTGAAAATAGGACATTGGAACAGGGCTTTGGAATGCTAGATACTGTGTCGGACAGCATTGGCGATGATTAAAGTGCTTTGGGAACTATTCTTATCTTTGAAATTCCTTTATGTGGAGTCCAATCCTATAAATAACCAGAAAGCATTTGACCAGACATCCCCCACTATTTTTTAAGGCTAAAGCCTTCTTTCTTTTATAGAAATGCAAAAACAAAAACAAAAAAATAAACTGGAATAATTTTTTATTTACCTGACAAAAATTGCTAGTTGCACGAAGGCAGGCAACAAATAGCTATTTTTAATAGTGTAATACTTTATTCTTAATTAAAAAAGCAAAACATTCTCTCCAAAAGGAGAGTAATTAATTGGTAATCTTAAATATTATCTCTAAACTTGTTTATATTTAGTTTTTACTCTGTTAAATTGTAAACTGTGGCACATTGCAATTTTCAAGAGTTTATTTGAGCACACAACCCTTTGAATTAGGCAGTGCCAAAACAGTTGAAATTGATTCAGAGCACTCCACCAACAGGTATTAAGGAAGAGGCTTTTAAAGGAAAGACACAGTAGGAAAGCAGGAATATTATTTTATTGACTATAGCTTAAGCAGTTGCCTTATTTGAGAAAGTCTAGTTTTCTGTTTGCGATTTGTTGTTATTTAGTTTCATTTTTTTGGATGAATTCAAGTGCTTGGCCTCTGATTTAGGTTTTGGATTGTTTACAGGGGCTACCTAACCATTAGAGCCACCCTAGTCTTTGAAAATTCAAATAGTTCAGGAAGAGTTTAAAATGAAAAAACAGTGGGAGGAAGGCAAGATGGCAGAAGAGTAGGGGACCCCGTTTAAACTGCTCCCCTGAATTTAGCTGGATATTTATCAAACCATTTTGAACACCCATGAAATCAACTTGAGATGTAAGAATATATATCTGGATCTCTACAGGCAGAAAAGCTGCTGCTTTTCGCAAGGTAGGAAAGGCAGAGTCATGAATATGCAGGGAGATATTGGAAGATAAACAGAGAGGGAGGGAGCCACCATACGCTGGCACATGGAACATGATATAACACCGAAGTGCAAAATCAGAACCCTTAGAAATCTGTTCTAGTAAGAGACTCCCCTCCCTGAAGGGGGATTTGGTAATGAAAAGGCAGAATTCTAGGTAGGGAACTGTGGTTTCAGGATACGAAAGCCCACAGAGCAAAAGGAGTTTCCTGACACGGTAGAGGGCCTGAGCACTGGAGCCAGGAAACAAGTTATAGTCAGCGAGCCCAGCAACGGAATCTCAACTAGGACCCCAGAAACCATGAACAAAGTGGGTTGATAACCACTCTCTTTGAGCAGCCTGAAAAAACCTGGAAAGAGCGCCTATGACAGGGCAAAAACTTACAGAGCAGTAGTGGCGGGGAAAGGGCTTTAGGGCTGAACCGGATCTGATTCTGGTGTCTTGGGCGCATGCATGGGAGCCCACAGTCACACGGTTTTAAAAGCACAAAGGGCAGAAATAATCCTGGGCCCCTAAAAACACTTCCAAGAATAGCTGTGGGTGCACACCATGGGAAGCTGCTGTTTTCAGCAGAGCAAGCAGAAGTGGAGACTGTCCTGCAAAGTTTATTAAAGAGGGCAGACTGCAAATTTTTTGCTCTGGGCAAGAGGTTAGGCTGTAGCCATTTTTGATCTGATCCCCTGAAGAGGCGCAGAAAGGCCCCAGGGTACAAAAGACAGAAGTCCAGTTTCCACTGAGCCCATTCCCCACACAGAAGGTGGGGCATCTCTGCACAAATAGGATTACTTGAGAAAAAGAGAGGCAGAGCCGTCCCCCAGAAGACAGGCTGGAAGAACAGATGGATGACAATCCTCTGGATCCTATAAGACCGTAAAATCCCAACACAGGGGGAAAAATGTATAATGAGCTCCAGGTGGGACCTCACGACTTTTTATTTTTCAGATATAACTTTCCTTTCCTTTTCTTTCTTTCTTTTTGTTTTTTTTCCCCTTTCTCATGCCGTTTTCTCCTGCTATATTCTTCTTTATACCTTCTCGTCTTTTCAACTAGACATCTATTATACCAACTCCTTTTTTCATAGGCGCTTTTTAACTTGTATTTTAACATGCCTATATTTTTTATGATATACGCTTTATTTTAGCACATTTTTCACTCTACTCAGTATTACCTTTTTATATATAAAAATTTTACTTTCCTAGTAATTTTGGGATATAGTGTCCTCTAACACACAGAACATATAACCAGGAACAATTGAAACACCCTATGTTGTCCTCACTGAGATTACAGCCCCACTTTCCCACCCCACATTTTTAAAATTTCAATCCTCTTTCTCTATATATAAATTTTTTAATTTTTTTCAATTTTTAAATTTTATTCTTGTGATTAATTTTTTTTTTCAGTGGTGGCACCTGACCACTCCAGATATTTCTAGGGTGCACCTAGTTTGGGTTGAGGTTGATAGTTTGGATTCTGTACATTTGTTCAACCATCCATCGACAGAATGAATAAGAGGAGGAATTCACAATAAAGGAAAGAAACAGACAATGTCTTCTGTCACAGAACTAATGGATATGGATATTAGCATGATGTCAGAGACAGACTTCAGGACAGCAATCATGAAGTCAATAGCTAGGCTTGAAAAAAGCATTAGTGACTATGTAATCAGGATGAACTTAAAAATGCTATGAATGAGATGCAGTTTATTTTTTTTTAATTTTTTTATTGTTATGTTAATCACCATACATTACATCATTAGTTTTTGATGTAGTGTTCCATGATTCATTGTTTGTGCACAACACCCAGTGCTCCATCCAGAACGTGCCCTCCCAATACCCATCACCAGGCTAACCCATTCTCCCAACCCCCTCCCCTCTAGAACCCTCAGTTTGTTTTTCAGAGTCCATCATCTCTCATGGTTCGTCTCCCCCTCCAATTTCCCCTGCTTCATTCTTCCTCTCCTGCTATCTTCTTCTCTTTTTTTTTCTTAACATATAATGCATTATTTGTTTCAGAGGTACAGATCTGTGATTCAACAGTCTTGCACAATTCACAACACTCACCATAGCACATACCCTCCCCAGTGTCTATCACCCAGCCATCCCATCCCTCCCACCCCAACCCCCACTCCAGCAACCCTCTGAGATTAAGAATTCCTCATATCAGTGAGGTCATATGATACAAGTCTTTGATTGACTTATTTCGCTCAGCCTAACACCCTCCAGTTCCATCCACGTCGTTGCAAATGGCAAGATCTCTGAATGAGATGCAGTTTATTTTTTTTTTAAGATTTTATTTATTTATTTGACAGAGAGAGACATAGCGAGAGAGGGAACACAAGCAGGGGGAGTGGGAGAGGGAGAAGCAGGGAGCCCGATGTGGGGCTTGATGCAGGGCTCGATCCCAGGACCCTGGGATCACGACCTGAGCCGAAGGCAGACGCTTAACCACTGAGCCACTCAGGCGCCCCTGCGAGATGCAGTTTAAACTGGATACTATAACAGCCAGGGTAAATGAGGCAGAAGAAAGAATTAGTGACCTAGAATTTAAGCAGATAGAGAGGAAAGAAGCTGAAGTAGATAGGGATAGGCAGCTAATAGCACATGAGATTAGATTTAGAAAGATCAATGATGCCATGAAACAATCCAATGTGAGAATTATTGGGATCCCTGAGGGGGTAGGGAGAGAGAGAGACTAGAAGGTATATTTGAGCAAATAATAGCTGAGAATTTCTCTAATCTGGAGAAGGAAAAAAGCATTCGATTTCAAGAAGCAAAGAGGACCCGTTCCAAAATCAATAAAAATAGATCAACACCCCGATATGTAATAATGAAGCTTGAAAATTGTAGAGTCAATGAAGGTATCCTGAGAGCAACTAAGGGGAAGGGATTTCTTACGTACAAAGGGAGGAACATCAGAATAACATCAGACCTCTCCACAGAGACCTGGTAAGCCAGAAAGGGCTGACAGGACATATTTAGGGTACTAAATGAAAAGAACATGCAGCCAAGAATACTTTACACCACAAGACTTTCATTGAGAAAGGCTGGAAAGATAACGACCAAAAATTGTAAATATCCATGCCTCCAACATGGGAGCAACCAGTTATATAAGACAATTAATAAACAAAATAAAGAAATATATGGATAGTAATATATTAATTGTAGAAGACGTCAATACTCCACTCACAGCAATGGACAGATCATCTAAGCAGAAGATCAAAAAAGAAACAAGATCTTTGAATGAGACATTGGAACAGATGGACTTCATAGATATATACAGAACATTCCATCCTAAAACAACAGAATATATATTCTTCTCAAAAGCACATGGAAATTTCTCCACAATAGACCACAGACTGGGTCACAATTCAGGGCTCAACCAATACCAAAGGATTGAGATTATGCCTTGCATATTTTCAGACCACAATGGTGTGCAACTGGAACTCACCCACAAGAAGAAATTTGGACAGAACTCAAGCACTTGGAATTTAAGTACATTTTGGTAAAGAATTATTGGGTCAACAAGGAAATTAAAGAAAAACTTAAACAATTCATGGAAACTAATGAGAATGAAAACAAATTTGTTCAAAACCTGTGGGATATTACAAAAGCAGTCTTAAGACATCACTTGCCCCGCTGCCCCTTAACCAGGGGCACCCCACCGCGGTTCCCAGGCCCGCTAGAGCCGCCCGCTGCAAGGACAGGCGGCTCCAACCCAGCACCTGCACCTCCAAGACACAAGGCCCACCCTCACAGGGACCAGTGGGGCTCGCTAGGGGCGATAGGAATGGGGTGGGTAGGCGGAGGCGGCAGACAGGGTGGCCGCTACGGAGGGAGGGAGTGGGCGAAGGTGGCGAGGACTAGGGGAGCGATGGGGCGGGGGGAGCGCGGGCGGGAGGTCACCCCGCCTCCCATACGTGCACTCCCTCGTTCCTGGCCTTGGGGCCCTCAGGCCGCCGCCCCTCGCCATTCCCTTGGGGCGCCCTGGATGCCCAAGCCGCCGGATAACCGGCTCAACCTGGTGATTGGGCACGCCTACACCTTCTCCCACCAGCCCTGGGCTGCGCTCCATCCCCCCAGGGCCTTCTCTTCCTTCCCGCCGACCACCGTCCCTTTGCCCCTGGGACGCGCCCTGGGCCCTCGCTCCCTCTGCCCAGCACCAAAGATGGCCAACCCAAAGGCCGCTGGCCCCTGGGCCGAAGTCCTTCTCCACACAACAGCGCAGCTAACAGCGAGGCCCGCTCCCTCAGCAAGGCAGTGGGGGCGCGCCCGGCACCACGGCGTCGGCGTCGAGGGGTACCCCCAAATAAACGACGAGACCAAGGAAAGAGTCCCCCGCATGCCCCCAGGCCAGTGTGGTTGCTGGGCAGGCATGGGAGCAGAAGGGGATTCCAAGCAACTTGGCTGAGCTTCCTGGCGCTCCGAGGGGCTCCTCTAGCAGCACCAGGGCGCGGTCAGCTTGCCAAAACCTGGCCAAGCTCGACCACACCCCCAGAGGCAAGCTGCCTCGCCAACACAGCCTCAGGTGTGTGTGGTGTGTGTCTGGGTCTCTTGCGTGCACCGGCGAGTCCGTCCCTTTCCGTGTCCCCATCCGTATCCAGGTCAGGGTCTCTGTGTCTGTTCGGGGGTTCAGAGCGGGTCTGTGTGTTGAATCCTCGGTCTCCCCGTGTCTCTCTCTTCCTCTCTCGCTCCGACTACCCCTCCGTGTGTCTCTCTGTTTTCCCTGAGTGTCTGTGTGTGTGTCTCTGTCAGCCGGGCTCCCGTATCTCTCAGTCCTGTCCTGGTGATGGGGGGTGCGTGGGGGGGGTGTCAGGGGAAGGTTGGCGGGGGAGGGGCCACGGGGGTGGACTGCTGCCCAGGGTCTCTGGTGGCGCCCTTGACTTCGTGCTGCCTTTGAGCAAGGCGGGGTGGCTTGCTACCCTAGACCCAGGGCTGCGGTTGGGGAGTTGGGGGCGCTGAGTACACTCCCCATGCCTGCCTCGAAGACCGAACGCCCCCACAAGGCATCTCGGGTGCCAAACCACAGCGGCGGCGGCGGCGGAGGAGGAGGAGGAAGAGGAGGAGGAGGAGGAGGAGGAGGAGGAGGAGGAGGAGGAGGCGGCGGGAGCGACGGCGGCGGGGGTGGTCCGGCTGGGAAGTCCAGAGACAGTTGGGGAGATCGCCGGGACTTACGCGATTCCGAGGGGCTGGAGGCGCCTCACCCCAAGACAGGCTCGCAGGCACGCAGGAGCAAAGCCCAGGGCAGGCGGAGGGGTGACAAGAGGAGCACGCTGGGGCTCAGAGGCCCAGAGCAGTGTGCTGTGGGTCGCGGCAGCAGCCTCTCACGCCTATGGCCCTAGCGGCCTGATGGCAGCGCATCTCTTCTGCTCTTGGAAGCTAAGCAGGGTCGGATCCGCTCAGGACTTGGATGGGAGACCGTTCCCGGGTGCCCTGCACTCTTGTTCTGAGGCTACTTTCTTGGCTTTTTTCTTTCTCCTTCGGCCTCCCTTCTTCTCCCTGTGCCTCCACCGCCCCCCTTTGCCCAGCAAGCCTTCCTCCAAACATCCCTTGCCCCGTTGCCCCCTTACCCCCGGGCACCCCACGGCGGTTCACAGGCCCGCTGGAGCCACCCGCTGCAGCGACAGGCGGCTCCAACCCAGCTCCTCCAACTCCAAGACACAAGGCCCACCCTCACAGGAACCAGTGGGGCTCGCTGGGGGGCGATGGGAAGGGGGTGGGGAGGCTGAGGCGGCAGAGAGGGCAGCCGCTACGGAGGGAGGGAGTGGGCGAAGGTGGCGAGGACTGGGGGGACGATGGGGCGGGGGGAGCGCGTGCGGGAGTTCACACTGCCTCCCATGCGTGCACTCCCTGGTTCCTGGCCTTGGGGCCCTCATGCCGCCGCCCCTAGCCATTCCCTTGGGCCGCCCTGGATGCCCAAGCCGCCGGACAACCGGCTCCACCTGGTGACTGGGCACGCCTACACCTTCTCCCACCAGCCCTGGGCTGCGCTCCAGCCCCACAGGGCCTTCTCTTCCTTCCCGCCGACCACCGTCCCTTTGCGCCTCGCCCCGCCCTGGGCCCTCGCTCCCTCTGCCCAGCACCAAAGATGGCCGACCCCCGTGGCCCTCGGGGCCGCTGGCACCCTGGGCCGAAGTCCTTCTCCCCACAGCAGCGCAGCTAACAGCGAGGCCCGCTCTCTCAGCGAGGCAGTGGGGGCGCGCCCGGCACCACGGCGTCGGCGTCGAGGGGTACCCCCAAATAAACGACGAGACCAAGGAAAGAGTCCCCCGCATGTCCCCAGGCCAGTGTAGTTGCTGGGCAGGCATGGGAGCAGAAGGGGATTCCAGGCAACTTGGCTGTGCTTCCTGGCGCTCCGAGGGGCTCCTCTAGCAGCACCAGGGCGCGGTCAGCTTGCCAAAACCTGGCCAAGCTCCACCACACCCCCAGAGGCTACCTGCCTCGCCAACACAGCGTCCGGTGTGTGTGGTGTGTGTCTGGGTCCCTTGCGTGCACCGGCGAGTCTGTCCCTTTCCGTATCCCCATCCGCATCCAGGTCAGGGTCTCTGTGTGTCTGTTCGGGGGTTCAGTGCGGGTCTGGGTGTTGGATCCTCGGTCTCCCCGTGTCTCTCTCTTCCTCTCGCTCCGACTACCCCTCCGTGTGCCTCTCTGTCTTTCCCTGTGTATCTGTGTGTCTGTCTCTGTCAGCCGGGCTCCCGTATCTCTCAGTCCTGTCCTGGTTATGGGGGGTGCGTGGGGGGGTGTCAGGGGAAGGTTGGCGGGGGAGGGGCCACGGGGGTGGACTGCTGCCCAGGGTCTCTGGTTGGGGAGTTCGGGGCGCTGAGAACACTCCGCATGCCTGCCTCCAAGACCGAACGCCCCCCCTAGGCATCTCGGGTTCCAAACCACAGTGGCGGCGACGGCGGCGGCGTAGGAGGAGGCGGCCGCGGAGGGGGCGGTCCTTCTGGGAAGTCCAGAGACAGTTGGGGAGATCGCCAGGACTTCCGCGACTCCGAGATGCTGGAGGAGCCTGACCCCAAGGCAGGCTCGCAGGCACGCAGGAGCAAAGGCCAGGGCAGGCGGAGGGGTTGACGAGAGGAGCACGCTGGGGCCCGGAGGCCCAGAGCAGTCTGCTGTGGGTTGCAGCAGCAGCCTCTCAGTCCTATGGCCCTAGTGGCCTGATGGCAGCGCATCTCTTCTGCTCTTGGAAGCTAAGCAGGGTCGGATCCGCTCAGGACTTGGATGGGAGACCGTTCCCGGGTGCCCTGCACTCTTGTTCTGAGGCTACTTTCTTGGCTTTTTTCTTTCTCCTTCGGCCTCCCTTCTTCTCCCTGTGCCTCCACCGCCCCCCTTTGCCCAGCAAGCCTTCCTCCAGACATCTCTTGCCCCGCTGCCCCCTTACCCCCGGGCACCCCACGGCGGTTCACAGTCCCGCTGGAGCCGCCCGCTGCAGCGACAGGCGGCTCCAACCCAGCTCCTCCAACTCCAAGTCACAAGTCCGAACCTCACAGAAACCAGTGGGGCTCGCTCGGGGGCGATGGGATCGGGTGTGGAGGCTGAGGCAGCAGAGAGGGCAGCCGCTACGGAGGGAGGGAGTGGGCGAAGGTGGCGAGGACTGGGGGGGCGATGGGGCGGGGGGAGCGCGTGCGGGAGTTCACCCTGCCTCCCATGCGTGCACTTCCTTGTTCCTGGCCTTGGGGCCCTCATGCCGCCGCCACTCGCCAATCCCTTGGGCCGCCCTGGTTGCACAAACCGCCGGACAACCGGCTCCACCTGGTGACTGGGCACGCCTACACCTTCTCCCACCAGCCCTGGGCTGCGCTCCAGCCCCACAGGGCCTTCTCTTCCTTCCCGCCGACCACCGTCCCTTTGCCCCTGGCCCCGCCCTGGGCCCTCGCTCCCTCTGCCCAGCACCAAAGATGGCCGACCCCCGTGGCCCTCGGGGCCGCTGGCACCCTGGGCCGAAGTCCTTCTCCCCACAGCAGCGCAGCTAACAGCGAGGCCCGCTCCCTCAGCAAGGCAGTGGGGGCGCGCCCGGCACCACGGCATCGGAGTCGAGGGGTACCCCCAAATAAACGACGAGACCAAGGAAAGAGTCCCCCGCATGCCCCCAGGCCAGTGTGGTTGCTGGGCAGGCATGGGAGCAGAAGGGGATTCCAGGCAACTTGGCTGTGCTTCCTGGCGCTCCGAGGGGCTCCTCTAGCAGCACCAGGGCGCGGTCAGCTTGCCAAAACCTGGCCAAGCTCCACCACACCCCCAGAGGCTAGCTGCCTCGCCAACACAGCCTCCGGTGTGTGTGGTGTGTGTCTGGGTCCCTTGCGTGCACCGGCGAGTCCGTCCCTTTCCGTGTCCCCATCCGCATCCAGGTCAGGGTCTCTGTCTGTCTGTTCGGGGGTTCAGTGCGGGTCTGTGTGTTGGATCCTCGTTCTCCCCGTGTCTCTCTCTTCCTCTCTCGCTCCGACTACCCCTCCGTGTGCCTCTCTGTCTTTCCCTGTGTGTCTGTGTGTCTGTCTCTGTCAGCCGGGCTCCCGTATCTCTCACTCCTGTCCTGGTGATGGGGGGTGCGTGGGGGGTTGTCAGGGAAAGGTTGGCGGGGGAGGGGCCACGGGGGTGGACTGCTGCCCAGGGTCTCTGGTTGGGGAGTTCGGGCGCTGTGAACACTCCGCATGCCTGCCTCCAAGACCGAACGCCCCCCCTAGGCATCTCGGGTTCCAAACCACAGTGGCGGCGGCGGCGGCGGCGTAGGAGGAGGCGACGGCGGCGGGAGCGGCAGCGGAGGGGGCGGTCCGGCTGGGAAGTCCAGAGACAGTTGGGGAGATCGCCGGGACTTCTGCGACTCTGAGATGCTGGAGGCGCCTCACCCCAAGGCAGGCGCGCAGGCACGCAGGAGCCAAGGCCAGGGCAGGCGGAGGGGTTGACGAGAGGAGCACGCTGGGGCTCGGAGGCCAAGAGCAGTCTGCTGTGGGTCGCAGCAGCAGCCTCTCAGGCCTCTGGCCCTAGCGGCCTGATGGCAGCGCATCTCTTCTGCTCTTGGAAGCTAAGCAGGGTCGGATCCGCTCAGGACTTGGATGGGAGACCGTTCCCGGGTGCCCTGCACTCTTGTTCTGAGGCTACTTTCTTGGCTTTTTTCTTTCTCCTTCGGCCTCCCTTCTTCTCCCTGTGCCTCCACCGCCCCCCTTTGCCCAGCAAGCCTTCCTCCAAACATCCCTTGCCCCGTTGCCGCCTTACCCCCGGGCACCCCACGGCGGTTCACAGGCCCGCTGGAGCCGCCCGCTGCAGCGACAGGCGGCTCGAATCCAGCTCCTCCAACTCCAAGTCACAAGGCCCACCCTCACAGGAACCAGTGGGGCTCGCTGGGGGGCGATGGGAACGGGGTGTGGAGGCTGAGGCCTCAGAGAGGGCAGCCGCTACGGAGGGAGGGAGTGGGCGAAGGTGGCGAGGACTGGGGGGCGATGGGGAGGGGGGAGCGCGTACGGGAGTTCACCCTGCCTCCCATGCGTGCACTCCCTCGTTCCTGCCCTTGGGGCCCTCATGCCGCCGCCCCTCGCCTTTCCCTTGGGTCGCCCTGGATGCCCAAGCCACCGGACAACCGGCTCCCCCTGGTGACTGGGCACGCCTACACGTTCTCCCACCAGCCCTGCGCTGCGCTCCAGCCCCGCAGGGCCTTCTCTTCCTTCCCGCCGACCACCGTCCCTTTGCCCCTGGGCCGCGCCCTGGGCCCTCCCTCCATCTGCCCAGCACCAAAGATGGCCGACCGCCCTGGCCCTCGGGGCCGCTGGCACCCTGGGCCGAAGTCTTTCTCCCCACAGCAGCGCAGCTAACAGCAAGGCCCCCTCCCTCAGCAAGGCAGTGGGGGCGCGCCCGGCAACACGGCGTCGGCGTCGAGGGGTACCCCCAAATAAACGACGAGACCAAGGAAAGAGTCCCCCGCATGCCCCCAGGCCAGTGTGGTTGCTGGGCAGGCATGGGAGCAGAAGGGGATTCCAGGCAACTTGGCTGTGCTTCCTGGCGCTCCGAGGGGCTCCTCTAGCAGCACCAGGGAGCGGTCAGCTTGCCAAAACCTGGCCAAGCTCCACCACACCCCCAGAGCCTAGCTGCCTCGCCAACACAGCCTCCGGTGTGTGTGGTGTGTGTCTGGGTCCCTTGCGTGCACCGGCGAGTCTGTCCCTTTCCGTATCCCATTCCGCATCCAGGTCAGGGTCTCTCTGTGTCTGTTCGGGGGTTCAGTGCGGGTCTGAGTGTTGGATCCTCGTTCTCCTCGTGTCTCTCTCTTCCTCTCTCGCTCCGACTACCCCTCCGTGTGCCTCTCTGTCTTTCCCTGTGTGTCTGTGTGTCTGTCTCTGTCAGCCGGGCTCCTGTATCTCTCAGTCCTGTCCTGGTGATGGGGGGTGCGTGGGGGGGGTGTCAGGGGATGGTTGGCGGGGGAGGGGCCACGGGGGTGGACTGCTGCCCAGGGTCTCTGGTTGGGGAGTTCGGGGCGCTGTGAACACTCCGCATGCCTGCCTCCAAGACCGAACGCCCCCCCTAGGCATCTCGGGTTCCAAACCACAGTGGCGGCGGTGGCGGCGGCGTAGGAGGAGGCGGCGGCGGCGGGAGCGGCGGCGGAGGGGGCGGTCCGCCTGGGAAGTCCAGAGACAGTTGGGGAGATCGCCGGGACTTCTGCGACTCTGAGATGCTGGAGGCGCCTCACCCCAAGGCAGGCTCGCAGGCACGCAGGAGCAAAGGCCAGGGCAGGCGGAGGGGTTGACGAGAGGAGCACGCTGGGGCTCGGAGGCCAAGACCAGTCTGCTGTGGGTCGCAGCAGCAGCCTCTCAGGCCTCTGGCCCTAGCGGCCTGATGGCAGCGCATCTCTTCTGCTCTTGGAAGCTAAGCAGGGTCGGATCCGCTCAGGACTTGGATGGGAGACCGTTCCCGGGTGCCCTGCACTCTTGTTCTGAGGCTACTTTCTTGGCTTTTTTCTTTCTCCTTCGGCCTCCCTTCTTCTCCCTGTGCCTCCACCGCCCCCCTTTGCCCAGCAAGCCTTCCTCCAAACATCCCTTGCCCCGTTGCCCCCTTACCCCCGGGCACCCCACGGCGGTTCACAGGCCCGCTGGAGCCGCCCGCTGCAGCGACAGGCGGCTCCAACCCAGCTCCTCCAACTCCAAGTCACAAGGCCCAAGCTCACAGGAAACAGTGGGGCTCGCTGGGGGGCGATGGGAAGGGGGTGGGGAGGCTGTGGCGGCAGAGAGGGCTGCCGCTTCTGAGGGAGGGAGTGGGCGAAGGTGGCGAGGACTGGGGGGGCGATGGGGTGGGGGGAGCGCGTGCGGGAGTTCACCCTGCCTCCCATGCCTGCACTCCCTGGTTCCTGGCCTTGGGGCCCTCATGCCGCCGCCCCTCGCCATTCCCTTGGGCCGCCCTGGATGCCCAAGCCGCCGAACAACCGGCTCCCCCTGGTGACTGGGCACGCCTACACCTTCTCCCACCAGCCCTGGGCTGCACTCCAGCCCCGCAGGGCCTTCTCTTCATTCCCGCCGACCACCGTCCCTTTGCCCCTGGGCCCCGCCCTGGGCCCTCGCTCCCTCTGCCCAGCACCAAAGATGGCCGACCGCCCTGGCCCTCGGGGCCGCTGGCACCCTGGGCCGAAGTCCTTCTCCCCACAGCAGCGCAGCTAACAGCGAGGCCCGCTCCCTCAGCAAGGCAGTGGGGGCGCGCCCGGCACCACGGCATCGGAGTCGAGGGGTACCCCCAAATAAACGACGAGACCAAGGAAAGAGTCCCCCGCATGCCCCCAGGCCAGTGTGGTTGCTGGGCAGGCATGGGAGCAGAAGGGGATTCCAGGCAACTTGGCTGTGCTTCCTGGCGCTCCGAGGGGCTCCTCTAGCAGCACCAGGGCGCGGTCAGCTTGCCAAAACCTGGCCAAGCTCCACCACACCCCCAGAGGCTAGCTGCCTCGCCAACACAGCCTCCGGTGTGTGTGGTGTGTGTCTGGGTCCCTTGCGTGCACCGGCGAGTCCGTCCCTTTCCGTGTCCCCATCCGCATCCAGGTCAGGGTCTCTGTCTGTCTGTTCGGGGGTTCAGTGCGGGTCTGTGTGTTGGATCCTCGTTCTCCCCGTGTCTCTCTCTTCCTCTCTCGCTCCGACTACCCCTCCGTGTGCCTCTCTGTCTTTCCCTGTGTGTCTGTGTGTCTGTCTCTGTCAGCCGGGCTCCCGTATCTCTCAGTCCTGTCCTGGTGATGGGGGGTGCGTGGGGGGTTGTCAGGGAAAGGTTGGCGGGGGTGGGGCCACGGGGGTGGACTGCTGCCCAGGGTCTCTGGTTGGGGAGTTCGGGCGCTGTGAACACTCCGCATGCCTGCCTCCAAGACCGAACGCCCCCCCTAGGCATCTCGGATTCCAAACCACAGTGGCGGCGGCGGCGGCGGCGTAGGAGGAGGCGACGGCGGCGGGAGCGGCGGCGGAGGGGGCGGTCCGGCTGGGAAGTCCAGAGACAGTTGCGGAGATCGCCGGGACTTCTGCGACTCTGAGATGCTGGAGGCGCCTCACCCCAAGGCAGGCTCGCAGGCACGCAGGAGCCAAGGCCAGGGCAGGCGGAGGGGTTGACGAGAGGAGCACGCTGGGGCTCGGAGGCCAAGAGCAGTCTGCTGTGGGTCGCAGCAGCAGCCTCTCAGGCCTCTGGCCCTAGCGGCCTGATGGCAGCGCATCTCTTCTGCTCTTGGAAGCTAAGCAGGGTCGGATCCGCTCAGGACTTGGATGGGAGACCGTTCCCGGGTGCCCTGCACTCTTGTTCTGAGGCTACTTTCTTGGCTTTTTTCTTTCTCCTTCGGCCTCCCTTCTTCTCCCTGTGCCTCCACCGCCCCCCTTTGCCCAGCAACCCTTCCTCCAAACATCCCTTGCCCCGTTGCCGCCTTACCCCCGGGCACCCCACGGCGGTTCACAGGCCCGCTGGAGCCGCCCGCTGCAGCGACAGGCGGCTCGAATCCAGCTCCTCCAACTCCAAGTCACAAGGCCCACCCTCACAGGAACCAGTGGGGCTCGCTGGGGGGCGATGGGAACGGGGTGTGGAGGCTGAGGCCTCAGAGAGGGCAGCCGCTACGGAGGGAGGGAGTGGGCGAAGGTGGCGAGGACTGGGGGGCGATGGGGAGGGGGGAGCGCGTACGGGAGTTCACCCTGCCTCCCATGCGTGCACTCCCTCGTTCCTGCCCTTGGGGCCCTCATGCCGCCGCCCCTCGCCTTTCCCTTGGGTCGCCCTGGATGCCCAAGCCACCGGACAACCGGCTCCCCCTGGTGACTGGGCACGCCTACACGTTCTCCCACCAGCCCTGCGCTGCGCTCCAGCCCCGCAGGGCCTTCTCTTCCTTCCCGCCGACCACCGTCCCTTTGCCCCTGGGCCCCGCCCTGGGCCCTCGCTCCCTCTGCCCAGCACCAAAGATGGCCGACCGCCCTGGCCCTTGGGGCCGCTGGCACCCTGGGCCTAAGTCCTTCTCCCCACAGCAGCGCACCTAACAGCGAGGCCCGCTCCCTCAGCAAGGCAGTGGGGGCGCGCCCGGCACCACGGCGTCGGCGTCGAGGGGTACCCCCAAATAAACGACGAGACCAAGGAAAGAGTCCCCCGCATGCCCCCAGGCCAGTGTGGTTGCTGGGCAGGCATGGGAGCAGAAGGGGATTCCAGGCAACTTGGCTGTGCTTCCTGGCGCTCCGAGGGGCTCCTCTAGCAGCACCAGGGCGCGGTCAGCTTGCCAAAACCTGGCCAAGCTCCACCACACCCCCAGAGGCTAGCTGCCTCGCCAACACAGCCTCCGGTGTGTGTGGTGTGTGTCTGGGTCCCTTGCGTGCACCGGCGAGGCTGTCCCTTTCCGTGTCCCCATCCGCATCCAGGTCAGGATCTCTGTGTGTCTGTTCGGGGGTTCAGTGCGGGTCTGTGTGTTGGATCCTCGGTCTCCCCGTGTCTCTCTCTTCCTCTCTCGCTCCGACTACCCCTCCGTGTGTATCTCTGGCTTTCCCTGTGTGTCTTTGTGTCTGTCTATGTCAGCCGGGCTCCCGTATCTCTCAGTCCTGTCCTGGTGATGGGGGGTTCGTGGGGGGGGGGTGTCACGGGAAGGTTAGAGGGGGACGGGCCACGGCGGTGGACTGCTGCCCAGGGTCTCTGGTGGCGCCCTTGACTTCGGGCCGCCATTGAGCAAGGCGGGGTGGCTTGCCACGCTAGACCCAGGGCTGCGGTTGGGGAGTTGGGGGCGCTGAGAACACTCCGCATGCCTGCCTCCAAGACCGAACGCCCCCCCTAGGCATCTCGGGTTCCAAACGACAGCGGCGGCGGAGGCGGCGGTGGCGGCGGGGGAGGAGGAGGAGGAGGAGGAGGAGGAGGAGGCGGCGGCGGGAGCGGCGGCGGAGGGGGCGGTCCTGCTGGGAAGTCCAGAGACACTTGGGGAGATCGCCAGGACTTCTGGGACTCTAAGATGCTGGAGGCGCCTCACCCCAAGGCAGGCTCGCAGGCACGCAGGAGCCAAGGCCAGGGCAGGCAGAGGGGTTGACGAGAGGAGCACGCTGGGGCTCGGAGGCCCAGAGCAGTCTGCTGTGGGTCGCAGCAGCAGCCTCTCAGGCCTCTGGCCCTAGCGGCCTGATGGCAGCGCATCTCTTCTGCTCTTGGAAGCTAAGCAGGGTCGGATCCGCTCAGGACTTGGATGGGAGACCGTTCCCGGGTGCCCTGCACTCTTGTTCTGAGGCTACTTTCTTGGCTTTTTTCTTTCTCCTTCGGCCTCCCTTCTTCTCCCTGTGCCTCCACCGCCCCCCTTTGCCCAGCAAGCCTTCCTCCAAACATCCCTTGCCCCGTTGCCCCCTTACCCCCGGGCACCCCACGGCGGTTCACAGGCCCGCTGGAGCCGCCCGCTGCAGCGACAGGCGGCTCCAACCCAGCTCCTCCAACTCCAAGTCACAAGGCCCACCCTCACAGGAACCAGTGGGGCTCGCTGGGCGGCGATGGGAAGGGGGTGGGGAGGCTGAGGCGGCAGAGAGGGCTGCCGCTTCGGAGGGAGGGAGTGGGCGAAGGTGGCGAGGACTGGGGGGGCGATGGGGCGGGGGGAGCGCGTGCGGGAGTTCACCCTGCCTCCCATGCGTGCACTCCCTGGTTCCTGGCCTTGGGGCCCTCATGCCGCCGCCCCTCGCCATTCCGTTGGGCCGCCCTGGATGCCCAAGCTGCCGAACAACCGGCTCCCCCTGGTGACTGGGCACGCCTACACCTTCTCCCACCAGCCCTGGGCTGCGCTCCAGCCCCGCAGGGCCTTCTCTTCCTTCCCGCCGACCACCGTCCCTTTGCCCCTGGGCCCCGCCCTGGGCCCTCCCTCCCTGTGCCCAGCACCAAAATGGCCGACCGCCCTGGCCCTCGGGGCCGCTGGCACCCTGGGCCGAAGTCCTTCTCCCCACAGCAGCGCAGCTAACAGCAAGGCCCGCTCCCTCAGCAAGGCAGTGGGGGCGCGCCCGGCACCACGGCGTCGGCGTCGAGGGGTACCCCCAAATAAACGACGAGACCAAGGAAAGAGTCCCCCGCATGCCCCCAGGCCAGTGTGGTTGCTGGGCAGGCATGGGAGCAGAAGGGGATTCCAGGCAACTTGGCTGTGCTTCCTGGCGCTCCGAGGGGCTCCTCTAGCAGCACCAGGGCGCGGTGAGCTTGCCAAAACCTGGCCAAGCTCCACCACACCCCCAGAGCCTAGCTGCCTCGCCAACACAGCCTCCGGTGTGTGTGGTGTGTGTCTGGGTCCCTTGCGTGCACCGGCGAGTCCGTCCCTTTCCGTATCCCCATCCGCATCCAGGTCAGGGTCTCTGTGTGTCTGTTCGGGGGTTCAGTGCGGGTCTGAGTGTTGGATCCTCGTTCTCCCCGTGTCTCTCTCTTCCTCTCTCGCTCCGACTACCCCTCCGTGTGCCTGTCTGTCTTTCCCTGTGTGTCTGTGTGTCTGTCTCTGTCAGCCGGGCTCCCGTATCGCTCAGTCCTGTCCTGGTGATGGGGGGTGCGTGGGGGGGGTGTCAGGGGAAGGTTGGCGGGGGAGGGGCCACGGGGGTGGACTGCTGCCCAGGGTCTCTGGTTGGGGAGTTCGGGGCGCTGTGAACACTCCGCATGCCTGCCTCCAAGACCGAACGCCCCCCCTAGGCATCTCGGGTTCCAAACCACAGTGGCAGTGGCGGCGGCGGCGGCGGCGTAGGAGGAGGCGGCGGCGGCGGGAGCGGCGGCGGAGGGGGCGGTCCGGCTGGGAAGTCCAGAGACAGTTGGGGAGATCGCCGGGACTTCTGGGACTCTGAGATGCTGGAGGCGCCTCACCCCAAGGCAGGCTCGCAGGCACGCAGGAGCCAAGGCCAGGGCAGGCGGAGGGGTTGACGAGAGGAGCACGCTGGGGCTCGGAGGCCCAGAGCAGTCTGCTGTGGGTCGCAGCAGCAGCCTCTCAGGCCTCTGGCCCTAGCGGCCTGATGGCAGCGCATCTCTTCTGCTCTTGGAAGCTAAGCAGGGTCGGATCCGCTCAGGACTTGGATGGGAGACCGTTCCCGGGTGCCCTGCACTCTTGTTCTGAGGCTCCTTTCTTGGCTTTTTTCTTTCTCCTTCGGCCTCCCTTCTTCTCCCTGTGCCTCCACCGCCCCCCTTTGCCCAGCAAGCCTTCCTCCAAACATCCCTTGCCCCGTTGCCCCCTTACCCCCGGGCACCCCACGGCGGTTCATAGGCCCGCTGGAGCCGCCCGCTGCAGCGACAGGCGGCTCGAATCCAGCTCCTCCAACTCCAAGTCACAAGGCCCACCCTCACAGGAACCAGTGGGGCTCGCTGGGGGGCGATGGGAACGGGGTGTGGAGGCTGAGGCCTCAGAGAGGGCAGCCGCTACGGAGGGAGGGAGTGGGCGAAGGTGGCGAGGACTGGGGGGCGATGGGGAGGGGGGAGCGCGTGCGGGAGTTCACCCTGCCTCCCATGCGTGCCCTCCCTCGTTCCTGCCCTTGGGGCCCTCATGCCGCCGCCCCTCGCCTTTCCCTTGGGTCGCCCTGGATGCCCAAGCCACCGGACAACCGGCTCCCCCTGGTGACTGGGCACGCCTACACCTTCTCCCACCAGCCCTGCGCTGCGCTCCAGCCCCGCAGGGCCTTCTCTTCCTTCCCGCCGACCACCGTCCCTTTGCCCCTGGGCCCCGCCCTGGGCCCTCGCTCCCTCTGCCCAGCACCAAAGATGGCCGACCGCCCTGGACCTTGGGGCCGCTGGCACCCTGAGCCTAAGTCCTTCTCCCCACAGCAGCGCACCTAACAGCGAGGCCCGCTCCCTCAGCAAGGCAGTGGGGGCGCGCCCGGCACCACGGCGTCGGCGTCGAGGGGTACCCCCAAATAAACGACGAGACCAAGGAAAGAGTCCCCCGCATGCCCCTAGGCCAGTGTAGTTGCTGGGCAGGCATGGGAGCAGAAGGGGATTCCAGGCAACTTGGCTGTGCTTCCTGGCGCTCCGAGGGGCTCCTCTAGCAGCACCAGGGCGCGGTCAGCTTGCCAAAACCTGGCCAAGCTCCACCACACCCCCAGAGGCTAGCTGCCTCGCCAACACAGCCTCCGGTGTGTGTGGTGTGTGTCTGGGTCCCTTGCGTGCACCGGCGAGGCTGTCCCTTTCCGTGTCCCCATCCGCATCCAGGTCAGGATCTCTGTGTGTCTGTTCGGGGGTTCAGTGCGGGTCTGTGTGTTGGATCCTCGGTCTCCCCGTGTCTCTCTCTTCCTCTCTCGCTCCGACTACCCCTCCGTGTGTATCTCTGGCTTTCCCTGTGTGTCTTTGTGTCTGTCTATGTCAGCCGGGCTCCCGTATCTCTCAGTCCTGTCCTGGTGATGGGGGGTTCGTGGGGGGGGGGTGTCACGGGAAGGTTAGAGGGGGACGGGCCACGGCGGTGGACTGCTGCCCAGGGTCTCTGGTGGCGCCCTTGACTTCGGGCCGCCATTGAGCAAGGCGGGGTGGCTTGCCACGCTAGACCCAGGGCTGCGGTTGGGGAGTTGGGGGCGCTGAGAACACTCCGCATGCCTGCCTCCAAGACCGAACGCCCCCCCTAGGCATCTCGGGTTCCAAACGACAGCGGCGGCGGAGGCGGCGGTGGCGGCGGGGGAGGAGGAGGAGGAGGAGGAGGAGGAGGAGGCGGCGGCGGGAGCGGCGGCGGAGGGGGCGGTCCTGCTGGGAAGTCCAGAGACACTTGGGGAGATCGCCAGGACTTCTGGGACTCTAAGATGCTGGAGGCGCCTCACCCCAAGGCAGGCTCGCAGGCACGCAGGAGCCAAGGCCAGGGCAGGCAGAGGGGTTGACGAGAGGAGCACGCTGGGGCTCGGAGGCCCAGAGCAGTCTGCTGTGGGTCGCAGCAGCAGCCTCTCAGGCCTCTGGCCCTAGCGGCCTGATGGCAGCGCATCTCTTCTGCTCTTGGAAGCTAAGCAGGGTCGGATCCGCTCAGGACTTGGATGGGAGACCGTTCCCGGGTGCCCTGCACTCTTGTTCTGAGGCTACTTTCTTGGCTTTTTTCTTTCTCCTTCGGCCTCCCTTCTTCTCCCTGTGCCTCCACCGCCCCCCTTTGCCCAGCAAGCCTTCCTCCAAACATCCCTTGCCCCGTTGCCCCCTTACCCCCGGGCACCCCACGGCGGTTCACAGGCCCGCTGGAGCCGCCCGCTGCAGCGACAGGCGGCTCCAACCCAGCTCCTCCAACTCCAAGTCACAAGGCCCACCCTCACAGGAACCAGTGGGGCTCGCTGGGCGGCGATGGGAAGGGGGTGGGGAGGCTGAGGCGGCAGAGAGGGCTGCCGCTTCGGAGGGAGGGAGTGGGCGAAGGTGGCGAGGACTGGGGGGGCGATGGGGCGGGGGGAGCGCGTGCGGGAGTTCACCCTGCCTCCCATGCGTGCACTCCCTGGTTCCTGGCCTTGGGGCCCTCATGCCGCCGCCCCTCGCCATTCCGTTGGGCCGCCCTGGATGCCCAAGCTGCCGAACAACCGGCTCCCCCTGGTGACTGGGCACGCCTACACCTTCTCCCACCAGCCCTGGGCTGCGCTCCAGCCCCGCAGGGCCTTCTCTTCCTTCCCGCCGACCACCGTCCCTTTGCCCCTGGGCCCCGCCCTGGGCCCTCCCTCCCTGTGCCCAGCACCAAAATGGCCGACCGCCCTGGCCCTCGGGGCCGCTGGCACCCTGGGCCGAAGTCCTTCTCCCCACAGCAGCGCAGCTAACAGCAAGGCCCGCTCCCTCAGCAAGGCAGTGGGGGCGCGCCCGGCACCACGGCGTCGGCGTCGAGGGGTACCCCCAAATAAACGACGAGACCAAGGAAAGAGTCCCCCGCATGCCCCCAGGCCAGTGTGGTTGCTGGGCAGGCATGGGAGCAGAAGGGGATTCCAGGCAACTTGGCTGTGCTTCCTGGCGCTCCGAGGGGCTCCTCTAGCAGCACCAGGGCGCGGTGAGCTTGCCAAAACCTGGCCAAGCTCCACCACACCCCCAGAGCCTAGCTGCCTCGCCAACACAGCCTCCGGTGTGTGTGGTGTGTGTCTGGGTCCCTTGCGTGCACCGGCGAGTCCGTCCCTTTCCGTGTCCCCATCCGCATCCAGGTCAGGGTCTCTGTCTGTCTGTTCGGGGGTTCAGTGCGGGTCTGTGTGTTGGATCCTCGTTCTCCCCGTGTCTCTCTCTTCCTCTCTCGCTCCGACTACCCCTCCGTGTGCCTCTCTGTCTTTCCCTGTGTGTCTGTGTGTCTGTCTCTGTCAGCCGGGCTCCCGTATCTCTCAGTCCTGTCCTGGTGATGGGGGGTGCGTGGGGGGTTGTCAGGGGAAGGTTGGCGGGGGTGGGGCCACGGGGGTGGACTGCTGCCCAGGGTCTCTGGTTGGGGAGTTCGGGGCGCTGTGAACACTCCGCATGCCTGCCTCCAAGACCGAACGCCCCCCCTAGGCATCTCGGGTTCCAAACCACAGTGGCGGCGGCGGCGGCGGCGTAGGAGGAGGCGGCGGCGGCGGGAGCGGCGGCGGAGGGGGCGGTCCGGCTGGGAAGTCCAGAGACAGTTGGGGAGATCGCCGGGACTTCTGGGACTCTGAGATGCTGGAGGCGCCTCACCCCAAGGCAGGCTCGCAGGCACGCAGGAGCCAAGGCCAGGGCAGGCGGAGGGGTTGACGAGAGGAGCACGCTGGGGCTCGGAGGCCAAGAGCAGTCTGCTGGGAGTCGCAGCATCAGCCTCTCAGGCCTTTGGCCCTAGCGGCCTGATGGCAGCGCATCTCTTCTGCTCTTGGAAGCTAAGCAGGGTCGGATCCGCTCAGGACTTGGATGGGAAACCGTTCCCGGGTGCCCTGCACTCTTGTTCTGAGGCTACTTTCTTGGCCTTTTTCTTTCTCCTTCGGCCTCCCTTCTTCTCCCTGTGCCTCCACCGCCCCCCTTTGCCCAGCAAGCCTTCCTCCAAACATCCCTTGCCCCGTTGCCCCCTTACCCCCGGGCACCCCACGGCGGTTCATAGGCCCGCTGGAGCCGCCCGCTGCAGCGACAGGCGGCTCGAATCCAGCTCCTCCAACTCCAAGTCACAAGGCCCACCCTCACAGGAACCAGTGGGGCTCGCTGGGGGGCGATGGGAACGGGGTGTGGAGGCTGAGGCCTCAGAGAGGGCAGCCGCTACGGAGGGAGGGAGTGGGCGAAGGTGGCGAGGACTGGGGGGCGATGGGGAGGGGGGAGCGCGTGCGGGAGTTCACCCTGCCTCCCATGCGTGCCCTCCCTCGTTCCTGCCCTTGGGGCCCTCATGCCGCCGCCCCTCGCCTTTCCCTTGGGTCGCCCTGGATGCCCAAGCCACCGGACAACCGGCTCCCCCTGGTGACTGGGCACGCCTACACCTTCTCCCACCAGCCCTGCGCTGCGCTCCAGCCCCGCAGGGCCTTCTCTTCCTTCCCGCCGACCACCCTCCCTTTGCCCCTGGGCCCCGCCCTGGGCCCTCGCTCCCTCTGCCCAGCACCAAAGATGGCCGACCGCCCTGGACCTTGGGGCCGCTGGCACCCTGAGCCTAAGTCCTTCTCCCCACAGCAGCGCACCTAACAGCGAGGCCCGCTCCCTCAGCAAGGCAGTGGGGGCGCGCCCGGCACCACGGCGTCGGCGTCGAGGGGTACCCCCAAATAAACGACGAGACCAAGGAAAGAGTCCCCCGCATGCCCCCAGGCCAGTGTAGTTGCTGGGCAGGCATGGGAGCAGAAGGGGATTCCAGGCAACTTGGCTGTGCTTCCTGGCGCTCCGAGGGGCTCCTCTAGCAGCACCAGGGCGCGGTCAGCTTGCCAAAACCTGGCCAAGCTCCACCACACCCCCAGAGGCTAGCTGCCTCGCCAACACAGCCTCCGGTGTGTGTGGTGTGTGTCTGGGTCCCTTGCGTGCACCGGCGAGGCTGTCCCTTTCCGTGTCCCCATCCGCATCCAGGTCAGGATCTCTGTGTGTCTGTTCGGGGGTTCAGTGCGGGTCTGTGTGTTGGATCCTCGGTCTCCCCGTGTCTCTCTCTTCCTCTCTCGCTCCGACTACCCCTCCGTGTGTATCTCTGGCTTTCCCTGTGTGTCTTTGTGTCTGTCTATGTCAGCCGGGCTCCCGTATCTCTCAGTCCTGTCCTGGTGATGGGGGGTTCGTGGGGGGGGGGTGTCACGGGAAGGTTAGAGGGGGACGGGCCACGGCGGTGGACTGCTGCCCAGGGTCTCTGGTGGCGCCCTTGACTTCGGGCCGCCATTGAGCAAGGCGGGGTGGCTTGCCACGCTAGACCCAGGGCTGCGGTTGGGGAGTTGGGGGCGCTGAGAACACTCCGCATGCCTGCCTCCAAGACCGAACGCCCCCCCTAGGCATCTCGGGTTCCAAACGACAGCGGCGGCGGAGGCGGCGGTGGCGGCGGGGGAGGAGGAGGAGGAGGAGGAGGAGGAGGAGGAGGAGGCGGCGGCGGGAGCGGCGGCGGAGGGGGCGGTCCTGCTGGGAAGTCCAGAGACACTTGGGGAGATCGCCAGGACTTCTGCGACTCTGAGATGCTGGAGGCGCCTCACCCCAAGGCAGGCTCGCAGGCACGCAGGAGCAAAGCACAGGGCAGGTGGAGGGGTGACAAGAGGAGCACGCTGGGGCCCGGAGGCCCAGAGCAGTCTGATGTGGGTCGCAGCAGCAGCCTCTCAGGCCTATGGCCCTAGTGGCCTGATGGCAGCGCATCTCTTCTGCTCTTGGAAGCTAAGCAGGGTCGGATCCGGTCAGGACTTGGATGGGAGACCGTTCCCGGGTGCCCTGGACTCTGGTTCTGAGGCTACTTTCTTGGCTTTTTTCTTTCTCCTTCGGCCTCCCTTCTTCTCCCTGTGCCTCCACCGCCCCCCTTTGCCCAGCAAGCCTTCCTCCAAACATCCCTTGCTCCGCTGCCCCCTTACTCCCGGGCACCCCACGGCGATTCACAGGCCCGCTGGAGCCGCCCGCTGCAGGGACTGGCGGCTCCAACCCAGCTCCTCCAACTCCAAGCAACAAGGCCCACCCTCACAGGAACCAGTGGGGCTCGCTGGGCGGCGATGGGAACGGGGTGGGGAGGTTGAGGCAGCAGAGAGGACAGCCGCAACGGAGGGAGGGAGTGGGCGAAGGTGGCGAGGACTGGGGGGGCGTTGGGGCGGGGGGAGGGCGTGCGGGAGTTGACCCTGCCTCCCATGCGTGCACTCCCTGGTTCCTGGCCTTGGGGCCCTCATGCCGCCGCCCCTCGCCATTCCCTTGGGCCGCCCTGGATGCCCAAGCCGCCGGACAACCGGCTCCCCCTGGTGACTGGGCACGCCTACACCTTCTCCCACCAGCCCTGGGCTGCACTCCAGCTCCGCAGGGCCTTCTCTTCCTTCCCGCCGACCACCGTCCCTTTGCCCCTGGGCCCCGCCCTGGGCCCTCCCTCCCTCTGCCCAGCACCAAAGATGGCCGACCGCCCTGGCCCTCGGGGCCGCTGGCACCCTGGGCCGAAGTCTTTCTCCCCACAGCAGCGCAGCTAACAGCAAGGCCCCCTCCCTCAGCAAGGCAGTGGGGGCGCGCCCGGCACCACGGCGTCGGCGTCGAGGGGTACCCCCAAATAAACGACGAGACCAAGGAAAGAGTCCCCCGCATGCCCCCAGGCCAGTGTGGTTGCTGGGCAGGCATGGGAGCAGAAGGGGATTCCAGGCAACTTGGCTGTGCTTCCTGGCGCTCCGAGGGGCTCCTCTAGCAGCACCAGGGCGCGGTGAGCTTGCCAAAACCTGGCCAAGCTCCACCACACCCCCAGAGCCTAGCTGCCTCGCCAACACAGCCTCCGGTGTGTGTGGTGTGTGTCTGGGTCCCTTGCGTGCACCGGCGAGTCCGTCCCTTTCCGTATCCCCATCCGCATCCAGGTCAGGGTCTCTGTGTGTCTGTTCGGGGGTTCAGTGCGGGTCTGAGTGTTGGATCCTCGTTCTCCCCGTGTCTCTCTCTTCCTCTCTCGCTCCGACTACCCCTCCGTGTGCCTGTCTGTCTTTCCCTGTGTGTCTGTGTGTCTGTCTCTGTCAGCCGGGCTCCCGTATCGCTCAGTCCTGTCCTGGTGATGGGGGGTGCGTGGGGGGGGTGTCAGGGGAAGGTTGGCGGGGGAGGGGCCACGGGGGTGGACTGCTGCCCAGGGTCTCTGGTTGGGGAGTTCGGGGCGCTGTGAACACTCCGCATGCCTGCCTCCAAGACCGAACGCCCCCCCTAGGCATCTCGGGTTCCAAACCACAGTGGCAGTGGCGGCGGCGGCGGCGGCGTAGGAGGAGGCGGCGGCGGCGGGAGCGGCGGCGGAGGGGGCGGTCCGGCTGGGAAGTCCAGAGACAGTTGGGGAGATCGCCGGGACTTCTGGGACTCTGAGATGCTGGAGGCGCCTCACCCCAAGGCAGGCTCGCAGGCACGCAGGAGCCAAGGCCAGGGCAGGCGGAGGGGTTGACGAGAGGAGCACGCTGGGGCTCGGAGGCCCAGAGCAGTCTGCTGTGGGTCGCAGCAGCAGCCTCTCAGGCCTCTGGCCCTAGCGGCCTGATGGCAGCGCATCTCTTCTGCTCTTGGAAGCTAAGCAGGGTCGGATCCGCTCAGGACTTGGATGGGAGACCGTTCCCGGGTGCCCTGCACTCTTGTTCTGAGGCTACTTTCTTGGCTTTTTTCTTTCTCCTTCGGCCTCCCTTCTTCTCCCTGTGCCTCCACCGCCCCCCTTTGCCCAGCAAGCCTTCCTCCAAACATCCCTTGCCCCGTTGCCCCCTTACCCCCGGGCACCCCACGGCGGTTCACAGGCCCGCTGGAGCCGCCCGCTGCAGCGACAGGCGGCTCCAACCCAGCTCCTCCAACTCCAAGTCACAAGGCCCACCCTCACAGGAACCAGTGGGGCTCGCTGGGGGGCGATGGGAAGGGGGTGGGGAGGCTGAGGCGGCAGAGAGGGCTGCCGCTTCGGAGGGAGGGAGTGGGCGAAGGTGGCGAGGACTGGGGGGGCGATGGGGCGGGGGGAGCGCGTGCGGGAGTTCACCCTGCCTCCCATGCGTGCACTCCCTGGTTCCTGGCCTTGGGGCCCTCATGCCGCCGCCCCTCGCCATTCCCTTGGGCCGCCCTGGATGCCCAAGCCGCCGAACAACCGGCTCCCCCTGGTGACTGGGCACGCCTACACCTTCTCCCACCAGCCCTGGGCTGCGCTCCAGCCCCGCAGGGCCTTCTCTTCCTTCCCGCCGACCACCGTCCCTTTGCCCCTGGGCCCCGCCCTGGGCCCTCCCTCCCTCTGCCCAGCACCAAAATGGCCGACCGCCCTGGCCCTCGGGGCCGCTGGCACCCTGGGCCGAAGACCTTCTCCCCACAGCAGCGCAGCTAACAGCAAGGCCCGCTCCCTCAGCAAGGCAGTGGGGGCGCGCCCGGCACCACGGCGTCGGCGTCGAGGGGTACCCCCAAATAAACGACGAGACCAAGGAAAGAGTCCCCCGCATGCCCCCAGGCCAGTGTGGTTGCTGGGCAGGCATGGGAGCAGAAGGGGATTCCAGGCAACTTGGCTGTGCTTCCTGGCGCTCCGAGGGGCTCCTCTAGCAGCACCAGGGCGCGGTCAGCTTGCCAAAACCTGGCCAAGCTCCACCACACCCCCAGAGGCTAGCTGCCTCGCCAACACAGCCTCCGGTGTGTGTGGTGTGTGTCTGGGTCCCTTGCGTGCACCGGCGAGTCCGTCCCTTTCCGTGTCCCCATCCGCATCCAGGTCAGGGTCTCTGTCTGTCTGTTCGGGGGTTCAGTGCGGGTCTGTGTGTTGGATCCTCGTTCTCCCCGTGTCTCTCTCTTCCTCTCTCGCTCCGACTACCCCTCCGTGTGCCTCTCTGTCTTTCCCTGTGTGTCTGTGTGTCTGTCTCTGTCAGCCGGGCTCCCGTATCTCTCAGTCCTGTCCTGGTGATGGGGGGTGCGTGGGGGGTTGTCAGGGGAAGGTTGGCGGGGGTGGGGCCACGGGGGTGGACTGCTGCCCAGGGACTCTGGTTGGGGAGTTCGGGGCGCTGTGAACACTCCGCATGCCTGCCTCCAAGACCGAACGCCCCCCCTAGGCATCTCGGGTTCCAAACCACAGTGGCGGCAGCGGCGGCGGCGGCGTAGGAGGAGGCGACGGCGGCGGGAGCGGCGGCGGAGGGGGCGGTCCGGCTGGGAAGTCCAGAGACAGTTGGGGAGATCGCCGGGACTTCTGCGACTCTGAGATGCTGGAGGCGCCTCACCCCAAGGCAGGCGCGCAGGCACGCAGGAGCCAAGGCCAGGGCAGGCGGAGGGGTTGACGAGAGGAGCACGCTGGGGCTCGGAGGCCAAGAGCAGTCTGCTGGGAGTCGCAGCATCAGCCTCTCAGGCCTTTGGCCCTAGCGGCCTGATGGCAGCGCATCTCTTCTGCTCTTGGAAGCTAAGCAGGGTCGGATCCGCTCAGGACTTGGATGGGAGACGGTTCCCGGGTGCCCTGCACTCTTGTTCTGAGGCTACTTTCTTGGCTTTTTTCTTTCTCCTTCGGCCTCCCTTCTTCTCCCTGTGCCTCCACCGCCCCCCTTTGCCCAGCAAGCCTTCCTCCAAACATCCCTTGCCCCGTTGCCCCCTTACCCCCGGGCACCCCACGGCGGTTCATAGGCCCGCTGGAGCCGCCCGCTGCAGCGACAGGCGGCTCGAATCCAGCTCCTCCAACTCCAAGTCACAAGGCCCACCCTCACAGTTACCAGTGGGGCTCGCTGGGGGGCGATGGGAACGGGGTGTGGAGGCTGAGGCCTCAGAGAGGGCAGCCGCTACGGAGGGAGGGAGTGGGCGAAGGTGGCGAGGACTGGGGGGCGATGGGGAGGGGGGAGCGCGTGCGGGAGTTCACCCTGCCTCCGATGCGTGCACTCCCTCGTTCCTGCCCTTGGGGCCCTCATGCCGCCGCCCCTCGCCTTTCCCTTGGGTCGCCCTGGATGCCCAAGCCACCGGACAACCGGCTCCCCCTGGTGACTGGGCACGCCTACACCTTCTCCCACCAGCCCTGCGCTGCGCTCCAGCCCCGCAGGGCCTTCTCTTCCTTCCCGCCGACCACCGTCCCTTTGCCCCTGGGCCCCGCCCTGGGCCCTCGCTCCCTCTGCCCAGCACCAAAGATGGCCGACCGCCCTGGCCCTTGGGGCCGCTGGCACCCTGGGCCTAAGTCCTTCTCCCCACATCAGCGCAGCTAACAGCGAGGCCCGCTCCCTCAGCAAGGCAGTGGGGGCGCGCCCGGCACCACGGCGTCGGCGTCGAGGGTACCCCCAAATAAACGACGAGACCAAGGAAAGAGTCCCCCGCATGCCCCCAGGCCAGTGTGGTTGCTGGGCAGGCATGGGAGCAGAAGGGGATTCCAGGCAACTTGGCTGTGCTTCCTGGCGCTCCGAGGGGCTCCTCTAGCAGCACCAGGGCGCGGTCAGCTTGCCAAAACCTGGCCAAGCTCCACCACACCCCCAGAGGCTAGCTGCCTCGCCAACACAGCCTCCGGTGTGTGTGGTGTGTGTCTGGGTCCCTTGCGTGCACCGGCGAGGCTGTCCCTTTCCGTGTCCCCATCCGCATCCAGGTCAGGATCTCTGTGTGTCTGTTCGGGGGTTCAGTGCGGGTCTGTGTGTTGGATCCTCGGTCTCCCCGTGTCTCTCTCTTCCTCTCTCGCTCCGACTACCCCTCCGTGTGTATCTCTGGCTTTCCCTGTGTGTCTTTGTGTCTGTCTATGTCAGCCGGGCTCCCGTATCTCTCAGTCCTGTCCTGGTGATGGGGGGTTCGTGGGGGGGGGGTGTCACGGGAAGGTTAGAGGGGGACGGGCCACGGCGGTGGACTGCTGCCCAGGGTCTCTGGTGGCGCCCTTGACTTCGGGCCGCCATTGAGCAAGGCGGGGTGGCTTGCCACGCTAGACCCAGGGCTGCGGTTGGGGAGTTGGGGGCGCTGAGAACACTCCGCATGCCTGCCTCCAAGACCGAACGCCCCCCCTAGGCATCTCGGGTTCCAAACCACAGCGGCGGGGGCGGCGGCGGCGGCGGCGGCGGGGGAGGGGGAGGAGGAGGAGGAGGAGGAGGAGGCGGCGGCGGGAGCGGCGGCGGCGGGGGCGGTCCTGCTGGGAAGTCCAGAGACACTTGGGGAGATCGCCAGGACTTCTGGGACTCTGAGATGCTGGAGGCGCCTCACCCCAAGGCAGGCGCGCAGGCACGCAGGAGCCAAGGCCAGGGCAGGCGGAGGGGTTGACGAGAGGAGCACGCTGGGGCTCGGAAGCCAAGAGCAGTCTGCTGTGAGTCGCAGCATCAGCCTCTCAGGCCTTTGGCCCTAGCGGCCTGATGGCAGCGCATCTCTTCTGCTCTTGGAAGCTAAGCAGGGTCGGATCCGCTCAGGACTTGGATGGGAGACCGTTCCCGGGTGCCCTGCACTCTTGTTCTGAGGCTACTTTCTTGGCTTTTTTCTTTCTCCTTCGGCCTCCCTTCTTCTCCCTGTGCCTCCACCGCCCCCCTTTGCCCAGCAAGCCTTCCTCCAAACATCCCTTGCCCCGTTGCCCCCTTAACCCCGGGCACCCCACGGCGGTTCATAGGCCCGCTGGAGCCGCCCGCTGCAGCGACAGGCGGCTCGAATCCAGCTCCTCCAACTCCAAGTCACAAGGCCCACCCTCACAGGAACCAGTGGGGCTCGCTGGGGGGCGATGGGAACGGGGTGTGGAGGCTGAGGCCTCAGAGAGGGCAGCCGCTACGGAGGGAGGGAGTGGGCGAAGGTGGCGAGGACTGGGGGGCGATGGGGAGGGGGGAGCGCGTGCGGGAGTTCACCCTGCCTCCCATGCGTGCCCTCCCTCGTTCCTGCCCTTGGGGCCCTCATGCCGCCGCCCCTCGCCTTTCCCTTGGGTCGCCCTGGATGCCCAAGCCACCGGACAACCGGCTCCCCCTGGTGACTGGGCACGCCTACACCTTCTCCCACCAGCCCTGCGCTGCGCTCCAGCCCCGCAGGGCCTTCTCTTCCTTCCCGCCGACCACCGTCCCTTTGCCCCTGGGCCCCGCCCTGGGCCCTCGCTCCCTCTGCCCAGCACCAAAGATGGCCGACCGCCCTGGACCTTGGGGCCGCTGGCACCCTGAGCCTAAGTCCTTCTCCCCACAGCAGCGCACCTAACAGCGAGGCCCGCTCCCTCAGCAAGGCAGTGGGGGCGCGCCCGGCACCACGGCGTCGGCGTCGAGGGGTACCCCCAAATAAACGACGAGACCAAGGAAAGAGTCCCCCGCATGCCCCCAGGCCAGTGTAGTTGCTGGGCAGGCATGGGAGCAGAAGGGGATTCCAGGCAACTTGGCTGTGCTTCCTGGCGCTCCGAGGGGCTCCTCTAGCAGCACCAGGGCGCGGTCAGCTTGCCAAAACCTGGCCAAGCTCCACCACACCCCCAGAGGCTAGCTGCCTCGCCAACACAGCCTCCGGTGTGTGTGGTGTGTGTCTGGGTCCCTTGCGTGCACCGGCGAGGCTGTCCCTTTCCGTGTCCCCATCCGCATCCAGGTCAGGATCTCTGTGTGTCTGTTCGGGGGTTCAGTGCGGGTCTGTGTGTTGGATCCTCGGTCTCCCCGTGTCTCTCTCTTCCTCTCTCGCTCCGACTACCCCTCCGTGCGTATCTCTGGCTTTCCCTGTGTGTCTTTGTGTCTGTCTATGTCAGCCGGGCTCCCGTATCTCTCAGTCCTGTCCTGGTGATGGGGGGTTCGTGGGGGGGGGTGTCACGGGAAGGTTAGAGGGGGACGGGCCACGGCGGTGGACTGCTGCCCAGGGTCTCTGGTGGCGCCCTTGACTTCGGGCCGCCATTGAGCAAGGCGGGGTGGCTTGCCACGCTAGACCCAGGGCTGCGGTTGGGGAGTTGGGGGCGCTGAGAACACTCCGCATGCCTGCCTCCAAGACCGAACGCCCCCCCTAGGCATCTCGGGTTCCAAACGACAGCGGCGGCGGAGGCGGCGGTGGCGGCGGGGGAGGAGGAGGAGGAGGAGGAGGAGGAGGAGGCGGCGGCGGGAGCGGCGGCGGAGGGGGCGGTCCTGCTGGGAAGTCCAGAGACACTTGGGGAGATCGCCAGGACTTCTGCGACTCTGAGATGCTGGAGGCGCCTCACCCCAAGGCAGGCTCGCAGGCACGCAGGAGCAAAGCACAGGGCAGGTGGAGGGGTGACAAGAGGAGCACGCTGGGGCCCGGAGGCCCAGAGCAGTCTGATGTGGGTCGCAGCAGCAGCCTCTCAGGCCTATGGCCCTAGTGGCCTGATGGCAGCGCATCTCTTCTGCTCTTGGAAGCTAAGCAGGGTCGGATCCGGTCAGGACTTGGATGGGAGACCGTTCCCGGGTGCCCTGGACTCTGGTTCTGAGGCTACTTTCTTGGCTTTTTTCTTTCTCCTTCGGCCTCCCTTCTTCTCCCTGTGCCTCCACCGCCCCCCTTTGCCCAGCAAGCCTTCCTCCAAACATCCCTTGCTCCGCTGCCCCCTTACTCCCGGGCACCCCACGGCGATTCACAGGCCCGCTGGAGCCGCCCGCTGCAGGGACTGGCGGCTCCAACCCAGCTCCTCCAACTCCAAGCAACAAGGCCCACCCTCACAGGAACCAGTGGGGCTCGCTGGGCGGCGATGGGAACGGGGTGGGGAGGTTGAGGCAGCAGAGAGGACAGCCGCAACGGAGGGAGGGAGTGGGCGAAGGTGGCGAGGACTGGGGGGGCGTTGGGGCGGGGGGAGGGCGTGCGGGAGTTGACCCTGCCTCCCATGCGTGCACTCCCTGGTTCCTGGCCTTGGGGCCCTCATGCCGCCGCCCCTCGCCATTCCCTTGGGCCGCCCTGGATGCCCAAGCCGCCGGACAACCGGCTCCCCCTGGTGACTGGGCACGCCTACACCTTCTCCCACCAGCCCTGGGCTGCACTCCAGCTCCGCAGGGCCTTCTCTTCCTTCCCGCCGACCACCGTCCCTTTGCCCCTGGGCCCCGCCCTGGGCCCTCCCTCCCTCTGCCCAGCACCAAAGATGGCCGACCGCCCTGGCCCTCGGGGCCGCTGGCACCCTGGGCCGAAGTCTTTCTCCCCACAGCAGCGCAGCTAACAGCAAGGCCCCCTCCCTCAGCAAGGCAGTGGGGGCGCGCCCGGCACCACGGCGTCGGCGTCGAGGGGTACCCCCAAATAAACGACGAGACCAAGGAAAGAGTCCCCCGCATGCCCCCAGGCCAGTGTGGTTGCTGGGCAGGCATGGGAGCAGAAGGGGATTCCAGGCAACTTGGCTGTGCTTCCTGGCGCTCCGAGGGGCTCCTCTAGCAGCACCAGGGCGCGGTGAGCTTGCCAAAACCTGGCCAAGCTCCACCACACCCCCAGAGCCTAGCTGCCTCGCCAACACAGCCTCCGGTGTGTGTGGTGTGTGTCTGGGTCCCTTGCGTGCACCGGCGAGTCCGTCCCTTTCCGTATCCCCATCCGCATCCAGGTCAGGGTCTCTGTGTGTCTGTTCGGGGGTTCAGTGCGGGTCTGAGTGTTGGATCCTCGTTCTCCCCGTGTCTCTCTCTTCCTCTCTCGCTCCGACTACCCCTCCGTGTGCCTGTCTGTCTTTCCCTGTGTGTCTGTGTGTCTGTCTCTGTCAGCCGGGCTCCCGTATCGCTCAGTCCTGTCCTGGTGATGGGGGGTGCGTGGGGGGGGTGTCAGGGGAAGGTTGGCGGGGGAGGGGCCACGGGGGTGGACTGCTGCCCAGGGTCTCTGGTTGGGGAGTTCGGGGCGCTGTGAACACTCCGCATGCCTGCCTCCAAGACCGAACGCCCCCCCTAGGCATCTCGGGTTCCAAACCACAGTGGCAGTGGCGGCGGCGGCGGCGGCGTAGGAGGAGGCGGCGGCGGCGGGAGCGGCGGCGGAGGGGGCGGTCCGGCTGGGAAGTCCAGAGACAGTTGGGGAGATCGCCGGGACTTCTGGGACTCTGAGATGCTGGAGGCGCCTCACCCCAAGGCAGGCTCGCAGGCACGCAGGAGCCAAGGCCAGGGCAGGCGGAGGGGTTGACGAGAGGAGCACGCTGGGGCTCGGAGGCCCAGAGCAGTCTGCTGTGGGTCGCAGCAGCAGCCTCTCAGGCCTCTGGCCCTAGCGGCCTGATGGCAGCGCATCTCTTCTGCTCTTGGAAGCTAAGCAGGGTCGGATCCGCTCAGGACTTGGATGGGAGACCGTTCCCGGGTGCCCTGCACTCTTGTTCTGAGGCTCCTTTCTTGGCTTTTTTCTTTCTCCTTCGGCCTCCCTTCTTCTCCCTGTGCCTCCACCGCCCCCCTTTGCCCAGCAAGCCTTCCTCCAAACATCCCTTGCCCCGTTGCCCCCTTACCCCCGGGCACCCCACGGCGGTTCATAGGCCCGCTGGAGCCGCCCGCTGCAGCGACAGGCGGCTCGAATCCAGCTCCTCCAACTCCAAGTCACAAGGCCCACCCTCACAGGAACCAGTGGGGCTCGCTGGGGGGCGATGGGAACGGGGTGTGGAGGCTGAGGCCTCAGAGAGGGCAGCCGCTACGGAGGGAGGGAGTGGGCGAAGGTGGCGAGGACTGGGGGGCGATGGGGAGGGGGGAGCGCGTGCGGGAGTTCACCCTGCCTCCCATGCGTGCCCTCCCTCGTTCCTGCCCTTGGGGCCCTCATGCCGCCGCCCCTTGCCTTTCCCTTGGGTCGCCCTGGATGCCCAAGCCACCGGACAACAGGCTCCCCCTGGTGACTGGGCACGCCTACACCTTCTCCCACCAGCCCTGCGCTGCGCTCCAGCCCCGCAGGGCCTTCTCTTCCTTCCCGCCGACCACCGTCCCTTTGCCCCTGGGCCCCGCCCTGGGCCCTCGCTCCCTCTGCCCAGCACCAAAGATGGCCGACCGCCCTGGACCTTGGGGCCGCTGGCACCCTGAGCCTAAGTCCTTCTCCCCACAGCAGCGCACCTAACAGCGAGGCCCGCTCCCTCAGCAAGGCAGTGGGGGCGCGCCCGGCACCACGGCGTCGGCGTCGAGGGGTACCCCCAAATAAACGACGAGACCAAGGAAAGAGTCCCCCGCATGCCCCCAGGCCAGTGTAGTTGCTGGGCAGGCATGGGAGCAGAAGGGGATTCCAGGCAACTTGGCTGTGCTTCCTGGCGCTCCGAGGGGCTCCTCTAGCAGCACCAGGGCGCGGTCAGCTTGCCAAAACCTGGCCAAGCTCCACCACACCCCCAGAGGCTAGCTGCCTCGCCAACACAGCCTCCGGTGTGTGTGGTGTGTGTCTGGGTCCCTTGCGTGCACCGGCGAGGCTGTCCCTTTCCGTGTCCCCATCCGCATCCAGGTCAGGATCTCTGTGTGTCTGTTCGGGGGTTCAGTGCGGGTCTGTGTGTTGGATCCTCGGTCTCCCCGTGTCTCTCTCTTCCTCTCTCGCTCCGACTACCCCTCCGTGCGTATCTCTGGCTTTCCCTGTGTGTCTATGTGTCTGTCTATGTCAGCCGGGCTCCCGTATCTCTCAGTCCTGTCCTGGTGATGGGGGGTTCGTGGGGGGGGGTGTCACGGGAAGGTTAGAGGGGGACGGGCCACGGCGGTGGACTGCTGCCCAGGGTCTCTGGTGGCGCCCTTGACTTCGGGCCGCCATTGAGCAAGGCGGGGTGGCTTGCCACGCTAGACCCAGGGCTGCGGTTGGGGAGTTGGGGGCGCTGAGAACACTCCGCATGCCTGCCTCCAAGACCGAACGCCCCCCCTAGGCATCTCGGGTTCCAAACGACAGCGGCGGCGGAGGCGGCGGTGGCGGCGGGGGAGGAGGAGGAGGAGGAGGAGGAGGAGGAGGCGGCGGCGGGAGCGGCGGCGGAGGGGGCGGTCCTGCTGGGAAGTCCAGAGACACTTGGGGAGATCGCCAGGACTTCTGCGACTCTGAGATGCTGGAGGCGCCTCACCCCAAGGCAGGCTCGCAGGCACGCAGGAGCAAAGCACAGGGCAGGTGGAGGGGTGACAAGAGGAGCACGCTGGGGCCCGGAGGCCCAGAGCAGTCTGATGTGGGTCGCAGCAGCAGCCTCTCAGGCCTATGGCCCTAGTGGCCTGATGGCAGCGCATCTCTTCTGCTCTTGGAAGCTAAGCAGGGTCGGATCCGGTCAGGACTTGGATGGGAGACCGTTCCCGGGTGCCCTGGACTCTGGTTCTGAGGCTACTTTCTTGGCTTTTTTCTTTCTCCTTCGGCCTCCCTTCTTCTCCCTGTGCCTCCACCGCCCCCCTTTGCCCAGCAAGCCTTCCTCCAAACATCCCTTGCTCCGCTGCCCCCTTACTCCCGGGCACCCCACGGCGATTCACAGGCCCGCTGGAGCCGCCCGCTGCAGGGACTGGCGGCTCCAACCCAGCTCCTCCAACTCCAAGCAACAAGGCCCACCCTCACAGGAACCAGTGGGGCTCGCTGGGCGGCGATGGGAACGGGGTGGGGAGGTTGAGGCAGCAGAGAGGACAGCCGCAACGGAGGGAGGGAGTGGGCGAAGGTGGCGAGGACTGGGGGGGCGTTGGGGCGGGGGGAGGGCGTGCGGGAGTTGACCCTGCCTCCCATGCGTGCACTCCCTGGTTCCTGGCCTTGGGGCCCTCATGCCGCCGCCCCTCGCCATTCCCTTGGGCCGCCCTGGATGCCCAAGCCGCCGGACAACCGGCTCCCCCTGGTGACTGGGCACGCCTACACCTTCTCCCACCAGCCCTGGGCTGCACTCCAGCTCCGCAGGGCCTTCTCTTCCTTCCCGCCGACCACCGTCCCTTTGCCCCTGGGCCCCGCCCTGGGCCCTCCCTCCCTCTGCCCAGCACCAAAGATGGCCGACCGCCCTGGCCCTCGGGGCCGCTGGCACCCTGGGCCGAAGTCTTTCTCCCCACAGCAGCGCAGCTAACAGCAAGGCCCCCTCCCTCAGCAAGGCAGTGGGGGCGCGCCCGGCACCACGGCGTCGGCGTCGAGGGGTACCCCCAAATAAACGACGAGACCAAGGAAAGAGTCCCCCGCATGCCCCCAGGCCAGTGTGGTTGCTGGGCAGGCATGGGAGCAGAAGGGGATTCCAGGCAACTTGGCTGTGCTTCCTGGCGCTCCGAGGGGCTCCTCTAGCAGCACCAGGGCGCGGTGAGCTTGCCAAAACCTGGCCAAGCTCCACCACACCCCCAGAGCCTAGCTGCCTCGCCAACACAGCCTCCGGTGTGTGTGGTGTGTGTCTGGGTCCCTTGCGTGCACCGGCGAGTCCGTCCCTTTCCGTATCCCCATCCGCATCCAGGTCAGGGTCTCTGTGTGTCTGTTCGGGGGTTCAGTGCGGGTCTGTGTGTTGGATCCTCGTTCTCCCCGTGTCTCTCTCTTCCTCTCTCGCTCCGACTACCCCTCCGTGTGCCTCTCTGTCTTTCCCTGTGTGTCTGTGTGTCTGTCTCTGTCAGCCGGGCTCCCGTATCTCTCAGTCCTGTCCTGGTGATGGGGGGTGCGTGGGGGGGGTGTCAGGGGAAGGTTGGCGGGGGAGGGGCCACGGGGGTGGACTGCTGCCCAGGGTCTCTGGTTGGGGAGTTCGGGGAGCTGTGAACACTCCGCATGCCTGCCTCCAAGACCGAACGCCCCCCCTAGGCATCTCGGGTTCCAAACCACAGTGGCAGTGGCGGCGGCGGCGGCGGCGTAGGAGGAGGCGGCGGCGGCGGGAGCGGCGGCGGAGGGGGCGGTCCGGCTGGGAAGTCCAGAGACAGTTGGGGAGATCGCCGGGACTTCTGGGACTCTGAGATGCTGGAGGCGCCTCACCCCAAGGCAGGCTCGCAGGCACGCAGGAGCCAAGGCCAGGGCAGGCGGAGGGGTTGACGAGAGGAGCACGCTGGGGCTCGGAGGCCCAGAGCAGTCTGCTGTGGGTCGCAGCAGCAGCCTCTCAGGCCTCTGGCCCTAGCGGCCTGATGGCAGCGCATCTCTTCTGCTCTTGGAAGCTAAGCAGGGTCGGATCCGCTCAGGACTTGGATGGGAGACCGTTCCCGGGTGCCCTGCACTCTTGTTCTGAGGCTACTTTCTTGGCTTTTTTCTTTCTCCTTCGGCCTCCCTTCTTCTCCCTGTGCCTCCACCGCCCCCCTTTGCCCAGCAAGCCTTCCTCCAAACATCCCTTGCCCCGTTGCCCCCTTACCCCCGGGCACCCCACGGCGGTTCACAGGCCCGCTGGAGCCGCCCGCTGCAGCGACAGGCGGCTCCAACCCAGCTCCTCCAACTCCAAGTCACAAGGCCCACCCTCACAGGAACCAGTGGGGCTCGCGGGGGGGCGATGGGAAGGGGGTGGGGAGGCTGAGGCGGCAGAGAGGGCTGCCGCTTCGGAGGGAGGGAGTGGGCGAAGGTGGCGAGGACTGGGGGGGCGATGGGGCGGGGGGAGCGCGTGCGGGAGTTCACCCTGCCTCCCATGCGTGCACTCCCTGGTTCCTGGCCTTGGGGCCCTCATGCCGCCGCCCCTCGCCATTCCCTTGGGCCGCCCTGGATGCCCAAGCCGCCGAACAACCGGCTCCCCCTGGTGACTGGGCACGCCTACACCTTCTCCCACCAGCCCTGGGCTGCGCTCCAGCCCCGCAGGGCCTTCTCTTCCTTCCCGCCGACCACCGTCCCTTTGCCCCTGGGCCCCGCCCTGGGCCCTCCCTCCCTCTGCCCAGCACCAAAATGGCCGACCGCCCTGGCCCTCGGGGCCGCTGGCACCCTGGGCCGAAGTCCTTCTCCCCACAGCAGCGCAGCTAACAGCAAGGCCCGCTCCCTCAGCAAGGCAGTGGGGGCGCGCCCGGCACCACGGCGTCGGCGTCGAGGGGTACCCCCAAATAAACGACGAGACCAAGGAAAGAGTCCCCCGCATGCCCCCAGGCCAGTGTGGTTGCTGGGCAGGCATGGGAGCAGAAGGGGATTCCAGGCAACTTGGCTGTGCTTCCTGGCGCTCCGAGGGGCTCCTCTAGCAGCACCAGGGCGCGGTCAGCTTGCCAAAACCTGGCCAAGCTCCACCACACCCCCAGAGGCTAGCTGCCTCGCCAACACAGCCTCCGGTGTGTGTGGTGTGTGTCTGGGTCCCTTGCGTGCACCGGCGAGTCCGTCCCTTTCCGTGTCCCCATCCGCATCCAGGTCAGGGTCTCTGTCTGTCTGTTCGGGGGTTCAGTGCGGGTCTGTGTGTTGGATCCTCGTTCTCCCCGTGTCTCTCTCTTCCTCTCTCGCTCCGACTACCCCTCCGTGTGCCTCTCTGTCTTTCCCTGTGTGTCTGTGTGTCTGTCTCTGTCAGCCGGGCTCCCGTATCTCTCAGTCCTGTCCTGGTGATGGGGGGTGCGTGGGGGGTTGTCAGGGGAAGGTTGGCGGGGGTGGGGCCACGGGGGTGGACTGCTGCCCAGGGTCTCTGGTTGGGGAGTTCGGGGCGCTGTGAACACTCCGCATGCCTGCCTCCAAGACCGAACGCCCCCCCTAGGCATCTCGGGTTCCAAACGACAGCGGCGGCGGAGGCGGCGGTGGCGGCGGGGGAGGAGGAGGAGGAGGAGGAGGAGGCGGCGGCGGGAGCGGCGGCGGAGGGGGCGGTCCTGCTGGGAAGTCCAGAGACACTTGGGGAGATCGCCAGGACTTCTGCGACTCTGAGATGCTGGAGGCGCCTCACCCCAAGGCAGGCTCGCAGGCACGCAGGAGCAAAGCACAGGGCAGGTGGAGGGGTGACAAGAGGAGCACGCTGGGGCCCGGAGGCCCAGAGCAGTCTGATGTGGGTCGCAGCAGCAGCCTCTCAGGCCTATGGCCCTAGTGGCCTGATGGCAGCGCATCTCTTCTGCTCTTGGAAGCTAAGCAGGGTCGGATCCGGTCAGGACTTGGATGGGAGACCGTTCCCGGGTGCCCTGGACTCTGGTTCTGAGGCTACTTTCTTGGCTTTTTTCTTTCTCCTTCGGCCTCCCTTCTTCTCCCTGTGCCTCCACCGCCCCCCTTTGCCCAGCAAGCCTTCCTCCAAACATCCCTTGCTCCGCTGCCCCCTTACTCCCGGGCACCCCACGGCGATTCACAGGCCCGCTGGAGCCGCCCGCTGCAGGGACTGGCGGCTCCAACCCAGCTCCTCCAACTCCAAGCAACAAGGCCCACCCTCACAGGAACCAGTGGGGCTCGCTGGGCGGCGATGGGAACGGGGTGGGGAGGTTGAGGCAGCAGAGAGGACAGCCGCAACGGAGGGAGGGAGTGGGCGAAGGTGGCGAGGACTGGGGGGGCGTTGGGGCGGGGGGAGGGCGTGCGGGAGTTGACCCTGCCTCCCATGCGTGCACTCCCTGGTTCCTGGCCTTGGGGCCCTCATGCCGCCGCCCCTCGCCATTCCCTTGGGCCGCCCTGGATGCCCAAGCCGCCGGACAACCGGCTCCCCCTGGTGACTGGGCACGCCTACACCTTCTCCCACCAGCCCTGGGCTGCACTCCAGCTCCGCAGGGCCTTCTCTTCCTTCCCGCCGACCACCGTCCCTTTGCCCCTGGGCCCCGCCCTGGGCCCTCCCTCCCTCTGCCCAGCACCAAAGATGGCCGACCGCCCTGGCCCTCGGGGCCGCTGGCACCCTGGGCCGAAGTCTTTCTCCCCACAGCAGCGCAGCTAACAGCAAGGCCCCCTCCCTCAGCAAGGCAGTGGGGGCGCGCCCGGCACCACGGCGTCGGCGTCGAGGGGTACCCCCAAATAAACGACGAGACCAAGGAAAGAGTCCCCCGCATGCCCCCAGGCCAGTGTGGTTGCTGGGCAGGCATGGGAGCAGAAGGGGATTCCAGGCAACTTGGCTGTGCTTCCTGGCGCTCCGAGGGGCTCCTCTAGCAGCACCAGGGCGCGGTGAGCTTGCCAAAACCTGGCCAAGCTCCACCACACCCCCAGAGCCTAGCTGCCTCGCCAACACAGCCTCCGGTGTGTGTGGTGTGTGTCTGGGTCCCTTGCGTGCACCGGCGAGTCCGTCCCTTTCCGTATCCCCATCCGCATCCAGGTCAGGGTCTCTGTGTGTCTGTTCGGGGGTTCAGTGCGGGTCTGAGTGTTGGATCCTCGTTCTCCCCGTGTCTCTCTCTTCCTCTCTCGCTCCGACTACCCCTACGTGTGCCTGTCTGTCTTTCCCTGTGTGTCTGTGTGTCTGTCTCTGTCAGCCGGGCTCCCGTATCGCTCAGTCCTGTCCTGGTGATGGGGGGTGCGTGGGGGGGGTGTCAGGGGAAGGTTGGCGGGGGAGGGGCCACGGGGGTGGACTGCTGCCCAGGGTCTCTGGTTGGGGAGTTCGGGGAGCTGTGAACACTCCGCATGCCTGCCTCCAAGACCGAACGCCCCCCCTAGGCATCTCGGGTTCCAAACCACAGTGGCAGTGGCGGCGGCGGCGGCGGCGTAGGAGGAGGCGGCGGCGGCGGGAGCGGCGGCGGAGGGGGCGGTCCGGCTGGGAAGTCCAGAGACAGTTGGGGAGATCGCCGGGACTTCTGGGACTCTGAGATGCTGGAGGCGCCTCACCCCAAGGCAGGCTCGCAGGCACGCAGGAGCCAAGGCCAGGGCAGGCGGAGGGGTTGACGAGAGGAGCACGCTGGGGCTCGGAGGCCCAGAGCAGTCTGCTGTGGGTCGCAGCAGCAGCCTCTCAGGCCTCTGGCCCTAGCGGCCTGATGGCAGCGCATCTCTTCTGCTCTTGGAAGCTAAGCAGGGTCGGATCCGCTCAGGACTTGGATGGGAGACCGTTCCCGGGTGCCCTGCACTCTTGTTCTGAGGCTCCTTTCTTGGCTTTTTTCTTTCTCCTTCGGCCTCCCTTCTTCTCCCTGTGCCTCCACCGCCCCCCTTTGCCCAGCAAGCCTTCCTCCAAACATCCCTTGCCCCGTTGCCCCCTTACCCCCGGGCACCCCACGGCGGTTCACAGGCCCGCTGGAGCCGCCCGCTGCAGCGACAGGCGGCTCCAACCCAGCTCCTCCAACTCCAAGTCACAAGGCCCACCCTCACAGGAACCAGTGGGGCTCGCGGGGGGGCGATGGGAAGGGGGTGGGGAGGCTGAGGCGGCAGAGAGGGCTGCCGCTTCGGAGGGAGGGAGTGGGCGAAGGTGGCGAGGACTGGGGGGGCGATGGGGCGGGGGGAGCGCGTGCGGGAGTTGACCCTGCCTCCCATGCGTGCACTCCCTGGTTCCTGGCCTTGGGGCCCTCATGCCGCCGCCCCTCGCCATTCCCTTGGGCCGCCCTGGATGCCCAAGCCGCCGAACAACCGGCTCCCCCTGGTGACTGGGCACGCCTACACCTTCTCCCACCAGCCCTGGGCTGCGCTCCAGCCCCGCAGGGCCTTCTCTTCCTTCCCGCCGACCACCGTCCCTTTGCCCCTGGGCCCCGCCCTGGGCCCTCCCTCCCTCTGCCCAGCACCAAAATGGCCGACCGCCCTGGCCCTCGGGGCCGCTGGCACCCTGGGCCGAAGTCCTTCTCCCCACAGCAGCGCAGCTAACAGCAAGGCCCGCTCCCTCAGCAAGGCAGTGGGGGCGCGCCCGGCACCACGGCGTCGGCGTCGAGGGGTACCCCCAAATAAACGACGAGACCAAGGAAAGAGTCCCCCGCATGCCCCCAGGCCAGTGTGGTTGCTGGGCAGGCATGGGAGCAGAAGGGGATTCCAGGCAACTTGGCTGTGCTTCCTGGCGCTCCGAGGGGCTCCTCTAGCAGCACCAGGGCGCGGTCAGCTTGCCAAAACCTGGCCAAGCTCCACCACACCCCCAGAGGCTAGCTGCCTCGCCAACACAGCCTCCGGTGTGTGTGGTGTGTGTCTGGGTCCCTTGCGTGCACCGGCGAGTCCGTCCCTTTCCGTGTCCCCATCCGCATCCAGGTCAGGGTCTCTGTCTGTCTGTTCGGGGGTTCAGTGCGGGTCTGTGTGTTGGATCCTCGTTCTCCCCGTGTCTCTCTCTTCCTCTCTCGCTCCGACTACCCCTCCGTGTGCCTCTCTGTCTTTCCCTGTGTGTCTGTGTGTCTGTCTCTGTCAGCCGGGCTCCCGTATCTCTCAGTCCTGTCCTGGTGATGGGGGGTGCGTGGGGGGTTGTCAGGGGAAGGTTGGCGGGGGTGGGGCCACGGGGGTGGACTGCTGCCCAGGGTCTCTGGTTGGGGAGTTCGGGGCGCTGTGAACACTCCGCATGCCTGCCTCCAAGACCGAACGCCCCCCCTAGGCATCTCGGGTTCCAAACGACAGCGGCGGCGGAGGCGGCGGTGGCGGCGGGGGAGGAGGAGGAGGAGGAGGAGGAGGCGGCGGCGGGAGCGGCGGCGGAGGGGGCGGTCCTGCTGGGAAGTCCAGAGACACTTGGGGAGATCGCCAGGACTTCTGCGACTCTGAGATGCTGGAGGCGCCTCACCCCAAGGCAGGCTCGCAGGCACGCAGGAGCAAAGCACAGGGCAGGTGGAGGGGTGACAAGAGGAGCACGCTGGGGCCCGGAGGCCCAGAGCAGTCTGATGTGGGTCGCAGCAGCAGCCTCTCAGGCCTATGGCCCTAGTGGCCTGATGGCAGCGCATCTCTTCTGCTCTTGGAAGCTAAGCAGGGTCGGATCCGGTCAGGACTTGGATGGGAGACCGTTCCCGGGTGCCCTGGACTCTGGTTCTGAGGCTACTTTCTTGGCTTTTTTCTTTCTCCTTCGGCCTCCCTTCTTCTCCCTGTGCCTCCACCGCCCCCCTTTGCCCAGCAAGCCTTCCTCCAAACATCCCTTGCTCCGCTGCCCCCTTACTCCCGGGCACCCCACGGCGATTCACAGGCCCGCTGGAGCCGCCCGCTGCAGGGACTGGCGGCTCCAACCCAGCTCCTCCAACTCCAAGCAACAAGGCCCACCCTCACAGGAACCAGTGGGGCTCGCTGGGCGGCGATGGGAACGGGGTGGGGAGGTTGAGGCAGCAGAGAGGACAGCCGCAACGGAGGGAGGGAGTGGGCGAAGGTGGCGAGGACTGGGGGGGCGTTGGGGCGGGGGGAGGGCGTGCGGGAGTTGACCCTGCCTCCCATGCGTGCACTCCCTGGTTCCTGGCCTTGGGGCCCTCATGCCGCCGCCCCTCGCCATTCCCTTGGGCCGCCCTGGATGCCCAAGCCGCCGGACAACCGGCTCCCCCTGGTGACTGGGCACGCCTACACCTTCTCCCACCAGCCCTGGGCTGCACTCCAGCTCCGCAGGGCCTTCTCTTCCTTCCCGCCGACCACCGTCCCTTTGCCCCTGGGCCCCGCCCTGGGCCCTCCCTCCCTCTGCCCAGCACCAAAGATGGCCGACCGCCCTGGCCCTCGGGGCCGCTGGCACCCTGGGCCGAAGTCTTTCTCCCCACAGCAGCGCAGCTAACAGCAAGGCCCCCTCCCTCAGCAAGGCAGTGGGGGCGCGCCCGGCACCACGGCGTCGGCGTCGAGGGGTACCCCCAAATAAACGACGAGACCAAGGAAAGAGTCCCCCGCATGCCCCCAGGCCAGTGTGGTTGCTGGGCAGGCATGGGAGCAGAAGGGGATTCCAGGCAACTTGGCTGTGCTTCCTGGCGCTCCGAGGGGCTCCTCTAGCAGCACCAGGGCGCGGTGAGCTTGCCAAAACCTGGCCAAGCTCCACCACACCCCCAGAGCCTAGCTGCCTCGCCAACACAGCCTCCGGTGTGTGTGGTGTGTGTCTGGGTCCCTTGCGTGCACCGGCGAGTCCGTCCCTTTCCGTATCCCCATCCGCATCCAGGTCAGGGTCTCTGTGTGTCTGTTCGGGGGTTCAGTGCGGGTCTGAGTGTTGGATCCTCGTTCTCCCCGTGTCTCTCTCTTCCTCTCTCGCTCCGACTACCCCTCCGTGTGCCTGTCTGTCTTTCCCTGTGTGTCTGTGTGTCTGTCTCTGTCAGCCGGGCTCCCGTATCGCTCAGTCCTGTCCTGGTGATGGGGGGTGCGTGGGGGGGGTGTCAGGGGAAGGTTGGCGGGGGAGGGGCCACGGGGGTGGACTGCTGCCCAGGGTCTCTGGTTGGGGAGTTCGGGGCGCTGTGAACACTCCGCATGCCTGCCTCCAAGACCGAACGCCCCCCCTAGGCATCTCGGGTTCCAAACCACAGTGGCAGTGGCGGCGGCGGCGGCGGCGTAGGAGGAGGCGGCGGCGGCGGGAGCGGCGGCGGAGGGGGCGGTCCGGCTGGGAAGTCCAGAGACAGTTGGGGAGATCGCCGGGACTTCTGGGACTCTGAGATGCTGGAGGCGCCTCACCCCAAGGCAGGCTCGCAGGCACGCAGGAGCCAAGGCCAGGGCAGGCGGAGGGGTTGACGAGAGGAGCACGCTGGGGCTCGGAGGCCCAGAGCAGTCTGCTGTGGGTCGCAGCAGCAGCCTCTCAGGCCTCTGGCCCTAGCGGCCTGATGGCAGCGCATCTCTTCTGCTCTTGGAAGCTAAGCAGGGTCGGATCCGCTCAGGACTTGGATGGGAGACCGTTCCCGGGTGCCCTGCACTCTTGTTCTGAGGCTCCTTTCTTGGCTTTTTTCTTTCTCCTTCGGCCTCCCTTCTTCTCCCTGTGCCTCCACCGCCCCCCTTTGCCCAGCAAGCCTTCCTCCAAACATCCCTTGCCCCGTTGCCCCCTTACCCCCGGGCACCCCACGGCGGTTCATAGGCCCGCTGGAGCCGCCCGCTGCAGCGACAGGCGGCTCGAATCCAGCTCCTCCAACTCCAAGTCACAAGGCCCACCCTCACAGGAACCAGTGGGGCTCGCTGGGGGGCGATGGGAACGGGGTGTGGAGGCTGAGGCCTCAGAGAGGGCAGCCGCTACGGAGGGAGGGAGTGGGCGAAGGTGGCGAGGACTGGGGGGCGATGGGGAGGGGGGAGCGCGTGCGGGAGTTCACCCTGCCTCCCATGCGTGCCCTCCCTCGTTCCTGCCCTTGGGGCCCTCATGCCGCCGCCCCTTGCCTTTCCCTTGGGTCGCCCTGGATGCCCAAGCCACCGGACAACAGGCTCCCCCTGGTGACTGGGCACGCCTACACCTTCTCCCACCAGCCCTGCGCTGCGCTCCAGCCCCGCAGGGCCTTCTCTTCCTTCCCGCCGACCACCGTCCCTTTGCCCCTGGGCCCCGCCCTGGGCCCTCGCTCCCTCTGCCCAGCACCAAAGATGGCCGACCGCCCTGGACCTTGGGGCCGCTGGCACCCTGAGCCTAAGTCCTTCTCCCCACAGCAGCGCACCTAACAGCGAGGCCCGCTCCCTCAGCAAGGCAGTGGGGGCGCGCCCGGCACCACGGCGTCGGCGTCGAGGGGTACCCCCAAATAAACGACGAGACCAAGGAAAGAGTCCCCCGCATGCCCCCAGGCCAGTGTAGTTGCTGGGCAGGCATGGGAGCAGAAGGGGATTCCAGGCAACTTGGCTGTGCTTCCTGGCGCTCCGAGGGGCTCCTCTAGCAGCACCAGGGCGCGGTCAGCTTGCCAAAACCTGGCCAAGCTCCACCACACCCCCAGAGGCTAGCTGCCTCGCCAACACAGCCTCCGGTGTGTGTGGTGTGTGTCTGGGTCCCTTGCGTGCACCGGCGAGGCTGTCCCTTTCCGTGTCCCCATCCGCATCCAGGTCAGGATCTCTGTGTGTCTGTTCGGGGGTTCAGTGCGGGTCTGTGTGTTGGATCCTCGGTCTCCCCGTGTCTCTCTCTTCCTCTCTCGCTCCGACTACCCCTCCGTGCGTATCTCTGGCTTTCCCTGTGTGTCTTTGTGTCTGTCTATGTCAGCCGGGCTCCCGTATCTCTCAGTCCTGTCCTGGTGATGGGGGGTTCGTGGGGGGGGGTGTCAGGGGAAGGTTAGAGGGGGACGGGCCACGGCGGTGGACTGCTGCCCAGGGTCTCTGGTGGCGCCCTTGACTTCGGGCCGCCATTGAGCAAGGCGGGGTGGCTTGCCACGCTAGACCCAGGGCTGCGGTTGGGGAGTTGGGGGCGCTGAGAACACTCCGCATGCCTGCCTCCAAGACCGAACGCCCCCCCTAGGCATCTCGGGTTCCAAACGACAGCGGCGGCGGAGGCGGCGGTGGCGGCGGGGGAGGAGGAGGAGGAGGAGGAGGAGGAGGAGGCGGCGGCGGGAGCGGCGGCGGAGGGGGCGGTCCTGCTGGGAAGTCCAGAGACACTTGGGGAGATCGCCAGGACTTCTGCGACTCTGAGATGCTGGAGGCGCCTCACCCCAAGGCAGGCTCGCAGGCACGCAGGAGCAAAGCACAGGGCAGGTGGAGGGGTGACAAGAGGAGCACGCTGGGGCCCGGAGGCCCAGAGCAGTCTGATGTGGGTCGCAGCAGCAGCCTCTCAGGCCTATGGCCCTAGTGGCCTGATGGCAGCGCATCTCTTCTGCTCTTGGAAGCTAAGCAGGGTCGGATCCGGTCAGGACTTGGATGGGAGACCGTTCCCGGGTGCCCTGGACTCTGGTTCTGAGGCTACTTTCTTGGCTTTTTTCTTTCTCCTTCGGCCTCCCTTCTTCTCCCTGTGCCTCCACCGCCCCCCTTTGCCCAGCAAGCCTTCCTCCAAACATCCCTTGCTCCGCTGCCCCCTTACTCCCGGGCACCCCACGGCGATTCACAGGCCCGCTGGAGCCGCCCGCTGCAGGGACTGGCGGCTCCAACCCAGCTCCTCCAACTCCAAGCAACAAGGCCCACCCTCACAGGAACCAGTGGGGCTCGCTGGGCGGCGATGGGAACGGGGTGGGGAGGTTGAGGCAGCAGAGAGGACAGCCGCAACGGAGGGAGGGAGTGGGCGAAGGTGGCGAGGACTGGGGGGGCGTTGGGGCGGGGGGAGGGCGTGCGGGAGTTGACCCTGCCTCCCATGCGTGCACTCCCTGGTTCCTGGCCTTGGGGCCCTCATGCCGCCGCCCCTCGCCATTCCCTTGGGCCGCCCTGGATGCCCAAGCCGCCGGACAACCGGCTCCCCCTGGTGACTGGGCACGCCTACACCTTCTCCCACCAGCCCTGGGCTGCACTCCAGCTCCGCAGGGCCTTCTCTTCCTTCCCGCCGACCACCGTCCCTTTGCCCCTGGGCCCCGCCCTGGGCCCTCCCTCCCTCTGCCCAGCACCAAAGATGGCCGACCGCCCTGGCCCTCGGGGCCGCTGGCACCCTGGGCCGAAGTCTTTCTCCCCACAGCAGCGCAGCTAACAGCAAGGCCCCCTCCCTCAGCAAGGCAGTGGGGGCGCGCCCGGCACCACGGCGTCGGCGTCGAGGGGTACCCCCAAATAAACGACGAGACCAAGGAAAGAGTCCCCCGCATGCCCCCAGGCCAGTGTGGTTGCTGGGCAGGCATGGGAGCAGAAGGGGATTCCAGGCAACTTGGCTGTGCTTCCTGGCGCTCCGAGGGGCTCCTCTAGCAGCACCAGGGCGCGGTGAGCTTGCCAAAACCTGGCCAAGCTCCACCACACCCCCAGAGCCTAGCTGCCTCGCCAACACAGCCTCCGGTGTGTGTGGTGTGTGTCTGGGTCCCTTGCGTGCACCGGCGAGTCCGTCCCTTTCCGTATCCCCATCCGCATCCAGGTCAGGGTCTCTGTGTGTCTGTTCGGGGGTTCAGTGCGGGTCTGAGTGTTGGATCCTCGTTCTCCCCGTGTCTCTCTCTTCCTCTCTCGCTCCGACTACCCCTCCGTGTGCCTGTCTGTCTTTCCCTGTGTGTCTGTGTGTCTGTCTCTGTCAGCCGGGCTCCCGTATCGCTCAGTCCTGTCCTGGTGATGGGGGGTGCGTGGGGGGGGTGTCAGGGGAAGGTTGGCGGGGGAGGGGCCACGGGGGTGGACTGCTGCCCAGGGTCTCTGGTTGGGGAGTTCGGGGCGCTGTGAACACTCCGCATGCCTGCCTCCAAGACCGAACGCCCCCCCTAGGCATCTCGGGTTCCAAACCACAGTGGCAGTGGCGGCGGCGGCGGCGGCGTAGGAGGAGGCGGCGGCGGCGGGAGCGGCGGCGGAGGGGGCGGTCCGGCTGGGAAGTCCAGAGACAGTTGGGGAGATCGCCGGGACTTCTGGGACTCTGAGATGCTGGAGGCGCCTCACCCCAAGGCAGGCTCGCAGGCACGCAGGAGCCAAGGCCAGGGCAGGCGGAGGGGTTGACGAGAGGAGCACGCTGGGGCTCGGAGGCCCAGAGCAGTCTGCTGTGGGTCGCAGCAGCAGCCTCTCAGGCCTCTGGCCCTAGCGGCCTGATGGCAGCGCATCTCTTCTGCTCTTGGAAGCTAAGCAGGGTCGGATCCGCTCAGGACTTGGATGGGAGACCGTTCCCGGGTGCCCTGCACTCTTGTTCTGAGGCTCCTTTCTTGGCTTTTTTCTTTCTCCTTCGGCCTCCCTTCTTCTCCCTGTGCCTCCACCGCCCCCCTTTGCCCAGCAAGCCTTCCTCCAAACATCCCTTGCCCCGTTGCCCCCTTACCCCCGGGCACCCCACGGCGGTTCATAGGCCCGCTGGAGCCGCCCGCTGCAGCGACAGGCGGCTCGAATCCAGCTCCTCCAACTCCAAGTCACAAGGCCCACCCTCACAGGAACCAGTGGGGCTCGCTGGGGGGCGATGGGAACGGGGTGTGGAGGCTGAGGCCTCAGAGAGGGCAGCCGCTACGGAGGGAGGGAGTGGGCGAAGGTGGCGAGGACTGGGGGGCGATGGGGAGGGGGGAGCGCGTGCGGGAGTTCACCCTGCCTCCCATGCGTGCCCTCCCTCGTTCCTGCCCTTGGGGCCCTCATGCCGCCGCCCCTTGCCTTTCCCTTGGGTCGCCCTGGATGCCCAAGCCACCGGACAACAGGCTCCCCCTGGTGACTGGGCACGCCTACACCTTCTCCCACCAGCCCTGCGCTGCGCTCCAGCCCCGCAGGGCCTTCTCTTCCTTCCCGCCGACCACCGTCCCTTTGCCCCTGGGCCCCGCCCTGGGCCCTCGCTCCCTCTGCCCAGCACCAAAGATGGCCGACCGCCCTGGACCTTGGGGCCGCTGGCACCCTGAGCCTAAGTCCTTCTCCCCACAGCAGCGCACCTAACAGCGAGGCCCGCTCCCTCAGCAAGGCAGTGGGGGCGCGCCCGGCACCACGGCGTCGGCGTCGAGGGGTACCCCCAAATAAACGACGAGACCAAGGAAAGAGTCCCCCGCATGCCCCCAGGCCAGTGTAGTTGCTGGGCAGGCATGGGAGCAGAAGGGGATTCCAGGCAACTTGGCTGTGCTTCCTGGCGCTCCGAGGGGCTCCTCTAGCAGCACCAGGGCGCGGTCAGCTTGCCAAAACCTGGCCAAGCTCCACCACACCCCCAGAGGCTAGCTGCCTCGCCAACACAGCCTCCGGTGTGTGTGGTGTGTGTCTGGGTCCCTTGCGTGCACCGGCGAGGCTGTCCCTTTCCGTGTCCCCATCCGCATCCAGGTCAGGATCTCTGTGTGTCTGTTCGGGGGTTCAGTGCGGGTCTGTGTGTTGGATCCTCGGTCTCCCCGTGTCTCTCTCTTCCTCTCTCGCTCCGACTACCCCTCCGTGCGTATCTCTGGCTTTCCCTGTGTGTCTATGTGTCTGTCTATGTCAGCCGGGCTCCCGTATCTCTCAGTCCTGTCCTGGTGATGGGGGGTTCGTGGGGGGGGGTGTCACGGGAAGGTTAGAGGGGGACGGGCCACGGCGGTGGACTGCTGCCCAGGGTCTCTGGTGGCGCCCTTGACTTCGGGCCGCCATTGAGCAAGGCGGGGTGGCTTGCCACGCTAGACCCAGGGCTGCGGTTGGGGAGTTGGGGGCGCTGAGAACACTCCGCATGCCTGCCTCCAAGACCGAACGCCCCCCCTAGGCATCTCGGGTTCCAAACGACAGCGGCGGCGGAGGCGGCGGTGGCGGCGGGGGAGGAGGAGGAGGAGGAGGAGGAGGAGGAGGCGGCGGCGGGAGCGGCGGCGGAGGGGGCGGTCCTGCTGGGAAGTCCAGAGACACTTGGGGAGATCGCCAGGACTTCTGCGACTCTGAGATGCTGGAGGCGCCTCACCCCAAGGCAGGCTCGCAGGCACGCAGGAGCAAAGCACAGGGCAGGTGGAGGGGTGACAAGAGGAGCACGCTGGGGCCCGGAGGCCCAGAGCAGTCTGATGTGGGTCGCAGCAGCAGCCTCTCAGGCCTATGGCCCTAGTGGCCTGATGGCAGCGCATCTCTTCTGCTCTTGGAAGCTAAGCAGGGTCGGATCCGGTCAGGACTTGGATGGGAGACCGTTCCCGGGTGCCCTGGACTCTGGTTCTGAGGCTACTTTCTTGGCTTTTTTCTTTCTCCTTCGGCCTCCCTTCTTCTCCCTGTGCCTCCACCGCCCCCCTTTGCCCAGCAAGCCTTCCTCCAAACATCCCTTGCTCCGCTGCCCCCTTACTCCCGGGCACCCCACGGCGATTCACAGGCCCGCTGGAGCCGCCCGCTGCAGGGACTGGCGGCTCCAACCCAGCTCCTCCAACTCCAAGCAACAAGGCCCACCCTCACAGGAACCAGTGGGGCTCGCTGGGCGGCGATGGGAACGGGGTGGGGAGGTTGAGGCAGCAGAGAGGACAGCCGCAACGGAGGGAGGGAGTGGGCGAAGGTGGCGAGGACTGGGGGGGCGTTGGGGCGGGGGGAGGGCGTGCGGGAGTTGACCCTGCCTCCCATGCGTGCACTCCCTGGTTCCTGGCCTTGGGGCCCTCATGCCGCCGCCCCTCGCCATTCCCTTGGGCCGCCCTGGATGCCCAAGCCGCCGGACAACCGGCTCCCCCTGGTGACTGGGCACGCCTACACCTTCTCCCACCAGCCCTGGGCTGCACTCCAGCTCCGCAGGGCCTTCTCTTCCTTCCCGCCGACCACCGTCCCTTTGCCCCTGGGCCCCGCCCTGGGCCCTCCCTCCCTCTGCCCAGCACCAAAGATGGCCGACCGCCCTGGCCCTCGGGGCCGCTGGCACCCTGGGCCGAAGTCTTTCTCCCCACAGCAGCGCAGCTAACAGCAAGGCCCCCTCCCTCAGCAAGGCAGTGGGGGCGCGCCCGGCACCACGGCGTCGGCGTCGAGGGGTACCCCCAAATAAACGACGAGACCAAGGAAAGAGTCCCCCGCATGCCCCCAGGCCAGTGTGGTTGCTGGGCAGGCATGGGAGCAGAAGGGGATTCCAGGCAACTTGGCTGTGCTTCCTGGCGCTCCGAGGGGCTCCTCTAGCAGCACCAGGGCGCGGTGAGCTTGCCAAAACCTGGCCAAGCTCCACCACACCCCCAGAGCCTAGCTGCCTCGCCAACACAGCCTCCGGTGTGTGTGGTGTGTGTCTGGGTCCCTTGCGTGCACCGGCGAGTCCGTCCCTTTCCGTATCCCCATCCGCATCCAGGTCAGGGTCTCTGTGTGTCTGTTCGGGGGTTCAGTGCGGGTCTGTGTGTTGGATCCTCGTTCTCCCCGTGTCTCTCTCTTCCTCTCTCGCTCCGACTACCCCTCCGTGTGCCTCTCTGTCTTTCCCTGTGTGTCTGTGTGTCTGTCTCTGTCAGCCGGGCTCCCGTATCTCTCAGTCCTGTCCTGGTGATGGGGGGTGCGTGGGGGGGGTGTCAGGGGAAGGTTGGCGGGGGAGGGGCCACGGGGGTGGACTGCTGCCCAGGGTCTCTGGTTGGGGAGTTCGGGGAGCTGTGAACACTCCGCATGCCTGCCTCCAAGACCGAACGCCCCCCCTAGGCATCTCGGGTTCCAAACCACAGTGGCAGTGGCGGCGGCGGCGGCGGCGTAGGAGGAGGCGGCGGCGGCGGGAGCGGCGGCGGAGGGGGCGGTCCGGCTGGGAAGTCCAGAGACAGTTGGGGAGATCGCCGGGACTTCTGGGACTCTGAGATGCTGGAGGCGCCTCACCCCAAGGCAGGCTCGCAGGCACGCAGGAGCCAAGGCCAGGGCAGGCGGAGGGGTTGACGAGAGGAGCACGCTGGGGCTCGGAGGCCCAGAGCAGTCTGCTGTGGGTCGCAGCAGCAGCCTCTCAGGCCTCTGGCCCTAGCGGCCTGATGGCAGCGCATCTCTTCTGCTCTTGGAAGCTAAGCAGGGTCGGATCCGCTCAGGACTTGGATGGGAGACCGTTCCCGGGTGCCCTGCACTCTTGTTCTGAGGCTACTTTCTTGGCTTTTTTCTTTCTCCTTCGGCCTCCCTTCTTCTCCCTGTGCCTCCACCGCCCCCCTTTGCCCAGCAAGCCTTCCTCCAAACATCCCTTGCCCCGTTGCCCCCTTACCCCCGGGCACCCCACGGCGGTTCACAGGCCCGCTGGAGCCGCCCGCTGCAGCGACAGGCGGCTCCAACCCAGCTCCTCCAACTCCAAGTCACAAGGCCCACCCTCACAGGAACCAGTGGGGCTCGCGGGGGGGCGATGGGAAGGGGGTGGGGAGGCTGAGGCGGCAGAGAGGGCTGCCGCTTCGGAGGGAGGGAGTGGGCGAAGGTGGCGAGGACTGGGGGGGCGATGGGGCGGGGGGAGCGCGTGCGGGAGTTCACCCTGCCTCCCATGCGTGCACTCCCTGGTTCCTGGCCTTGGGGCCCTCATGCCGCCGCCCCTCGCCATTCCCTTGGGCCGCCCTGGATGCCCAAGCCGCCGAACAACCGGCTCCCCCTGGTGACTGGGCACGCCTACACCTTCTCCCACCAGCCCTGGGCTGCGCTCCAGCCCCGCAGGGCCTTCTCTTCCTTCCCGCCGACCACCGTCCCTTTGCCCCTGGGCCCCGCCCTGGGCCCTCCCTCCCTCTGCCCAGCACCAAAATGGCCGACCGCCCTGGCCCTCGGGGCCGCTGGCACCCTGGGCCGAAGTCCTTCTCCCCACAGCAGCGCAGCTAACAGCAAGGCCCGCTCCCTCAGCAAGGCAGTGGGGGCGCGCCCGGCACCACGGCGTCGGCGTCGAGGGGTACCCCCAAATAAACGACGAGACCAAGGAAAGAGTCCCCCGCATGCCCCCAGGCCAGTGTGGTTGCTGGGCAGGCATGGGAGCAGAAGGGGATTCCAGGCAACTTGGCTGTGCTTCCTGGCGCTCCGAGGGGCTCCTCTAGCAGCACCAGGGCGCGGTCAGCTTGCCAAAACCTGGCCAAGCTCCACCACACCCCCAGAGGCTAGCTGCCTCGCCAACACAGCCTCCGGTGTGTGTGGTGTGTGTCTGGGTCCCTTGCGTGCACCGGCGAGTCCGTCCCTTTCCGTGTCCCCATCCGCATCCAGGTCAGGGTCTCTGTCTGTCTGTTCGGGGGTTCAGTGCGGGTCTGTGTGTTGGATCCTCGTTCTCCCCGTGTCTCTCTCTTCCTCTCTCGCTCCGACTACCCCTCCGTGTGCCTCTCTGTCTTTCCCTGTGTGTCTGTGTGTCTGTCTCTGTCAGCCGGGCTCCCGTATCTCTCAGTCCTGTCCTGGTGATGGGGGGTGCGTGGGGGGTTGTCAGGGGAAGGTTGGCGGGGGTGGGGCCACGGGGGTGGACTGCTGCCCAGGGTCTCTGGTTGGGGAGTTCGGGGCGCTGTGAACACTCCGCATGCCTGCCTCCAAGACCGAACGCCCCCCCTAGGCATCTCGGGTTCCAAACGACAGCGGCGGCGGAGGCGGCGGTGGCGGCGGGGGAGGAGGAGGAGGAGGAGGAGGAGGCGGCGGCGGGAGCGGCGGCGGAGGGGGCGGTCCTGCTGGGAAGTCCAGAGACACTTGGGGAGATCGCCAGGACTTCTGCGACTCTGAGATGCTGGAGGCGCCTCACCCCAAGGCAGGCTCGCAGGCACGCAGGAGCAAAGCACAGGGCAGGTGGAGGGGTGACAAGAGGAGCACGCTGGGGCCCGGAGGCCCAGAGCAGTCTGATGTGGGTCGCAGCAGCAGCCTCTCAGGCCTATGGCCCTAGTGGCCTGATGGCAGCGCATCTCTTCTGCTCTTGGAAGCTAAGCAGGGTCGGATCCGGTCAGGACTTGGATGGGAGACCGTTCCCGGGTGCCCTGGACTCTGGTTCTGAGGCTACTTTCTTGGCTTTTTTCTTTCTCCTTCGGCCTCCCTTCTTCTCCCTGTGCCTCCACCGCCCCCCTTTGCCCAGCAAGCCTTCCTCCAAACATCCCTTGCTCCGCTGCCCCCTTACTCCCGGGCACCCCACGGCGATTCACAGGCCCGCTGGAGCCGCCCGCTGCAGGGACTGGCGGCTCCAACCCAGCTCCTCCAACTCCAAGCAACAAGGCCCACCCTCACAGGAACCAGTGGGGCTCGCTGGGCGGCGATGGGAACGGGGTGGGGAGGTTGAGGCAGCAGAGAGGACAGCCGCAACGGAGGGAGGGAGTGGGCGAAGGTGGCGAGGACTGGGGGGGCGTTGGGGCGGGGGGAGGGCGTGCGGGAGTTGACCCTGCCTCCCATGCGTGCACTCCCTGGTTCCTGGCCTTGGGGCCCTCATGCCGCCGCCCCTCGCCATTCCCTTGGGCCGCCCTGGATGCCCAAGCCGCCGGACAACCGGCTCCCCCTGGTGACTGGGCACGCCTACACCTTCTCCCACCAGCCCTGGGCTGCACTCCAGCTCCGCAGGGCCTTCTCTTCCTTCCCGCCGACCACCGTCCCTTTGCCCCTGGGCCCCGCCCTGGGCCCTCCCTCCCTCTGCCCAGCACCAAAGATGGCCGACCGCCCTGGCCCTCGGGGCCGCTGGCACCCTGGGCCGAAGTCTTTCTCCCCACAGCAGCGCAGCTAACAGCAAGGCCCCCTCCCTCAGCAAGGCAGTGGGGGCGCGCCCGGCACCACGGCGTCGGCGTCGAGGGGTACCCCCAAATAAACGACGAGACCAAGGAAAGAGTCCCCCGCATGCCCCCAGGCCAGTGTGGTTGCTGGGCAGGCATGGGAGCAGAAGGGGATTCCAGGCAACTTGGCTGTGCTTCCTGGCGCTCCGAGGGGCTCCTCTAGCAGCACCAGGGCGCGGTGAGCTTGCCAAAACCTGGCCAAGCTCCACCACACCCCCAGAGCCTAGCTGCCTCGCCAACACAGCCTCCGGTGTGTGTGGTGTGTGTCTGGGTCCCTTGCGTGCACCGGCGAGTCCGTCCCTTTCCGTATCCCCATCCGCATCCAGGTCAGGGTCTCTGTGTGTCTGTTCGGGGGTTCAGTGCGGGTCTGAGTGTTGGATCCTCGTTCTCCCCGTGTCTCTCTCTTCCTCTCTCGCTCCGACTACCCCTACGTGTGCCTGTCTGTCTTTCCCTGTGTGTCTGTGTGTCTGTCTCTGTCAGCCGGGCTCCCGTATCGCTCAGTCCTGTCCTGGTGATGGGGGGTGCGTGGGGGGGGTGTCAGGGGAAGGTTGGCGGGGGAGGGGCCACGGGGGTGGACTGCTGCCCAGGGTCTCTGGTTGGGGAGTTCGGGGAGCTGTGAACACTCCGCATGCCTGCCTCCAAGACCGAACGCCCCCCCTAGGCATCTCGGGTTCCAAACCACAGTGGCAGTGGCGGCGGCGGCGGCGGCGTAGGAGGAGGCGGCGGCGGCGGGAGCGGCGGCGGAGGGGGCGGTCCGGCTGGGAAGTCCAGAGACAGTTGGGGAGATCGCCGGGACTTCTGGGACTCTGAGATGCTGGAGGCGCCTCACCCCAAGGCAGGCTCGCAGGCACGCAGGAGCCAAGGCCAGGGCAGGCGGAGGGGTTGACGAGAGGAGCACGCTGGGGCTCGGAGGCCCAGAGCAGTCTGCTGTGGGTCGCAGCAGCAGCCTCTCAGGCCTCTGGCCCTAGCGGCCTGATGGCAGCGCATCTCTTCTGCTCTTGGAAGCTAAGCAGGGTCGGATCCGCTCAGGACTTGGATGGGAGACCGTTCCCGGGTGCCCTGCACTCTTGTTCTGAGGCTCCTTTCTTGGCTTTTTTCTTTCTCCTTCGGCCTCCCTTCTTCTCCCTGTGCCTCCACCGCCCCCCTTTGCCCAGCAAGCCTTCCTCCAAACATCCCTTGCCCCGTTGCCCCCTTACCCCCGGGCACCCCACGGCGGTTCACAGGCCCGCTGGAGCCGCCCGCTGCAGCGACAGGCGGCTCCAACCCAGCTCCTCCAACTCCAAGTCACAAGGCCCACCCTCACAGGAACCAGTGGGGCTCGCGGGGGGGCGATGGGAAGGGGGTGGGGAGGCTGAGGCGGCAGAGAGGGCTGCCGCTTCGGAGGGAGGGAGTGGGCGAAGGTGGCGAGGACTGGGGGGGCGATGGGGCGGGGGGAGCGCGTGCGGGAGTTCACCCTGCCTCCCATGCGTGCACTCCCTGGTTCCTGGCCTTGGGGCCCTCATGCCGCCGCCCCTCGCCATTCCCTTGGGCCGCCCTGGATGCCCAAGCCGCCGAACAACCGGCTCCCCCTGGTGACTGGGCACGCCTACACCTTCTCCCACCAGCCCTGGGCTGCGCTCCAGCCCCGCAGGGCCTTCTCTTCCTTCCCGCCGACCACCGTCCCTTTGCCCCTGGGCCCCGCCCTGGGCCCTCCCTCCCTCTGCCCAGCACCAAAATGGCCGACCGCCCTGGCCCTCGGGGCCGCTGGCACCCTGGGCCGAAGTCCTTCTCCCCACAGCAGCGCAGCTAACAGCAAGGCCCGCTCCCTCAGCAAGGCAGTGGGGGCGCGCCCGGCACCACGGCGTCGGCGTCGAGGGGTACCCCCAAATAAACGACGAGACCAAGGAAAGAGTCCCCCGCATGCCCCCAGGCCAGTGTGGTTGCTGGGCAGGCATGGGAGCAGAAGGGGATTCCAGGCAACTTGGCTGTGCTTCCTGGCGCTCCGAGGGGCTCCTCTAGCAGCACCAGGGCGCGGTCAGCTTGCCAAAACCTGGCCAAGCTCCACCACACCCCCAGAGGCTAGCTGCCTCGCCAACACAGCCTCCGGTGTGTGTGGTGTGTGTCTGGGTCCCTTGCGTGCACCGGCGAGTCCGTCCCTTTCCGTGTCCCCATCCGCATCCAGGTCAGGGTCTCTGTCTGTCTGTTCGGGGGTTCAGTGCGGGTCTGTGTGTTGGATCCTCGTTCTCCCCGTGTCTCTCTCTTCCTCTCTCGCTCCGACTACCCCTCCGTGTGCCTCTCTGTCTTTCCCTGTGTGTCTGTGTGTCTGTCTCTGTCAGCCGGGCTCCCGTATCTCTCAGTCCTGTCCTGGTGATGGGGGGTGCGTGGGGGGTTGTCAGGGGAAGGTTGGCGGGGGTGGGGCCACGGGGGTGGACTGCTGCCCAGGGTCTCTGGTTGGGGAGTTCGGGGCGCTGTGAACACTCCGCATGCCTGCCTCCAAGACCGAACGCCCCCCCTAGGCATCTCGGGTTCCAAACGACAGCGGCGGCGGAGGCGGCGGTGGCGGCGGGGGAGGAGGAGGAGGAGGAGGAGGAGGCGGCGGCGGGAGCGGCGGCGGAGGGGGCGGTCCTGCTGGGAAGTCCAGAGACACTTGGGGAGATCGCCAGGACTTCTGCGACTCTGAGATGCTGGAGGCGCCTCACCCCAAGGCAGGCTCGCAGGCACGCAGGAGCAAAGCACAGGGCAGGTGGAGGGGTGACAAGAGGAGCACGCTGGGGCCCGGAGGCCCAGAGCAGTCTGATGTGGGTCGCAGCAGCAGCCTCTCAGGCCTATGGCCCTAGTGGCCTGATGGCAGCGCATCTCTTCTGCTCTTGGAAGCTAAGCAGGGTCGGATCCGGTCAGGACTTGGATGGGAGACCGTTCCCGGGTGCCCTGGACTCTGGTTCTGAGGCTACTTTCTTGGCTTTTTTCTTTCTCCTTCGGCCTCCCTTCTTCTCCCTGTGCCTCCACCGCCCCCCTTTGCCCAGCAAGCCTTCCTCCAAACATCCCTTGCTCCGCTGCCCCCTTACTCCCGGGCACCCCACGGCGATTCACAGGCCCGCTGGAGCCGCCCGCTGCAGGGACTGGCGGCTCCAACCCAGCTCCTCCAACTCCAAGCAACAAGGCCCACCCTCACAGGAACCAGTGGGGCTCGCTGGGCGGCGATGGGAACGGGGTGGGGAGGTTGAGGCAGCAGAGAGGACAGCCGCAACGGAGGGAGGGAGTGGGCGAAGGTGGCGAGGACTGGGGGGGCGTTGGGGCGGGGGGAGGGCGTGCGGGAGTTGACCCTGCCTCCCATGCGTGCACTCCCTGGTTCCTGGCCTTGGGGCCCTCATGCCGCCGCCCCTCGCCATTCCCTTGGGCCGCCCTGGATGCCCAAGCCGCCGGACAACCGGCTCCCCCTGGTGACTGGGCACGCCTACACCTTCTCCCACCAGCCCTGGGCTGCACTCCAGCTCCGCAGGGCCTTCTCTTCCTTCCCGCCGACCACCGTCCCTTTGCCCCTGGGCCCCGCCCTGGGCCCTCCCTCCCTCTGCCCAGCACCAAAGATGGCCGACCGCCCTGGCCCTCGGGGCCGCTGGCACCCTGGGCCGAAGTCTTTCTCCCCACAGCAGCGCAGCTAACAGCAAGGCCCCCTCCCTCAGCAAGGCAGTGGGGGCGCGCCCGGCACCACGGCGTCGGCGTCGAGGGGTACCCCCAAATAAACGACGAGACCAAGGAAAGAGTCCCCCGCATGCCCCCAGGCCAGTGTGGTTGCTGGGCAGGCATGGGAGCAGAAGGGGATTCCAGGCAACTTGGCTGTGCTTCCTGGCGCTCCGAGGGGCTCCTCTAGCAGCACCAGGGCGCGGTGAGCTTGCCAAAACCTGGCCAAGCTCCACCACACCCCCAGAGCCTAGCTGCCTCGCCAACACAGCCTCCGGTGTGTGTGGTGTGTGTCTGGGTCCCTTGCGTGCACCGGCGAGTCCGTCCCTTTCCGTATCCCCATCCGCATCCAGGTCAGGGTCTCTGTGTGTCTGTTCGGGGGTTCAGTGCGGGTCTGAGTGTTGGATCCTCGTTCTCCCCGTGTCTCTCTCTTCCTCTCTCGCTCCGACTACCCCTCCGTGTGCCTGTCTGTCTTTCCCTGTGTGTCTGTGTGTCTGTCTCTGTCAGCCGGGCTCCCGTATCGCTCAGTCCTGTCCTGGTGATGGGGGGTGCGTGGGGGGGGTGTCAGGGGAAGGTTGGCGGGGGAGGGGCCACGGGGGTGGACTGCTGCCCAGGGTCTCTGGTTGGGGAGTTCGGGGCGCTGTGAACACTCCGCATGCCTGCCTCCAAGACCGAACGCCCCCCCTAGGCATCTCGGGTTCCAAACCACAGTGGCAGTGGCGGCGGCGGCGGCGGCGTAGGAGGAGGCGGCGGCGGCGGGAGCGGCGGCGGAGGGGGCGGTCCGGCTGGGAAGTCCAGAGACAGTTGGGGAGATCGCCGGGACTTCTGGGACTCTGAGATGCTGGAGGCGCCTCACCCCAAGGCAGGCTCGCAGGCACGCAGGAGCCAAGGCCAGGGCAGGCGGAGGGGTTGACGAGAGGAGCACGCTGGGGCTCGGAGGCCCAGAGCAGTCTGCTGTGGGTCGCAGCAGCAGCCTCTCAGGCCTCTGGCCCTAGCGGCCTGATGGCAGCGCATCTCTTCTGCTCTTGGAAGCTAAGCAGGGTCGGATCCGCTCAGGACTTGGATGGGAGACCGTTCCCGGGTGCCCTGCACTCTTGTTCTGAGGCTCCTTTCTTGGCTTTTTTCTTTCTCCTTCGGCCTCCCTTCTTCTCCCTGTGCCTCCACCGCCCCCCTTTGCCCAGCAAGCCTTCCTCCAAACATCCCTTGCCCCGTTGCCCCCTTACCCCCGGGCACCCCACGGCGGTTCATAGGCCCGCTGGAGCCGCCCGCTGCAGCGACAGGCGGCTCGAATCCAGCTCCTCCAACTCCAAGTCACAAGGCCCACCCTCACAGGAACCAGTGGGGCTCGCTGGGGGGCGATGGGAACGGGGTGTGGAGGCTGAGGCCTCAGAGAGGGCAGCCGCTACGGAGGGAGGGAGTGGGCGAAGGTGGCGAGGACTGGGGGGCGATGGGGAGGGGGGAGCGCGTGCGGGAGTTCACCCTGCCTCCCATGCGTGCCCTCCCTCGTTCCTGCCCTTGGGGCCCTCATGCCGCCGCCCCTTGCCTTTCCCTTGGGTCGCCCTGGATGCCCAAGCCACCGGACAACAGGCTCCCCCTGGTGACTGGGCACGCCTACACCTTCTCCCACCAGCCCTGCGCTGCGCTCCAGCCCCGCAGGGCCTTCTCTTCCTTCCCGCCGACCACCGTCCCTTTGCCCCTGGGCCCCGCCCTGGGCCCTCGCTCCCTCTGCCCAGCACCAAAGATGGCCGACCGCCCTGGACCTTGGGGCCGCTGGCACCCTGAGCCTAAGTCCTTCTCCCCACAGCAGCGCACCTAACAGCGAGGCCCGCTCCCTCAGCAAGGCAGTGGGGGCGCGCCCGGCACCACGGCGTCGGCGTCGAGGGGTACCCCCAAATAAACGACGAGACCAAGGAAAGAGTCCCCCGCATGCCCCCAGGCCAGTGTAGTTGCTGGGCAGGCATGGGAGCAGAAGGGGATTCCAGGCAACTTGGCTGTGCTTCCTGGCGCTCCGAGGGGCTCCTCTAGCAGCACCAGGGCGCGGTCAGCTTGCCAAAACCTGGCCAAGCTCCACCACACCCCCAGAGGCTAGCTGCCTCGCCAACACAGCCTCCGGTGTGTGTGGTGTGTGTCTGGGTCCCTTGCGTGCACCGGCGAGGCTGTCCCTTTCCGTGTCCCCATCCGCATCCAGGTCAGGATCTCTGTGTGTCTGTTCGGGGGTTCAGTGCGGGTCTGTGTGTTGGATCCTCGGTCTCCCCGTGTCTCTCTCTTCCTCTCTCGCTCCGACTACCCCTCCGTGCGTATCTCTGGCTTTCCCTGTGTGTCTATGTGTCTGTCTATGTCAGCCGGGCTCCCGTATCTCTCAGTCCTGTCCTGGTGATGGGGGGTTCGTGGGGGGGGGTGTCACGGGAAGGTTAGAGGGGGACGGGCCACGGCGGTGGACTGCTGCCCAGGGTCTCTGGTGGCGCCCTTGACTTCGGGCCGCCATTGAGCAAGGCGGGGTGGCTTGCCACGCTAGACCCAGGGCTGCGGTTGGGGAGTTGGGGGCGCTGAGAACACTCCGCATGCCTGCCTCCAAGACCGAACGCCCCCCCTAGGCATCTCGGGTTCCAAACGACAGCGGCGGCGGAGGCGGCGGTGGCGGCGGGGGAGGAGGAGGAGGAGGAGGAGGAGGAGGAGGCGGCGGCGGGAGCGGCGGCGGAGGGGGCGGTCCTGCTGGGAAGTCCAGAGACACTTGGGGAGATCGCCAGGACTTCTGCGACTCTGAGATGCTGGAGGCGCCTCACCCCAAGGCAGGCTCGCAGGCACGCAGGAGCAAAGCACAGGGCAGGTGGAGGGGTGACAAGAGGAGCACGCTGGGGCCCGGAGGCCCAGAGCAGTCTGATGTGGGTCGCAGCAGCAGCCTCTCAGGCCTATGGCCCTAGTGGCCTGATGGCAGCGCATCTCTTCTGCTCTTGGAAGCTAAGCAGGGTCGGATCCGGTCAGGACTTGGATGGGAGACCGTTCCCGGGTGCCCTGGACTCTGGTTCTGAGGCTACTTTCTTGGCTTTTTTCTTTCTCCTTCGGCCTCCCTTCTTCTCCCTGTGCCTCCACCGCCCCCCTTTGCCCAGCAAGCCTTCCTCCAAACATCCCTTGCTCCGCTGCCCCCTTACTCCCGGGCACCCCACGGCGATTCACAGGCCCGCTGGAGCCGCCCGCTGCAGGGACTGGCGGCTCCAACCCAGCTCCTCCAACTCCAAGCAACAAGGCCCACCCTCACAGGAACCAGTGGGGCTCGCTGGGCGGCGATGGGAACGGGGTGGGGAGGTTGAGGCAGCAGAGAGGACAGCCGCAACGGAGGGAGGGAGTGGGCGAAGGTGGCGAGGACTGGGGGGGCGTTGGGGCGGGGGGAGGGCGTGCGGGAGTTGACCCTGCCTCCCATGCGTGCACTCCCTGGTTCCTGGCCTTGGGGCCCTCATGCCGCCGCCCCTCGCCATTCCCTTGGGCCGCCCTGGATGCCCAAGCCGCCGGACAACCGGCTCCCCCTGGTGACTGGGCACGCCTACACCTTCTCCCACCAGCCCTGGGCTGCACTCCAGCTCCGCAGGGCCTTCTCTTCCTTCCCGCCGACCACCGTCCCTTTGCCCCTGGGCCCCGCCCTGGGCCCTCCCTCCCTCTGCCCAGCACCAAAGATGGCCGACCGCCCTGGCCCTCGGGGCCGCTGGCACCCTGGGCCGAAGTCTTTCTCCCCACAGCAGCGCAGCTAACAGCAAGGCCCCCTCCCTCAGCAAGGCAGTGGGGGCGCGCCCGGCACCACGGCGTCGGCGTCGAGGGGTACCCCCAAATAAACGACGAGACCAAGGAAAGAGTCCCCCGCATGCCCCCAGGCCAGTGTGGTTGCTGGGCAGGCATGGGAGCAGAAGGGGATTCCAGGCAACTTGGCTGTGCTTCCTGGCGCTCCGAGGGGCTCCTCTAGCAGCACCAGGGCGCGGTGAGCTTGCCAAAACCTGGCCAAGCTCCACCACACCCCCAGAGCCTAGCTGCCTCGCCAACACAGCCTCCGGTGTGTGTGGTGTGTGTCTGGGTCCCTTGCGTGCACCGGCGAGTCCGTCCCTTTCCGTATCCCCATCCGCATCCAGGTCAGGGTCTCTGTGTGTCTGTTCGGGGGTTCAGTGCGGGTCTGTGTGTTGGATCCTCGTTCTCCCCGTGTCTCTCTCTTCCTCTCTCGCTCCGACTACCCCTCCGTGTGCCTCTCTGTCTTTCCCTGTGTGTCTGTGTGTCTGTCTCTGTCAGCCGGGCTCCCGTATCTCTCAGTCCTGTCCTGGTGATGGGGGGTGCGTGGGGGGGGTGTCAGGGGAAGGTTGGCGGGGGAGGGGCCACGGGGGTGGACTGCTGCCCAGGGTCTCTGGTTGGGGAGTTCGGGGAGCTGTGAACACTCCGCATGCCTGCCTCCAAGACCGAACGCCCCCCCTAGGCATCTCGGGTTCCAAACCACAGTGGCAGTGGCGGCGGCGGCGGCGGCGTAGGAGGAGGCGGCGGCGGCGGGAGCGGCGGCGGAGGGGGCGGTCCGGCTGGGAAGTCCAGAGACAGTTGGGGAGATCGCCGGGACTTCTGGGACTCTGAGATGCTGGAGGCGCCTCACCCCAAGGCAGGCTCGCAGGCACGCAGGAGCCAAGGCCAGGGCAGGCGGAGGGGTTGACGAGAGGAGCACGCTGGGGCTCGGAGGCCCAGAGCAGTCTGCTGTGGGTCGCAGCAGCAGCCTCTCAGGCCTCTGGCCCTAGCGGCCTGATGGCAGCGCATCTCTTCTGCTCTTGGAAGCTAAGCAGGGTCGGATCCGCTCAGGACTTGGATGGGAGACCGTTCCCGGGTGCCCTGCACTCTTGTTCTGAGGCTACTTTCTTGGCTTTTTTCTTTCTCCTTCGGCCTCCCTTCTTCTCCCTGTGCCTCCACCGCCCCCCTTTGCCCAGCAAGCCTTCCTCCAAACATCCCTTGCCCCGTTGCCCCCTTACCCCCGGGCACCCCACGGCGGTTCACAGGCCCGCTGGAGCCGCCCGCTGCAGCGACAGGCGGCTCCAACCCAGCTCCTCCAACTCCAAGTCACAAGGCCCACCCTCACAGGAACCAGTGGGGCTCGCGGGGGGGCGATGGGAAGGGGGTGGGGAGGCTGAGGCGGCAGAGAGGGCTGCCGCTTCGGAGGGAGGGAGTGGGCGAAGGTGGCGAGGACTGGGGGGGCGATGGGGCGGGGGGAGCGCGTGCGGGAGTTCACCCTGCCTCCCATGCGTGCACTCCCTGGTTCCTGGCCTTGGGGCCCTCATGCCGCCGCCCCTCGCCATTCCCTTGGGCCGCCCTGGATGCCCAAGCCGCCGAACAACCGGCTCCCCCTGGTGACTGGGCACGCCTACACCTTCTCCCACCAGCCCTGGGCTGCGCTCCAGCCCCGCAGGGCCTTCTCTTCCTTCCCGCCGACCACCGTCCCTTTGCCCCTGGGCCCCGCCCTGGGCCCTCCCTCCCTCTGCCCAGCACCAAAATGGCCGACCGCCCTGGCCCTCGGGGCCGCTGGCACCCTGGGCCGAAGTCCTTCTCCCCACAGCAGCGCAGCTAACAGCAAGGCCCGCTCCCTCAGCAAGGCAGTGGGGGCGCGCCCGGCACCACGGCGTCGGCGTCGAGGGGTACCCCCAAATAAACGACGAGACCAAGGAAAGAGTCCCCCGCATGCCCCCAGGCCAGTGTGGTTGCTGGGCAGGCATGGGAGCAGAAGGGGATTCCAGGCAACTTGGCTGTGCTTCCTGGCGCTCCGAGGGGCTCCTCTAGCAGCACCAGGGCGCGGTCAGCTTGCCAAAACCTGGCCAAGCTCCACCACACCCCCAGAGGCTAGCTGCCTCGCCAACACAGCCTCCGGTGTGTGTGGTGTGTGTCTGGGTCCCTTGCGTGCACCGGCGAGTCCGTCCCTTTCCGTGTCCCCATCCGCATCCAGGTCAGGGTCTCTGTCTGTCTGTTCGGGGGTTCAGTGCGGGTCTGTGTGTTGGATCCTCGTTCTCCCCGTGTCTCTCTCTTCCTCTCTCGCTCCGACTACCCCTCCGTGTGCCTCTCTGTCTTTCCCTGTGTGTCTGTGTGTCTGTCTCTGTCAGCCGGGCTCCCGTATCTCTCAGTCCTGTCCTGGTGATGGGGGGTGCGTGGGGGGTTGTCAGGGGAAGGTTGGCGGGGGTGGGGCCACGGGGGTGGACTGCTGCCCAGGGTCTCTGGTTGGGGAGTTCGGGGCGCTGTGAACACTCCGCATGCCTGCCTCCAAGACCGAACGCCCCCCCTAGGCATCTCGGGTTCCAAACGACAGCGGCGGCGGAGGCGGCGGTGGCGGCGGGGGAGGAGGAGGAGGAGGAGGAGGAGGCGGCGGCGGGAGCGGCGGCGGAGGGGGCGGTCCTGCTGGGAAGTCCAGAGACACTTGGGGAGATCGCCAGGACTTCTGCGACTCTGAGATGCTGGAGGCGCCTCACCCCAAGGCAGGCTCGCAGGCACGCAGGAGCAAAGCACAGGGCAGGTGGAGGGGTGACAAGAGGAGCACGCTGGGGCCCGGAGGCCCAGAGCAGTCTGATGTGGGTCGCAGCAGCAGCCTCTCAGGCCTATGGCCCTAGTGGCCTGATGGCAGCGCATCTCTTCTGCTCTTGGAAGCTAAGCAGGGTCGGATCCGGTCAGGACTTGGATGGGAGACCGTTCCCGGGTGCCCTGGACTCTGGTTCTGAGGCTACTTTCTTGGCTTTTTTCTTTCTCCTTCGGCCTCCCTTCTTCTCCCTGTGCCTCCACCGCCCCCCTTTGCCCAGCAAGCCTTCCTCCAAACATCCCTTGCTCCGCTGCCCCCTTACTCCCGGGCACCCCACGGCGATTCACAGGCCCGCTGGAGCCGCCCGCTGCAGGGACTGGCGGCTCCAACCCAGCTCCTCCAACTCCAAGCAACAAGGCCCACCCTCACAGGAACCAGTGGGGCTCGCTGGGCGGCGATGGGAACGGGGTGGGGAGGTTGAGGCAGCAGAGAGGACAGCCGCAACGGAGGGAGGGAGTGGGCGAAGGTGGCGAGGACTGGGGGGGCGTTGGGGCGGGGGGAGGGCGTGCGGGAGTTGACCCTGCCTCCCATGCGTGCACTCCCTGGTTCCTGGCCTTGGGGCCCTCATGCCGCCGCCCCTCGCCATTCCCTTGGGCCGCCCTGGATGCCCAAGCCGCCGGACAACCGGCTCCCCCTGGTGACTGGGCACGCCTACACCTTCTCCCACCAGCCCTGGGCTGCACTCCAGCTCCGCAGGGCCTTCTCTTCCTTCCCGCCGACCACCGTCCCTTTGCCCCTGGGCCCCGCCCTGGGCCCTCCCTCCCTCTGCCCAGCACCAAAGATGGCCGACCGCCCTGGCCCTCGGGGCCGCTGGCACCCTGGGCCGAAGTCTTTCTCCCCACAGCAGCGCAGCTAACAGCAAGGCCCCCTCCCTCAGCAAGGCAGTGGGGGCGCGCCCGGCACCACGGCGTCGGCGTCGAGGGGTACCCCCAAATAAACGACGAGACCAAGGAAAGAGTCCCCCGCATGCCCCCAGGCCAGTGTGGTTGCTGGGCAGGCATGGGAGCAGAAGGGGATTCCAGGCAACTTGGCTGTGCTTCCTGGCGCTCCGAGGGGCTCCTCTAGCAGCACCAGGGCGCGGTGAGCTTGCCAAAACCTGGCCAAGCTCCACCACACCCCCAGAGCCTAGCTGCCTCGCCAACACAGCCTCCGGTGTGTGTGGTGTGTGTCTGGGTCCCTTGCGTGCACCGGCGAGTCCGTCCCTTTCCGTATCCCCATCCGCATCCAGGTCAGGGTCTCTGTGTGTCTGTTCGGGGGTTCAGTGCGGGTCTGAGTGTTGGATCCTCGTTCTCCCCGTGTCTCTCTCTTCCTCTCTCGCTCCGACTACCCCTACGTGTGCCTGTCTGTCTTTCCCTGTGTGTCTGTGTGTCTGTCTCTGTCAGCCGGGCTCCCGTATCGCTCAGTCCTGTCCTGGTGATGGGGGGTGCGTGGGGGGGGTGTCAGGGGAAGGTTGGCGGGGGAGGGGCCACGGGGGTGGACTGCTGCCCAGGGTCTCTGGTTGGGGAGTTCGGGGAGCTGTGAACACTCCGCATGCCTGCCTCCAAGACCGAACGCCCCCCCTAGGCATCTCGGGTTCCAAACCACAGTGGCAGTGGCGGCGGCGGCGGCGGCGTAGGAGGAGGCGGCGGCGGCGGGAGCGGCGGCGGAGGGGGCGGTCCGGCTGGGAAGTCCAGAGACAGTTGGGGAGATCGCCGGGACTTCTGGGACTCTGAGATGCTGGAGGCGCCTCACCCCAAGGCAGGCTCGCAGGCACGCAGGAGCCAAGGCCAGGGCAGGCGGAGGGGTTGACGAGAGGAGCACGCTGGGGCTCGGAGGCCCAGAGCAGTCTGCTGTGGGTCGCAGCAGCAGCCTCTCAGGCCTCTGGCCCTAGCGGCCTGATGGCAGCGCATCTCTTCTGCTCTTGGAAGCTAAGCAGGGTCGGATCCGCTCAGGACTTGGATGGGAGACCGTTCCCGGGTGCCCTGCACTCTTGTTCTGAGGCTCCTTTCTTGGCTTTTTTCTTTCTCCTTCGGCCTCCCTTCTTCTCCCTGTGCCTCCACCGCCCCCCTTTGCCCAGCAAGCCTTCCTCCAAACATCCCTTGCCCCGTTGCCCCCTTACCCCCGGGCACCCCACGGCGGTTCACAGGCCCGCTGGAGCCGCCCGCTGCAGCGACAGGCGGCTCCAACCCAGCTCCTCCAACTCCAAGTCACAAGGCCCACCCTCACAGGAACCAGTGGGGCTCGCGGGGGGGCGATGGGAAGGGGGTGGGGAGGCTGAGGCGGCAGAGAGGGCTGCCGCTTCGGAGGGAGGGAGTGGGCGAAGGTGGCGAGGACTGGGGGGGCGATGGGGCGGGGGGAGCGCGTGCGGGAGTTCACCCTGCCTCCCATGCGTGCACTCCCTGGTTCCTGGCCTTGGGGCCCTCATGCCGCCGCCCCTCGCCATTCCCTTGGGCCGCCCTGGATGCCCAAGCCGCCGAACAACCGGCTCCCCCTGGTGACTGGGCACGCCTACACCTTCTCCCACCAGCCCTGGGCTGCGCTCCAGCCCCGCAGGGCCTTCTCTTCCTTCCCGCCGACCACCGTCCCTTTGCCCCTGGGCCCCGCCCTGGGCCCTCCCTCCCTCTGCCCAGCACCAAAATGGCCGACCGCCCTGGCCCTCGGGGCCGCTGGCACCCTGGGCCGAAGTCCTTCTCCCCACAGCAGCGCAGCTAACAGCAAGGCCCGCTCCCTCAGCAAGGCAGTGGGGGCGCGCCCGGCACCACGGCGTCGGCGTCGAGGGGTACCCCCAAATAAACGACGAGACCAAGGAAAGAGTCCCCCGCATGCCCCCAGGCCAGTGTGGTTGCTGGGCAGGCATGGGAGCAGAAGGGGATTCCAGGCAACTTGGCTGTGCTTCCTGGCGCTCCGAGGGGCTCCTCTAGCAGCACCAGGGCGCGGTCAGCTTGCCAAAACCTGGCCAAGCTCCACCACACCCCCAGAGGCTAGCTGCCTCGCCAACACAGCCTCCGGTGTGTGTGGTGTGTGTCTGGGTCCCTTGCGTGCACCGGCGAGTCCGTCCCTTTCCGTGTCCCCATCCGCATCCAGGTCAGGGTCTCTGTCTGTCTGTTCGGGGGTTCAGTGCGGGTCTGTGTGTTGGATCCTCGTTCTCCCCGTGTCTCTCTCTTCCTCTCTCGCTCCGACTACCCCTCCGTGTGCCTCTCTGTCTTTCCCTGTGTGTCTGTGTGTCTGTCTCTGTCAGCCGGGCTCCCGTATCTCTCAGTCCTGTCCTGGTGATGGGGGGTGCGTGGGGGGTTGTCAGGGGAAGGTTGGCGGGGGTGGGGCCACGGGGGTGGACTGCTGCCCAGGGTCTCTGGTTGGGGAGTTCGGGGCGCTGTGAACACTCCGCATGCCTGCCTCCAAGACCGAACGCCCCCCCTAGGCATCTCGGGTTCCAAACGACAGCGGCGGCGGAGGCGGCGGTGGCGGCGGGGGAGGAGGAGGAGGAGGAGGAGGAGGCGGCGGCGGGAGCGGCGGCGGAGGGGGCGGTCCTGCTGGGAAGTCCAGAGACACTTGGGGAGATCGCCAGGACTTCTGCGACTCTGAGATGCTGGAGGCGCCTCACCCCAAGGCAGGCTCGCAGGCACGCAGGAGCAAAGCACAGGGCAGGTGGAGGGGTGACAAGAGGAGCACGCTGGGGCCCGGAGGCCCAGAGCAGTCTGATGTGGGTCGCAGCAGCAGCCTCTCAGGCCTATGGCCCTAGTGGCCTGATGGCAGCGCATCTCTTCTGCTCTTGGAAGCTAAGCAGGGTCGGATCCGGTCAGGACTTGGATGGGAGACCGTTCCCGGGTGCCCTGGACTCTGGTTCTGAGGCTACTTTCTTGGCTTTTTTCTTTCTCCTTCGGCCTCCCTTCTTCTCCCTGTGCCTCCACCGCCCCCCTTTGCCCAGCAAGCCTTCCTCCAAACATCCCTTGCTCCGCTGCCCCCTTACTCCCGGGCACCCCACGGCGATTCACAGGCCCGCTGGAGCCGCCCGCTGCAGGGACTGGCGGCTCCAACCCAGCTCCTCCAACTCCAAGCAACAAGGCCCACCCTCACAGGAACCAGTGGGGCTCGCTGGGCGGCGATGGGAACGGGGTGGGGAGGTTGAGGCAGCAGAGAGGACAGCCGCAACGGAGGGAGGGAGTGGGCGAAGGTGGCGAGGACTGGGGGGGCGTTGGGGCGGGGGGAGGGCGTGCGGGAGTTGACCCTGCCTCCCATGCGTGCACTCCCTGGTTCCTGGCCTTGGGGCCCTCATGCCGCCGCCCCTCGCCATTCCCTTGGGCCGCCCTGGATGCCCAAGCCGCCGGACAACCGGCTCCCCCTGGTGACTGGGCACGCCTACACCTTCTCCCACCAGCCCTGGGCTGCACTCCAGCTCCGCAGGGCCTTCTCTTCCTTCCCGCCGACCACCGTCCCTTTGCCCCTGGGCCCCGCCCTGGGCCCTCCCTCCCTCTGCCCAGCACCAAAGATGGCCGACCGCCCTGGCCCTCGGGGCCGCTGGCACCCTGGGCCGAAGTCTTTCTCCCCACAGCAGCGCAGCTAACAGCAAGGCCCCCTCCCTCAGCAAGGCAGTGGGGGCGCGCCCGGCACCACGGCGTCGGCGTCGAGGGGTACCCCCAAATAAACGACGAGACCAAGGAAAGAGTCCCCCGCATGCCCCCAGGCCAGTGTGGTTGCTGGGCAGGCATGGGAGCAGAAGGGGATTCCAGGCAACTTGGCTGTGCTTCCTGGCGCTCCGAGGGGCTCCTCTAGCAGCACCAGGGCGCGGTGAGCTTGCCAAAACCTGGCCAAGCTCCACCACACCCCCAGAGCCTAGCTGCCTCGCCAACACAGCCTCCGGTGTGTGTGGTGTGTGTCTGGGTCCCTTGCGTGCACCGGCGAGTCCGTCCCTTTCCGTATCCCCATCCGCATCCAGGTCAGGGTCTCTGTGTGTCTGTTCGGGGGTTCAGTGCGGGTCTGAGTGTTGGATCCTCGTTCTCCCCGTGTCTCTCTCTTCCTCTCTCGCTCCGACTACCCCTCCGTGTGCCTGTCTGTCTTTCCCTGTGTGTCTGTGTGTCTGTCTCTGTCAGCCGGGCTCCCGTATCGCTCAGTCCTGTCCTGGTGATGGGGGGTGCGTGGGGGGGGTGTCAGGGGAAGGTTGGCGGGGGAGGGGCCACGGGGGTGGACTGCTGCCCAGGGTCTCTGGTTGGGGAGTTCGGGGCGCTGTGAACACTCCGCATGCCTGCCTCCAAGACCGAACGCCCCCCCTAGGCATCTCGGGTTCCAAACCACAGTGGCAGTGGCGGCGGCGGCGGCGGCGTAGGAGGAGGCGGCGGCGGCGGGAGCGGCGGCGGAGGGGGCGGTCCGGCTGGGAAGTCCAGAGACAGTTGGGGAGATCGCCGGGACTTCTGGGACTCTGAGATGCTGGAGGCGCCTCACCCCAAGGCAGGCTCGCAGGCACGCAGGAGCCAAGGCCAGGGCAGGCGGAGGGGTTGACGAGAGGAGCACGCTGGGGCTCGGAGGCCCAGAGCAGTCTGCTGTGGGTCGCAGCAGCAGCCTCTCAGGCCTCTGGCCCTAGCGGCCTGATGGCAGCGCATCTCTTCTGCTCTTGGAAGCTAAGCAGGGTCGGATCCGCTCAGGACTTGGATGGGAGACCGTTCCCGGGTGCCCTGCACTCTTGTTCTGAGGCTCCTTTCTTGGCTTTTTTCTTTCTCCTTCGGCCTCCCTTCTTCTCCCTGTGCCTCCACCGCCCCCCTTTGCCCAGCAAGCCTTCCTCCAAACATCCCTTGCCCCGTTGCCCCCTTACCCCCGGGCACCCCACGGCGGTTCATAGGCCCGCTGGAGCCGCCCGCTGCAGCGACAGGCGGCTCGAATCCAGCTCCTCCAACTCCAAGTCACAAGGCCCACCCTCACAGGAACCAGTGGGGCTCGCTGGGGGGCGATGGGAACGGGGTGTGGAGGCTGAGGCCTCAGAGAGGGCAGCCGCTACGGAGGGAGGGAGTGGGCGAAGGTGGCGAGGACTGGGGGGCGATGGGGAGGGGGGAGCGCGTGCGGGAGTTCACCCTGCCTCCCATGCGTGCCCTCCCTCGTTCCTGCCCTTGGGGCCCTCATGCCGCCGCCCCTTGCCTTTCCCTTGGGTCGCCCTGGATGCCCAAGCCACCGGACAACAGGCTCCCCCTGGTGACTGGGCACGCCTACACCTTCTCCCACCAGCCCTGCGCTGCGCTCCAGCCCCGCAGGGCCTTCTCTTCCTTCCCGCCGACCACCGTCCCTTTGCCCCTGGGCCCCGCCCTGGGCCCTCGCTCCCTCTGCCCAGCACCAAAGATGGCCGACCGCCCTGGACCTTGGGGCCGCTGGCACCCTGAGCCTAAGTCCTTCTCCCCACAGCAGCGCACCTAACAGCGAGGCCCGCTCCCTCAGCAAGGCAGTGGGGGCGCGCCCGGCACCACGGCGTCGGCGTCGAGGGGTACCCCCAAATAAACGACGAGACCAAGGAAAGAGTCCCCCGCATGCCCCCAGGCCAGTGTAGTTGCTGGGCAGGCATGGGAGCAGAAGGGGATTCCAGGCAACTTGGCTGTGCTTCCTGGCGCTCCGAGGGGCTCCTCTAGCAGCACCAGGGCGCGGTCAGCTTGCCAAAACCTGGCCAAGCTCCACCACACCCCCAGAGGCTAGCTGCCTCGCCAACACAGCCTCCGGTGTGTGTGGTGTGTGTCTGGGTCCCTTGCGTGCACCGGCGAGGCTGTCCCTTTCCGTGTCCCCATCCGCATCCAGGTCAGGATCTCTGTGTGTCTGTTCGGGGGTTCAGTGCGGGTCTGTGTGTTGGATCCTCGGTCTCCCCGTGTCTCTCTCTTCCTCTCTCGCTCCGACTACCCCTCCGTGCGTATCTCTGGCTTTCCCTGTGTGTCTATGTGTCTGTCTATGTCAGCCGGGCTCCCGTATCTCTCAGTCCTGTCCTGGTGATGGGGGGTTCGTGGGGGGGGGTGTCACGGGAAGGTTAGAGGGGGACGGGCCACGGCGGTGGACTGCTGCCCAGGGTCTCTGGTGGCGCCCTTGACTTCGGGCCGCCATTGAGCAAGGCGGGGTGGCTTGCCACGCTAGACCCAGGGCTGCGGTTGGGGAGTTGGGGGCGCTGAGAACACTCCGCATGCCTGCCTCCAAGACCGAACGCCCCCCCTAGGCATCTCGGGTTCCAAACGACAGCGGCGGCGGAGGCGGCGGTGGCGGCGGGGGAGGAGGAGGAGGAGGAGGAGGAGGAGGAGGCGGCGGCGGGAGCGGCGGCGGAGGGGGCGGTCCTGCTGGGAAGTCCAGAGACACTTGGGGAGATCGCCAGGACTTCTGCGACTCTGAGATGCTGGAGGCGCCTCACCCCAAGGCAGGCTCGCAGGCACGCAGGAGCAAAGCACAGGGCAGGTGGAGGGGTGACAAGAGGAGCACGCTGGGGCCCGGAGGCCCAGAGCAGTCTGATGTGGGTCGCAGCAGCAGCCTCTCAGGCCTATGGCCCTAGTGGCCTGATGGCAGCGCATCTCTTCTGCTCTTGGAAGCTAAGCAGGGTCGGATCCGGTCAGGACTTGGATGGGAGACCGTTCCCGGGTGCCCTGGACTCTGGTTCTGAGGCTACTTTCTTGGCTTTTTTCTTTCTCCTTCGGCCTCCCTTCTTCTCCCTGTGCCTCCACCGCCCCCCTTTGCCCAGCAAGCCTTCCTCCAAACATCCCTTGCTCCGCTGCCCCCTTACTCCCGGGCACCCCACGGCGATTCACAGGCCCGCTGGAGCCGCCCGCTGCAGGGACTGGCGGCTCCAACCCAGCTCCTCCAACTCCAAGCAACAAGGCCCACCCTCACAGGAACCAGTGGGGCTCGCTGGGCGGCGATGGGAACGGGGTGGGGAGGTTGAGGCAGCAGAGAGGACAGCCGCAACGGAGGGAGGGAGTGGGCGAAGGTGGCGAGGACTGGGGGGGCGTTGGGGCGGGGGGAGGGCGTGCGGGAGTTGACCCTGCCTCCCATGCGTGCACTCCCTGGTTCCTGGCCTTGGGGCCCTCATGCCGCCGCCCCTCGCCATTCCCTTGGGCCGCCCTGGATGCCCAAGCCGCCGGACAACCGGCTCCCCCTGGTGACTGGGCACGCCTACACCTTCTCCCACCAGCCCTGGGCTGCACTCCAGCTCCGCAGGGCCTTCTCTTCCTTCCCGCCGACCACCGTCCCTTTGCCCCTGGGCCCCGCCCTGGGCCCTCCCTCCCTCTGCCCAGCACCAAAGATGGCCGACCGCCCTGGCCCTCGGGGCCGCTGGCACCCTGGGCCGAAGTCTTTCTCCCCACAGCAGCGCAGCTAACAGCAAGGCCCCCTCCCTCAGCAAGGCAGTGGGGGCGCGCCCGGCACCACGGCGTCGGCGTCGAGGGGTACCCCCAAATAAACGACGAGACCAAGGAAAGAGTCCCCCGCATGCCCCCAGGCCAGTGTGGTTGCTGGGCAGGCATGGGAGCAGAAGGGGATTCCAGGCAACTTGGCTGTGCTTCCTGGCGCTCCGAGGGGCTCCTCTAGCAGCACCAGGGCGCGGTGAGCTTGCCAAAACCTGGCCAAGCTCCACCACACCCCCAGAGCCTAGCTGCCTCGCCAACACAGCCTCCGGTGTGTGTGGTGTGTGTCTGGGTCCCTTGCGTGCACCGGCGAGTCCGTCCCTTTCCGTATCCCCATCCGCATCCAGGTCAGGGTCTCTGTGTGTCTGTTCGGGGGTTCAGTGCGGGTCTGTGTGTTGGATCCTCGTTCTCCCCGTGTCTCTCTCTTCCTCTCTCGCTCCGACTACCCCTCCGTGTGCCTCTCTGTCTTTCCCTGTGTGTCTGTGTGTCTGTCTCTGTCAGCCGGGCTCCCGTATCTCTCAGTCCTGTCCTGGTGATGGGGGGTGCGTGGGGGGGGTGTCAGGGGAAGGTTGGCGGGGGAGGGGCCACGGGGGTGGACTGCTGCCCAGGGTCTCTGGTTGGGGAGTTCGGGGAGCTGTGAACACTCCGCATGCCTGCCTCCAAGACCGAACGCCCCCCCTAGGCATCTCGGGTTCCAAACCACAGTGGCAGTGGCGGCGGCGGCGGCGGCGTAGGAGGAGGCGGCGGCGGCGGGAGCGGCGGCGGAGGGGGCGGTCCGGCTGGGAAGTCCAGAGACAGTTGGGGAGATCGCCGGGACTTCTGGGACTCTGAGATGCTGGAGGCGCCTCACCCCAAGGCAGGCTCGCAGGCACGCAGGAGCCAAGGCCAGGGCAGGCGGAGGGGTTGACGAGAGGAGCACGCTGGGGCTCGGAGGCCCAGAGCAGTCTGCTGTGGGTCGCAGCAGCAGCCTCTCAGGCCTCTGGCCCTAGCGGCCTGATGGCAGCGCATCTCTTCTGCTCTTGGAAGCTAAGCAGGGTCGGATCCGCTCAGGACTTGGATGGGAGACCGTTCCCGGGTGCCCTGCACTCTTGTTCTGAGGCTACTTTCTTGGCTTTTTTCTTTCTCCTTCGGCCTCCCTTCTTCTCCCTGTGCCTCCACCGCCCCCCTTTGCCCAGCAAGCCTTCCTCCAAACATCCCTTGCCCCGTTGCCCCCTTACCCCCGGGCACCCCACGGCGGTTCACAGGCCCGCTGGAGCCGCCCGCTGCAGCGACAGGCGGCTCCAACCCAGCTCCTCCAACTCCAAGTCACAAGGCCCACCCTCACAGGAACCAGTGGGGCTCGCGGGGGGGCGATGGGAAGGGGGTGGGGAGGCTGAGGCGGCAGAGAGGGCTGCCGCTTCGGAGGGAGGGAGTGGGCGAAGGTGGCGAGGACTGGGGGGGCGATGGGGCGGGGGGAGCGCGTGCGGGAGTTCACCCTGCCTCCCATGCGTGCACTCCCTGGTTCCTGGCCTTGGGGCCCTCATGCCGCCGCCCCTCGCCATTCCCTTGGGCCGCCCTGGATGCCCAAGCCGCCGAACAACCGGCTCCCCCTGGTGACTGGGCACGCCTACACCTTCTCCCACCAGCCCTGGGCTGCGCTCCAGCCCCGCAGGGCCTTCTCTTCCTTCCCGCCGACCACCGTCCCTTTGCCCCTGGGCCCCGCCCTGGGCCCTCCCTCCCTCTGCCCAGCACCAAAATGGCCGACCGCCCTGGCCCTCGGGGCCGCTGGCACCCTGGGCCGAAGTCCTTCTCCCCACAGCAGCGCAGCTAACAGCAAGGCCCGCTCCCTCAGCAAGGCAGTGGGGGCGCGCCCGGCACCACGGCGTCGGCGTCGAGGGGTACCCCCAAATAAACGACGAGACCAAGGAAAGAGTCCCCCGCATGCCCCCAGGCCAGTGTGGTTGCTGGGCAGGCATGGGAGCAGAAGGGGATTCCAGGCAACTTGGCTGTGCTTCCTGGCGCTCCGAGGGGCTCCTCTAGCAGCACCAGGGCGCGGTCAGCTTGCCAAAACCTGGCCAAGCTCCACCACACCCCCAGAGGCTAGCTGCCTCGCCAACACAGCCTCCGGTGTGTGTGGTGTGTGTCTGGGTCCCTTGCGTGCACCGGCGAGTCCGTCCCTTTCCGTGTCCCCATCCGCATCCAGGTCAGGGTCTCTGTCTGTCTGTTCGGGGGTTCAGTGCGGGTCTGTGTGTTGGATCCTCGTTCTCCCCGTGTCTCTCTCTTCCTCTCTCGCTCCGACTACCCCTCCGTGTGCCTCTCTGTCTTTCCCTGTGTGTCTGTGTGTCTGTCTCTGTCAGCCGGGCTCCCGTATCTCTCAGTCCTGTCCTGGTGATGGGGGGTGCGTGGGGGGTTGTCAGGGGAAGGTTGGCGGGGGTGGGGCCACGGGGGTGGACTGCTGCCCAGGGTCTCTGGTTGGGGAGTTCGGGGCGCTGTGAACACTCCGCATGCCTGCCTCCAAGACCGAACGCCCCCCCTAGGCATCTCGGGTTCCAAACGACAGCGGCGGCGGAGGCGGCGGTGGCGGCGGGGGAGGAGGAGGAGGAGGAGGAGGAGGCGGCGGCGGGAGCGGCGGCGGAGGGGGCGGTCCTGCTGGGAAGTCCAGAGACACTTGGGGAGATCGCCAGGACTTCTGCGACTCTGAGATGCTGGAGGCGCCTCACCCCAAGGCAGGCTCGCAGGCACGCAGGAGCAAAGCACAGGGCAGGTGGAGGGGTGACAAGAGGAGCACGCTGGGGCCCGGAGGCCCAGAGCAGTCTGATGTGGGTCGCAGCAGCAGCCTCTCAGGCCTATGGCCCTAGTGGCCTGATGGCAGCGCATCTCTTCTGCTCTTGGAAGCTAAGCAGGGTCGGATCCGGTCAGGACTTGGATGGGAGACCGTTCCCGGGTGCCCTGGACTCTGGTTCTGAGGCTACTTTCTTGGCTTTTTTCTTTCTCCTTCGGCCTCCCTTCTTCTCCCTGTGCCTCCACCGCCCCCCTTTGCCCAGCAAGCCTTCCTCCAAACATCCCTTGCTCCGCTGCCCCCTTACTCCCGGGCACCCCACGGCGATTCACAGGCCCGCTGGAGCCGCCCGCTGCAGGGACTGGCGGCTCCAACCCAGCTCCTCCAACTCCAAGCAACAAGGCCCACCCTCACAGGAACCAGTGGGGCTCGCTGGGCGGCGATGGGAACGGGGTGGGGAGGTTGAGGCAGCAGAGAGGACAGCCGCAACGGAGGGAGGGAGTGGGCGAAGGTGGCGAGGACTGGGGGGGCGTTGGGGCGGGGGGAGGGCGTGCGGGAGTTGACCCTGCCTCCCATGCGTGCACTCCCTGGTTCCTGGCCTTGGGGCCCTCATGCCGCCGCCCCTCGCCATTCCCTTGGGCCGCCCTGGATGCCCAAGCCGCCGGACAACCGGCTCCCCCTGGTGACTGGGCACGCCTACACCTTCTCCCACCAGCCCTGGGCTGCACTCCAGCTCCGCAGGGCCTTCTCTTCCTTCCCGCCGACCACCGTCCCTTTGCCCCTGGGCCCCGCCCTGGGCCCTCCCTCCCTCTGCCCAGCACCAAAGATGGCCGACCGCCCTGGCCCTCGGGGCCGCTGGCACCCTGGGCCGAAGTCTTTCTCCCCACAGCAGCGCAGCTAACAGCAAGGCCCCCTCCCTCAGCAAGGCAGTGGGGGCGCGCCCGGCACCACGGCGTCGGCGTCGAGGGGTACCCCCAAATAAACGACGAGACCAAGGAAAGAGTCCCCCGCATGCCCCCAGGCCAGTGTGGTTGCTGGGCAGGCATGGGAGCAGAAGGGGATTCCAGGCAACTTGGCTGTGCTTCCTGGCGCTCCGAGGGGCTCCTCTAGCAGCACCAGGGCGCGGTGAGCTTGCCAAAACCTGGCCAAGCTCCACCACACCCCCAGAGCCTAGCTGCCTCGCCAACACAGCCTCCGGTGTGTGTGGTGTGTGTCTGGGTCCCTTGCGTGCACCGGCGAGTCCGTCCCTTTCCGTATCCCCATCCGCATCCAGGTCAGGGTCTCTGTGTGTCTGTTCGGGGGTTCAGTGCGGGTCTGAGTGTTGGATCCTCGTTCTCCCCGTGTCTCTCTCTTCCTCTCTCGCTCCGACTACCCCTCCGTGTGCCTGTCTGTCTTTCCCTGTGTGTCTGTGTGTCTGTCTCTGTCAGCCGGGCTCCCGTATCGCTCAGTCCTGTCCTGGTGATGGGGGGTGCGTGGGGGGGGTGTCAGGGGAAGGTTGGCGGGGGAGGGGCCACGGGGGTGGACTGCTGCCCAGGGTCTCTGGTTGGGGAGTTCGGGGCGCTGTGAACACTCCGCATGCCTGCCTCCAAGACCGAACGCCCCCCCTAGGCATCTCGGGTTCCAAACCACAGTGGCAGTGGCGGCGGCGGCGGCGGCGTAGGAGGAGGCGGCGGCGGCGGGAGCGGCGGCGGAGGGGGCGGTCCGGCTGGGAAGTCCAGAGACAGTTGGGGAGATCGCCGGGACTTCTGGGACTCTGAGATGCTGGAGGCGCCTCACCCCAAGGCAGGCTCGCAGGCACGCAGGAGCCAAGGCCAGGGCAGGCGGAGGGGTTGACGAGAGGAGCACGCTGGGGCTCGGAGGCCCAGAGCAGTCTGCTGTGGGTCGCAGCAGCAGCCTCTCAGGCCTCTGGCCCTAGCGGCCTGATGGCAGCGCATCTCTTCTGCTCTTGGAAGCTAAGCAGGGTCGGATCCGCTCAGGACTTGGATGGGAGACCGTTCCCGGGTGCCCTGCACTCTTGTTCTGAGGCTCCTTTCTTGGCTTTTTTCTTTCTCCTTCGGCCTCCCTTCTTCTCCCTGTGCCTCCACCGCCCCCCTTTGCCCAGCAAGCCTTCCTCCAAACATCCCTTGCCCCGTTGCCCCCTTACCCCCGGGCACCCCACGGCGGTTCATAGGCCCGCTGGAGCCGCCCGCTGCAGCGACAGGCGGCTCGAATCCAGCTCCTCCAACTCCAAGTCACAAGGCCCACCCTCACAGGAACCAGTGGGGCTCGCTGGGGGGCGATGGGAACGGGGTGTGGAGGCTGAGGCCTCAGAGAGGGCAGCCGCTACGGAGGGAGGGAGTGGGCGAAGGTGGCGAGGACTGGGGGGCGATGGGGAGGGGGGAGCGCGTGCGGGAGTTCACCCTGCCTCCCATGCGTGCCCTCCCTCGTTCCTGCCCTTGGGGCCCTCATGCCGCCGCCCCTTGCCTTTCCCTTGGGTCGCCCTGGATGCCCAAGCCACCGGACAACAGGCTCCCCCTGGTGACTGGGCACGCCTACACCTTCTCCCACCAGCCCTGCGCTGCGCTCCAGCCCCGCAGGGCCTTCTCTTCCTTCCCGCCGACCACCGTCCCTTTGCCCCTGGGCCCCGCCCTGGGCCCTCGCTCCCTCTGCCCAGCACCAAAGATGGCCGACCGCCCTGGACCTTGGGGCCGCTGGCACCCTGAGCCTAAGTCCTTCTCCCCACAGCAGCGCACCTAACAGCGAGGCCCGCTCCCTCAGCAAGGCAGTGGGGGCGCGCCCGGCACCACGGCGTCGGCGTCGAGGGGTACCCCCAAATAAACGACGAGACCAAGGAAAGAGTCCCCCGCATGCCCCCAGGCCAGTGTAGTTGCTGGGCAGGCATGGGAGCAGAAGGGGATTCCAGGCAACTTGGCTGTGCTTCCTGGCGCTCCGAGGGGCTCCTCTAGCAGCACCAGGGCGCGGTCAGCTTGCCAAAACCTGGCCAAGCTCCACCACACCCCCAGAGGCTAGCTGCCTCGCCAACACAGCCTCCGGTGTGTGTGGTGTGTGTCTGGGTCCCTTGCGTGCACCGGCGAGGCTGTCCCTTTCCGTGTCCCCATCCGCATCCAGGTCAGGATCTCTGTGTGTCTGTTCGGGGGTTCAGTGCGGGTCTGTGTGTTGGATCCTCGGTCTCCCCGTGTCTCTCTCTTCCTCTCTCGCTCCGACTACCCCTCCGTGCGTATCTCTGGCTTTCCCTGTGTGTCTTTGTGTCTGTCTATGTCAGCCGGGCTCCCGTATCTCTCAGTCCTGTCCTGGTGATGGGGGGTTCGTGGGGGGGGGTGTCACGGGAAGGTTAGAGGGGGACGGGCCACGGCGGTGGACTGCTGCCCAGGGTCTCTGGTGGCGCCCTTGACTTCGGGCCGCCATTGAGCAAGGCGGGGTGGCTTGCCACGCTAGACCCAGGGCTGCGGTTGGGGAGTTGGGGGCGCTGAGAACACTCCGCATGCCTGCCTCCAAGACCGAACGCCCCCCCTAGGCATCTCGGGTTCCAAACGACAGCGGCGGCGGAGGCGGCGGTGGCGGCGGGGGAGGAGGAGGAGGAGGAGGAGGAGGAGGAGGCGGCGGCGGGAGCGGCGGCGGAGGGGGCGGTCCTGCTGGGAAGTCCAGAGACACTTGGGGAGATCGCCAGGACTTCTGCGACTCTGAGATGCTGGAGGCGCCTCACCCCAAGGCAGGCTCGCAGGCACGCAGGAGCAAAGCACAGGGCAGGTGGAGGGGTGACAAGAGGAGCACGCTGGGGCCCGGAGGCCCAGAGCAGTCTGATGTGGGTCGCAGCAGCAGCCTCTCAGGCCTATGGCCCTAGTGGCCTGATGGCAGCGCATCTCTTCTGCTCTTGGAAGCTAAGCAGGGTCGGATCCGGTCAGGACTTGGATGGGAGACCGTTCCCGGGTGCCCTGGACTCTGGTTCTGAGGCTACTTTCTTGGCTTTTTTCTTTCTCCTTCGGCCTCCCTTCTTCTCCCTGTGCCTCCACCGCCCCCCTTTGCCCAGCAAGCCTTCCTCCAAACATCCCTTGCTCCGCTGCCCCCTTACTCCCGGGCACCCCACGGCGATTCACAGGCCCGCTGGAGCCGCCCGCTGCAGGGACTGGCGGCTCCAACCCAGCTCCTCCAACTCCAAGCAACAAGGCCCACCCTCACAGGAACCAGTGGGGCTCGCTGGGCGGCGATGGGAACGGGGTGGGGAGGTTGAGGCAGCAGAGAGGACAGCCGCAACGGAGGGAGGGAGTGGGCGAAGGTGGCGAGGACTGGGGGGGCGTTGGGGCGGGGGGAGGGCGTGCGGGAGTTGACCCTGCCTCCCATGCGTGCACTCCCTGGTTCCTGGCCTTGGGGCCCTCATGCCGCCGCCCCTCGCCATTCCCTTGGGCCGCCCTGGATGCCCAAGCCGCCGGACAACCGGCTCCCCCTGGTGACTGGGCACGCCTACACCTTCTCCCACCAGCCCTGGGCTGCACTCCAGCTCCGCAGGGCCTTCTCTTCCTTCCCGCCGACCACCGTCCCTTTGCCCCTGGGCCCCGCCCTGGGCCCTCCCTCCCTCTGCCCAGCACCAAAGATGGCCGACCGCCCTGGCCCTCGGGGCCGCTGGCACCCTGGGCCGAAGTCTTTCTCCCCACAGCAGCGCAGCTAACAGCAAGGCCCCCTCCCTCAGCAAGGCAGTGGGGGCGCGCCCGGCACCACGGCGTCGGCGTCGAGGGGTACCCCCAAATAAACGACGAGACCAAGGAAAGAGTCCCCCGCATGCCCCCAGGCCAGTGTGGTTGCTGGGCAGGCATGGGAGCAGAAGGGGATTCCAGGCAACTTGGCTGTGCTTCCTGGCGCTCCGAGGGGCTCCTCTAGCAGCACCAGGGCGCGGTGAGCTTGCCAAAACCTGGCCAAGCTCCACCACACCCCCAGAGCCTAGCTGCCTCGCCAACACAGCCTCCGGTGTGTGTGGTGTGTGTCTGGGTCCCTTGCGTGCACCGGCGAGTCCGTCCCTTTCCGTATCCCCATCCGCATCCAGGTCAGGGTCTCTGTGTGTCTGTTCGGGGGTTCAGTGCGGGTCTGAGTGTTGGATCCTCGTTCTCCCCGTGTCTCTCTCTTCCTCTCTCGCTCCGACTACCCCTCCGTGTGCCTGTCTGTCTTTCCCTGTGTGTCTGTGTGTCTGTCTCTGTCAGCCGGGCTCCCGTATCGCTCAGTCCTGTCCTGGTGATGGGGGGTGCGTGGGGGGGGTGTCAGGGGAAGGTTGGCGGGGGAGGGGCCACGGGGGTGGACTGCTGCCCAGGGTCTCTGGTTGGGGAGTTCGGGGCGCTGTGAACACTCCGCATGCCTGCCTCCAAGACCGAACGCCCCCCCTAGGCATCTCGGGTTCCAAACCACAGTGGCAGTGGCGGCGGCGGCGGCGGCGTAGGACGAGGCGGCGGCGGCGGGAGCGGCGGCGGAGGGGGCGGTCCGGCTGGGAAGTCCAGAGACAGTTGGGGAGATCGCCGGGACTTCTGGGACTCTGAGATGCTGGAGGCGCCTCACCCCAAGGCAGGCTCGCAGGCACGCAGGAGCCAAGGCCAGGGCAGGCGGAGGGGTTGACGAGAGGAGCACGCTGGGGCTCGGAGGCCCAGAGCAGTCTGCTGTGGGTCGCAGCAGCAGCCTCTCAGGCCTCTGGCCCTAGCGGCCTGATGGCAGCGCATCTCTTCTGCTCTTGGAAGCTAAGCAGGGTCGGATCCGCTCAGGACTTGGATGGGAGACCGTTCCCGGGTGCCCTGCACTCTTGTTCTGAGGCTCCTTTCTTGGCTTTTTTCTTTCTCCTTCGGCCTCCCTTCTTCTCCCTGTGCCTCCACCGCCCCCCTTTGCCCAGCAAGCCTTCCTCCAAACATCCCTTGCCCCGTTGCCCCCTTACCCCCGGGCACCCCACGGCGGTTCATAGGCCCGCTGGAGCCGCCCGCTGCAGCGACAGGCGGCTCGAATCCAGCTCCTCCAACTCCAAGTCACAAGGCCCACCCTCACAGGAACCAGTGGGGCTCGCTGGGGGGCGATGGGAACGGGGTGTGGAGGCTGAGGCCTCAGAGAGGGCAGCCGCTACGGAGGGAGGGAGTGGGCGAAGGTGGCGAGGACTGGGGGGCGATGGGGAGGGGGGAGCGCGTGCGGGAGTTCACCCTGCCTCCCATGCGTGCCCTCCCTCGTTCCTGCCCTTGGGGCCCTCATGCCGCCGCCCCTCGCCTTTCCCTTGGGTCGCCCTGGATGCCCAAGCCACCGGACAACCGGCTCCCCCTGGTGACTGGGCACGCCTACACCTTCTCCCACCAGCCCTGCGCTGCGCTCCAGCCCCGCAGGGCCTTCTCTTCCTTCCCGCCGACCACCCTCCCTTTGCCCCTGGGCCCCGCCCTGGGCCCTCGCTCCCTCTGCCCAGCACCAAAGATGGCCGACCGCCCTGGACCTTGGGGCCGCTGGCACCCTGAGCCTAAGTCCTTCTCCCCACAGCAGCGCACCTAACAGCGAGGCCCGCTCCCTCAGCAAGGCAGTGGGGGCGCGCCCGGCACCACGGCGTCGGCGTCGAGGGGTACCCCCAAATAAACGACGAGACCAAGGAAAGAGTCCCCCGCATGCCCCCAGGCCAGTGTAGTTGCTGGGCAGGCATGGGAGCAGAAGGGGATTCCAGGCAACTTGGCTGTGCTTCCTGGCGCTCCGAGGGGCTCCTCTAGCAGCACCAGGGCGCGGTCAGCTTGCCAAAACCTGGCCAAGCTCCACCACACCCCCAGAGGCTAGCTGCCTCGCCAACACAGCCTCCGGTGTGTGTGGTGTTTGTCTGGGTCCCTTGCGTGCACCGGCGAGGCTGTCCCTTTCCGTGTCCCCATCCGCATCCAGGTCAGGATCTCTGTGTGTCTGTTCGGGGGTTCAGTGCGGGTCTGTGTGTTGGATCCTCGGTCTCCCCGTGTCTCTCTCTTCCTCTCTCGCTCCGACTACCCCTCCGTGCGTATCTCTGGCTTTCCCTGTGTGTCTTTGTGTCTGTCTATGTCAGCCGGGCTCCCGTATCTCTCAGTCCTGTCCTGGTGATGGGGGGTTCGTGGGGGGGGGGTGTCACGGGAAGGTTAGAGGGGGACGGGCCACGGCGGTGGACTGCTGCCCAGGGTCTCTGGTGGCGCCCTTGACTTCGGGCCGCCATTGAGCAAGGCGGGGTGGCTTGCCACGCTAGACCCAGGGCTGCGGTTGGGGAGTTGGGGGCGCTGAGAACACTCCGCATGCCTGCCTCCAAGACCGAACGCCCCCCCTAGGCATCTCGGGTTCCAAACGACAGCGGCGGCGGAGGCGGCGGTGGCGGCGGGGGAGGAGGAGGAGGAGGAGGAGGAGGAGGAGGAGGAGGAGGAGGCGGCGGCGGGAGCGGCGGCGGAGGGGGCGGTCCTGCTGGGAAGTCCAGAGACACTTGGGGAGATCGCCAGGACTTCTGCGACTCTGAGATGCTGGAGGCGCCTCACCCCAAGGCAGGCTCGCAGGCACGCAGGAGCAAAGCACAGGGCAGGTGGAGGGGTGACAAGAGGAGCACGCTGGGGCCCGGAGGCCCAGAGCAGTCTGATGTGGGTCGCAGCAGCAGCCTCTCAGGCCTATGGCCCTAGTGGCCTGATGGCAGCGCATCTCTTCTGCTCTTGGAAGCTAAGCAGGGTCGGATCCGGTCAGGACTTGGATGGGAGACCGTTCCCGGGTGCCCTGGACTCTGGTTCTGAGGCTACTTTCTTGGCTTTTTTCTTTCTCCTTCGGCCTCCCTTCTTCTCCCTGTGCCTCCACCGCCCCCCTTTGCCCAGCAAGCCTTCCTCCAAACATCCCTTGCTCCGCTGCCCCCTTACTCCCGGGCACCCCACGGCGATTCACAGGCCCGCTGGAGCCGCCCGCTGCAGGGACTGGCGGCTCCAACCCAGCTCCTCCAACTCCAAGCAACAAGGCCCACCCTCACAGGAACCAGTGGGGCTCGCTGGGCGGCGATGGGAACGGGGTGGGGAGGTTGAGGCAGCAGAGAGGACAGCCGCAACGGAGGGAGGGAGTGGGCGAAGGTGGCGAGGACTGGGGGGGCGTTGGGGCGGGGGGAGGGCGTGCGGGAGTTGACCCTGCCTCCCATGCGTGCACTCCCTGGTTCCTGGCCTTGGGGCCCTCATGCCGCCGCCCCTCGCCATTCCCTTGGGCCGCCCTGGATGCCCAAGCCGCCGGACAACCGGCTCCCCCTGGTGACTGGGCACGCCTACACCTTCTCCCACCAGCCCTGGGCTGCACTCCAGCTCCGCAGGGCCTTCTCTTCCTTCCCGCCGACCACCGTCCCTTTGCCCCTGGGCCCCGCCCTGGGCCCTCCCTCCCTCTGCCCAGCACCAAAGATGGCCGACCGCCCTGGCCCTCGGGGCCGCTGGCACCCTGGGCCGAAGTCTTTCTCCCCACAGCAGCGCAGCTAACAGCAAGGCCCCCTCCCTCAGCAAGGCAGTGGGGGCGCGCCCGGCACCACGGCGTCGGCGTCGAGGGGTACCCCCAAATAAACGACGAGACCAAGGAAAGAGTCCCCCGCATGCCCCCAGGCCAGTGTGGTTGCTGGGCAGGCATGGGAGCAGAAGGGGATTCCAGGCAACTTGGCTGTGCTTCCTGGCGCTCCGAGGGGCTCCTCTAGCAGCACCAGGGCGCGGTGAGCTTGCCAAAACCTGGCCAAGCTCCACCACACCCCCAGAGCCTAGCTGCCTCGCCAACACAGCCTCCGGTGTGTGTGGTGTGTGTCTGGGTCCCTTGCGTGCACCGGCGAGTCCGTCCCTTTCCGTATCCCCATCCGCATCCAGGTCAGGGTCTCTGTGTGTCTGTTCGGGGGTTCAGTGCGGGTCTGAGTGTTGGATCCTCGTTCTCCCCGTGTCTCTCTCTTCCTCTCTCGCTCCGACTACCCCTCCGTGTGCCTGTCTGTCTTTCCCTGTGTGTCTGTGTGTCTGTCTCTGTCAGCCGGGCTCCCGTATCGCTCAGTCCTGTCCTGGTGATGGGGGGTGCGTGGGGGGGGTGTCAGGGGAAGGTTGGCGGGGGAGGGGCCACGGGGGTGGACTGCTGCCCAGGGTCTCTGGTTGGGGAGTTCGGGGCGCTGTGAACACTCCGCATGCCTGCCTCCAAGACCGAACGCCCCCCCTAGGCATCTCGGGTTCCAAACCACAGTGGCAGTGGCGGCGGCGGCGGCGGCGTAGGAGGAGGCGGCGGCGGCGGGAGCGGCGGCGGAGGGGGCGGTCCGGCTGGGAAGTCCAGAGACAGTTGGGGAGATCGCCGGGACTTCTGGGACTCTGAGATGCTGGAGGCGCCTCACCCCAAGGCAGGCTCGCAGGCACGCAGGAGCCAAGGCCAGGGCAGGCGGAGGGGTTGACGAGAGGAGCACGCTGGGGCTCGGAGGCCCAGAGCAGTCTGCTGTGGGTCGCAGCAGCAGCCTCTCAGGCCTCTGGCCCTAGCGGCCTGATGGCAGCGCATCTCTTCTGCTCTTGGAAGCTAAGCAGGGTCGGATCCGCTCAGGACTTGGATGGGAGACCGTTCCCGGGTGCCCTGCACTCTTGTTCTGAGGCTCCTTTCTTGGCTTTTTTCTTTCTCCTTCGGCCTCCCTTCTTCTCCCTGTGCCTCCACCGCCCCCCTTTGCCCAGCAAGCCTTCCTCCAAACATCCCTTGCCCCGTTGCCCCCTTACCCCCGGGCACCCCACGGCGGTTCACAGGCCCGCTGGAGCCGCCCGCTGCAGCGACAGGCGGCTCCAACCCAGCTCCTCCAACTCCAAGTCACAAGGCCCACCCTCACAGGAACCAGTGGGGCTCGCGGGGGGGCGATGGGAAGGGGGTGGGGAGGCTGAGGCGGCAGAGAGGGCTGCCGCTTCGGAGGGAGGGAGTGGGCGAAGGTGGCGAGGACTGGGGGGGCGATGGGGCGGGGGGAGCGCGTGCGGGAGTTCACCCTGCCTCCCATGCGTGCACTCCCTGGTTCCTGGCCTTGGGGCCCTCATGCCGCCGCCCCTCGCCATTCCCTTGGGCCGCCCTGGATGCCCAAGCCGCCGAACAACCGGCTCCCCCTGGTGACTGGGCACGCCTACACCTTCTCCCACCAGCCCTGGGCTGCGCTCCAGCCCCGCAGGGCCTTCTCTTCCTTCCCGCCGACCACCGTCCCTTTGCCCCTGGGCCCCGCCCTGGGCCCTCCCTCCCTCTGCCCAGCACCAAAATGGCCGACCGCCCTGGCCCTCGGGGCCGCTGGCATCCTGGGCCGAAGTCCTTCTCCCCACAGCAGCGCAGCTAACAGCAAGGCCCGCTCCCTCAGCAAGGCAGTGGGGGCGCGCCCGGCACCACGGCGTCGGCGTCGAGGGGTACCCCCAAATAAACGACGAGACCAAGGAAAGAGTCCCCCGCATGCCCCCAGGCCAGTGTGGTTGCTGGGCAGGCATGGGAGCAGAAGGGGATTCCAGGCAACTTGGCTGTGCTTCCTGGCGCTCCGAGGGGCTCCTCTAGCAGCACCAGGGCGCGGTCAGCTTGCCAAAACCTGGCCAAGCTCCACCACACCCCCAGAGGCTAGCTGCCTCGCCAACACAGCCTCCGGTGTGTGTGGTGTGTGTCTGGGTCCCTTGCGTGCACCGGCGAGTCCGTCCCTTTCCGTGTCCCCATCCGCATCCAGGTCAGGGTCTCTGTCTGTCTGTTCGGGGGTTCAGTGCGGGTCTGTGTGTTGGATCCTCGTTCTCCCCGTGTCTCTCTCTTCCTCTCTCGCTCCGACTACCCCTCCGTGTGCCTCTCTGTCTTTCCCTGTGTGTCTGTGTGTCTGTCTCTGTCAGCCGGGCTCCCGTATCTCTCAGTCCTGTCCTGGTGATGGGGGGTGCGTGGGGGGTTGTCAGGGGAAGGTTGGCGGGGGTGGGGCCACGGGGGTGGACTGCTGCCCAGGGACTCTGGTTGGGGAGTTCGGGGCGCTGTGAACACTCCGCATGCCTGCCTCCAAGACCGAACGCCCCCCCTAGGCATCTCGGGTTCCAAACCACAGTGGCGGCGGCGGCGGCGGCGGCGTAGGAGGAGGTGACGGCGGCGGGAGCGGCGGCGGAGGGGGCGGTCCGGCTGGGAAGTCCAGAGACAGTTGGGGAGATCGCCGGGACTTCTGCGACTCTGAGATGCTGGAGGCGCCTCACCCCAAGGCAGGCGCGCAGGCACGCAGGAGCCAAGGCCAGGGCAGGCGGAGGGGTTGACGAGAGGAGCACGCTGGGGCTCGGAGGCCAAGAGCAGTCTGCTGGGAGTCGCAGCATCAGCCTCTCAGGCCTTTGGCCCTAGCGGCCTGATGGCAGCGCATCTCTTCTGCTCTTGGAAGCTAAGCAGGGTCGGATCCGCTCAGGACTTGGATGGGAGACCGTTCCCGGGTGCCCTGCACTCTTGTTCTGAGGCTACTTTCTTGGCTTTTTTCTTTCTCCTTCGGCCTCCCTTCTTCTCCCTGTGCCTCCACCGCCCCCCTTTGCCCAGCAAGCCTTCCTCCAAACATCCCTTGCCCCGTTGCCCCCTTACCCCCGGGCACCCCACGGCGGTTCATAGGCCCGCTGGAGCCGCCCGCTGCAGCGACAGGCGGCTCGAATCCAGCTCCTCCAACTCCAAGTCACAAGGCCCACCCTCACAGTTACCAGTGGGGCTCGCTGGGGGGCGATGGGAACGGGGTGTGGAGGCTGAGGCCTCAGAGAGGGCAGCCGCTACGGAGGGAGGGAGTGGGCGAAGGTGGCGAGGACTGGGGGGCGATGGGGAGGGGGGAGCGCGTGCGGGAGTTCACCCTGCCTCCGATGCGTGCACTCCCTCGTTCCTGCCCTTGGGGCCCTCATGCCGCCGCCCCTCGCCTTTCCCTTGGGTCGCCCTGGATGCCCAAGCCACCGGACAACCGGCTCCCCCTGGTGACTGGGCACGCCTACACCTTCTCCCACCAGCCCTGCGCTGCGCTCCAGCCCCGCAGGGCCTTCTCTTCCTTCCCGCCGACCACCGTCCCTTTGCCCCTGGGCCCCGCCCTGGGCCCTCGCTCCCTCTGCCCAGCACCAAAGATGGCCGACCGCCCTGGACCTTGGGGCCGCTGGCACCCTGAGCCTAAGTCCTTCTCCCCACAGCAGCGCACCTAACAGCGAGGCCCGCTCCCTCAGCAAGGCAGTGGGGGCGCGCCCGGCACCACGGCGTCGGCGTCGAGGGGTACCCCCAAATAAACGACGAGACCAAGGAAAGAGTCCCCCGCATGCCCCCAGGCCAGTGTAGTTGCTGGGCAGGCATGGGAGCAGAAGGGGATTCCAGGCAACTTGGCTGTGCTTCCTGGCGCTCCGAGGGGCTCCTCTAGCAGCACCAGGGCGCGGTCAGCTTGCCAAAACCTGGCCAAGCTCCACCACACCCCCAGAGGCTAGCTGCCTCGCCAACACAGCCTCCGGTGTGTGTGGTGTGTGTCTGGGTCCCTTGCGTGCACCGGCGAGGCTGTCCCTTTCCGTGTCCCCATCCGCATCCAGGTCAGGATCTCTGTGTGTCTGTTCGGGGGTTCAGTGCGGGTCTGTGTGTTGGATCCTCGGTCTCCCCGTGTCTCTCTCTTCCTCTCTCGCTCCGACTACCCCTCCGTGCGTATCTCTGGCTTTCCCTGTGTGTCTTTGTGTCTGTCTATGTCAGCCGGGCTCCCGTATCTCTCAGTCCTGTCCTGGTGATGGGGGGTTCGTGGGGGGGGGTGTCACGGGAAGGTTAGAGGGGGACGGGCCACGGCGGTGGACTGCTGCCCAGGGTCTCTGGTGGCGCCCTTGACTTCGGGCCGCCATTGAGCAAGGCGGGGTGGCTTGCCACGCTAGACCCAGGGCTGCGGTTGGGGAGTTGGGGGCGCTGAGAACACTCCGCATGCCTGCCTCCAAGACCGAACGCCCCCCCTAGGCATCTCGGGTTCCAAACGACAGCGGCGGCGGAGGCGGCGGTGGCGGCGGGGGAGGAGGAGGAGGAGGAGGAGGAGGAGGAGGAGGAGGAGGAGGCGGCGGCGGGAGCGGCGGCGGAGGGGGCGGTCCTGCTGGGAAGTCCAGAGACACTTGGGGAGATCGCCAGGACTTCTGCGACTCTGAGATGCTGGAGGCGCCTCACCCCAAGGCAGGCTCGCAGGCACGCAGGAGCAAAGCACAGGGCAGGTGGAGGGGTGACAAGAGGAGCACGCTGGGGCCCGGAGGCCCAGAGCAGTCTGATGTGGGTCGCAGCAGCAGCCTCTCAGGCCTATGGCCCTAGTGGCCTGATGGCAGCGCATCTCTTCTGCTCTTGGAAGCTAAGCAGGGTCGGATCCGGTCAGGACTTGGATGGGAGACCGTTCCCGGGTGCCCTGGACTCTGGTTCTGAGGCTACTTTCTTGGCTTTTTTCTTTCTCCTTCGGCCTCCCTTCTTCTCCCTGTGCCTCCACCGCCCCCCTTTGCCCAGCAAGCCTTCCTCCAAACATCCCTTGCTCCGCTGCCCCCTTACTCCCGGGCACCCCACGGCGATTCACAGGCCCGCTGGAGCCGCCCGCTGCAGGGACTGGCGGCTCCAACCCAGCTCCTCCAACTCCAAGCAACAAGGCCCACCCTCACAGGAACCAGTGGGGCTCGCTGGGCGGCGATGGGAACGGGGTGGGGAGGTTGAGGCAGCAGAGAGGACAGCCGCAACGGAGGGAGGGAGTGGGCGAAGGTGGCGAGGACTGGGGGGGCGTTGGGGCGGGGGGAGGGCGTGCGGGAGTTGACCCTGCCTCCCATGCGTGCACTCCCTGGTTCCTGGCCTTGGGGCCCTCATGCCGCCGCCCCTCGCCATTCCCTTGGGCCGCCCTGGATGCCCAAGCCGCCGGACAACCGGCTCCCCCTGGTGACTGGGCACGCCTACACCTTCTCCCACCAGCCCTGGGCTGCACTCCAGCTCCGCAGGGCCTTCTCTTCCTTCCCGCCGACCACCGTCCCTTTGCCCCTGGGCCCCGCCCTGGGCCCTCCCTCCCTCTGCCCAGCACCAAAGATGGCCGACCGCCCTGGCCCTCGGGGCCGCTGGCACCCTGGGCCGAAGTCTTTCTCCCCACAGCAGCGCAGCTAACAGCAAGGCCCCCTCCCTCAGCAAGGCAGTGGGGGCGCGCCCGGCACCACGGCGTCGGCGTCGAGGGGTACCCCCAAATAAACGACGAGACCAAGGAAAGAGTCCCCCGCATGCCCCCAGGCCAGTGTGGTTGCTGGGCAGGCATGGGAGCAGAAGGGGATTCCAGGCAACTTGGCTGTGCTTCCTGGCGCTCCGAGGGGCTCCTCTAGCAGCACCAGGGCGCGGTGAGCTTGCCAAAACCTGGCCAAGCTCCACCACACCCCCAGAGCCTAGCTGCCTCGCCAACACAGCCTCCGGTGTGTGTGGTGTGTGTCTGGGTCCCTTGCGTGCACCGGCGAGTCCGTCCCTTTCCGTATCCCCATCCGCATCCAGGTCAGGGTCTCTGTGTGTCTGTTCGGGGGTTCAGTGCGGGTCTGAGTGTTGGATCCTCGTTCTCCCCGTGTCTCTCTCTTCCTCTCTCGCTCCGACTACCCCTCCGTGTGCCTGTCTGTCTTTCCCTGTGTGTCTGTGTGTCTGTCTCTGTCAGCCGGGCTCCCGTATCGCTCAGTCCTGTCCTGGTGATGGGGGGTGCGTGGGGGGGGTGTCAGGGGAAGGTTGGCGGGGGAGGGGCCACGGGGGTGGACTGCTGCCCAGGGTCTCTGGTTGGGGAGTTCGGGGCGCTGTGAACACTCCGCATGCCTGCCTCCAAGACCGAACGCCCCCCCTAGGCATCTCGGGTTCCAAACCACAGTGGCAGTGGCGGCGGCGGCGGCGGCGTAGGACGAGGCGGCGGCGGCGGGAGCGGCGGCGGAGGGGGCGGTCCGGCTGGGAAGTCCAGAGACAGTTGGGGAGATCGCCGGGACTTCTGGGACTCTGAGATGCTGGAGGCGCCTCACCCCAAGGCAGGCTCGCAGGCACGCAGGAGCCAAGGCCAGGGCAGGCGGAGGGGTTGACGAGAGGAGCACGCTGGGGCTCGGAGGCCCAGAGCAGTCTGCTGTGGGTCGCAGCAGCAGCCTCTCAGGCCTCTGGCCCTAGCGGCCTGATGGCAGCGCATCTCTTCTGCTCTTGGAAGCTAAGCAGGGTCGGATCCGCTCAGGACTTGGATGGGAGACCGTTCCCGGGTGCCCTGCACTCTTGTTCTGAGGCTCCTTTCTTGGCTTTTTTCTTTCTCCTTCGGCCTCCCTTCTTCTCCCTGTGCCTCCACCGCCCCCCTTTGCCCAGCAAGCCTTCCTCCAAACATCCCTTGCCCCGTTGCCCCCTTACCCCCGGGCACCCCACGGCGGTTCATAGGCCCGCTGGAGCCGCCCGCTGCAGCGACAGGCGGCTCGAATCCAGCTCCTCCAACTCCAAGTCACAAGGCCCACCCTCACAGGAACCAGTGGGGCTCGCTGGGGGGCGATGGGAACGGGGTGTGGAGGCTGAGGCCTCAGAGAGGGCAGCCGCTACGGAGGGAGGGAGTGGGCGAAGGTGGCGAGGACTGGGGGGCGATGGGGAGGGGGGAGCGCGTGCGGGAGTTCACCCTGCCTCCCATGCGTGCCCTCCCTCGTTCCTGCCCTTGGGGCCCTCATGCCGCCGCCCCTCGCCTTTCCCTTGGGTCGCCCTGGATGCCCAAGCCACCGGACAACCGGCTCCCCCTGGTGACTGGGCACGCCTACACCTTCTCCCACCAGCCCTGCGCTGCGCTCCAGCCCCGCAGGGCCTTCTCTTCCTTCCCGCCGACCACCCTCCCTTTGCCCCTGGGCCCCGCCCTGGGCCCTCGCTCCCTCTGCCCAGCACCAAAGATGGCCGACCGCCCTGGACCTTGGGGCCGCTGGCACCCTGAGCCTAAGTCCTTCTCCCCACAGCAGCGCACCTAACAGCGAGGCCCGCTCCCTCAGCAAGGCAGTGGGGGCGCGCCCGGCACCACGGCGTCGGCGTCGAGGGGTACCCCCAAATAAACGACGAGACCAAGGAAAGAGTCCCCCGCATGCCCCCAGGCCAGTGTAGTTGCTGGGCAGGCATGGGAGCAGAAGGGGATTCCAGGCAACTTGGCTGTGCTTCCTGGCGCTCCGAGGGGCTCCTCTAGCAGCACCAGGGCGCGGTCAGCTTGCCAAAACCTGGCCAAGCTCCACCACACCCCCAGAGGCTAGCTGCCTCGCCAACACAGCCTCCGGTGTGTGTGGTGTTTGTCTGGGTCCCTTGCGTGCACCGGCGAGGCTGTCCCTTTCCGTGTCCCCATCCGCATCCAGGTCAGGATCTCTGTGTGTCTGTTCGGGGGTTCAGTGCGGGTCTGTGTGTTGGATCCTCGGTCTCCCCGTGTCTCTCTCTTCCTCTCTCGCTCCGACTACCCCTCCGTGCGTATCTCTGGCTTTCCCTGTGTGTCTTTGTGTCTGTCTATGTCAGCCGGGCTCCCGTATCTCTCAGTCCTGTCCTGGTGATGGGGGGTTCGTGGGGGGGGGGTGTCACGGGAAGGTTAGAGGGGGACGGGCCACGGCGGTGGACTGCTGCCCAGGGTCTCTGGTGGCGCCCTTGACTTCGGGCCGCCATTGAGCAAGGCGGGGTGGCTTGCCACGCTAGACCCAGGGCTGCGGTTGGGGAGTTGGGGGCGCTGAGAACACTCCGCATGCCTGCCTCCAAGACCGAACGCCCCCCCTAGGCATCTCGGGTTCCAAACGACAGCGGCGGCGGAGGCGGCGGTGGCGGCGGGGGAGGAGGAGGAGGAGGAGGAGGAGGAGGAGGAGGAGGAGGAGGCGGCGGCGGGAGCGGCGGCGGAGGGGGCGGTCCTGCTGGGAAGTCCAGAGACACTTGGGGAGATCGCCAGGACTTCTGCGACTCTGAGATGCTGGAGGCGCCTCACCCCAAGGCAGGCTCGCAGGCACGCAGGAGCAAAGCACAGGGCAGGTGGAGGGGTGACAAGAGGAGCACGCTGGGGCCCGGAGGCCCAGAGCAGTCTGATGTGGGTCGCAGCAGCAGCCTCTCAGGCCTATGGCCCTAGTGGCCTGATGGCAGCGCATCTCTTCTGCTCTTGGAAGCTAAGCAGGGTCGGATCCGGTCAGGACTTGGATGGGAGACCGTTCCCGGGTGCCCTGGACTCTGGTTCTGAGGCTACTTTCTTGGCTTTTTTCTTTCTCCTTCGGCCTCCCTTCTTCTCCCTGTGCCTCCACCGCCCCCCTTTGCCCAGCAAGCCTTCCTCCAAACATCCCTTGCTCCGCTGCCCCCTTACTCCCGGGCACCCCACGGCGATTCACAGGCCCGCTGGAGCCGCCCGCTGCAGGGACTGGCGGCTCCAACCCAGCTCCTCCAACTCCAAGCAACAAGGCCCACCCTCACAGGAACCAGTGGGGCTCGCTGGGCGGCGATGGGAACGGGGTGGGGAGGTTGAGGCAGCAGAGAGGACAGCCGCAACGGAGGGAGGGAGTGGGCGAAGGTGGCGAGGACTGGGGGGGCGTTGGGGCGGGGGGAGGGCGTGCGGGAGTTGACCCTGCCTCCCATGCGTGCACTCCCTGGTTCCTGGCCTTGGGGCCCTCATGCCGCCGCCCCTCGCCATTCCCTTGGGCCGCCCTGGATGCCCAAGCCGCCGGACAACCGGCTCCCCCTGGTGACTGGGCACGCCTACACCTTCTCCCACCAGCCCTGGGCTGCACTCCAGCTCCGCAGGGCCTTCTCTTCCTTCCCGCCGACCACCGTCCCTTTGCCCCTGGGCCCCGCCCTGGGCCCTCCCTCCCTCTGCCCAGCACCAAAGATGGCCGACCGCCCTGGCCCTCGGGGCCGCTGGCACCCTGGGCCGAAGTCTTTCTCCCCACAGCAGCGCAGCTAACAGCAAGGCCCCCTCCCTCAGCAAGGCAGTGGGGGCGCGCCCGGCACCACGGCGTCGGCGTCGAGGGGTACCCCCAAATAAACGACGAGACCAAGGAAAGAGTCCCCCGCATGCCCCCAGGCCAGTGTGGTTGCTGGGCAGGCATGGGAGCAGAAGGGGATTCCAGGCAACTTGGCTGTGCTTCCTGGCGCTCCGAGGGGCTCCTCTAGCAGCACCAGGGCGCGGTGAGCTTGCCAAAACCTGGCCAAGCTCCACCACACCCCCAGAGCCTAGCTGCCTCGCCAACACAGCCTCCGGTGTGTGTGGTGTGTGTCTGGGTCCCTTGCGTGCACCGGCGAGTCCGTCCCTTTCCGTATCCCCATCCGCATCCAGGTCAGGGTCTCTGTGTGTCTGTTCGGGGGTTCAGTGCGGGTCTGAGTGTTGGATCCTCGTTCTCCCCGTGTCTCTCTCTTCCTCTCTCGCTCCGACTACCCCTCCGTGTGCCTGTCTGTCTTTCCCTGTGTGTCTGTGTGTCTGTCTCTGTCAGCCGGGCTCCCGTATCGCTCAGTCCTGTCCTGGTGATGGGGGGTGCGTGGGGGGGGTGTCAGGGGAAGGTTGGCGGGGGAGGGGCCACGGGGGTGGACTGCTGCCCAGGGTCTCTGGTTGGGGAGTTCGGGGCGCTGTGAACACTCCGCATGCCTGCCTCCAAGACCGAACGCCCCCCCTAGGCATCTCGGGTTCCAAACCACAGTGGCAGTGGCGGCGGCGGCGGCGGCGTAGGAGGAGGCGGCGGCGGCGGGAGCGGCGGCGGAGGGGGCGGTCCGGCTGGGAAGTCCAGAGACAGTTGGGGAGATCGCCGGGACTTCTGGGACTCTGAGATGCTGGAGGCGCCTCACCCCAAGGCAGGCTCGCAGGCACGCAGGAGCCAAGGCCAGGGCAGGCGGAGGGGTTGACGAGAGGAGCACGCTGGGGCTCGGAGGCCCAGAGCAGTCTGCTGTGGGTCGCAGCAGCAGCCTCTCAGGCCTCTGGCCCTAGCGGCCTGATGGCAGCGCATCTCTTCTGCTCTTGGAAGCTAAGCAGGGTCGGATCCGCTCAGGACTTGGATGGGAGACCGTTCCCGGGTGCCCTGCACTCTTGTTCTGAGGCTCCTTTCTTGGCTTTTTTCTTTCTCCTTCGGCCTCCCTTCTTCTCCCTGTGCCTCCACCGCCCCCCTTTGCCCAGCAAGCCTTCCTCCAAACATCCCTTGCCCCGTTGCCCCCTTACCCCCGGGCACCCCACGGCGGTTCACAGGCCCGCTGGAGCCGCCCGCTGCAGCGACAGGCGGCTCCAACCCAGCTCCTCCAACTCCAAGTCACAAGGCCCACCCTCACAGGAACCAGTGGGGCTCGCGGGGGGGCGATGGGAAGGGGGTGGGGAGGCTGAGGCGGCAGAGAGGGCTGCCGCTTCGGAGGGAGGGAGTGGGCGAAGGTGGCGAGGACTGGGGGGGCGATGGGGCGGGGGGAGCGCGTGCGGGAGTTCACCCTGCCTCCCATGCGTGCACTCCCTGGTTCCTGGCCTTGGGGCCCTCATGCCGCCGCCCCTCGCCATTCCCTTGGGCCGCCCTGGATGCCCAAGCCGCCGAACAACCGGCTCCCCCTGGTGACTGGGCACGCCTACACCTTCTCCCACCAGCCCTGGGCTGCGCTCCAGCCCCGCAGGGCCTTCTCTTCCTTCCCGCCGACCACCGTCCCTTTGCCCCTGGGCCCCGCCCTGGGCCCTCCCTCCCTCTGCCCAGCACCAAAATGGCCGACCGCCCTGGCCCTCGGGGCCGCTGGCATCCTGGGCCGAAGTCCTTCTCCCCACAGCAGCGCAGCTAACAGCAAGGCCCGCTCCCTCAGCAAGGCAGTGGGGGCGCGCCCGGCACCACGGCGTCGGCGTCGAGGGGTACCCCCAAATAAACGACGAGACCAAGGAAAGAGTCCCCCGCATGCCCCCAGGCCAGTGTGGTTGCTGGGCAGGCATGGGAGCAGAAGGGGATTCCAGGCAACTTGGCTGTGCTTCCTGGCGCTCCGAGGGGCTCCTCTAGCAGCACCAGGGCGCGGTCAGCTTGCCAAAACCTGGCCAAGCTCCACCACACCCCCAGAGGCTAGCTGCCTCGCCAACACAGCCTCCGGTGTGTGTGGTGTGTGTCTGGGTCCCTTGCGTGCACCGGCGAGTCCGTCCCTTTCCGTGTCCCCATCCGCATCCAGGTCAGGGTCTCTGTCTGTCTGTTCGGGGGTTCAGTGCGGGTCTGTGTGTTGGATCCTCGTTCTCCCCGTGTCTCTCTCTTCCTCTCTCGCTCCGACTACCCCTCCGTGTGCCTCTCTGTCTTTCCCTGTGTGTCTGTGTGTCTGTCTCTGTCAGCCGGGCTCCCGTATCTCTCAGTCCTGTCCTGGTGATGGGGGGTGCGTGGGGGGTTGTCAGGGGAAGGTTGGCGGGGGTGGGGCCACGGGGGTGGACTGCTGCCCAGGGACTCTGGTTGGGGAGTTCGGGGCGCTGTGAACACTCCGCATGCCTGCCTCCAAGACCGAACGCCCCCCCTAGGCATCTCGGGTTCCAAACCACAGTGGCGGCGGCGGCGGCGGCGGCGTAGGAGGAGGTGACGGCGGCGGGAGCGGCGGCGGAGGGGGCGGTCCGGCTGGGAAGTCCAGAGACAGTTGGGGAGATCGCCGGGACTTCTGCGACTCTGAGATGCTGGAGGCGCCTCACCCCAAGGCAGGCGCGCAGGCACGCAGGAGCCAAGGCCAGGGCAGGCGGAGGGGTTGACGAGAGGAGCACGCTGGGGCTCGGAGGCCAAGAGCAGTCTGCTGGGAGTCGCAGCATCAGCCTCTCAGGCCTTTGGCCCTAGCGGCCTGATGGCAGCGCATCTCTTCTGCTCTTGGAAGCTAAGCAGGGTCGGATCCGCTCAGGACTTGGATGGGAGACCGTTCCCGGGTGCCCTGCACTCTTGTTCTGAGGCTACTTTCTTGGCTTTTTTCTTTCTCCTTCGGCCTCCCTTCTTCTCCCTGTGCCTCCACCGCCCCCCTTTGCCCAGCAAGCCTTCCTCCAAACATCCCTTGCCCCGTTGCCCCCTTACCCCCGGGCACCCCACGGCGGTTCATAGGCCCGCTGGAGCCGCCCGCTGCAGCGACAGGCGGCTCGAATCCAGCTCCTCCAACTCCAAGTCACAAGGCCCACCCTCACAGTTACCAGTGGGGCTCGCTGGGGGGCGATGGGAACGGGGTGTGGAGGCTGAGGCCTCAGAGAGGGCAGCCGCTACGGAGGGAGGGAGTGGGCGAAGGTGGCGAGGACTGGGGGGCGATGGGGAGGGGGGAGCGCGTGCGGGAGTTCACCCTGCCTCCGATGCGTGCACTCCCTCGTTCCTGCCCTTGGGGCCCTCATGCCGCCGCCCCTCGCCTTTCCCTTGGGTCGCCCTGGATGCCCAAGCCACCGGACAACCGGCTCCCCCTGGTGACTGGGCACGCCTACACCTTCTCCCACCAGCCCTGCGCTGCGCTCCAGCCCCGCAGGGCCTTCTCTTCCTTCCCGCCGACCACCGTCCCTTTGCCCCTGGGCCCCGCCCTGGGCCCTCGCTCCCTCTGCCCAGCACCAAAGATGGCCGACCGCCCTGGACCTTGGGGCCGCTGGCACCCTGAGCCTAAGTCCTTCTCCCCACAGCAGCGCACCTAACAGCGAGGCCCGCTCCCTCAGCAAGGCAGTGGGGGCGCGCCCGGCACCACGGCGTCGGCGTCGAGGGGTACCCCCAAATAAACGACGAGACCAAGGAAAGAGTCCCCCGCATGCCCCCAGGCCAGTGTGGTTGCTGGGCAGGCATGGGAGCAGAAGGGGATTCCAGGCAACTTGGCTGTGCTTCCTGGCGCTCCGAGGGGCTCCTCTAGCAGCACCAGGGCGCGGTGAGCTTGCCAAAACCTGGCCAAGCTCCACCACACCCCCAGAGCCTAGCTGCCTCGCCAACACAGCCTCCGGTGTGTGTGGTGTGTGTCTGGGTCCCTTGCGTGCACCGGCGAGTCCGTCCCTTTCCGTATCCCCATCCGCATCCAGGTCAGGGTCTCTGTGTGTCTGTTCGGGGGTTCAGTGCGGGTCTGTGTGTTGGATCCTCGTTCTCCCCGTGTCTCTCTCTTCCTCTCTCGCTCCGACTACCCCTCCGTGTGCCTCTCTGTCTTTCCCTGTGTGTCTGTGTGTCTGTCTCTGTCAGCCGGGCTCCCGTATCTCTCAGTCCTGTCCTGGTGATGGGGGGTGCGTGGGGGGGGTGTCAGGGGAAGGTTGGCGGGGGAGGGGCCACGGGGGTGGACTGCTGCCCAGGGTCTCTGGTTGGGGAGTTCGGGGAGCTGTGAACACTCCGCATGCCTGCCTCCAAGACCGAACGCCCCCCCTAGGCATCTCGGGTTCCAAACCACAGTGGCAGTGGCGGCGGCGGCGGCGGCGTAGGAGGAGGCGGCGGCGGCGGGAGCGGCGGCGGAGGGGGCGGTCCGGCTGGGAAGTCCAGAGACAGTTGGGGAGATCGCCGGGACTTCTGGGACTCTGAGATGCTGGAGGCGCCTCACCCCAAGGCAGGCTCGCAGGCACGCAGGAGCCAAGGCCAGGGCAGGCGGAGGGGTTGACGAGAGGAGCACGCTGGGGCTCGGAGGCCCAGAGCAGTCTGCTGTGGGTCGCAGCAGCAGCCTCTCAGGCCTCTGGCCCTAGCGGCCTGATGGCAGCGCATCTCTTCTGCTCTTGGAAGCTAAGCAGGGTCGGATCCGCTCAGGACTTGGATGGGAGACCGTTCCCGGGTGCCCTGCACTCTTGTTCTGAGGCTACTTTCTTGGCTTTTTTCTTTCTCCTTCGGCCTCCCTTCTTCTCCCTGTGCCTCCACCGCCCCCCTTTGCCCAGCAAGCCTTCCTCCAAACATCCCTTGCCCCGTTGCCCCCTTACCCCCGGGCACCCCACGGCGGTTCACAGGCCCGCTGGAGCCGCCCGCTGCAGCGACAGGCGGCTCCAACCCAGCTCCTCCAACTCCAAGTCACAAGGCCCACCCTCACAGGAACCAGTGGGGCTCGCGGGGGGGCGATGGGAAGGGGGTGGGGAGGCTGAGGCGGCAGAGAGGGCTGCCGCTTCGGAGGGAGGGAGTGGGCGAAGGTGGCGAGGACTGGGGGGGCGATGGGGCGGGGGGAGCGCGTGCGGGAGTTCACCCTGCCTCCCATGCGTGCACTCCCTGGTTCCTGGCCTTGGGGCCCTCATGCCGCCGCCCCTCGCCATTCCCTTGGGCCGCCCTGGATGCCCAAGCCGCCGAACAACCGGCTCCCCCTGGTGACTGGGCACGCCTACACCTTCTCCCACCAGCCCTGGGCTGCGCTCCAGCCCCGCAGGGCCTTCTCTTCCTTCCCGCCGACCACCGTCCCTTTGCCCCTGGGCCCCGCCCTGGGCCCTCCCTCCCTCTGCCCAGCACCAAAATGGCCGACCGCCCTGGCCCTCGGGGCCGCTGGCACCCTGGGCCGAAGTCCTTCTCCCCACAGCAGCGCAGCTAACAGCAAGGCCCGCTCCCTCAGCAAGGCAGTGGGGGCGCGCCCGGCACCACGGCGTCGGCGTCGAGGGGTACCCCCAAATAAACGACGAGACCAAGGAAAGAGTCCCCCGCATGCCCCCAGGCCAGTGTGGTTGCTGGGCAGGCATGGGAGCAGAAGGGGATTCCAGGCAACTTGGCTGTGCTTCCTGGCGCTCCGAGGGGCTCCTCTAGCAGCACCAGGGCGCGGTCAGCTTGCCAAAACCTGGCCAAGCTCCACCACACCCCCAGAGGCTAGCTGCCTCGCCAACACAGCCTCCGGTGTGTGTGGTGTGTGTCTGGGTCCCTTGCGTGCACCGGCGAGTCCGTCCCTTTCCGTGTCCCCATCCGCATCCAGGTCAGGGTCTCTGTCTGTCTGTTCGGGGGTTCAGTGCGGGTCTGTGTGTTGGATCCTCGTTCTCCCCGTGTCTCTCTCTTCCTCTCTCGCTCCGACTACCCCTCCGTGTGCCTCTCTGTCTTTCCCTGTGTGTCTGTGTGTCTGTCTCTGTCAGCCGGGCTCCCGTATCTCTCAGTCCTGTCCTGGTGATGGGGGGTGCGTGGGGGGTTGTCAGGGGAAGGTTGGCGGGGGTGGGGCCACGGGGGTGGACTGCTGCCCAGGGTCTCTGGTTGGGGAGTTCGGGGCGCTGTGAACACTCCGCATGCCTGCCTCCAAGACCGAACGCCCCCCCTAGGCATCTCGGGTTCCAAACGACAGCGGCGGCGGAGGCGGCGGTGGCGGCGGGGGAGGAGGAGGAGGAGGAGGAGGAGGCGGCGGCGGGAGCGGCGGCGGAGGGGGCGGTCCTGCTGGGAAGTCCAGAGACACTTGGGGAGATCGCCAGGACTTCTGCGACTCTGAGATGCTGGAGGCGCCTCACCCCAAGGCAGGCTCGCAGGCACGCAGGAGCAAAGCACAGGGCAGGTGGAGGGGTGACAAGAGGAGCACGCTGGGGCCCGGAGGCCCAGAGCAGTCTGATGTGGGTCGCAGCAGCAGCCTCTCAGGCCTATGGCCCTAGTGGCCTGATGGCAGCGCATCTCTTCTGCTCTTGGAAGCTAAGCAGGGTCGGATCCGGTCAGGACTTGGATGGGAGACCGTTCCCGGGTGCCCTGGACTCTGGTTCTGAGGCTACTTTCTTGGCTTTTTTCTTTCTCCTTCGGCCTCCCTTCTTCTCCCTGTGCCTCCACCGCCCCCCTTTGCCCAGCAAGCCTTCCTCCAAACATCCCTTGCTCCGCTGCCCCCTTACTCCCGGGCACCCCACGGCGATTCACAGGCCCGCTGGAGCCGCCCGCTGCAGGGACTGGCGGCTCCAACCCAGCTCCTCCAACTCCAAGCAACAAGGCCCACCCTCACAGGAACCAGTGGGGCTCGCTGGGCGGCGATGGGAACGGGGTGGGGAGGTTGAGGCAGCAGAGAGGACAGCCGCAACGGAGGGAGGGAGTGGGCGAAGGTGGCGAGGACTGGGGGGGCGTTGGGGCGGGGGGAGGGCGTGCGGGAGTTGACCCTGCCTCCCATGCGTGCACTCCCTGGTTCCTGGCCTTGGGGCCCTCATGCCGCCGCCCCTCGCCATTCCCTTGGGCCGCCCTGGATGCCCAAGCCGCCGGACAACCGGCTCCCCCTGGTGACTGGGCACGCCTACACCTTCTCCCACCAGCCCTGGGCTGCACTCCAGCTCCGCAGGGCCTTCTCTTCCTTCCCGCCGACCACCGTCCCTTTGCCCCTGGGCCCCGCCCTGGGCCCTCCCTCCCTCTGCCCAGCACCAAAGATGGCCGACCGCCCTGGCCCTCGGGGCCGCTGGCACCCTGGGCCGAAGTCTTTCTCCCCACAGCAGCGCAGCTAACAGCAAGGCCCCCTCCCTCAGCAAGGCAGTGGGGGCGCGCCCGGCACCACGGCGTCGGCGTCGAGGGGTACCCCCAAATAAACGACGAGACCAAGGAAAGAGTCCCCCGCATGCCCCCAGGCCAGTGTGGTTGCTGGGCAGGCATGGGAGCAGAAGGGGATTCCAGGCAACTTGGCTGTGCTTCCTGGCGCTCCGAGGGGCTCCTCTAGCAGCACCAGGGCGCGGTGAGCTTGCCAAAACCTGGCCAAGCTCCACCACACCCCCAGAGCCTAGCTGCCTCGCCAACACAGCCTCCGGTGTGTGTGGTGTGTGTCTGGGTCCCTTGCGTGCACCGGCGAGTCCGTCCCTTTCCGTATCCCCATCCGCATCCAGGTCAGGGTCTCTGTGTGTCTGTTCGGGGGTTCAGTGCGGGTCTGAGTGTTGGATCCTCGTTCTCCCCGTGTCTCTCTCTTCCTCTCTCGCTCCGACTACCCCTCCGTGTGCCTGTCTGTCTTTCCCTGTGTGTCTGTGTGTCTGTCTCTGTCAGCCGGGCTCCCGTATCGCTCAGTCCTGTCCTGGTGATGGGGGGTGCGTGGGGGGGGTGTCAGGGGAAGGTTGGCGGGGGAGGGGCCACGGGGGTGGACTGCTGCCCAGGGTCTCTGGTTGGGGAGTTCGGGGCGCTGTGAACACTCCGCATGCCTGCCTCCAAGACCGAACGCCCCCCCTAGGCATCTCGGGTTCCAAACCACAGTGGCAGTGGCGGCGGCGGCGGCGGCGTAGGAGGAGGCGGCGGCGGCGGGAGCGGCGGCGGAGGGGGCGGTCCGGCTGGGAAGTCCAGAGACAGTTGGGGAGATCGCCGGGACTTCTGGGACTCTGAGATGCTGGAGGCGCCTCACCCCAAGGCAGGCTCGCAGGCACGCAGGAGCCAAGGCCAGGGCAGGCGGAGGGGTTGACGAGAGGAGCACGCTGGGGCTCGGAGGCCCAGAGCAGTCTGCTGTGGGTCGCAGCAGCAGCCTCTCAGGCCTCTGGCCCTAGCGGCCTGATGGCAGCGCATCTCTTCTGCTCTTGGAAGCTAAGCAGGGTCGGATCCGCTCAGGACTTGGATGGGAGACCGTTCCCGGGTGCCCTGCACTCTTGTTCTGAGGCTCCTTTCTTGGCTTTTTTCTTTCTCCTTCGGCCTCCCTTCTTCTCCCTGTGCCTCCACCGCCCCCCTTTGCCCAGCAAGCCTTCCTCCAAACATCCCTTGCCCCGTTGCCCCCTTACCCCCGGGCACCCCACGGCGGTTCATAGGCCCGCTGGAGCCGCCCGCTGCAGCGACAGGCGGCTCGAATCCAGCTCCTCCAACTCCAAGTCACAAGGCCCACCCTCACAGGAACCAGTGGGGCTCGCTGGGGGGCGATGGGAACGGGGTGTGGAGGCTGAGGCCTCAGAGAGGGCAGCCGCTACGGAGGGAGGGAGTGGGCGAAGGTGGCGAGGACTGGGGGGCGATGGGGAGGGGGGAGCGCGTGCGGGAGTTCACCCTGCCTCCCATGCGTGCCCTCCCTCGTTCCTGCCCTTGGGGCCCTCATGCCGCCGCCCCTTGCCTTTCCCTTGGGTCGCCCTGGATGCCCAAGCCACCGGACAACAGGCTCCCCCTGGTGACTGGGCACGCCTACACCTTCTCCCACCAGCCCTGCGCTGCGCTCCAGCCCCGCAGGGCCTTCTCTTCCTTCCCGCCGACCACCGTCCCTTTGCCCCTGGGCCCCGCCCTGGGCCCTCGCTCCCTCTGCCCAGCACCAAAGATGGCCGACCGCCCTGGACCTTGGGGCCGCTGGCACCCTGAGCCTAAGTCCTTCTCCCCACAGCAGCGCACCTAACAGCGAGGCCCGCTCCCTCAGCAAGGCAGTGGGGGCGCGCCCGGCACCACGGCGTCGGCGTCGAGGGGTACCCCCAAATAAACGACGAGACCAAGGAAAGAGTCCCCCGCATGCCCCCAGGCCAGTGTAGTTGCTGGGCAGGCATGGGAGCAGAAGGGGATTCCAGGCAACTTGGCTGTGCTTCCTGGCGCTCCGAGGGGCTCCTCTAGCAGCACCAGGGCGCGGTCAGCTTGCCAAAACCTGGCCAAGCTCCACCACACCCCCAGAGGCTAGCTGCCTCGCCAACACAGCCTCCGGTGTGTGTGGTGTGTGTCTGGGTCCCTTGCGTGCACCGGCGAGGCTGTCCCTTTCCGTGTCCCCATCCGCATCCAGGTCAGGATCTCTGTGTGTCTGTTCGGGGGTTCAGTGCGGGTCTGTGTGTTGGATCCTCGGTCTCCCCGTGTCTCTCTCTTCCTCTCTCGCTCCGACTACCCCTCCGTGCGTATCTCTGGCTTTCCCTGTGTGTCTTTGTGTCTGTCTATGTCAGCCGGGCTCCCGTATCTCTCAGTCCTGTCCTGGTGATGGGGGGTTCGTGGGGGGGGGTGTCACGGGAAGGTTAGAGGGGGACGGGCCACGGCGGTGGACTGCTGCCCAGGGTCTCTGGTGGCGCCCTTGACTTCGGGCCGCCATTGAGCAAGGCGGGGTGGCTTGCCACGCTAGACCCAGGGCTGCGGTTGGGGAGTTGGGGGCGCTGAGAACACTCCGCATGCCTGCCTCCAAGACCGAACGCCCCCCCTAGGCATCTCGGGTTCCAAACGACAGCGGCGGCGGAGGCGGCGGTGGCGGCGGGGGAGGAGGAGGAGGAGGAGGAGGAGGAGGAGGCGGCGGCGGGAGCGGCGGCGGAGGGGGCGGTCCTGCTGGGAAGTCCAGAGACACTTGGGGAGATCGCCAGGACTTCTGCGACTCTGAGATGCTGGAGGCGCCTCACCCCAAGGCAGGCTCGCAGGCACGCAGGAGCAAAGCACAGGGCAGGTGGAGGGGTGACAAGAGGAGCACGCTGGGGCCCGGAGGCCCAGAGCAGTCTGATGTGGGTCGCAGCAGCAGCCTCTCAGGCCTATGGCCCTAGTGGCCTGATGGCAGCGCATCTCTTCTGCTCTTGGAAGCTAAGCAGGGTCGGATCCGGTCAGGACTTGGATGGGAGACCGTTCCCGGGTGCCCTGGACTCTGGTTCTGAGGCTACTTTCTTGGCTTTTTTCTTTCTCCTTCGGCCTCCCTTCTTCTCCCTGTGCCTCCACCGCCCCCCTTTGCCCAGCAAGCCTTCCTCCAAACATCCCTTGCTCCGCTGCCCCCTTACTCCCGGGCACCCCACGGCGATTCACAGGCCCGCTGGAGCCGCCCGCTGCAGGGACTGGCGGCTCCAACCCAGCTCCTCCAACTCCAAGCAACAAGGCCCACCCTCACAGGAACCAGTGGGGCTCGCTGGGCGGCGATGGGAACGGGGTGGGGAGGTTGAGGCAGCAGAGAGGACAGCCGCAACGGAGGGAGGGAGTGGGCGAAGGTGGCGAGGACTGGGGGGGCGTTGGGGCGGGGGGAGGGCGTGCGGGAGTTGACCCTGCCTCCCATGCGTGCACTCCCTGGTTCCTGGCCTTGGGGCCCTCATGCCGCCGCCCCTCGCCATTCCCTTGGGCCGCCCTGGATGCCCAAGCCGCCGGACAACCGGCTCCCCCTGGTGACTGGGCACGCCTACACCTTCTCCCACCAGCCCTGGGCTGCACTCCAGCTCCGCAGGGCCTTCTCTTCCTTCCCGCCGACCACCGTCCCTTTGCCCCTGGGCCCCGCCCTGGGCCCTCCCTCCCTCTGCCCAGCACCAAAGATGGCCGACCGCCCTGGCCCTCGGGGCCGCTGGCACCCTGGGCCGAAGTCTTTCTCCCCACAGCAGCGCAGCTAACAGCAAGGCCCCCTCCCTCAGCAAGGCAGTGGGGGCGCGCCCGGCACCACGGCGTCGGCGTCGAGGGGTACCCCCAAATAAACGACGAGACCAAGGAAAGAGTCCCCCGCATGCCCCCAGGCCAGTGTGGTTGCTGGGCAGGCATGGGAGCAGAAGGGGATTCCAGGCAACTTGGCTGTGCTTCCTGGCGCTCCGAGGGGCTCCTCTAGCAGCACCAGGGCGCGGTGAGCTTGCCAAAACCTGGCCAAGCTCCACCACACCCCCAGAGCCTAGCTGCCTCGCCAACACAGCCTCCGGTGTGTGTGGTGTGTGTCTGGGTCCCTTGCGTGCACCGGCGAGTCCGTCCCTTTCCGTATCCCCATCCGCATCCAGGTCAGGGTCTCTGTGTGTCTGTTCGGGGGTTCAGTGCGGGTCTGAGTGTTGGATCCTCGTTCTCCCCGTGTCTCTCTCTTCCTCTCTCGCTCCGACTACCCCTCCGTGTGCCTGTCTGTCTTTCCCTGTGTGTCTGTGTGTCTGTCTCTGTCAGCCGGGCTCCCGTATCGCTCAGTCCTGTCCTGGTGATGGGGGGTGCGTGGGGGGGGTGTCAGGGGAAGGTTGGCGGGGGAGGGGCCACGGGGGTGGACTGCTGCCCAGGGTCTCTGGTTGGGGAGTTCGGGGCGCTGTGAACACTCCGCATGCCTGCCTCCAAGACCGAACGCCCCCCCTAGGCATCTCGGGTTCCAAACCACAGTGGCAGTGGCGGCGGCGGCGGCGGCGTAGGACGAGGCGGCGGCGGCGGGAGCGGCGGCGGAGGGGGCGGTCCGGCTGGGAAGTCCAGAGACAGTTGGGGAGATCGCCGGGACTTCTGGGACTCTGAGATGCTGGAGGCGCCTCACCCCAAGGCAGGCTCGCAGGCACGCAGGAGCCAAGGCCAGGGCAGGCGGAGGGGTTGACGAGAGGAGCACGCTGGGGCTCGGAGGCCCAGAGCAGTCTGCTGTGGGTCGCAGCAGCAGCCTCTCAGGCCTCTGGCCCTAGCGGCCTGATGGCAGCGCATCTCTTCTGCTCTTGGAAGCTAAGCAGGGTCGGATCCGCTCAGGACTTGGATGGGAGACCGTTCCCGGGTGCCCTGCACTCTTGTTCTGAGGCTCCTTTCTTGGCTTTTTTCTTTCTCCTTCGGCCTCCCTTCTTCTCCCTGTGCCTCCACCGCCCCCCTTTGCCCAGCAAGCCTTCCTCCAAACATCCCTTGCCCCGTTGCCCCCTTACCCCCGGGCACCCCACGGCGGTTCATAGGCCCGCTGGAGCCGCCCGCTGCAGCGACAGGCGGCTCGAATCCAGCTCCTCCAACTCCAAGTCACAAGGCCCACCCTCACAGGAACCAGTGGGGCTCGCTGGGGGGCGATGGGAACGGGGTGTGGAGGCTGAGGCCTCAGAGAGGGCAGCCGCTACGGAGGGAGGGAGTGGGCGAAGGTGGCGAGGACTGGGGGGCGATGGGGAGGGGGGAGCGCGTGCGGGAGTTCACCCTGCCTCCCATGCGTGCCCTCCCTCGTTCCTGCCCTTGGGGCCCTCATGCCGCCGCCCCTCGCCTTTCCCTTGGGTCGCCCTGGATGCCCAAGCCACCGGACAACCGGCTCCCCCTGGTGACTGGGCACGCCTACACCTTCTCCCACCAGCCCTGCGCTGCGCTCCAGCCCCGCAGGGCCTTCTCTTCCTTCCCGCCGACCACCCTCCCTTTGCCCCTGGGCCCCGCCCTGGGCCCTCGCTCCCTCTGCCCAGCACCAAAGATGGCCGACCGCCCTGGACCTTGGGGCCGCTGGCACCCTGAGCCTAAGTCCTTCTCCCCACAGCAGCGCACCTAACAGCGAGGCCCGCTCCCTCAGCAAGGCAGTGGGGGCGCGCCCGGCACCACGGCGTCGGCGTCGAGGGGTACCCCCAAATAAACGACGAGACCAAGGAAAGAGTCCCCCGCATGCCCCCAGGCCAGTGTAGTTGCTGGGCAGGCATGGGAGCAGAAGGGGATTCCAGGCAACTTGGCTGTGCTTCCTGGCGCTCCGAGGGGCTCCTCTAGCAGCACCAGGGCGCGGTCAGCTTGCCAAAACCTGGCCAAGCTCCACCACACCCCCAGAGGCTAGCTGCCTCGCCAACACAGCCTCCGGTGTGTGTGGTGTGTGTCTGGGTCCCTTGCGTGCACCGGCGAGGCTGTCCCTTTCCGTGTCCCCATCCGCATCCAGGTCAGGATCTCTGTGTGTCTGTTCGGGGGTTCAGTGCGGGTCTGTGTGTTGGATCCTCGGTCTCCCCGTGTCTCTCTCTTCCTCTCTCGCTCCGACTACCCCTCCGTGCGTATCTCTGGCTTTCCCTGTGTGTCTTTGTGTCTGTCTATGTCAGCCGGGCTCCCGTATCTCTCAGTCCTGTCCTGGTGATGGGGGGTTCGTGGGGGGGGGGTGTCACGGGAAGGTTAGAGGGGGACGGGCCACGGCGGTGGACTGCTGCCCAGGGTCTCTGGTGGCGCCCTTGACTTCGGGCCGCCATTGAGCAAGGCGGGGTGGCTTGCCACGCTAGACCCAGGGCTGCGGTTGGGGAGTTGGGGGCGCTGAGAACACTCCGCATGCCTGCCTCCAAGACCGAACGCCCCCCCTAGGCATCTCGGGTTCCAAACGACAGCGGCGGCGGAGGCGGCGGTGGCGGCGGGGGAGGAGGAGGAGGAGGAGGAGGAGGAGGAGGAGGAGGAGGAGGCGGCGGCGGGAGCGGCGGCGGAGGGGGCGGTCCTGCTGGGAAGTCCAGAGACACTTGGGGAGATCGCCAGGACTTCTGCGACTCTGAGATGCTGGAGGCGCCTCACCCCAAGGCAGGCTCGCAGGCACGCAGGAGCAAAGCACAGGGCAGGTGGAGGGGTGACAAGAGGAGCACGCTGGGGCCCGGAGGCCCAGAGCAGTCTGATGTGGGTCGCAGCAGCAGCCTCTCAGGCCTATGGCCCTAGTGGCCTGATGGCAGCGCATCTCTTCTGCTCTTGGAAGCTAAGCAGGGTCGGATCCGGTCAGGACTTGGATGGGAGACCGTTCCCGGGTGCCCTGGACTCTGGTTCTGAGGCTACTTTCTTGGCTTTTTTCTTTCTCCTTCGGCCTCCCTTCTTCTCCCTGTGCCTCCACCGCCCCCCTTTGCCCAGCAAGCCTTCCTCCAAACATCCCTTGCTCCGCTGCCCCCTTACTCCCGGGCACCCCACGGCGATTCACAGGCCCGCTGGAGCCGCCCGCTGCAGGGACTGGCGGCTCCAACCCAGCTCCTCCAACTCCAAGCAACAAGGCCCACCCTCACAGGAACCAGTGGGGCTCGCTGGGCGGCGATGGGAACGGGGTGGGGAGGTTGAGGCAGCAGAGAGGACAGCCGCAACGGAGGGAGGGAGTGGGCGAAGGTGGCGAGGACTGGGGGGGCGTTGGGGCGGGGGGAGGGCGTGCGGGAGTTGACCCTGCCTCCCATGCGTGCACTCCCTGGTTCCTGGCCTTGGGGCCCTCATGCCGCCGCCCCTCGCCATTCCCTTGGGCCGCCCTGGATGCCCAAGCCGCCGGACAACCGGCTCCCCCTGGTGACTGGGCACGCCTACACCTTCTCCCACCAGCCCTGGGCTGCACTCCAGCTCCGCAGGGCCTTCTCTTCCTTCCCGCCGACCACCGTCCCTTTGCCCCTGGGCCCCGCCCTGGGCCCTCCCTCCCTCTGCCCAGCACCAAAGATGGCCGACCGCCCTGGCCCTCGGGGCCGCTGGCACCCTGGGCCGAAGTCTTTCTCCCCACAGCAGCGCAGCTAACAGCAAGGCCCCCTCCCTCAGCAAGGCAGTGGGGGCGCGCCCGGCACCACGGCGTCGGCGTCGAGGGGTACCCCCAAATAAACGACGAGACCAAGGAAAGAGTCCCCCGCATGCCCCCAGGCCAGTGTGGTTGCTGGGCAGGCATGGGAGCAGAAGGGGATTCCAGGCAACTTGGCTGTGCTTCCTGGCGCTCCGAGGGGCTCCTCTAGCAGCACCAGGGCGCGGTGAGCTTGCCAAAACCTGGCCAAGCTCCACCACACCCCCAGAGCCTAGCTGCCTCGCCAACACAGCCTCCGGTGTGTGTGGTGTGTGTCTGGGTCCCTTGCGTGCACCGGCGAGTCCGTCCCTTTCCGTATCCCCATCCGCATCCAGGTCAGGGTCTCTGTGTGTCTGTTCGGGGGTTCAGTGCGGGTCTGAGTGTTGGATCCTCGTTCTCCCCGTGTCTCTCTCTTCCTCTCTCGCTCCGACTACCCCTCCGTGTGCCTGTCTGTCTTTCCCTGTGTGTCTGTGTGTCTGTCTCTGTCAGCCGGGCTCCCGTATCGCTCAGTCCTGTCCTGGTGATGGGGGGTGCGTGGGGGGGGTGTCAGGGGAAGGTTGGCGGGGGAGGGGCCACGGGGGTGGACTGCTGCCCAGGGTCTCTGGTTGGGGAGTTCGGGGCGCTGTGAACACTCCGCATGCCTGCCTCCAAGACCGAACGCCCCCCCTAGGCATCTCGGGTTCCAAACCACAGTGGCAGTGGCGGCGGCGGCGGCGGCGTAGGAGGAGGCGGCGGCGGCGGGAGCGGCGGCGGAGGGGGCGGTCCGGCTGGGAAGTCCAGAGACAGTTGGGGAGATCGCCGGGACTTCTGGGACTCTGAGATGCTGGAGGCGCCTCACCCCAAGGCAGGCTCGCAGGCACGCAGGAGCCAAGGCCAGGGCAGGCGGAGGGGTTGACGAGAGGAGCACGCTGGGGCTCGGAGGCCCAGAGCAGTCTGCTGTGGGTCGCAGCAGCAGCCTCTCAGGCCTCTGGCCCTAGCGGCCTGATGGCAGCGCATCTCTTCTGCTCTTGGAAGCTAAGCAGGGTCGGATCCGCTCAGGACTTGGATGGGAGACCGTTCCCGGGTGCCCTGCACTCTTGTTCTGAGGCTCCTTTCTTGGCTTTTTTCTTTCTCCTTCGGCCTCCCTTCTTCTCCCTGTGCCTCCACCGCCCCCCTTTGCCCAGCAAGCCTTCCTCCAAACATCCCTTGCCCCGTTGCCCCCTTACCCCCGGGCACCCCACGGCGGTTCACAGGCCCGCTGGAGCCGCCCGCTGCAGCGACAGGCGGCTCCAACCCAGCTCCTCCAACTCCAAGTCACAAGGCCCACCCTCACAGGAACCAGTGGGGCTCGCGGGGGGGCGATGGGAAGGGGGTGGGGAGGCTGAGGCGGCAGAGAGGGCTGCCGCTTCGGAGGGAGGGAGTGGGCGAAGGTGGCGAGGACTGGGGGGGCGATGGGGCGGGGGGAGCGCGTGCGGGAGTTCACCCTGCCTCCCATGCGTGCCCTCCCTGGTTCCTGGCCTTGGGGCCCTCATGCCGCCGCCCCTCGCCATTCCCTTGGGCCGCCCTGGATGCCCAAGCCGCCGAACAACCGGCTCCCCCTGGTGACTGGGCACGCCTACACCTTCTCCCACCAGCCCTGGGCTGCGCTCCAGCCCCGCAGGGCCTTCTCTTCCTTCCCGCCGACCACCGTCCCTTTGCCCCTGGGCCCCGCCCTGGGCCCTCCCTCCCTCTGCCCAGCACCAAAATGGCCGACCGCCCTGGCCCTCGGGGCCGCTGGCATCCTGGGCCGAAGTCCTTCTCCCCACAGCAGCGCAGCTAACAGCAAGGCCCGCTCCCTCAGCAAGGCAGTGGGGGCGCGCCCGGCACCACGGCGTCGGCGTCGAGGGGTACCCCCAAATAAACGACGAGACCAAGGAAAGAGTCCCCCGCATGCCCCCAGGCCAGTGTGGTTGCTGGGCAGGCATGGGAGCAGAAGGGGATTCCAGGCAACTTGGCTGTGCTTCCTGGCGCTCCGAGGGGCTCCTCTAGCAGCACCAGGGCGCGGTCAGCTTGCCAAAACCTGGCCAAGCTCCACCACACCCCCAGAGGCTAGCTGCCTCGCCAACACAGCCTCCGGTGTGTGTGGTGTGTGTCTGGGTCCCTTGCGTGCACCGGCGAGTCCGTCCCTTTCCGTGTCCCCATCCGCATCCAGGTCAGGGTCTCTGTCTGTCTGTTCGGGGGTTCAGTGCGGGTCTGTGTGTTGGATCCTCGTTCTCCCCGTGTCTCTCTCTTCCTCTCTCGCTCCGACTACCCCTCCGTGTGCCTCTCTGTCTTTCCCTGTGTGTCTGTGTGTCTGTCTCTGTCAGCCGGGCTCCCGTATCTCTCAGTCCTGTCCTGGTGATGGGGGGTGCGTGGGGGGTTGTCAGGGGAAGGTTGGCGGGGGTGGGGCCACGGGGGTGGACTGCTGCCCAGGGACTCTGGTTGGGGAGTTCGGGGCGCTGTGAACACTCCGCATGCCTGCCTCCAAGACCGAACGCCCCCCCTAGGCATCTCGGGTTCCAAACCACAGTGGCGGCGGCGGCGGCGGCGGCGTAGGAGGAGGTGACGGCGGCGGGAGCGGCGGCGGAGGGGGCGGTCCGGCTGGGAAGTCCAGAGACAGTTGGGGAGATCGCCGGGACTTCTGCGACTCTGAGATGCTGGAGGCGCCTCACCCCAAGGCAGGCGCGCAGGCACGCAGGAGCCAAGGCCAGGGCAGGCGGAGGGGTTGACGAGAGGAGCACGCTGGGGCTCGGAGGCCAAGAGCAGTCTGCTGGGAGTCGCAGCATCAGCCTCTCAGGCCTTTGGCCCTAGCGGCCTGATGGCAGCGCATCTCTTCTGCTCTTGGAAGCTAAGCAGGGTCGGATCCGCTCAGGACTTGGATGGGAGACCGTTCCCGGGTGCCCTGCACTCTTGTTCTGAGGCTACTTTCTTGGCTTTTTTCTTTCTCCTTCGGCCTCCCTTCTTCTCCCTGTGCCTCCACCGCCCCCCTTTGCCCAGCAAGCCTTCCTCCAAACATCCCTTGCCCCGTTGCCCCCTTACCCCCGGGCACCCCACGGCGGTTCATAGGCCCGCTGGAGCCGCCCGCTGCAGCGACAGGCGGCTCGAATCCAGCTCCTCCAACTCCAAGTCACAAGGCCCACCCTCACAGTTACCAGTGGGGCTCGCTGGGGGGCGATGGGAACGGGGTGTGGAGGCTGAGGCCTCAGAGAGGGCAGCCGCTACGGAGGGAGGGAGTGGGCGAAGGTGGCGAGGACTGGGGGGCGATGGGGAGGGGGGAGCGCGTGCGGGAGTTCACCCTGCCTCCGATGCGTGCACTCCCTCGTTCCTGCCCTTGGGGCCCTCATGCCGCCGCCCCTCGCCTTTCCCTTGGGTCGCCCTGGATGCCCAAGCCACCGGACAACCGGCTCCCCCTGGTGACTGGGCACGCCTACACCTTCTCCCACCAGCCCTGCGCTGCGCTCCAGCCCCGCAGGGCCTTCTCTTCCTTCCCGCCGACCACCGTCCCTTTGCCCCTGGGCCCCGCCCTGGGCCCTCGCTCCCTCTGCCCAGCACCAAAGATGGCCGACCGCCCTGGACCTTGGGGCCGCTGGCACCCTGAGCCTAAGTCCTTCTCCCCACAGCAGCGCACCTAACAGCGAGGCCCGCTCCCTCAGCAAGGCAGTGGGGGCGCGCCCGGCACCACGGCGTCGGCGTCGAGGGGTACCCCCAAATAAACGACGAGACCAAGGAAAGAGTCCCCCGCATGCCCCCAGGCCAGTGTGGTTGCTGGGCAGGCATGGGAGCAGAAGGGGATTCCAGGCAACTTGGCTGTGCTTCCTGGCGCTCCGAGGGGCTCCTCTAGCAGCACCAGGGCGCGGTGAGCTTGCCAAAACCTGGCCAAGCTCCACCACACCCCCAGAGCCTAGCTGCCTCGCCAACACAGCCTCCGGTGTGTGTGGTGTGTGTCTGGGTCCCTTGCGTGCACCGGCGAGTCCGTCCCTTTCCGTATCCCCATCCGCATCCAGGTCAGGGTCTCTGTGTGTCTGTTCGGGGGTTCAGTGCGGGTCTGTGTGTTGGATCCTCGTTCTCCCCGTGTCTCTCTCTTCCTCTCTCGCTCCGACTACCCCTCCGTGTGCCTCTCTGTCTTTCCCTGTGTGTCTGTGTGTCTGTCTCTGTCAGCCGGGCTCCCGTATCTCTCAGTCCTGTCCTGGTGATGGGGGGTGCGTGGGGGGGGTGTCAGGGGAAGGTTGGCGGGGGAGGGGCCACGGGGGTGGACTGCTGCCCAGGGTCTCTGGTTGGGGAGTTCGGGGAGCTGTGAACACTCCGCATGCCTGCCTCCAAGACCGAACGCCCCCCCTAGGCATCTCGGGTTCCAAACCACAGTGGCAGTGGCGGCGGCGGCGGCGGCGTAGGAGGAGGCGGCGGCGGCGGGAGCGGCGGCGGAGGGGGCGGTCCGGCTGGGAAGTCCAGAGACAGTTGGGGAGATCGCCGGGACTTCTGGGACTCTGAGATGCTGGAGGCGCCTCACCCCAAGGCAGGCTCGCAGGCACGCAGGAGCCAAGGCCAGGGCAGGCGGAGGGGTTGACGAGAGGAGCACGCTGGGGCTCGGAGGCCCAGAGCAGTCTGCTGTGGGTCGCAGCAGCAGCCTCTCAGGCCTCTGGCCCTAGCGGCCTGATGGCAGCGCATCTCTTCTGCTCTTGGAAGCTAAGCAGGGTCGGATCCGCTCAGGACTTGGATGGGAGACCGTTCCCGGGTGCCCTGCACTCTTGTTCTGAGGCTACTTTCTTGGCTTTTTTCTTTCTCCTTCGGCCTCCCTTCTTCTCCCTGTGCCTCCACCGCCCCCCTTTGCCCAGCAAGCCTTCCTCCAAACATCCCTTGCCCCGTTGCCCCCTTACCCCCGGGCACCCCACGGCGGTTCACAGGCCCGCTGGAGCCGCCCGCTGCAGCGACAGGCGGCTCCAACCCAGCTCCTCCAACTCCAAGTCACAAGGCCCACCCTCACAGGAACCAGTGGGGCTCGCGGGGGGGCGATGGGAAGGGGGTGGGGAGGCTGAGGCGGCAGAGAGGGCTGCCGCTTCGGAGGGAGGGAGTGGGCGAAGGTGGCGAGGACTGGGGGGGCGATGGGGCGGGGGGAGCGCGTGCGGGAGTTCACCCTGCCTCCCATGCGTGCACTCCCTGGTTCCTGGCCTTGGGGCCCTCATGCCGCCGCCCCTCGCCATTCCCTTGGGCCGCCCTGGATGCCCAAGCCGCCGAACAACCGGCTCCCCCTGGTGACTGGGCACGCCTACACCTTCTCCCACCAGCCCTGGGCTGCGCTCCAGCCCCGCAGGGCCTTCTCTTCCTTCCCGCCGACCACCGTCCCTTTGCCCCTGGGCCCCGCCCTGGGCCCTCCCTCCCTCTGCCCAGCACCAAAATGGCCGACCGCCCTGGCCCTCGGGGCCGCTGGCACCCTGGGCCGAAGTCCTTCTCCCCACAGCAGCGCAGCTAACAGCAAGGCCCGCTCCCTCAGCAAGGCAGTGGGGGCGCGCCCGGCACCACGGCGTCGGCGTCGAGGGGTACCCCCAAATAAACGACGAGACCAAGGAAAGAGTCCCCCGCATGCCCCCAGGCCAGTGTGGTTGCTGGGCAGGCATGGGAGCAGAAGGGGATTCCAGGCAACTTGGCTGTGCTTCCTGGCGCTCCGAGGGGCTCCTCTAGCAGCACCAGGGCGCGGTCAGCTTGCCAAAACCTGGCCAAGCTCCACCACACCCCCAGAGGCTAGCTGCCTCGCCAACACAGCCTCCGGTGTGTGTGGTGTGTGTCTGGGTCCCTTGCGTGCACCGGCGAGTCCGTCCCTTTCCGTGTCCCCATCCGCATCCAGGTCAGGGTCTCTGTCTGTCTGTTCGGGGGTTCAGTGCGGGTCTGTGTGTTGGATCCTCGTTCTCCCCGTGTCTCTCTCTTCCTCTCTCGCTCCGACTACCCCTCCGTGTGCCTCTCTGTCTTTCCCTGTGTGTCTGTGTGTCTGTCTCTGTCAGCCGGGCTCCCGTATCTCTCAGTCCTGTCCTGGTGATGGGGGGTGCGTGGGGGGTTGTCAGGGGAAGGTTGGCGGGGGTGGGGCCACGGGGGTGGACTGCTGCCCAGGGTCTCTGGTTGGGGAGTTCGGGGCGCTGTGAACACTCCGCATGCCTGCCTCCAAGACCGAACGCCCCCCCTAGGCATCTCGGGTTCCAAACGACAGCGGCGGCGGAGGCGGCGGTGGCGGCGGGGGAGGAGGAGGAGGAGGAGGAGGAGGCGGCGGCGGGAGCGGCGGCGGAGGGGGCGGTCCTGCTGGGAAGTCCAGAGACACTTGGGGAGATCGCCAGGACTTCTGCGACTCTGAGATGCTGGAGGCGCCTCACCCCAAGGCAGGCTCGCAGGCACGCAGGAGCAAAGCACAGGGCAGGTGGAGGGGTGACAAGAGGAGCACGCTGGGGCCCGGAGGCCCAGAGCAGTCTGATGTGGGTCGCAGCAGCAGCCTCTCAGGCCTATGGCCCTAGTGGCCTGATGGCAGCGCATCTCTTCTGCTCTTGGAAGCTAAGCAGGGTCGGATCCGGTCAGGACTTGGATGGGAGACCGTTCCCGGGTGCCCTGGACTCTGGTTCTGAGGCTACTTTCTTGGCTTTTTTCTTTCTCCTTCGGCCTCCCTTCTTCTCCCTGTGCCTCCACCGCCCCCCTTTGCCCAGCAAGCCTTCCTCCAAACATCCCTTGCTCCGCTGCCCCCTTACTCCCGGGCACCCCACGGCGATTCACAGGCCCGCTGGAGCCGCCCGCTGCAGGGACTGGCGGCTCCAACCCAGCTCCTCCAACTCCAAGCAACAAGGCCCACCCTCACAGGAACCAGTGGGGCTCGCTGGGCGGCGATGGGAACGGGGTGGGGAGGTTGAGGCAGCAGAGAGGACAGCCGCAACGGAGGGAGGGAGTGGGCGAAGGTGGCGAGGACTGGGGGGGCGTTGGGGCGGGGGGAGGGCGTGCGGGAGTTGACCCTGCCTCCCATGCGTGCACTCCCTGGTTCCTGGCCTTGGGGCCCTCATGCCGCCGCCCCTCGCCATTCCCTTGGGCCGCCCTGGATGCCCAAGCCGCCGGACAACCGGCTCCCCCTGGTGACTGGGCACGCCTACACCTTCTCCCACCAGCCCTGGGCTGCACTCCAGCTCCGCAGGGCCTTCTCTTCCTTCCCGCCGACCACCGTCCCTTTGCCCCTGGGCCCCGCCCTGGGCCCTCCCTCCCTCTGCCCAGCACCAAAGATGGCCGACCGCCCTGGCCCTCGGGGCCGCTGGCACCCTGGGCCGAAGTCTTTCTCCCCACAGCAGCGCAGCTAACAGCAAGGCCCCCTCCCTCAGCAAGGCAGTGGGGGCGCGCCCGGCACCACGGCGTCGGCGTCGAGGGGTACCCCCAAATAAACGACGAGACCAAGGAAAGAGTCCCCCGCATGCCCCCAGGCCAGTGTGGTTGCTGGGCAGGCATGGGAGCAGAAGGGGATTCCAGGCAACTTGGCTGTGCTTCCTGGCGCTCCGAGGGGCTCCTCTAGCAGCACCAGGGCGCGGTGAGCTTGCCAAAACCTGGCCAAGCTCCACCACACCCCCAGAGCCTAGCTGCCTCGCCAACACAGCCTCCGGTGTGTGTGGTGTGTGTCTGGGTCCCTTGCGTGCACCGGCGAGTCCGTCCCTTTCCGTATCCCCATCCGCATCCAGGTCAGGGTCTCTGTGTGTCTGTTCGGGGGTTCAGTGCGGGTCTGAGTGTTGGATCCTCGTTCTCCCCGTGTCTCTCTCTTCCTCTCTCGCTCCGACTACCCCTCCGTGTGCCTGTCTGTCTTTCCCTGTGTGTCTGTGTGTCTGTCTCTGTCAGCCGGGCTCCCGTATCGCTCAGTCCTGTCCTGGTGATGGGGGGTGCGTGGGGGGGGTGTCAGGGGAAGGTTGGCGGGGGAGGGGCCACGGGGGTGGACTGCTGCCCAGGGTCTCTGGTTGGGGAGTTCGGGGCGCTGTGAACACTCCGCATGCCTGCCTCCAAGACCGAACGCCCCCCCTAGGCATCTCGGGTTCCAAACCACAGTGGCAGTGGCGGCGGCGGCGGCGGCGTAGGAGGAGGCGGCGGCGGCGGGAGCGGCGGCGGAGGGGGCGGTCCGGCTGGGAAGTCCAGAGACAGTTGGGGAGATCGCCGGGACTTCTGGGACTCTGAGATGCTGGAGGCGCCTCACCCCAAGGCAGGCTCGCAGGCACGCAGGAGCCAAGGCCAGGGCAGGCGGAGGGGTTGACGAGAGGAGCACGCTGGGGCTCGGAGGCCCAGAGCAGTCTGCTGTGGGTCGCAGCAGCAGCCTCTCAGGCCTCTGGCCCTAGCGGCCTGATGGCAGCGCATCTCTTCTGCTCTTGGAAGCTAAGCAGGGTCGGATCCGCTCAGGACTTGGATGGGAGACCGTTCCCGGGTGCCCTGCACTCTTGTTCTGAGGCTCCTTTCTTGGCTTTTTTCTTTCTCCTTCGGCCTCCCTTCTTCTCCCTGTGCCTCCACCGCCCCCCTTTGCCCAGCAAGCCTTCCTCCAAACATCCCTTGCCCCGTTGCCCCCTTACCCCCGGGCACCCCACGGCGGTTCATAGGCCCGCTGGAGCCGCCCGCTGCAGCGACAGGCGGCTCGAATCCAGCTCCTCCAACTCCAAGTCACAAGGCCCACCCTCACAGGAACCAGTGGGGCTCGCTGGGGGGCGATGGGAACGGGGTGTGGAGGCTGAGGCCTCAGAGAGGGCAGCCGCTACGGAGGGAGGGAGTGGGCGAAGGTGGCGAGGACTGGGGGGCGATGGGGAGGGGGGAGCGCGTGCGGGAGTTCACCCTGCCTCCCATGCGTGCCCTCCCTCGTTCCTGCCCTTGGGGCCCTCATGCCGCCGCCCCTTGCCTTTCCCTTGGGTCGCCCTGGATGCCCAAGCCACCGGACAACAGGCTCCCCCTGGTGACTGGGCACGCCTACACCTTCTCCCACCAGCCCTGCGCTGCGCTCCAGCCCCGCAGGGCCTTCTCTTCCTTCCCGCCGACCACCGTCCCTTTGCCCCTGGGCCCCGCCCTGGGCCCTCGCTCCCTCTGCCCAGCACCAAAGATGGCCGACCGCCCTGGACCTTGGGGCCGCTGGCACCCTGAGCCTAAGTCCTTCTCCCCACAGCAGCGCACCTAACAGCGAGGCCCGCTCCCTCAGCAAGGCAGTGGGGGCGCGCCCGGCACCACGGCGTCGGCGTCGAGGGGTACCCCCAAATAAACGACGAGACCAAGGAAAGAGTCCCCCGCATGCCCCCAGGCCAGTGTAGTTGCTGGGCAGGCATGGGAGCAGAAGGGGATTCCAGGCAACTTGGCTGTGCTTCCTGGCGCTCCGAGGGGCTCCTCTAGCAGCACCAGGGCGCGGTCAGCTTGCCAAAACCTGGCCAAGCTCCACCACACCCCCAGAGGCTAGCTGCCTCGCCAACACAGCCTCCGGTGTGTGTGGTGTGTGTCTGGGTCCCTTGCGTGCACCGGCGAGGCTGTCCCTTTCCGTGTCCCCATCCGCATCCAGGTCAGGATCTCTGTGTGTCTGTTCGGGGGTTCAGTGCGGGTCTGTGTGTTGGATCCTCGGTCTCCCCGTGTCTCTCTCTTCCTCTCTCGCTCCGACTACCCCTCCGTGCGTATCTCTGGCTTTCCCTGTGTGTCTTTGTGTCTGTCTATGTCAGCCGGGCTCCCGTATCTCTCAGTCCTGTCCTGGTGATGGGGGGTTCGTGGGGGGGGGTGTCACGGGAAGGTTAGAGGGGGACGGGCCACGGCGGTGGACTGCTGCCCAGGGTCTCTGGTGGCGCCCTTGACTTCGGGCCGCCATTGAGCAAGGCGGGGTGGCTTGCCACGCTAGACCCAGGGCTGCGGTTGGGGAGTTGGGGGCGCTGAGAACACTCCGCATGCCTGCCTCCAAGACCGAACGCCCCCCCTAGGCATCTCGGGTTCCAAACGACAGCGGCGGCGGAGGCGGCGGTGGCGGCGGGGGAGGAGGAGGAGGAGGAGGAGGAGGAGGAGGCGGCGGCGGGAGCGGCGGCGGAGGGGGCGGTCCTGCTGGGAAGTCCAGAGACACTTGGGGAGATCGCCAGGACTTCTGCGACTCTGAGATGCTGGAGGCGCCTCACCCCAAGGCAGGCTCGCAGGCACGCAGGAGCAAAGCACAGGGCAGGTGGAGGGGTGACAAGAGGAGCACGCTGGGGCCCGGAGGCCCAGAGCAGTCTGATGTGGGTCGCAGCAGCAGCCTCTCAGGCCTATGGCCCTAGTGGCCTGATGGCAGCGCATCTCTTCTGCTCTTGGAAGCTAAGCAGGGTCGGATCCGGTCAGGACTTGGATGGGAGACCGTTCCCGGGTGCCCTGGACTCTGGTTCTGAGGCTACTTTCTTGGCTTTTTTCTTTCTCCTTCGGCCTCCCTTCTTCTCCCTGTGCCTCCACCGCCCCCCTTTGCCCAGCAAGCCTTCCTCCAAACATCCCTTGCTCCGCTGCCCCCTTACTCCCGGGCACCCCACGGCGATTCACAGGCCCGCTGGAGCCGCCCGCTGCAGGGACTGGCGGCTCCAACCCAGCTCCTCCAACTCCAAGCAACAAGGCCCACCCTCACAGGAACCAGTGGGGCTCGCTGGGCGGCGATGGGAACGGGGTGGGGAGGTTGAGGCAGCAGAGAGGACAGCCGCAACGGAGGGAGGGAGTGGGCGAAGGTGGCGAGGACTGGGGGGGCGTTGGGGCGGGGGGAGGGCGTGCGGGAGTTGACCCTGCCTCCCATGCGTGCACTCCCTGGTTCCTGGCCTTGGGGCCCTCATGCCGCCGCCCCTCGCCATTCCCTTGGGCCGCCCTGGATGCCCAAGCCGCCGGACAACCGGCTCCCCCTGGTGACTGGGCACGCCTACACCTTCTCCCACCAGCCCTGGGCTGCACTCCAGCTCCGCAGGGCCTTCTCTTCCTTCCCGCCGACCACCGTCCCTTTGCCCCTGGGCCCCGCCCTGGGCCCTCCCTCCCTCTGCCCAGCACCAAAGATGGCCGACCGCCCTGGCCCTCGGGGCCGCTGGCACCCTGGGCCGAAGTCTTTCTCCCCACAGCAGCGCAGCTAACAGCAAGGCCCCCTCCCTCAGCAAGGCAGTGGGGGCGCGCCCGGCACCACGGCGTCGGCGTCGAGGGGTACCCCCAAATAAACGACGAGACCAAGGAAAGAGTCCCCCGCATGCCCCCAGGCCAGTGTGGTTGCTGGGCAGGCATGGGAGCAGAAGGGGATTCCAGGCAACTTGGCTGTGCTTCCTGGCGCTCCGAGGGGCTCCTCTAGCAGCACCAGGGCGCGGTGAGCTTGCCAAAACCTGGCCAAGCTCCACCACACCCCCAGAGCCTAGCTGCCTCGCCAACACAGCCTCCGGTGTGTGTGGTGTGTGTCTGGGTCCCTTGCGTGCACCGGCGAGTCCGTCCCTTTCCGTATCCCCATCCGCATCCAGGTCAGGGTCTCTGTGTGTCTGTTCGGGGGTTCAGTGCGGGTCTGAGTGTTGGATCCTCGTTCTCCCCGTGTCTCTCTCTTCCTCTCTCGCTCCGACTACCCCTCCGTGTGCCTGTCTGTCTTTCCCTGTGTGTCTGTGTGTCTGTCTCTGTCAGCCGGGCTCCCGTATCGCTCAGTCCTGTCCTGGTGATGGGGGGTGCGTGGGGGGGGTGTCAGGGGAAGGTTGGCGGGGGAGGGGCCACGGGGGTGGACTGCTGCCCAGGGTCTCTGGTTGGGGAGTTCGGGGCGCTGTGAACACTCCGCATGCCTGCCTCCAAGACCGAACGCCCCCCCTAGGCATCTCGGGTTCCAAACCACAGTGGCAGTGGCGGCGGCGGCGGCGGCGTAGGACGAGGCGGCGGCGGCGGGAGCGGCGGCGGAGGGGGCGGTCCGGCTGGGAAGTCCAGAGACAGTTGGGGAGATCGCCGGGACTTCTGGGACTCTGAGATGCTGGAGGCGCCTCACCCCAAGGCAGGCTCGCAGGCACGCAGGAGCCAAGGCCAGGGCAGGCGGAGGGGTTGACGAGAGGAGCACGCTGGGGCTCGGAGGCCCAGAGCAGTCTGCTGTGGGTCGCAGCAGCAGCCTCTCAGGCCTCTGGCCCTAGCGGCCTGATGGCAGCGCATCTCTTCTGCTCTTGGAAGCTAAGCAGGGTCGGATCCGCTCAGGACTTGGATGGGAGACCGTTCCCGGGTGCCCTGCACTCTTGTTCTGAGGCTCCTTTCTTGGCTTTTTTCTTTCTCCTTCGGCCTCCCTTCTTCTCCCTGTGCCTCCACCGCCCCCCTTTGCCCAGCAAGCCTTCCTCCAAACATCCCTTGCCCCGTTGCCCCCTTACCCCCGGGCACCCCACGGCGGTTCATAGGCCCGCTGGAGCCGCCCGCTGCAGCGACAGGCGGCTCGAATCCAGCTCCTCCAACTCCAAGTCACAAGGCCCACCCTCACAGGAACCAGTGGGGCTCGCTGGGGGGCGATGGGAACGGGGTGTGGAGGCTGAGGCCTCAGAGAGGGCAGCCGCTACGGAGGGAGGGAGTGGGCGAAGGTGGCGAGGACTGGGGGGCGATGGGGAGGGGGGAGCGCGTGCGGGAGTTCACCCTGCCTCCCATGCGTGCCCTCCCTCGTTCCTGCCCTTGGGGCCCTCATGCCGCCGCCCCTCGCCTTTCCCTTGGGTCGCCCTGGATGCCCAAGCCACCGGACAACCGGCTCCCCCTGGTGACTGGGCACGCCTACACCTTCTCCCACCAGCCCTGCGCTGCGCTCCAGCCCCGCAGGGCCTTCTCTTCCTTCCCGCCGACCACCCTCCCTTTGCCCCTGGGCCCCGCCCTGGGCCCTCGCTCCCTCTGCCCAGCACCAAAGATGGCCGACCGCCCTGGACCTTGGGGCCGCTGGCACCCTGAGCCTAAGTCCTTCTCCCCACAGCAGCGCACCTAACAGCGAGGCCCGCTCCCTCAGCAAGGCAGTGGGGGCGCGCCCGGCACCACGGCGTCGGCGTCGAGGGGTACCCCCAAATAAACGACGAGACCAAGGAAAGAGTCCCCCGCATGCCCCCAGGCCAGTGTAGTTGCTGGGCAGGCATGGGAGCAGAAGGGGATTCCAGGCAACTTGGCTGTGCTTCCTGGCGCTCCGAGGGGCTCCTCTAGCAGCACCAGGGCGCGGTCAGCTTGCCAAAACCTGGCCAAGCTCCACCACACCCCCAGAGGCTAGCTGCCTCGCCAACACAGCCTCCGGTGTGTGTGGTGTTTGTCTGGGTCCCTTGCGTGCACCGGCGAGGCTGTCCCTTTCCGTGTCCCCATCCGCATCCAGGTCAGGATCTCTGTGTGTCTGTTCGGGGGTTCAGTGCGGGTCTGTGTGTTGGATCCTCGGTCTCCCCGTGTCTCTCTCTTCCTCTCTCGCTCCGACTACCCCTCCGTGCGTATCTCTGGCTTTCCCTGTGTGTCTTTGTGTCTGTCTATGTCAGCCGGGCTCCCGTATCTCTCAGTCCTGTCCTGGTGATGGGGGGTTCGTGGGGGGGGGGTGTCACGGGAAGGTTAGAGGGGGACGGGCCACGGCGGTGGACTGCTGCCCAGGGTCTCTGGTGGCGCCCTTGACTTCGGGCCGCCATTGAGCAAGGCGGGGTGGCTTGCCACGCTAGACCCAGGGCTGCGGTTGGGGAGTTGGGGGCGCTGAGAACACTCCGCATGCCTGCCTCCAAGACCGAACGCCCCCCCTAGGCATCTCGGGTTCCAAACGACAGCGGCGGCGGAGGCGGCGGTGGCGGCGGGGGAGGAGGAGGAGGAGGAGGAGGAGGAGGAGGAGGAGGAGGAGGCGGCGGCGGGAGCGGCGGCGGAGGGGGCGGTCCTGCTGGGAAGTCCAGAGACACTTGGGGAGATCGCCAGGACTTCTGCGACTCTGAGATGCTGGAGGCGCCTCACCCCAAGGCAGGCTCGCAGGCACGCAGGAGCAAAGCACAGGGCAGGTGGAGGGGTGACAAGAGGAGCACGCTGGGGCCCGGAGGCCCAGAGCAGTCTGATGTGGGTCGCAGCAGCAGCCTCTCAGGCCTATGGCCCTAGTGGCCTGATGGCAGCGCATCTCTTCTGCTCTTGGAAGCTAAGCAGGGTCGGATCCGGTCAGGACTTGGATGGGAGACCGTTCCCGGGTGCCCTGGACTCTGGTTCTGAGGCTACTTTCTTGGCTTTTTTCTTTCTCCTTCGGCCTCCCTTCTTCTCCCTGTGCCTCCACCGCCCCCCTTTGCCCAGCAAGCCTTCCTCCAAACATCCCTTGCTCCGCTGCCCCCTTACTCCCGGGCACCCCACGGCGATTCACAGGCCCGCTGGAGCCGCCCGCTGCAGGGACTGGCGGCTCCAACCCAGCTCCTCCAACTCCAAGCAACAAGGCCCACCCTCACAGGAACCAGTGGGGCTCGCTGGGCGGCGATGGGAACGGGGTGGGGAGGTTGAGGCAGCAGAGAGGACAGCCGCAACGGAGGGAGGGAGTGGGCGAAGGTGGCGAGGACTGGGGGGGCGTTGGGGCGGGGGGAGGGCGTGCGGGAGTTGACCCTGCCTCCCATGCGTGCACTCCCTGGTTCCTGGCCTTGGGGCCCTCATGCCGCCGCCCCTCGCCATTCCCTTGGGCCGCCCTGGATGCCCAAGCCGCCGGACAACCGGCTCCCCCTGGTGACTGGGCACGCCTACACCTTCTCCCACCAGCCCTGGGCTGCACTCCAGCTCCGCAGGGCCTTCTCTTCCTTCCCGCCGACCACCGTCCCTTTGCCCCTGGGCCCCGCCCTGGGCCCTCCCTCCCTCTGCCCAGCACCAAAGATGGCCGACCGCCCTGGCCCTCGGGGCCGCTGGCACCCTGGGCCGAAGTCTTTCTCCCCACAGCAGCGCAGCTAACAGCAAGGCCCCCTCCCTCAGCAAGGCAGTGGGGGCGCGCCCGGCACCACGGCGTCGGCGTCGAGGGGTACCCCCAAATAAACGACGAGACCAAGGAAAGAGTCCCCCGCATGCCCCCAGGCCAGTGTGGTTGCTGGGCAGGCATGGGAGCAGAAGGGGATTCCAGGCAACTTGGCTGTGCTTCCTGGCGCTCCGAGGGGCTCCTCTAGCAGCACCAGGGCGCGGTGAGCTTGCCAAAACCTGGCCAAGCTCCACCACACCCCCAGAGCCTAGCTGCCTCGCCAACACAGCCTCCGGTGTGTGTGGTGTGTGTCTGGGTCCCTTGCGTGCACCGGCGAGTCCGTCCCTTTCCGTATCCCCATCCGCATCCAGGTCAGGGTCTCTGTGTGTCTGTTCGGGGGTTCAGTGCGGGTCTGAGTGTTGGATCCTCGTTCTCCCCGTGTCTCTCTCTTCCTCTCTCGCTCCGACTACCCCTCCGTGTGCCTGTCTGTCTTTCCCTGTGTGTCTGTGTGTCTGTCTCTGTCAGCCGGGCTCCCGTATCGCTCAGTCCTGTCCTGGTGATGGGGGGTGCGTGGGGGGGGTGTCAGGGGAAGGTTGGCGGGGGAGGGGCCACGGGGGTGGACTGCTGCCCAGGGTCTCTGGTTGGGGAGTTCGGGGCGCTGTGAACACTCCGCATGCCTGCCTCCAAGACCGAACGCCCCCCCTAGGCATCTCGGGTTCCAAACCACAGTGGCAGTGGCGGCGGCGGCGGCGGCGTAGGAGGAGGCGGCGGCGGCGGGAGCGGCGGCGGAGGGGGCGGTCCGGCTGGGAAGTCCAGAGACAGTTGGGGAGATCGCCGGGACTTCTGGGACTCTGAGATGCTGGAGGCGCCTCACCCCAAGGCAGGCTCGCAGGCACGCAGGAGCCAAGGCCAGGGCAGGCGGAGGGGTTGACGAGAGGAGCACGCTGGGGCTCGGAGGCCCAGAGCAGTCTGCTGTGGGTCGCAGCAGCAGCCTCTCAGGCCTCTGGCCCTAGCGGCCTGATGGCAGCGCATCTCTTCTGCTCTTGGAAGCTAAGCAGGGTCGGATCCGCTCAGGACTTGGATGGGAGACCGTTCCCGGGTGCCCTGCACTCTTGTTCTGAGGCTCCTTTCTTGGCTTTTTTCTTTCTCCTTCGGCCTCCCTTCTTCTCCCTGTGCCTCCACCGCCCCCCTTTGCCCAGCAAGCCTTCCTCCAAACATCCCTTGCCCCGTTGCCCCCTTACCCCCGGGCACCCCACGGCGGTTCACAGGCCCGCTGGAGCCGCCCGCTGCAGCGACAGGCGGCTCCAACCCAGCTCCTCCAACTCCAAGTCACAAGGCCCACCCTCACAGGAACCAGTGGGGCTCGCGGGGGGGCGATGGGAAGGGGGTGGGGAGGCTGAGGCGGCAGAGAGGGCTGCCGCTTCGGAGGGAGGGAGTGGGCGAAGGTGGCGAGGACTGGGGGGGCGATGGGGCGGGGGGAGCGCGTGCGGGAGTTCACCCTGCCTCCCATGCGTGCACTCCCTGGTTCCTGGCCTTGGGGCCCTCATGCCGCCGCCCCTCGCCATTCCCTTGGGCCGCCCTGGATGCCCAAGCCGCCGAACAACCGGCTCCCCCTGGTGACTGGGCACGCCTACACCTTCTCCCACCAGCCCTGGGCTGCGCTCCAGCCCCGCAGGGCCTTCTCTTCCTTCCCGCCGACCACCGTCCCTTTGCCCCTGGGCCCCGCCCTGGGCCCTCCCTCCCTCTGCCCAGCACCAAAATGGCCGACCGCCCTGGCCCTCGGGGCCGCTGGCACCCTGGGCCGAAGTCCTTCTCCCCACAGCAGCGCAGCTAACAGCAAGGCCCGCTCCCTCAGCAAGGCAGTGGGGGCGCGCCCGGCACCACGGCGTCGGCGTCGAGGGGTACCCCCAAATAAACGACGAGACCAAGGAAAGAGTCCCCCGCATGCCCCCAGGCCAGTGTGGTTGCTGGGCAGGCATGGGAGCAGAAGGGGATTCCAGGCAACTTGGCTGTGCTTCCTGGCGCTCCGAGGGGCTCCTCTAGCAGCACCAGGGCGCGGTCAGCTTGCCAAAACCTGGCCAAGCTCCACCACACCCCCAGAGGCTAGCTGCCTCGCCAACACAGCCTCCGGTGTGTGTGGTGTGTGTCTGGGTCCCTTGCGTGCACCGGCGAGTCCGTCCCTTTCCGTGTCCCCATCCGCATCCAGGTCAGGGTCTCTGTCTGTCTGTTCGGGGGTTCAGTGCGGGTCTGTGTGTTGGATCCTCGTTCTCCCCGTGTCTCTCTCTTCCTCTCTCGCTCCGACTACCCCTCCGTGTGCCTCTCTGTCTTTCCCTGTGTGTCTGTGTGTCTGTCTCTGTCAGCCGGGCTCCCGTATCTCTCAGTCCTGTCCTGGTGATGGGGGGTGCGTGGGGGGTTGTCAGGGGAAGGTTGGCGGGGGTGGGGCCACGGGGGTGGACTGCTGCCCAGGGTCTCTGGTTGGGGAGTTCGGGGCGCTGTGAACACTCCGCATGCCTGCCTCCAAGACCGAACGCCCCCCCTAGGCATCTCGGGTTCCAAACGACAGCGGCGGCGGAGGCGGCGGTGGCGGCGGGGGAGGAGGAGGAGGAGGAGGAGGAGGCGGCGGCGGGAGCGGCGGCGGAGGGGGCGGTCCTGCTGGGAAGTCCAGAGACACTTGGGGAGATCGCCAGGACTTCTGCGACTCTGAGATGCTGGAGGCGCCTCACCCCAAGGCAGGCTCGCAGGCACGCAGGAGCAAAGCACAGGGCAGGTGGAGGGGTGACAAGAGGAGCACGCTGGGGCCCGGAGGCCCAGAGCAGTCTGATGTGGGTCGCAGCAGCAGCCTCTCAGGCCTATGGCCCTAGTGGCCTGATGGCAGCGCATCTCTTCTGCTCTTGGAAGCTAAGCAGGGTCGGATCCGGTCAGGACTTGGATGGGAGACCGTTCCCGGGTGCCCTGGACTCTGGTTCTGAGGCTACTTTCTTGGCTTTTTTCTTTCTCCTTCGGCCTCCCTTCTTCTCCCTGTGCCTCCACCGCCCCCCTTTGCCCAGCAAGCCTTCCTCCAAACATCCCTTGCTCCGCTGCCCCCTTACTCCCGGGCACCCCACGGCGATTCACAGGCCCGCTGGAGCCGCCCGCTGCAGGGACTGGCGGCTCCAACCCAGCTCCTCCAACTCCAAGCAACAAGGCCCACCCTCACAGGAACCAGTGGGGCTCGCTGGGCGGCGATGGGAACGGGGTGGGGAGGTTGAGGCAGCAGAGAGGACAGCCGCAACGGAGGGAGGGAGTGGGCGAAGGTGGCGAGGACTGGGGGGGCGTTGGGGCGGGGGGAGGGCGTGCGGGAGTTGACCCTGCCTCCCATGCGTGCACTCCCTGGTTCCTGGCCTTGGGGCCCTCATGCCGCCGCCCCTCGCCATTCCCTTGGGCCGCCCTGGATGCCCAAGCCGCCGGACAACCGGCTCCCCCTGGTGACTGGGCACGCCTACACCTTCTCCCACCAGCCCTGGGCTGCACTCCAGCTCCGCAGGGCCTTCTCTTCCTTCCCGCCGACCACCGTCCCTTTGCCCCTGGGCCCCGCCCTGGGCCCTCCCTCCCTCTGCCCAGCACCAAAGATGGCCGACCGCCCTGGCCCTCGGGGCCGCTGGCACCCTGGGCCGAAGTCTTTCTCCCCACAGCAGCGCAGCTAACAGCAAGGCCCCCTCCCTCAGCAAGGCAGTGGGGGCGCGCCCGGCACCACGGCGTCGGCGTCGAGGGGTACCCCCAAATAAACGACGAGACCAAGGAAAGAGTCCCCCGCATGCCCCCAGGCCAGTGTGGTTGCTGGGCAGGCATGGGAGCAGAAGGGGATTCCAGGCAACTTGGCTGTGCTTCCTGGCGCTCCGAGGGGCTCCTCTAGCAGCACCAGGGCGCGGTGAGCTTGCCAAAACCTGGCCAAGCTCCACCACACCCCCAGAGCCTAGCTGCCTCGCCAACACAGCCTCCGGTGTGTGTGGTGTGTGTCTGGGTCCCTTGCGTGCACCGGCGAGTCCGTCCCTTTCCGTATCCCCATCCGCATCCAGGTCAGGGTCTCTGTGTGTCTGTTCGGGGGTTCAGTGCGGGTCTGAGTGTTGGATCCTCGTTCTCCCCGTGTCTCTCTCTTCCTCTCTCGCTCCGACTACCCCTCCGTGTGCCTGTCTGTCTTTCCCTGTGTGTCTGTGTGTCTGTCTCTGTCAGCCGGGCTCCCGTATCGCTCAGTCCTGTCCTGGTGATGGGGGGTGCGTGGGGGGGGTGTCAGGGGAAGGTTGGCGGGGGAGGGGCCACGGGGGTGGACTGCTGCCCAGGGTCTCTGGTTGGGGAGTTCGGGGCGCTGTGAACACTCCGCATGCCTGCCTCCAAGACCGAACGCCCCCCCTAGGCATCTCGGGTTCCAAACCACAGTGGCAGTGGCGGCGGCGGCGGCGGCGTAGGAGGAGGCGGCGGCGGCGGGAGCGGCGGCGGAGGGGGCGGTCCGGCTGGGAAGTCCAGAGACAGTTGGGGAGATCGCCGGGACTTCTGGGACTCTGAGATGCTGGAGGCGCCTCACCCCAAGGCAGGCTCGCAGGCACGCAGGAGCCAAGGCCAGGGCAGGCGGAGGGGTTGACGAGAGGAGCACGCTGGGGCTCGGAGGCCCAGAGCAGTCTGCTGTGGGTCGCAGCAGCAGCCTCTCAGGCCTCTGGCCCTAGCGGCCTGATGGCAGCGCATCTCTTCTGCTCTTGGAAGCTAAGCAGGGTCGGATCCGCTCAGGACTTGGATGGGAGACCGTTCCCGGGTGCCCTGCACTCTTGTTCTGAGGCTCCTTTCTTGGCTTTTTTCTTTCTCCTTCGGCCTCCCTTCTTCTCCCTGTGCCTCCACCGCCCCCCTTTGCCCAGCAAGCCTTCCTCCAAACATCCCTTGCCCCGTTGCCCCCTTACCCCCGGGCACCCCACGGCGGTTCATAGGCCCGCTGGAGCCGCCCGCTGCAGCGACAGGCGGCTCGAATCCAGCTCCTCCAACTCCAAGTCACAAGGCCCACCCTCACAGGAACCAGTGGGGCTCGCTGGGGGGCGATGGGAACGGGGTGTGGAGGCTGAGGCCTCAGAGAGGGCAGCCGCTACGGAGGGAGGGAGTGGGCGAAGGTGGCGAGGACTGGGGGGCGATGGGGAGGGGGGAGCGCGTGCGGGAGTTCACCCTGCCTCCCATGCGTGCCCTCCCTCGTTCCTGCCCTTGGGGCCCTCATGCCGCCGCCCCTTGCCTTTCCCTTGGGTCGCCCTGGATGCCCAAGCCACCGGACAACAGGCTCCCCCTGGTGACTGGGCACGCCTACACCTTCTCCCACCAGCCCTGCGCTGCGCTCCAGCCCCGCAGGGCCTTCTCTTCCTTCCCGCCGACCACCGTCCCTTTGCCCCTGGGCCCCGCCCTGGGCCCTCGCTCCCTCTGCCCAGCACCAAAGATGGCCGACCGCCCTGGACCTTGGGGCCGCTGGCACCCTGAGCCTAAGTCCTTCTCCCCACAGCAGCGCACCTAACAGCGAGGCCCGCTCCCTCAGCAAGGCAGTGGGGGCGCGCCCGGCACCACGGCGTCGGCGTCGAGGGGTACCCCCAAATAAACGACGAGACCAAGGAAAGAGTCCCCCGCATGCCCCCAGGCCAGTGTAGTTGCTGGGCAGGCATGGGAGCAGAAGGGGATTCCAGGCAACTTGGCTGTGCTTCCTGGCGCTCCGAGGGGCTCCTCTAGCAGCACCAGGGCGCGGTCAGCTTGCCAAAACCTGGCCAAGCTCCACCACACCCCCAGAGGCTAGCTGCCTCGCCAACACAGCCTCCGGTGTGTGTGGTGTGTGTCTGGGTCCCTTGCGTGCACCGGCGAGGCTGTCCCTTTCCGTGTCCCCATCCGCATCCAGGTCAGGATCTCTGTGTGTCTGTTCGGGGGTTCAGTGCGGGTCTGTGTGTTGGATCCTCGGTCTCCCCGTGTCTCTCTCTTCCTCTCTCGCTCCGACTACCCCTCCGTGCGTATCTCTGGCTTTCCCTGTGTGTCTTTGTGTCTGTCTATGTCAGCCGGGCTCCCGTATCTCTCAGTCCTGTCCTGGTGATGGGGGGTTCGTGGGGGGGGGTGTCACGGGAAGGTTAGAGGGGGACGGGCCACGGCGGTGGACTGCTGCCCAGGGTCTCTGGTGGCGCCCTTGACTTCGGGCCGCCATTGAGCAAGGCGGGGTGGCTTGCCACGCTAGACCCAGGGCTGCGGTTGGGGAGTTGGGGGCGCTGAGAACACTCCGCATGCCTGCCTCCAAGACCGAACGCCCCCCCTAGGCATCTCGGGTTCCAAACGACAGCGGCGGCGGAGGCGGCGGTGGCGGCGGGGGAGGAGGAGGAGGAGGAGGAGGAGGAGGAGGCGGCGGCGGGAGCGGCGGCGGAGGGGGCGGTCCTGCTGGGAAGTCCAGAGACACTTGGGGAGATCGCCAGGACTTCTGCGACTCTGAGATGCTGGAGGCGCCTCACCCCAAGGCAGGCTCGCAGGCACGCAGGAGCAAAGCACAGGGCAGGTGGAGGGGTGACAAGAGGAGCACGCTGGGGCCCGGAGGCCCAGAGCAGTCTGATGTGGGTCGCAGCAGCAGCCTCTCAGGCCTATGGCCCTAGTGGCCTGATGGCAGCGCATCTCTTCTGCTCTTGGAAGCTAAGCAGGGTCGGATCCGGTCAGGACTTGGATGGGAGACCGTTCCCGGGTGCCCTGGACTCTGGTTCTGAGGCTACTTTCTTGGCTTTTTTCTTTCTCCTTCGGCCTCCCTTCTTCTCCCTGTGCCTCCACCGCCCCCCTTTGCCCAGCAAGCCTTCCTCCAAACATCCCTTGCTCCGCTGCCCCCTTACTCCCGGGCACCCCACGGCGATTCACAGGCCCGCTGGAGCCGCCCGCTGCAGGGACTGGCGGCTCCAACCCAGCTCCTCCAACTCCAAGCAACAAGGCCCACCCTCACAGGAACCAGTGGGGCTCGCTGGGCGGCGATGGGAACGGGGTGGGGAGGTTGAGGCAGCAGAGAGGACAGCCGCAACGGAGGGAGGGAGTGGGCGAAGGTGGCGAGGACTGGGGGGGCGTTGGGGCGGGGGGAGGGCGTGCGGGAGTTGACCCTGCCTCCCATGCGTGCACTCCCTGGTTCCTGGCCTTGGGGCCCTCATGCCGCCGCCCCTCGCCATTCCCTTGGGCCGCCCTGGATGCCCAAGCCGCCGGACAACCGGCTCCCCCTGGTGACTGGGCACGCCTACACCTTCTCCCACCAGCCCTGGGCTGCACTCCAGCTCCGCAGGGCCTTCTCTTCCTTCCCGCCGACCACCGTCCCTTTGCCCCTGGGCCCCGCCCTGGGCCCTCCCTCCCTCTGCCCAGCACCAAAGATGGCCGACCGCCCTGGCCCTCGGGGCCGCTGGCACCCTGGGCCGAAGTCTTTCTCCCCACAGCAGCGCAGCTAACAGCAAGGCCCCCTCCCTCAGCAAGGCAGTGGGGGCGCGCCCGGCACCACGGCGTCGGCGTCGAGGGGTACCCCCAAATAAACGACGAGACCAAGGAAAGAGTCCCCCGCATGCCCCCAGGCCAGTGTGGTTGCTGGGCAGGCATGGGAGCAGAAGGGGATTCCAGGCAACTTGGCTGTGCTTCCTGGCGCTCCGAGGGGCTCCTCTAGCAGCACCAGGGCGCGGTGAGCTTGCCAAAACCTGGCCAAGCTCCACCACACCCCCAGAGCCTAGCTGCCTCGCCAACACAGCCTCCGGTGTGTGTGGTGTGTGTCTGGGTCCCTTGCGTGCACCGGCGAGTCCGTCCCTTTCCGTATCCCCATCCGCATCCAGGTCAGGGTCTCTGTGTGTCTGTTCGGGGGTTCAGTGCGGGTCTGAGTGTTGGATCCTCGTTCTCCCCGTGTCTCTCTCTTCCTCTCTCGCTCCGACTACCCCTCCGTGTGCCTGTCTGTCTTTCCCTGTGTGTCTGTGTGTCTGTCTCTGTCAGCCGGGCTCCCGTATCGCTCAGTCCTGTCCTGGTGATGGGGGGTGCGTGGGGGGGGTGTCAGGGGAAGGTTGGCGGGGGAGGGGCCACGGGGGTGGACTGCTGCCCAGGGTCTCTGGTTGGGGAGTTCGGGGCGCTGTGAACACTCCGCATGCCTGCCTCCAAGACCGAACGCCCCCCCTAGGCATCTCGGGTTCCAAACCACAGTGGCAGTGGCGGCGGCGGCGGCGGCGTAGGACGAGGCGGCGGCGGCGGGAGCGGCGGCGGAGGGGGCGGTCCGGCTGGGAAGTCCAGAGACAGTTGGGGAGATCGCCGGGACTTCTGGGACTCTGAGATGCTGGAGGCGCCTCACCCCAAGGCAGGCTCGCAGGCACGCAGGAGCCAAGGCCAGGGCAGGCGGAGGGGTTGACGAGAGGAGCACGCTGGGGCTCGGAGGCCCAGAGCAGTCTGCTGTGGGTCGCAGCAGCAGCCTCTCAGGCCTCTGGCCCTAGCGGCCTGATGGCAGCGCATCTCTTCTGCTCTTGGAAGCTAAGCAGGGTCGGATCCGCTCAGGACTTGGATGGGAGACCGTTCCCGGGTGCCCTGCACTCTTGTTCTGAGGCTCCTTTCTTGGCTTTTTTCTTTCTCCTTCGGCCTCCCTTCTTCTCCCTGTGCCTCCACCGCCCCCCTTTGCCCAGCAAGCCTTCCTCCAAACATCCCTTGCCCCGTTGCCCCCTTACCCCCGGGCACCCCACGGCGGTTCATAGGCCCGCTGGAGCCGCCCGCTGCAGCGACAGGCGGCTCGAATCCAGCTCCTCCAACTCCAAGTCACAAGGCCCACCCTCACAGGAACCAGTGGGGCTCGCTGGGGGGCGATGGGAACGGGGTGTGGAGGCTGAGGCCTCAGAGAGGGCAGCCGCTACGGAGGGAGGGAGTGGGCGAAGGTGGCGAGGACTGGGGGGCGATGGGGAGGGGGGAGCGCGTGCGGGAGTTCACCCTGCCTCCCATGCGTGCCCTCCCTCGTTCCTGCCCTTGGGGCCCTCATGCCGCCGCCCCTCGCCTTTCCCTTGGGTCGCCCTGGATGCCCAAGCCACCGGACAACCGGCTCCCCCTGGTGACTGGGCACGCCTACACCTTCTCCCACCAGCCCTGCGCTGCGCTCCAGCCCCGCAGGGCCTTCTCTTCCTTCCCGCCGACCACCCTCCCTTTGCCCCTGGGCCCCGCCCTGGGCCCTCGCTCCCTCTGCCCAGCACCAAAGATGGCCGACCGCCCTGGACCTTGGGGCCGCTGGCACCCTGAGCCTAAGTCCTTCTCCCCACAGCAGCGCACCTAACAGCGAGGCCCGCTCCCTCAGCAAGGCAGTGGGGGCGCGCCCGGCACCACGGCGTCGGCGTCGAGGGGTACCCCCAAATAAACGACGAGACCAAGGAAAGAGTCCCCCGCATGCCCCCAGGCCAGTGTAGTTGCTGGGCAGGCATGGGAGCAGAAGGGGATTCCAGGCAACTTGGCTGTGCTTCCTGGCGCTCCGAGGGGCTCCTCTAGCAGCACCAGGGCGCGGTCAGCTTGCCAAAACCTGGCCAAGCTCCACCACACCCCCAGAGGCTAGCTGCCTCGCCAACACAGCCTCCGGTGTGTGTGGTGTGTGTCTGGGTCCCTTGCGTGCACCGGCGAGGCTGTCCCTTTCCGTGTCCCCATCCGCATCCAGGTCAGGATCTCTGTGTGTCTGTTCGGGGGTTCAGTGCGGGTCTGTGTGTTGGATCCTCGGTCTCCCCGTGTCTCTCTCTTCCTCTCTCGCTCCGACTACCCCTCCGTGCGTATCTCTGGCTTTCCCTGTGTGTCTTTGTGTCTGTCTATGTCAGCCGGGCTCCCGTATCTCTCAGTCCTGTCCTGGTGATGGGGGGTTCGTGGGGGGGGGGTGTCACGGGAAGGTTAGAGGGGGACGGGCCACGGCGGTGGACTGCTGCCCAGGGTCTCTGGTGGCGCCCTTGACTTCGGGCCGCCATTGAGCAAGGCGGGGTGGCTTGCCACGCTAGACCCAGGGCTGCGGTTGGGGAGTTGGGGGCGCTGAGAACACTCCGCATGCCTGCCTCCAAGACCGAACGCCCCCCCTAGGCATCTCGGGTTCCAAACGACAGCGGCGGCGGAGGCGGCGGTGGCGGCGGGGGAGGAGGAGGAGGAGGAGGAGGAGGAGGAGGAGGAGGAGGAGGCGGCGGCGGGAGCGGCGGCGGAGGGGGCGGTCCTGCTGGGAAGTCCAGAGACACTTGGGGAGATCGCCAGGACTTCTGCGACTCTGAGATGCTGGAGGCGCCTCACCCCAAGGCAGGCTCGCAGGCACGCAGGAGCAAAGCACAGGGCAGGTGGAGGGGTGACAAGAGGAGCACGCTGGGGCCCGGAGGCCCAGAGCAGTCTGATGTGGGTCGCAGCAGCAGCCTCTCAGGCCTATGGCCCTAGTGGCCTGATGGCAGCGCATCTCTTCTGCTCTTGGAAGCTAAGCAGGGTCGGATCCGGTCAGGACTTGGATGGGAGACCGTTCCCGGGTGCCCTGGACTCTGGTTCTGAGGCTACTTTCTTGGCTTTTTTCTTTCTCCTTCGGCCTCCCTTCTTCTCCCTGTGCCTCCACCGCCCCCCTTTGCCCAGCAAGCCTTCCTCCAAACATCCCTTGCTCCGCTGCCCCCTTACTCCCGGGCACCCCACGGCGATTCACAGGCCCGCTGGAGCCGCCCGCTGCAGGGACTGGCGGCTCCAACCCAGCTCCTCCAACTCCAAGCAACAAGGCCCACCCTCACAGGAACCAGTGGGGCTCGCTGGGCGGCGATGGGAACGGGGTGGGGAGGTTGAGGCAGCAGAGAGGACAGCCGCAACGGAGGGAGGGAGTGGGCGAAGGTGGCGAGGACTGGGGGGGCGTTGGGGCGGGGGGAGGGCGTGCGGGAGTTGACCCTGCCTCCCATGCGTGCACTCCCTGGTTCCTGGCCTTGGGGCCCTCATGCCGCCGCCCCTCGCCATTCCCTTGGGCCGCCCTGGATGCCCAAGCCGCCGGACAACCGGCTCCCCCTGGTGACTGGGCACGCCTACACCTTCTCCCACCAGCCCTGGGCTGCACTCCAGCTCCGCAGGGCCTTCTCTTCCTTCCCGCCGACCACCGTCCCTTTGCCCCTGGGCCCCGCCCTGGGCCCTCCCTCCCTCTGCCCAGCACCAAAGATGGCCGACCGCCCTGGCCCTCGGGGCCGCTGGCACCCTGGGCCGAAGTCTTTCTCCCCACAGCAGCGCAGCTAACAGCAAGGCCCCCTCCCTCAGCAAGGCAGTGGGGGCGCGCCCGGCACCACGGCGTCGGCGTCGAGGGGTACCCCCAAATAAACGACGAGACCAAGGAAAGAGTCCCCCGCATGCCCCCAGGCCAGTGTGGTTGCTGGGCAGGCATGGGAGCAGAAGGGGATTCCAGGCAACTTGGCTGTGCTTCCTGGCGCTCCGAGGGGCTCCTCTAGCAGCACCAGGGCGCGGTGAGCTTGCCAAAACCTGGCCAAGCTCCACCACACCCCCAGAGCCTAGCTGCCTCGCCAACACAGCCTCCGGTGTGTGTGGTGTGTGTCTGGGTCCCTTGCGTGCACCGGCGAGTCCGTCCCTTTCCGTATCCCCATCCGCATCCAGGTCAGGGTCTCTGTGTGTCTGTTCGGGGGTTCAGTGCGGGTCTGAGTGTTGGATCCTCGTTCTCCCCGTGTCTCTCTCTTCCTCTCTCGCTCCGACTACCCCTCCGTGTGCCTGTCTGTCTTTCCCTGTGTGTCTGTGTGTCTGTCTCTGTCAGCCGGGCTCCCGTATCGCTCAGTCCTGTCCTGGTGATGGGGGGTGCGTGGGGGGGGTGTCAGGGGAAGGTTGGCGGGGGAGGGGCCACGGGGGTGGACTGCTGCCCAGGGTCTCTGGTTGGGGAGTTCGGGGCGCTGTGAACACTCCGCATGCCTGCCTCCAAGACCGAACGCCCCCCCTAGGCATCTCGGGTTCCAAACCACAGTGGCAGTGGCGGCGGCGGCGGCGGCGTAGGAGGAGGCGGCGGCGGCGGGAGCGGCGGCGGAGGGGGCGGTCCGGCTGGGAAGTCCAGAGACAGTTGGGGAGATCGCCGGGACTTCTGGGACTCTGAGATGCTGGAGGCGCCTCACCCCAAGGCAGGCTCGCAGGCACGCAGGAGCCAAGGCCAGGGCAGGCGGAGGGGTTGACGAGAGGAGCACGCTGGGGCTCGGAGGCCCAGAGCAGTCTGCTGTGGGTCGCAGCAGCAGCCTCTCAGGCCTCTGGCCCTAGCGGCCTGATGGCAGCGCATCTCTTCTGCTCTTGGAAGCTAAGCAGGGTCGGATCCGCTCAGGACTTGGATGGGAGACCGTTCCCGGGTGCCCTGCACTCTTGTTCTGAGGCTCCTTTCTTGGCTTTTTTCTTTCTCCTTCGGCCTCCCTTCTTCTCCCTGTGCCTCCACCGCCCCCCTTTGCCCAGCAAGCCTTCCTCCAAACATCCCTTGCCCCGTTGCCCCCTTACCCCCGGGCACCCCACGGCGGTTCACAGGCCCGCTGGAGCCGCCCGCTGCAGCGACAGGCGGCTCCAACCCAGCTCCTCCAACTCCAAGTCACAAGGCCCACCCTCACAGGAACCAGTGGGGCTCGCGGGGGGGCGATGGGAAGGGGGTGGGGAGGCTGAGGCGGCAGAGAGGGCTGCCGCTTCGGAGGGAGGGAGTGGGCGAAGGTGGCGAGGACTGGGGGGGCGATGGGGCGGGGGGAGCGCGTGCGGGAGTTCACCCTGCCTCCCATGCGTGCCCTCCCTGGTTCCTGGCCTTGGGGCCCTCATGCCGCCGCCCCTCGCCATTCCCTTGGGCCGCCCTGGATGCCCAAGCCGCCGAACAACCGGCTCCCCCTGGTGACTGGGCACGCCTACACCTTCTCCCACCAGCCCTGGGCTGCGCTCCAGCCCCGCAGGGCCTTCTCTTCCTTCCCGCCGACCACCGTCCCTTTGCCCCTGGGCCCCGCCCTGGGCCCTCCCTCCCTCTGCCCAGCACCAAAATGGCCGACCGCCCTGGCCCTCGGGGCCGCTGGCATCCTGGGCCGAAGTCCTTCTCCCCACAGCAGCGCAGCTAACAGCAAGGCCCGCTCCCTCAGCAAGGCAGTGGGGGCGCGCCCGGCACCACGGCGTCGGCGTCGAGGGGTACCCCCAAATAAACGACGAGACCAAGGAAAGAGTCCCCCGCATGCCCCCAGGCCAGTGTGGTTGCTGGGCAGGCATGGGAGCAGAAGGGGATTCCAGGCAACTTGGCTGTGCTTCCTGGCGCTCCGAGGGGCTCCTCTAGCAGCACCAGGGCGCGGTCAGCTTGCCAAAACCTGGCCAAGCTCCACCACACCCCCAGAGGCTAGCTGCCTCGCCAACACAGCCTCCGGTGTGTGTGGTGTGTGTCTGGGTCCCTTGCGTGCACCGGCGAGTCCGTCCCTTTCCGTGTCCCCATCCGCATCCAGGTCAGGGTCTCTGTCTGTCTGTTCGGGGGTTCAGTGCGGGTCTGTGTGTTGGATCCTCGTTCTCCCCGTGTCTCTCTCTTCCTCTCTCGCTCCGACTACCCCTCCGTGTGCCTCTCTGTCTTTCCCTGTGTGTCTGTGTGTCTGTCTCTGTCAGCCGGGCTCCCGTATCTCTCAGTCCTGTCCTGGTGATGGGGGGTGCGTGGGGGGTTGTCAGGGGAAGGTTGGCGGGGGTGGGGCCACGGGGGTGGACTGCTGCCCAGGGACTCTGGTTGGGGAGTTCGGGGCGCTGTGAACACTCCGCATGCCTGCCTCCAAGACCGAACGCCCCCCCTAGGCATCTCGGGTTCCAAACCACAGTGGCGGCGGCGGCGGCGGCGGCGTAGGAGGAGGTGACGGCGGCGGGAGCGGCGGCGGAGGGGGCGGTCCGGCTGGGAAGTCCAGAGACAGTTGGGGAGATCGCCGGGACTTCTGCGACTCTGAGATGCTGGAGGCGCCTCACCCCAAGGCAGGCGCGCAGGCACGCAGGAGCCAAGGCCAGGGCAGGCGGAGGGGTTGACGAGAGGAGCACGCTGGGGCTCGGAGGCCAAGAGCAGTCTGCTGGGAGTCGCAGCATCAGCCTCTCAGGCCTTTGGCCCTAGCGGCCTGATGGCAGCGCATCTCTTCTGCTCTTGGAAGCTAAGCAGGGTCGGATCCGCTCAGGACTTGGATGGGAGACCGTTCCCGGGTGCCCTGCACTCTTGTTCTGAGGCTACTTTCTTGGCTTTTTTCTTTCTCCTTCGGCCTCCCTTCTTCTCCCTGTGCCTCCACCGCCCCCCTTTGCCCAGCAAGCCTTCCTCCAAACATCCCTTGCCCCGTTGCCCCCTTACCCCCGGGCACCCCACGGCGGTTCATAGGCCCGCTGGAGCCGCCCGCTGCAGCGACAGGCGGCTCGAATCCAGCTCCTCCAACTCCAAGTCACAAGGCCCACCCTCACAGTTACCAGTGGGGCTCGCTGGGGGGCGATGGGAACGGGGTGTGGAGGCTGAGGCCTCAGAGAGGGCAGCCGCTACGGAGGGAGGGAGTGGGCGAAGGTGGCGAGGACTGGGGGGCGATGGGGAGGGGGGAGCGCGTGCGGGAGTTCACCCTGCCTCCGATGCGTGCACTCCCTCGTTCCTGCCCTTGGGGCCCTCATGCCGCCGCCCCTCGCCTTTCCCTTGGGTCGCCCTGGATGCCCAAGCCACCGGACAACCGGCTCCCCCTGGTGACTGGGCACGCCTACACCTTCTCCCACCAGCCCTGCGCTGCGCTCCAGCCCCGCAGGGCCTTCTCTTCCTTCCCGCCGACCACCGTCCCTTTGCCCCTGGGCCCCGCCCTGGGCCCTCGCTCCCTCTGCCCAGCACCAAAGATGGCCGACCGCCCTGGACCTTGGGGCCGCTGGCACCCTGAGCCTAAGTCCTTCTCCCCACAGCAGCGCACCTAACAGCGAGGCCCGCTCCCTCAGCAAGGCAGTGGGGGCGCGCCCGGCACCACGGCGTCGGCGTCGAGGGGTACCCCCAAATAAACGACGAGACCAAGGAAAGAGTCCCCCGCATGCCCCCAGGCCAGTGTGGTTGCTGGGCAGGCATGGGAGCAGAAGGGGATTCCAGGCAACTTGGCTGTGCTTCCTGGCGCTCCGAGGGGCTCCTCTAGCAGCACCAGGGCGCGGTGAGCTTGCCAAAACCTGGCCAAGCTCCACCACACCCCCAGAGCCTAGCTGCCTCGCCAACACAGCCTCCGGTGTGTGTGGTGTGTGTCTGGGTCCCTTGCGTGCACCGGCGAGTCCGTCCCTTTCCGTATCCCCATCCGCATCCAGGTCAGGGTCTCTGTGTGTCTGTTCGGGGGTTCAGTGCGGGTCTGTGTGTTGGATCCTCGTTCTCCCCGTGTCTCTCTCTTCCTCTCTCGCTCCGACTACCCCTCCGTGTGCCTCTCTGTCTTTCCCTGTGTGTCTGTGTGTCTGTCTCTGTCAGCCGGGCTCCCGTATCTCTCAGTCCTGTCCTGGTGATGGGGGGTGCGTGGGGGGGGTGTCAGGGGAAGGTTGGCGGGGGAGGGGCCACGGGGGTGGACTGCTGCCCAGGGTCTCTGGTTGGGGAGTTCGGGGAGCTGTGAACACTCCGCATGCCTGCCTCCAAGACCGAACGCCCCCCCTAGGCATCTCGGGTTCCAAACCACAGTGGCAGTGGCGGCGGCGGCGGCGGCGTAGGAGGAGGCGGCGGCGGCGGGAGCGGCGGCGGAGGGGGCGGTCCGGCTGGGAAGTCCAGAGACAGTTGGGGAGATCGCCGGGACTTCTGGGACTCTGAGATGCTGGAGGCGCCTCACCCCAAGGCAGGCTCGCAGGCACGCAGGAGCCAAGGCCAGGGCAGGCGGAGGGGTTGACGAGAGGAGCACGCTGGGGCTCGGAGGCCCAGAGCAGTCTGCTGTGGGTCGCAGCAGCAGCCTCTCAGGCCTCTGGCCCTAGCGGCCTGATGGCAGCGCATCTCTTCTGCTCTTGGAAGCTAAGCAGGGTCGGATCCGCTCAGGACTTGGATGGGAGACCGTTCCCGGGTGCCCTGCACTCTTGTTCTGAGGCTACTTTCTTGGCTTTTTTCTTTCTCCTTCGGCCTCCCTTCTTCTCCCTGTGCCTCCACCGCCCCCCTTTGCCCAGCAAGCCTTCCTCCAAACATCCCTTGCCCCGTTGCCCCCTTACCCCCGGGCACCCCACGGCGGTTCACAGGCCCGCTGGAGCCGCCCGCTGCAGCGACAGGCGGCTCCAACCCAGCTCCTCCAACTCCAAGTCACAAGGCCCACCCTCACAGGAACCAGTGGGGCTCGCGGGGGGGCGATGGGAAGGGGGTGGGGAGGCTGAGGCGGCAGAGAGGGCTGCCGCTTCGGAGGGAGGGAGTGGGCGAAGGTGGCGAGGACTGGGGGGGCGATGGGGCGGGGGGAGCGCGTGCGGGAGTTCACCCTGCCTCCCATGCGTGCACTCCCTGGTTCCTGGCCTTGGGGCCCTCATGCCGCCGCCCCTCGCCATTCCCTTGGGCCGCCCTGGATGCCCAAGCCGCCGAACAACCGGCTCCCCCTGGTGACTGGGCACGCCTACACCTTCTCCCACCAGCCCTGGGCTGCGCTCCAGCCCCGCAGGGCCTTCTCTTCCTTCCCGCCGACCACCGTCCCTTTGCCCCTGGGCCCCGCCCTGGGCCCTCCCTCCCTCTGCCCAGCACCAAAATGGCCGACCGCCCTGGCCCTCGGGGCCGCTGGCATCCTGGGCCGAAGTCCTTCTCCCCACAGCAGCGCAGCTAACAGCAAGGCCCGCTCCCTCAGCAAGGCAGTGGGGGCGCGCCCGGCACCACGGCGTCGGCGTCGAGGGGTACCCCCAAATAAACGACGAGACCAAGGAAAGAGTCCCCCGCATGCCCCCAGGCCAGTGTGGTTGCTGGGCAGGCATGGGAGCAGAAGGGGATTCCAGGCAACTTGGCTGTGCTTCCTGGCGCTCCGAGGGGCTCCTCTAGCAGCACCAGGGCGCGGTCAGCTTGCCAAAACCTGGCCAAGCTCCACCACACCCCCAGAGGCTAGCTGCCTCGCCAACACAGCCTCCGGTGTGTGTGGTGTGTGTCTGGGTCCCTTGCGTGCACCGGCGAGTCCGTCCCTTTCCGTGTCCCCATCCGCATCCAGGTCAGGGTCTCTGTCTGTCTGTTCGGGGGTTCAGTGCGGGTCTGTGTGTTGGATCCTCGTTCTCCCCGTGTCTCTCTCTTCCTCTCTCGCTCCGACTACCCCTCCGTGTGCCTCTCTGTCTTTCCCTGTGTGTCTGTGTGTCTGTCTCTGTCAGCCGGGCTCCCGTATCTCTCAGTCCTGTCCTGGTGATGGGGGGTGCGTGGGGGGTTGTCAGGGGAAGGTTGGCGGGGGTGGGGCCACGGGGGTGGACTGCTGCCCAGGGTCTCTGGTTGGGGAGTTCGGGGCGCTGTGAACACTCCGCATGCCTGCCTCCAAGACCGAACGCCCCCCCTAGGCATCTCGGGTTCCAAACGACAGCGGCGGCGGAGGCGGCGGTGGCGGCGGGGGAGGAGGAGGAGGAGGAGGAGGAGGCGGCGGCGGGAGCGGCGGCGGAGGGGGCGGTCCTGCTGGGAAGTCCAGAGACACTTGGGGAGATCGCCAGGACTTCTGCGACTCTGAGATGCTGGAGGCGCCTCACCCCAAGGCAGGCTCGCAGGCACGCAGGAGCAAAGCACAGGGCAGGTGGAGGGGTGACAAGAGGAGCACGCTGGGGCCCGGAGGCCCAGAGCAGTCTGATGTGGGTCGCAGCAGCAGCCTCTCAGGCCTATGGCCCTAGTGGCCTGATGGCAGCGCATCTCTTCTGCTCTTGGAAGCTAAGCAGGGTCGGATCCGGTCAGGACTTGGATGGGAGACCGTTCCCGGGTGCCCTGGACTCTGGTTCTGAGGCTACTTTCTTGGCTTTTTTCTTTCTCCTTCGGCCTCCCTTCTTCTCCCTGTGCCTCCACCGCCCCCCTTTGCCCAGCAAGCCTTCCTCCAAACATCCCTTGCTCCGCTGCCCCCTTACTCCCGGGCACCCCACGGCGATTCACAGGCCCGCTGGAGCCGCCCGCTGCAGGGACTGGCGGCTCCAACCCAGCTCCTCCAACTCCAAGCAACAAGGCCCACCCTCACAGGAACCAGTGGGGCTCGCTGGGCGGCGATGGGAACGGGGTGGGGAGGTTGAGGCAGCAGAGAGGACAGCCGCAACGGAGGGAGGGAGTGGGCGAAGGTGGCGAGGACTGGGGGGGCGTTGGGGCGGGGGGAGGGCGTGCGGGAGTTGACCCTGCCTCCCATGCGTGCACTCCCTGGTTCCTGGCCTTGGGGCCCTCATGCCGCCGCCCCTCGCCATTCCCTTGGGCCGCCCTGGATGCCCAAGCCGCCGGACAACCGGCTCCCCCTGGTGACTGGGCACGCCTACACCTTCTCCCACCAGCCCTGGGCTGCACTCCAGCTCCGCAGGGCCTTCTCTTCCTTCCCGCCGACCACCGTCCCTTTGCCCCTGGGCCCCGCCCTGGGCCCTCCCTCCCTCTGCCCAGCACCAAAGATGGCCGACCGCCCTGGCCCTCGGGGCCGCTGGCACCCTGGGCCGAAGTCTTTCTCCCCACAGCAGCGCAGCTAACAGCAAGGCCCCCTCCCTCAGCAAGGCAGTGGGGGCGCGCCCGGCACCACGGCGTCGGCGTCGAGGGGTACCCCCAAATAAACGACGAGACCAAGGAAAGAGTCCCCCGCATGCCCCCAGGCCAGTGTGGTTGCTGGGCAGGCATGGGAGCAGAAGGGGATTCCAGGCAACTTGGCTGTGCTTCCTGGCGCTCCGAGGGGCTCCTCTAGCAGCACCAGGGCGCGGTGAGCTTGCCAAAACCTGGCCAAGCTCCACCACACCCCCAGAGCCTAGCTGCCTCGCCAACACAGCCTCCGGTGTGTGTGGTGTGTGTCTGGGTCCCTTGCGTGCACCGGCGAGTCCGTCCCTTTCCGTATCCCCATCCGCATCCAGGTCAGGGTCTCTGTGTGTCTGTTCGGGGGTTCAGTGCGGGTCTGAGTGTTGGATCCTCGTTCTCCCCGTGTCTCTCTCTTCCTCTCTCGCTCCGACTACCCCTCCGTGTGCCTGTCTGTCTTTCCCTGTGTGTCTGTGTGTCTGTCTCTGTCAGCCGGGCTCCCGTATCGCTCAGTCCTGTCCTGGTGATGGGGGGTGCGTGGGGGGGGTGTCAGGGGAAGGTTGGCGGGGGAGGGGCCACGGGGGTGGACTGCTGCCCAGGGTCTCTGGTTGGGGAGTTCGGGGCGCTGTGAACACTCCGCATGCCTGCCTCCAAGACCGAACGCCCCCCCTAGGCATCTCGGGTTCCAAACCACAGTGGCAGTGGCGGCGGCGGCGGCGGCGTAGGAGGAGGCGGCGGCGGCGGGAGCGGCGGCGGAGGGGGCGGTCCGGCTGGGAAGTCCAGAGACAGTTGGGGAGATCGCCGGGACTTCTGGGACTCTGAGATGCTGGAGGCGCCTCACCCCAAGGCAGGCTCGCAGGCACGCAGGAGCCAAGGCCAGGGCAGGCGGAGGGGTTGACGAGAGGAGCACGCTGGGGCTCGGAGGCCCAGAGCAGTCTGCTGTGGGTCGCAGCAGCAGCCTCTCAGGCCTCTGGCCCTAGCGGCCTGATGGCAGCGCATCTCTTCTGCTCTTGGAAGCTAAGCAGGGTCGGATCCGCTCAGGACTTGGATGGGAGACCGTTCCCGGGTGCCCTGCACTCTTGTTCTGAGGCTCCTTTCTTGGCTTTTTTCTTTCTCCTTCGGCCTCCCTTCTTCTCCCTGTGCCTCCACCGCCCCCCTTTGCCCAGCAAGCCTTCCTCCAAACATCCCTTGCCCCGTTGCCCCCTTACCCCCGGGCACCCCACGGCGGTTCATAGGCCCGCTGGAGCCGCCCGCTGCAGCGACAGGCGGCTCGAATCCAGCTCCTCCAACTCCAAGTCACAAGGCCCACCCTCACAGGAACCAGTGGGGCTCGCTGGGGGGCGATGGGAACGGGGTGTGGAGGCTGAGGCCTCAGAGAGGGCAGCCGCTACGGAGGGAGGGAGTGGGCGAAGGTGGCGAGGACTGGGGGGCGATGGGGAGGGGGGAGCGCGTGCGGGAGTTCACCCTGCCTCCCATGCGTGCCCTCCCTCGTTCCTGCCCTTGGGGCCCTCATGCCGCCGCCCCTTGCCTTTCCCTTGGGTCGCCCTGGATGCCCAAGCCACCGGACAACAGGCTCCCCCTGGTGACTGGGCACGCCTACACCTTCTCCCACCAGCCCTGCGCTGCGCTCCAGCCCCGCAGGGCCTTCTCTTCCTTCCCGCCGACCACCGTCCCTTTGCCCCTGGGCCCCGCCCTGGGCCCTCGCTCCCTCTGCCCAGCACCAAAGATGGCCGACCGCCCTGGACCTTGGGGCCGCTGGCACCCTGAGCCTAAGTCCTTCTCCCCACAGCAGCGCACCTAACAGCGAGGCCCGCTCCCTCAGCAAGGCAGTGGGGGCGCGCCCGGCACCACGGCGTCGGCGTCGAGGGGTACCCCCAAATAAACGACGAGACCAAGGAAAGAGTCCCCCGCATGCCCCCAGGCCAGTGTAGTTGCTGGGCAGGCATGGGAGCAGAAGGGGATTCCAGGCAACTTGGCTGTGCTTCCTGGCGCTCCGAGGGGCTCCTCTAGCAGCACCAGGGCGCGGTCAGCTTGCCAAAACCTGGCCAAGCTCCACCACACCCCCAGAGGCTAGCTGCCTCGCCAACACAGCCTCCGGTGTGTGTGGTGTGTGTCTGGGTCCCTTGCGTGCACCGGCGAGGCTGTCCCTTTCCGTGTCCCCATCCGCATCCAGGTCAGGATCTCTGTGTGTCTGTTCGGGGGTTCAGTGCGGGTCTGTGTGTTGGATCCTCGGTCTCCCCGTGTCTCTCTCTTCCTCTCTCGCTCCGACTACCCCTCCGTGCGTATCTCTGGCTTTCCCTGTGTGTCTTTGTGTCTGTCTATGTCAGCCGGGCTCCCGTATCTCTCAGTCCTGTCCTGGTGATGGGGGGTTCGTGGGGGGGGGTGTCACGGGAAGGTTAGAGGGGGACGGGCCACGGCGGTGGACTGCTGCCCAGGGTCTCTGGTGGCGCCCTTGACTTCGGGCCGCCATTGAGCAAGGCGGGGTGGCTTGCCACGCTAGACCCAGGGCTGCGGTTGGGGAGTTGGGGGCGCTGAGAACACTCCGCATGCCTGCCTCCAAGACCGAACGCCCCCCCTAGGCATCTCGGGTTCCAAACGACAGCGGCGGCGGAGGCGGCGGTGGCGGCGGGGGAGGAGGAGGAGGAGGAGGAGGAGGAGGAGGCGGCGGCGGGAGCGGCGGCGGAGGGGGCGGTCCTGCTGGGAAGTCCAGAGACACTTGGGGAGATCGCCAGGACTTCTGCGACTCTGAGATGCTGGAGGCGCCTCACCCCAAGGCAGGCTCGCAGGCACGCAGGAGCAAAGCACAGGGCAGGTGGAGGGGTGACAAGAGGAGCACGCTGGGGCCCGGAGGCCCAGAGCAGTCTGATGTGGGTCGCAGCAGCAGCCTCTCAGGCCTATGGCCCTAGTGGCCTGATGGCAGCGCATCTCTTCTGCTCTTGGAAGCTAAGCAGGGTCGGATCCGGTCAGGACTTGGATGGGAGACCGTTCCCGGGTGCCCTGGACTCTGGTTCTGAGGCTACTTTCTTGGCTTTTTTCTTTCTCCTTCGGCCTCCCTTCTTCTCCCTGTGCCTCCACCGCCCCCCTTTGCCCAGCAAGCCTTCCTCCAAACATCCCTTGCTCCGCTGCCCCCTTACTCCCGGGCACCCCACGGCGATTCACAGGCCCGCTGGAGCCGCCCGCTGCAGGGACTGGCGGCTCCAACCCAGCTCCTCCAACTCCAAGCAACAAGGCCCACCCTCACAGGAACCAGTGGGGCTCGCTGGGCGGCGATGGGAACGGGGTGGGGAGGTTGAGGCAGCAGAGAGGACAGCCGCAACGGAGGGAGGGAGTGGGCGAAGGTGGCGAGGACTGGGGGGGCGTTGGGGCGGGGGGAGGGCGTGCGGGAGTTGACCCTGCCTCCCATGCGTGCACTCCCTGGTTCCTGGCCTTGGGGCCCTCATGCCGCCGCCCCTCGCCATTCCCTTGGGCCGCCCTGGATGCCCAAGCCGCCGGACAACCGGCTCCCCCTGGTGACTGGGCACGCCTACACCTTCTCCCACCAGCCCTGGGCTGCACTCCAGCTCCGCAGGGCCTTCTCTTCCTTCCCGCCGACCACCGTCCCTTTGCCCCTGGGCCCCGCCCTGGGCCCTCCCTCCCTCTGCCCAGCACCAAAGATGGCCGACCGCCCTGGCCCTCGGGGCCGCTGGCACCCTGGGCCGAAGTCTTTCTCCCCACAGCAGCGCAGCTAACAGCAAGGCCCCCTCCCTCAGCAAGGCAGTGGGGGCGCGCCCGGCACCACGGCGTCGGCGTCGAGGGGTACCCCCAAATAAACGACGAGACCAAGGAAAGAGTCCCCCGCATGCCCCCAGGCCAGTGTGGTTGCTGGGCAGGCATGGGAGCAGAAGGGGATTCCAGGCAACTTGGCTGTGCTTCCTGGCGCTCCGAGGGGCTCCTCTAGCAGCACCAGGGCGCGGTGAGCTTGCCAAAACCTGGCCAAGCTCCACCACACCCCCAGAGCCTAGCTGCCTCGCCAACACAGCCTCCGGTGTGTGTGGTGTGTGTCTGGGTCCCTTGCGTGCACCGGCGAGTCCGTCCCTTTCCGTATCCCCATCCGCATCCAGGTCAGGGTCTCTGTGTGTCTGTTCGGGGGTTCAGTGCGGGTCTGAGTGTTGGATCCTCGTTCTCCCCGTGTCTCTCTCTTCCTCTCTCGCTCCGACTACCCCTCCGTGTGCCTGTCTGTCTTTCCCTGTGTGTCTGTGTGTCTGTCTCTGTCAGCCGGGCTCCCGTATCGCTCAGTCCTGTCCTGGTGATGGGGGGTGCGTGGGGGGGGTGTCAGGGGAAGGTTGGCGGGGGAGGGGCCACGGGGGTGGACTGCTGCCCAGGGTCTCTGGTTGGGGAGTTCGGGGCGCTGTGAACACTCCGCATGCCTGCCTCCAAGACCGAACGCCCCCCCTAGGCATCTCGGGTTCCAAACCACAGTGGCAGTGGCGGCGGCGGCGGCGGCGTAGGACGAGGCGGCGGCGGCGGGAGCGGCGGCGGAGGGGGCGGTCCGGCTGGGAAGTCCAGAGACAGTTGGGGAGATCGCCGGGACTTCTGGGACTCTGAGATGCTGGAGGCGCCTCACCCCAAGGCAGGCTCGCAGGCACGCAGGAGCCAAGGCCAGGGCAGGCGGAGGGGTTGACGAGAGGAGCACGCTGGGGCTCGGAGGCCCAGAGCAGTCTGCTGTGGGTCGCAGCAGCAGCCTCTCAGGCCTCTGGCCCTAGCGGCCTGATGGCAGCGCATCTCTTCTGCTCTTGGAAGCTAAGCAGGGTCGGATCCGCTCAGGACTTGGATGGGAGACCGTTCCCGGGTGCCCTGCACTCTTGTTCTGAGGCTCCTTTCTTGGCTTTTTTCTTTCTCCTTCGGCCTCCCTTCTTCTCCCTGTGCCTCCACCGCCCCCCTTTGCCCAGCAAGCCTTCCTCCAAACATCCCTTGCCCCGTTGCCCCCTTACCCCCGGGCACCCCACGGCGGTTCATAGGCCCGCTGGAGCCGCCCGCTGCAGCGACAGGCGGCTCGAATCCAGCTCCTCCAACTCCAAGTCACAAGGCCCACCCTCACAGGAACCAGTGGGGCTCGCTGGGGGGCGATGGGAACGGGGTGTGGAGGCTGAGGCCTCAGAGAGGGCAGCCGCTACGGAGGGAGGGAGTGGGCGAAGGTGGCGAGGACTGGGGGGCGATGGGGAGGGGGGAGCGCGTGCGGGAGTTCACCCTGCCTCCCATGCGTGCCCTCCCTCGTTCCTGCCCTTGGGGCCCTCATGCCGCCGCCCCTCGCCTTTCCCTTGGGTCGCCCTGGATGCCCAAGCCACCGGACAACCGGCTCCCCCTGGTGACTGGGCACGCCTACACCTTCTCCCACCAGCCCTGCGCTGCGCTCCAGCCCCGCAGGGCCTTCTCTTCCTTCCCGCCGACCACCCTCCCTTTGCCCCTGGGCCCCGCCCTGGGCCCTCGCTCCCTCTGCCCAGCACCAAAGATGGCCGACCGCCCTGGACCTTGGGGCCGCTGGCACCCTGAGCCTAAGTCCTTCTCCCCACAGCAGCGCACCTAACAGCGAGGCCCGCTCCCTCAGCAAGGCAGTGGGGGCGCGCCCGGCACCACGGCGTCGGCGTCGAGGGGTACCCCCAAATAAACGACGAGACCAAGGAAAGAGTCCCCCGCATGCCCCCAGGCCAGTGTAGTTGCTGGGCAGGCATGGGAGCAGAAGGGGATTCCAGGCAACTTGGCTGTGCTTCCTGGCGCTCCGAGGGGCTCCTCTAGCAGCACCAGGGCGCGGTCAGCTTGCCAAAACCTGGCCAAGCTCCACCACACCCCCAGAGGCTAGCTGCCTCGCCAACACAGCCTCCGGTGTGTGTGGTGTGTGTCTGGGTCCCTTGCGTGCACCGGCGAGGCTGTCCCTTTCCGTGTCCCCATCCGCATCCAGGTCAGGATCTCTGTGTGTCTGTTCGGGGGTTCAGTGCGGGTCTGTGTGTTGGATCCTCGGTCTCCCCGTGTCTCTCTCTTCCTCTCTCGCTCCGACTACCCCTCCGTGCGTATCTCTGGCTTTCCCTGTGTGTCTTTGTGTCTGTCTATGTCAGCCGGGCTCCCGTATCTCTCAGTCCTGTCCTGGTGATGGGGGGTTCGTGGGGGGGGGGTGTCACGGGAAGGTTAGAGGGGGACGGGCCACGGCGGTGGACTGCTGCCCAGGGTCTCTGGTGGCGCCCTTGACTTCGGGCCGCCATTGAGCAAGGCGGGGTGGCTTGCCACGCTAGACCCAGGGCTGCGGTTGGGGAGTTGGGGGCGCTGAGAACACTCCGCATGCCTGCCTCCAAGACCGAACGCCCCCCCTAGGCATCTCGGGTTCCAAACGACAGCGGCGGCGGAGGCGGCGGTGGCGGCGGGGGAGGAGGAGGAGGAGGAGGAGGAGGAGGAGGAGGAGGAGGAGGCGGCGGCGGGAGCGGCGGCGGAGGGGGCGGTCCTGCTGGGAAGTCCAGAGACACTTGGGGAGATCGCCAGGACTTCTGCGACTCTGAGATGCTGGAGGCGCCTCACCCCAAGGCAGGCTCGCAGGCACGCAGGAGCAAAGCACAGGGCAGGTGGAGGGGTGACAAGAGGAGCACGCTGGGGCCCGGAGGCCCAGAGCAGTCTGATGTGGGTCGCAGCAGCAGCCTCTCAGGCCTATGGCCCTAGTGGCCTGATGGCAGCGCATCTCTTCTGCTCTTGGAAGCTAAGCAGGGTCGGATCCGGTCAGGACTTGGATGGGAGACCGTTCCCGGGTGCCCTGGACTCTGGTTCTGAGGCTACTTTCTTGGCTTTTTTCTTTCTCCTTCGGCCTCCCTTCTTCTCCCTGTGCCTCCACCGCCCCCCTTTGCCCAGCAAGCCTTCCTCCAAACATCCCTTGCTCCGCTGCCCCCTTACTCCCGGGCACCCCACGGCGATTCACAGGCCCGCTGGAGCCGCCCGCTGCAGGGACTGGCGGCTCCAACCCAGCTCCTCCAACTCCAAGCAACAAGGCCCACCCTCACAGGAACCAGTGGGGCTCGCTGGGCGGCGATGGGAACGGGGTGGGGAGGTTGAGGCAGCAGAGAGGACAGCCGCAACGGAGGGAGGGAGTGGGCGAAGGTGGCGAGGACTGGGGGGGCGTTGGGGCGGGGGGAGGGCGTGCGGGAGTTGACCCTGCCTCCCATGCGTGCACTCCCTGGTTCCTGGCCTTGGGGCCCTCATGCCGCCGCCCCTCGCCATTCCCTTGGGCCGCCCTGGATGCCCAAGCCGCCGGACAACCGGCTCCCCCTGGTGACTGGGCACGCCTACACCTTCTCCCACCAGCCCTGGGCTGCACTCCAGCTCCGCAGGGCCTTCTCTTCCTTCCCGCCGACCACCGTCCCTTTGCCCCTGGGCCCCGCCCTGGGCCCTCCCTCCCTCTGCCCAGCACCAAAGATGGCCGACCGCCCTGGCCCTCGGGGCCGCTGGCACCCTGGGCCGAAGTCTTTCTCCCCACAGCAGCGCAGCTAACAGCAAGGCCCCCTCCCTCAGCAAGGCAGTGGGGGCGCGCCCGGCACCACGGCGTCGGCGTCGAGGGGTACCCCCAAATAAACGACGAGACCAAGGAAAGAGTCCCCCGCATGCCCCCAGGCCAGTGTGGTTGCTGGGCAGGCATGGGAGCAGAAGGGGATTCCAGGCAACTTGGCTGTGCTTCCTGGCGCTCCGAGGGGCTCCTCTAGCAGCACCAGGGCGCGGTGAGCTTGCCAAAACCTGGCCAAGCTCCACCACACCCCCAGAGCCTAGCTGCCTCGCCAACACAGCCTCCGGTGTGTGTGGTGTGTGTCTGGGTCCCTTGCGTGCACCGGCGAGTCCGTCCCTTTCCGTATCCCCATCCGCATCCAGGTCAGGGTCTCTGTGTGTCTGTTCGGGGGTTCAGTGCGGGTCTGAGTGTTGGATCCTCGTTCTCCCCGTGTCTCTCTCTTCCTCTCTCGCTCCGACTACCCCTCCGTGTGCCTGTCTGTCTTTCCCTGTGTGTCTGTGTGTCTGTCTCTGTCAGCCGGGCTCCCGTATCGCTCAGTCCTGTCCTGGTGATGGGGGGTGCGTGGGGGGGGTGTCAGGGGAAGGTTGGCGGGGGAGGGGCCACGGGGGTGGACTGCTGCCCAGGGTCTCTGGTTGGGGAGTTCGGGGCGCTGTGAACACTCCGCATGCCTGCCTCCAAGACCGAACGCCCCCCCTAGGCATCTCGGGTTCCAAACCACAGTGGCAGTGGCGGCGGCGGCGGCGGCGTAGGAGGAGGCGGCGGCGGCGGGAGCGGCGGCGGAGGGGGCGGTCCGGCTGGGAAGTCCAGAGACAGTTGGGGAGATCGCCGGGACTTCTGGGACTCTGAGATGCTGGAGGCGCCTCACCCCAAGGCAGGCTCGCAGGCACGCAGGAGCCAAGGCCAGGGCAGGCGGAGGGGTTGACGAGAGGAGCACGCTGGGGCTCGGAGGCCCAGAGCAGTCTGCTGTGGGTCGCAGCAGCAGCCTCTCAGGCCTCTGGCCCTAGCGGCCTGATGGCAGCGCATCTCTTCTGCTCTTGGAAGCTAAGCAGGGTCGGATCCGCTCAGGACTTGGATGGGAGACCGTTCCCGGGTGCCCTGCACTCTTGTTCTGAGGCTCCTTTCTTGGCTTTTTTCTTTCTCCTTCGGCCTCCCTTCTTCTCCCTGTGCCTCCACCGCCCCCCTTTGCCCAGCAAGCCTTCCTCCAAACATCCCTTGCCCCGTTGCCCCCTTACCCCCGGGCACCCCACGGCGGTTCACAGGCCCGCTGGAGCCGCCCGCTGCAGCGACAGGCGGCTCCAACCCAGCTCCTCCAACTCCAAGTCACAAGGCCCACCCTCACAGGAACCAGTGGGGCTCGCGGGGGGGCGATGGGAAGGGGGTGGGGAGGCTGAGGCGGCAGAGAGGGCTGCCGCTTCGGAGGGAGGGAGTGGGCGAAGGTGGCGAGGACTGGGGGGGCGATGGGGCGGGGGGAGCGCGTGCGGGAGTTCACCCTGCCTCCCATGCGTGCCCTCCCTGGTTCCTGGCCTTGGGGCCCTCATGCCGCCGCCCCTCGCCATTCCCTTGGGCCGCCCTGGATGCCCAAGCCGCCGAACAACCGGCTCCCCCTGGTGACTGGGCACGCCTACACCTTCTCCCACCAGCCCTGGGCTGCGCTCCAGCCCCGCAGGGCCTTCTCTTCCTTCCCGCCGACCACCGTCCCTTTGCCCCTGGGCCCCGCCCTGGGCCCTCCCTCCCTCTGCCCAGCACCAAAATGGCCGACCGCCCTGGCCCTCGGGGCCGCTGGCATCCTGGGCCGAAGTCCTTCTCCCCACAGCAGCGCAGCTAACAGCAAGGCCCGCTCCCTCAGCAAGGCAGTGGGGGCGCGCCCGGCACCACGGCGTCGGCGTCGAGGGGTACCCCCAAATAAACGACGAGACCAAGGAAAGAGTCCCCCGCATGCCCCCAGGCCAGTGTGGTTGCTGGGCAGGCATGGGAGCAGAAGGGGATTCCAGGCAACTTGGCTGTGCTTCCTGGCGCTCCGAGGGGCTCCTCTAGCAGCACCAGGGCGCGGTCAGCTTGCCAAAACCTGGCCAAGCTCCACCACACCCCCAGAGGCTAGCTGCCTCGCCAACACAGCCTCCGGTGTGTGTGGTGTGTGTCTGGGTCCCTTGCGTGCACCGGCGAGTCCGTCCCTTTCCGTGTCCCCATCCGCATCCAGGTCAGGGTCTCTGTCTGTCTGTTCGGGGGTTCAGTGCGGGTCTGTGTGTTGGATCCTCGTTCTCCCCGTGTCTCTCTCTTCCTCTCTCGCTCCGACTACCCCTCCGTGTGCCTCTCTGTCTTTCCCTGTGTGTCTGTGTGTCTGTCTCTGTCAGCCGGGCTCCCGTATCTCTCAGTCCTGTCCTGGTGATGGGGGGTGCGTGGGGGGTTGTCAGGGGAAGGTTGGCGGGGGTGGGGCCACGGGGGTGGACTGCTGCCCAGGGACTCTGGTTGGGGAGTTCGGGGCGCTGTGAACACTCCGCATGCCTGCCTCCAAGACCGAACGCCCCCCCTAGGCATCTCGGGTTCCAAACCACAGTGGCGGCGGCGGCGGCGGCGGCGTAGGAGGAGGTGACGGCGGCGGGAGCGGCGGCGGAGGGGGCGGTCCGGCTGGGAAGTCCAGAGACAGTTGGGGAGATCGCCGGGACTTCTGCGACTCTGAGATGCTGGAGGCGCCTCACCCCAAGGCAGGCGCGCAGGCACGCAGGAGCCAAGGCCAGGGCAGGCGGAGGGGTTGACGAGAGGAGCACGCTGGGGCTCGGAGGCCAAGAGCAGTCTGCTGGGAGTCGCAGCATCAGCCTCTCAGGCCTTTGGCCCTAGCGGCCTGATGGCAGCGCATCTCTTCTGCTCTTGGAAGCTAAGCAGGGTCGGATCCGCTCAGGACTTGGATGGGAGACCGTTCCCGGGTGCCCTGCACTCTTGTTCTGAGGCTACTTTCTTGGCTTTTTTCTTTCTCCTTCGGCCTCCCTTCTTCTCCCTGTGCCTCCACCGCCCCCCTTTGCCCAGCAAGCCTTCCTCCAAACATCCCTTGCCCCGTTGCCCCCTTACCCCCGGGCACCCCACGGCGGTTCATAGGCCCGCTGGAGCCGCCCGCTGCAGCGACAGGCGGCTCGAATCCAGCTCCTCCAACTCCAAGTCACAAGGCCCACCCTCACAGTTACCAGTGGGGCTCGCTGGGGGGCGATGGGAACGGGGTGTGGAGGCTGAGGCCTCAGAGAGGGCAGCCGCTACGGAGGGAGGGAGTGGGCGAAGGTGGCGAGGACTGGGGGGCGATGGGGAGGGGGGAGCGCGTGCGGGAGTTCACCCTGCCTCCGATGCGTGCACTCCCTCGTTCCTGCCCTTGGGGCCCTCATGCCGCCGCCCCTCGCCTTTCCCTTGGGTCGCCCTGGATGCCCAAGCCACCGGACAACCGGCTCCCCCTGGTGACTGGGCACGCCTACACCTTCTCCCACCAGCCCTGCGCTGCGCTCCAGCCCCGCAGGGCCTTCTCTTCCTTCCCGCCGACCACCGTCCCTTTGCCCCTGGGCCCCGCCCTGGGCCCTCGCTCCCTCTGCCCAGCACCAAAGATGGCCGACCGCCCTGGACCTTGGGGCCGCTGGCACCCTGAGCCTAAGTCCTTCTCCCCACAGCAGCGCACCTAACAGCGAGGCCCGCTCCCTCAGCAAGGCAGTGGGGGCGCGCCCGGCACCACGGCGTCGGCGTCGAGGGGTACCCCCAAATAAACGACGAGACCAAGGAAAGAGTCCCCCGCATGCCCCCAGGCCAGTGTGGTTGCTGGGCAGGCATGGGAGCAGAAGGGGATTCCAGGCAACTTGGCTGTGCTTCCTGGCGCTCCGAGGGGCTCCTCTAGCAGCACCAGGGCGCGGTGAGCTTGCCAAAACCTGGCCAAGCTCCACCACACCCCCAGAGCCTAGCTGCCTCGCCAACACAGCCTCCGGTGTGTGTGGTGTGTGTCTGGGTCCCTTGCGTGCACCGGCGAGTCCGTCCCTTTCCGTATCCCCATCCGCATCCAGGTCAGGGTCTCTGTGTGTCTGTTCGGGGGTTCAGTGCGGGTCTGTGTGTTGGATCCTCGTTCTCCCCGTGTCTCTCTCTTCCTCTCTCGCTCCGACTACCCCTCCGTGTGCCTCTCTGTCTTTCCCTGTGTGTCTGTGTGTCTGTCTCTGTCAGCCGGGCTCCCGTATCTCTCAGTCCTGTCCTGGTGATGGGGGGTGCGTGGGGGGGGTGTCAGGGGAAGGTTGGCGGGGGAGGGGCCACGGGGGTGGACTGCTGCCCAGGGTCTCTGGTTGGGGAGTTCGGGGAGCTGTGAACACTCCGCATGCCTGCCTCCAAGACCGAACGCCCCCCCTAGGCATCTCGGGTTCCAAACCACAGTGGCAGTGGCGGCGGCGGCGGCGGCGTAGGAGGAGGCGGCGGCGGCGGGAGCGGCGGCGGAGGGGGCGGTCCGGCTGGGAAGTCCAGAGACAGTTGGGGAGATCGCCGGGACTTCTGGGACTCTGAGATGCTGGAGGCGCCTCACCCCAAGGCAGGCTCGCAGGCACGCAGGAGCCAAGGCCAGGGCAGGCGGAGGGGTTGACGAGAGGAGCACGCTGGGGCTCGGAGGCCCAGAGCAGTCTGCTGTGGGTCGCAGCAGCAGCCTCTCAGGCCTCTGGCCCTAGCGGCCTGATGGCAGCGCATCTCTTCTGCTCTTGGAAGCTAAGCAGGGTCGGATCCGCTCAGGACTTGGATGGGAGACCGTTCCCGGGTGCCCTGCACTCTTGTTCTGAGGCTACTTTCTTGGCTTTTTTCTTTCTCCTTCGGCCTCCCTTCTTCTCCCTGTGCCTCCACCGCCCCCCTTTGCCCAGCAAGCCTTCCTCCAAACATCCCTTGCCCCGTTGCCCCCTTACCCCCGGGCACCCCACGGCGGTTCACAGGCCCGCTGGAGCCGCCCGCTGCAGCGACAGGCGGCTCCAACCCAGCTCCTCCAACTCCAAGTCACAAGGCCCACCCTCACAGGAACCAGTGGGGCTCGCGGGGGGGCGATGGGAAGGGGGTGGGGAGGCTGAGGCGGCAGAGAGGGCTGCCGCTTCGGAGGGAGGGAGTGGGCGAAGGTGGCGAGGACTGGGGGGGCGATGGGGCGGGGGGAGCGCGTGCGGGAGTTCACCCTGCCTCCCATGCGTGCACTCCCTGGTTCCTGGCCTTGGGGCCCTCATGCCGCCGCCCCTCGCCATTCCCTTGGGCCGCCCTGGATGCCCAAGCCGCCGAACAACCGGCTCCCCCTGGTGACTGGGCACGCCTACACCTTCTCCCACCAGCCCTGGGCTGCGCTCCAGCCCCGCAGGGCCTTCTCTTCCTTCCCGCCGACCACCGTCCCTTTGCCCCTGGGCCCCGCCCTGGGCCCTCCCTCCCTCTGCCCAGCACCAAAATGGCCGACCGCCCTGGCCCTCGGGGCCGCTGGCACCCTGGGCCGAAGTCCTTCTCCCCACAGCAGCGCAGCTAACAGCAAGGCCCGCTCCCTCAGCAAGGCAGTGGGGGCGCGCCCGGCACCACGGCGTCGGCGTCGAGGGGTACCCCCAAATAAACGACGAGACCAAGGAAAGAGTCCCCCGCATGCCCCCAGGCCAGTGTGGTTGCTGGGCAGGCATGGGAGCAGAAGGGGATTCCAGGCAACTTGGCTGTGCTTCCTGGCGCTCCGAGGGGCTCCTCTAGCAGCACCAGGGCGCGGTCAGCTTGCCAAAACCTGGCCAAGCTCCACCACACCCCCAGAGGCTAGCTGCCTCGCCAACACAGCCTCCGGTGTGTGTGGTGTGTGTCTGGGTCCCTTGCGTGCACCGGCGAGTCCGTCCCTTTCCGTGTCCCCATCCGCATCCAGGTCAGGGTCTCTGTCTGTCTGTTCGGGGGTTCAGTGCGGGTCTGTGTGTTGGATCCTCGTTCTCCCCGTGTCTCTCTCTTCCTCTCTCGCTCCGACTACCCCTCCGTGTGCCTCTCTGTCTTTCCCTGTGTGTCTGTGTGTCTGTCTCTGTCAGCCGGGCTCCCGTATCTCTCAGTCCTGTCCTGGTGATGGGGGGTGCGTGGGGGGTTGTCAGGGGAAGGTTGGCGGGGGTGGGGCCACGGGGGTGGACTGCTGCCCAGGGTCTCTGGTTGGGGAGTTCGGGGCGCTGTGAACACTCCGCATGCCTGCCTCCAAGACCGAACGCCCCCCCTAGGCATCTCGGGTTCCAAACGACAGCGGCGGCGGAGGCGGCGGTGGCGGCGGGGGAGGAGGAGGAGGAGGAGGAGGAGGCGGCGGCGGGAGCGGCGGCGGAGGGGGCGGTCCTGCTGGGAAGTCCAGAGACACTTGGGGAGATCGCCAGGACTTCTGCGACTCTGAGATGCTGGAGGCGCCTCACCCCAAGGCAGGCTCGCAGGCACGCAGGAGCAAAGCACAGGGCAGGTGGAGGGGTGACAAGAGGAGCACGCTGGGGCCCGGAGGCCCAGAGCAGTCTGATGTGGGTCGCAGCAGCAGCCTCTCAGGCCTATGGCCCTAGTGGCCTGATGGCAGCGCATCTCTTCTGCTCTTGGAAGCTAAGCAGGGTCGGATCCGGTCAGGACTTGGATGGGAGACCGTTCCCGGGTGCCCTGGACTCTGGTTCTGAGGCTACTTTCTTGGCTTTTTTCTTTCTCCTTCGGCCTCCCTTCTTCTCCCTGTGCCTCCACCGCCCCCCTTTGCCCAGCAAGCCTTCCTCCAAACATCCCTTGCTCCGCTGCCCCCTTACTCCCGGGCACCCCACGGCGATTCACAGGCCCGCTGGAGCCGCCCGCTGCAGGGACTGGCGGCTCCAACCCAGCTCCTCCAACTCCAAGCAACAAGGCCCACCCTCACAGGAACCAGTGGGGCTCGCTGGGCGGCGATGGGAACGGGGTGGGGAGGTTGAGGCAGCAGAGAGGACAGCCGCAACGGAGGGAGGGAGTGGGCGAAGGTGGCGAGGACTGGGGGGGCGTTGGGGCGGGGGGAGGGCGTGCGGGAGTTGACCCTGCCTCCCATGCGTGCACTCCCTGGTTCCTGGCCTTGGGGCCCTCATGCCGCCGCCCCTCGCCATTCCCTTGGGCCGCCCTGGATGCCCAAGCCGCCGGACAACCGGCTCCCCCTGGTGACTGGGCACGCCTACACCTTCTCCCACCAGCCCTGGGCTGCACTCCAGCTCCGCAGGGCCTTCTCTTCCTTCCCGCCGACCACCGTCCCTTTGCCCCTGGGCCCCGCCCTGGGCCCTCCCTCCCTCTGCCCAGCACCAAAGATGGCCGACCGCCCTGGCCCTCGGGGCCGCTGGCACCCTGGGCCGAAGTCTTTCTCCCCACAGCAGCGCAGCTAACAGCAAGGCCCCCTCCCTCAGCAAGGCAGTGGGGGCGCGCCCGGCACCACGGCGTCGGCGTCGAGGGGTACCCCCAAATAAACGACGAGACCAAGGAAAGAGTCCCCCGCATGCCCCCAGGCCAGTGTGGTTGCTGGGCAGGCATGGGAGCAGAAGGGGATTCCAGGCAACTTGGCTGTGCTTCCTGGCGCTCCGAGGGGCTCCTCTAGCAGCACCAGGGCGCGGTGAGCTTGCCAAAACCTGGCCAAGCTCCACCACACCCCCAGAGCCTAGCTGCCTCGCCAACACAGCCTCCGGTGTGTGTGGTGTGTGTCTGGGTCCCTTGCGTGCACCGGCGAGTCCGTCCCTTTCCGTATCCCCATCCGCATCCAGGTCAGGGTCTCTGTGTGTCTGTTCGGGGGTTCAGTGCGGGTCTGAGTGTTGGATCCTCGTTCTCCCCGTGTCTCTCTCTTCCTCTCTCGCTCCGACTACCCCTCCGTGTGCCTGTCTGTCTTTCCCTGTGTGTCTGTGTGTCTGTCTCTGTCAGCCGGGCTCCCGTATCGCTCAGTCCTGTCCTGGTGATGGGGGGTGCGTGGGGGGGGTGTCAGGGGAAGGTTGGCGGGGGAGGGGCCACGGGGGTGGACTGCTGCCCAGGGTCTCTGGTTGGGGAGTTCGGGGCGCTGTGAACACTCCGCATGCCTGCCTCCAAGACCGAACGCCCCCCCTAGGCATCTCGGGTTCCAAACCACAGTGGCAGTGGCGGCGGCGGCGGCGGCGTAGGAGGAGGCGGCGGCGGCGGGAGCGGCGGCGGAGGGGGCGGTCCGGCTGGGAAGTCCAGAGACAGTTGGGGAGATCGCCGGGACTTCTGGGACTCTGAGATGCTGGAGGCGCCTCACCCCAAGGCAGGCTCGCAGGCACGCAGGAGCCAAGGCCAGGGCAGGCGGAGGGGTTGACGAGAGGAGCACGCTGGGGCTCGGAGGCCCAGAGCAGTCTGCTGTGGGTCGCAGCAGCAGCCTCTCAGGCCTCTGGCCCTAGCGGCCTGATGGCAGCGCATCTCTTCTGCTCTTGGAAGCTAAGCAGGGTCGGATCCGCTCAGGACTTGGATGGGAGACCGTTCCCGGGTGCCCTGCACTCTTGTTCTGAGGCTCCTTTCTTGGCTTTTTTCTTTCTCCTTCGGCCTCCCTTCTTCTCCCTGTGCCTCCACCGCCCCCCTTTGCCCAGCAAGCCTTCCTCCAAACATCCCTTGCCCCGTTGCCCCCTTACCCCCGGGCACCCCACGGCGGTTCATAGGCCCGCTGGAGCCGCCCGCTGCAGCGACAGGCGGCTCGAATCCAGCTCCTCCAACTCCAAGTCACAAGGCCCACCCTCACAGGAACCAGTGGGGCTCGCTGGGGGGCGATGGGAACGGGGTGTGGAGGCTGAGGCCTCAGAGAGGGCAGCCGCTACGGAGGGAGGGAGTGGGCGAAGGTGGCGAGGACTGGGGGGCGATGGGGAGGGGGGAGCGCGTGCGGGAGTTCACCCTGCCTCCCATGCGTGCCCTCCCTCGTTCCTGCCCTTGGGGCCCTCATGCCGCCGCCCCTTGCCTTTCCCTTGGGTCGCCCTGGATGCCCAAGCCACCGGACAACAGGCTCCCCCTGGTGACTGGGCACGCCTACACCTTCTCCCACCAGCCCTGCGCTGCGCTCCAGCCCCGCAGGGCCTTCTCTTCCTTCCCGCCGACCACCGTCCCTTTGCCCCTGGGCCCCGCCCTGGGCCCTCGCTCCCTCTGCCCAGCACCAAAGATGGCCGACCGCCCTGGACCTTGGGGCCGCTGGCACCCTGAGCCTAAGTCCTTCTCCCCACAGCAGCGCACCTAACAGCGAGGCCCGCTCCCTCAGCAAGGCAGTGGGGGCGCGCCCGGCACCACGGCGTCGGCGTCGAGGGGTACCCCCAAATAAACGACGAGACCAAGGAAAGAGTCCCCCGCATGCCCCCAGGCCAGTGTAGTTGCTGGGCAGGCATGGGAGCAGAAGGGGATTCCAGGCAACTTGGCTGTGCTTCCTGGCGCTCCGAGGGGCTCCTCTAGCAGCACCAGGGCGCGGTCAGCTTGCCAAAACCTGGCCAAGCTCCACCACACCCCCAGAGGCTAGCTGCCTCGCCAACACAGCCTCCGGTGTGTGTGGTGTGTGTCTGGGTCCCTTGCGTGCACCGGCGAGGCTGTCCCTTTCCGTGTCCCCATCCGCATCCAGGTCAGGATCTCTGTGTGTCTGTTCGGGGGTTCAGTGCGGGTCTGTGTGTTGGATCCTCGGTCTCCCCGTGTCTCTCTCTTCCTCTCTCGCTCCGACTACCCCTCCGTGCGTATCTCTGGCTTTCCCTGTGTGTCTTTGTGTCTGTCTATGTCAGCCGGGCTCCCGTATCTCTCAGTCCTGTCCTGGTGATGGGGGGTTCGTGGGGGGGGGTGTCACGGGAAGGTTAGAGGGGGACGGGCCACGGCGGTGGACTGCTGCCCAGGGTCTCTGGTGGCGCCCTTGACTTCGGGCCGCCATTGAGCAAGGCGGGGTGGCTTGCCACGCTAGACCCAGGGCTGCGGTTGGGGAGTTGGGGGCGCTGAGAACACTCCGCATGCCTGCCTCCAAGACCGAACGCCCCCCCTAGGCATCTCGGGTTCCAAACGACAGCGGCGGCGGAGGCGGCGGTGGCGGCGGGGGAGGAGGAGGAGGAGGAGGAGGAGGAGGAGGCGGCGGCGGGAGCGGCGGCGGAGGGGGCGGTCCTGCTGGGAAGTCCAGAGACACTTGGGGAGATCGCCAGGACTTCTGCGACTCTGAGATGCTGGAGGCGCCTCACCCCAAGGCAGGCTCGCAGGCACGCAGGAGCAAAGCACAGGGCAGGTGGAGGGGTGACAAGAGGAGCACGCTGGGGCCCGGAGGCCCAGAGCAGTCTGATGTGGGTCGCAGCAGCAGCCTCTCAGGCCTATGGCCCTAGTGGCCTGATGGCAGCGCATCTCTTCTGCTCTTGGAAGCTAAGCAGGGTCGGATCCGGTCAGGACTTGGATGGGAGACCGTTCCCGGGTGCCCTGGACTCTGGTTCTGAGGCTACTTTCTTGGCTTTTTTCTTTCTCCTTCGGCCTCCCTTCTTCTCCCTGTGCCTCCACCGCCCCCCTTTGCCCAGCAAGCCTTCCTCCAAACATCCCTTGCTCCGCTGCCCCCTTACTCCCGGGCACCCCACGGCGATTCACAGGCCCGCTGGAGCCGCCCGCTGCAGGGACTGGCGGCTCCAACCCAGCTCCTCCAACTCCAAGCAACAAGGCCCACCCTCACAGGAACCAGTGGGGCTCGCTGGGCGGCGATGGGAACGGGGTGGGGAGGTTGAGGCAGCAGAGAGGACAGCCGCAACGGAGGGAGGGAGTGGGCGAAGGTGGCGAGGACTGGGGGGGCGTTGGGGCGGGGGGAGGGCGTGCGGGAGTTGACCCTGCCTCCCATGCGTGCACTCCCTGGTTCCTGGCCTTGGGGCCCTCATGCCGCCGCCCCTCGCCATTCCCTTGGGCCGCCCTGGATGCCCAAGCCGCCGGACAACCGGCTCCCCCTGGTGACTGGGCACGCCTACACCTTCTCCCACCAGCCCTGGGCTGCACTCCAGCTCCGCAGGGCCTTCTCTTCCTTCCCGCCGACCACCGTCCCTTTGCCCCTGGGCCCCGCCCTGGGCCCTCCCTCCCTCTGCCCAGCACCAAAGATGGCCGACCGCCCTGGCCCTCGGGGCCGCTGGCACCCTGGGCCGAAGTCTTTCTCCCCACAGCAGCGCAGCTAACAGCAAGGCCCCCTCCCTCAGCAAGGCAGTGGGGGCGCGCCCGGCACCACGGCGTCGGCGTCGAGGGGTACCCCCAAATAAACGACGAGACCAAGGAAAGAGTCCCCCGCATGCCCCCAGGCCAGTGTGGTTGCTGGGCAGGCATGGGAGCAGAAGGGGATTCCAGGCAACTTGGCTGTGCTTCCTGGCGCTCCGAGGGGCTCCTCTAGCAGCACCAGGGCGCGGTGAGCTTGCCAAAACCTGGCCAAGCTCCACCACACCCCCAGAGCCTAGCTGCCTCGCCAACACAGCCTCCGGTGTGTGTGGTGTGTGTCTGGGTCCCTTGCGTGCACCGGCGAGTCCGTCCCTTTCCGTATCCCCATCCGCATCCAGGTCAGGGTCTCTGTGTGTCTGTTCGGGGGTTCAGTGCGGGTCTGAGTGTTGGATCCTCGTTCTCCCCGTGTCTCTCTCTTCCTCTCTCGCTCCGACTACCCCTCCGTGTGCCTGTCTGTCTTTCCCTGTGTGTCTGTGTGTCTGTCTCTGTCAGCCGGGCTCCCGTATCGCTCAGTCCTGTCCTGGTGATGGGGGGTGCGTGGGGGGGGTGTCAGGGGAAGGTTGGCGGGGGAGGGGCCACGGGGGTGGACTGCTGCCCAGGGTCTCTGGTTGGGGAGTTCGGGGCGCTGTGAACACTCCGCATGCCTGCCTCCAAGACCGAACGCCCCCCCTAGGCATCTCGGGTTCCAAACCACAGTGGCAGTGGCGGCGGCGGCGGCGGCGTAGGACGAGGCGGCGGCGGCGGGAGCGGCGGCGGAGGGGGCGGTCCGGCTGGGAAGTCCAGAGACAGTTGGGGAGATCGCCGGGACTTCTGGGACTCTGAGATGCTGGAGGCGCCTCACCCCAAGGCAGGCTCGCAGGCACGCAGGAGCCAAGGCCAGGGCAGGCGGAGGGGTTGACGAGAGGAGCACGCTGGGGCTCGGAGGCCCAGAGCAGTCTGCTGTGGGTCGCAGCAGCAGCCTCTCAGGCCTCTGGCCCTAGCGGCCTGATGGCAGCGCATCTCTTCTGCTCTTGGAAGCTAAGCAGGGTCGGATCCGCTCAGGACTTGGATGGGAGACCGTTCCCGGGTGCCCTGCACTCTTGTTCTGAGGCTCCTTTCTTGGCTTTTTTCTTTCTCCTTCGGCCTCCCTTCTTCTCCCTGTGCCTCCACCGCCCCCCTTTGCCCAGCAAGCCTTCCTCCAAACATCCCTTGCCCCGTTGCCCCCTTACCCCCGGGCACCCCACGGCGGTTCATAGGCCCGCTGGAGCCGCCCGCTGCAGCGACAGGCGGCTCGAATCCAGCTCCTCCAACTCCAAGTCACAAGGCCCACCCTCACAGGAACCAGTGGGGCTCGCTGGGGGGCGATGGGAACGGGGTGTGGAGGCTGAGGCCTCAGAGAGGGCAGCCGCTACGGAGGGAGGGAGTGGGCGAAGGTGGCGAGGACTGGGGGGCGATGGGGAGGGGGGAGCGCGTGCGGGAGTTCACCCTGCCTCCCATGCGTGCCCTCCCTCGTTCCTGCCCTTGGGGCCCTCATGCCGCCGCCCCTCGCCTTTCCCTTGGGTCGCCCTGGATGCCCAAGCCACCGGACAACCGGCTCCCCCTGGTGACTGGGCACGCCTACACCTTCTCCCACCAGCCCTGCGCTGCGCTCCAGCCCCGCAGGGCCTTCTCTTCCTTCCCGCCGACCACCCTCCCTTTGCCCCTGGGCCCCGCCCTGGGCCCTCGCTCCCTCTGCCCAGCACCAAAGATGGCCGACCGCCCTGGACCTTGGGGCCGCTGGCACCCTGAGCCTAAGTCCTTCTCCCCACAGCAGCGCACCTAACAGCGAGGCCCGCTCCCTCAGCAAGGCAGTGGGGGCGCGCCCGGCACCACGGCGTCGGCGTCGAGGGGTACCCCCAAATAAACGACGAGACCAAGGAAAGAGTCCCCCGCATGCCCCCAGGCCAGTGTAGTTGCTGGGCAGGCATGGGAGCAGAAGGGGATTCCAGGCAACTTGGCTGTGCTTCCTGGCGCTCCGAGGGGCTCCTCTAGCAGCACCAGGGCGCGGTCAGCTTGCCAAAACCTGGCCAAGCTCCACCACACCCCCAGAGGCTAGCTGCCTCGCCAACACAGCCTCCGGTGTGTGTGGTGTTTGTCTGGGTCCCTTGCGTGCACCGGCGAGGCTGTCCCTTTCCGTGTCCCCATCCGCATCCAGGTCAGGATCTCTGTGTGTCTGTTCGGGGGTTCAGTGCGGGTCTGTGTGTTGGATCCTCGGTCTCCCCGTGTCTCTCTCTTCCTCTCTCGCTCCGACTACCCCTCCGTGCGTATCTCTGGCTTTCCCTGTGTGTCTTTGTGTCTGTCTATGTCAGCCGGGCTCCCGTATCTCTCAGTCCTGTCCTGGTGATGGGGGGTTCGTGGGGGGGGGGTGTCACGGGAAGGTTAGAGGGGGACGGGCCACGGCGGTGGACTGCTGCCCAGGGTCTCTGGTGGCGCCCTTGACTTCGGGCCGCCATTGAGCAAGGCGGGGTGGCTTGCCACGCTAGACCCAGGGCTGCGGTTGGGGAGTTGGGGGCGCTGAGAACACTCCGCATGCCTGCCTCCAAGACCGAACGCCCCCCCTAGGCATCTCGGGTTCCAAACGACAGCGGCGGCGGAGGCGGCGGTGGCGGCGGGGGAGGAGGAGGAGGAGGAGGAGGAGGAGGAGGAGGAGGAGGAGGCGGCGGCGGGAGCGGCGGCGGAGGGGGCGGTCCTGCTGGGAAGTCCAGAGACACTTGGGGAGATCGCCAGGACTTCTGCGACTCTGAGATGCTGGAGGCGCCTCACCCCAAGGCAGGCTCGCAGGCACGCAGGAGCAAAGCACAGGGCAGGTGGAGGGGTGACAAGAGGAGCACGCTGGGGCCCGGAGGCCCAGAGCAGTCTGATGTGGGTCGCAGCAGCAGCCTCTCAGGCCTATGGCCCTAGTGGCCTGATGGCAGCGCATCTCTTCTGCTCTTGGAAGCTAAGCAGGGTCGGATCCGGTCAGGACTTGGATGGGAGACCGTTCCCGGGTGCCCTGGACTCTGGTTCTGAGGCTACTTTCTTGGCTTTTTTCTTTCTCCTTCGGCCTCCCTTCTTCTCCCTGTGCCTCCACCGCCCCCCTTTGCCCAGCAAGCCTTCCTCCAAACATCCCTTGCTCCGCTGCCCCCTTACTCCCGGGCACCCCACGGCGATTCACAGGCCCGCTGGAGCCGCCCGCTGCAGGGACTGGCGGCTCCAACCCAGCTCCTCCAACTCCAAGCAACAAGGCCCACCCTCACAGGAACCAGTGGGGCTCGCTGGGCGGCGATGGGAACGGGGTGGGGAGGTTGAGGCAGCAGAGAGGACAGCCGCAACGGAGGGAGGGAGTGGGCGAAGGTGGCGAGGACTGGGGGGGCGTTGGGGCGGGGGGAGGGCGTGCGGGAGTTGACCCTGCCTCCCATGCGTGCACTCCCTGGTTCCTGGCCTTGGGGCCCTCATGCCGCCGCCCCTCGCCATTCCCTTGGGCCGCCCTGGATGCCCAAGCCGCCGGACAACCGGCTCCCCCTGGTGACTGGGCACGCCTACACCTTCTCCCACCAGCCCTGGGCTGCACTCCAGCTCCGCAGGGCCTTCTCTTCCTTCCCGCCGACCACCGTCCCTTTGCCCCTGGGCCCCGCCCTGGGCCCTCCCTCCCTCTGCCCAGCACCAAAGATGGCCGACCGCCCTGGCCCTCGGGGCCGCTGGCACCCTGGGCCGAAGTCTTTCTCCCCACAGCAGCGCAGCTAACAGCAAGGCCCCCTCCCTCAGCAAGGCAGTGGGGGCGCGCCCGGCACCACGGCGTCGGCGTCGAGGGGTACCCCCAAATAAACGACGAGACCAAGGAAAGAGTCCCCCGCATGCCCCCAGGCCAGTGTGGTTGCTGGGCAGGCATGGGAGCAGAAGGGGATTCCAGGCAACTTGGCTGTGCTTCCTGGCGCTCCGAGGGGCTCCTCTAGCAGCACCAGGGCGCGGTGAGCTTGCCAAAACCTGGCCAAGCTCCACCACACCCCCAGAGCCTAGCTGCCTCGCCAACACAGCCTCCGGTGTGTGTGGTGTGTGTCTGGGTCCCTTGCGTGCACCGGCGAGTCCGTCCCTTTCCGTATCCCCATCCGCATCCAGGTCAGGGTCTCTGTGTGTCTGTTCGGGGGTTCAGTGCGGGTCTGAGTGTTGGATCCTCGTTCTCCCCGTGTCTCTCTCTTCCTCTCTCGCTCCGACTACCCCTCCGTGTGCCTGTCTGTCTTTCCCTGTGTGTCTGTGTGTCTGTCTCTGTCAGCCGGGCTCCCGTATCGCTCAGTCCTGTCCTGGTGATGGGGGGTGCGTGGGGGGGGTGTCAGGGGAAGGTTGGCGGGGGAGGGGCCACGGGGGTGGACTGCTGCCCAGGGTCTCTGGTTGGGGAGTTCGGGGCGCTGTGAACACTCCGCATGCCTGCCTCCAAGACCGAACGCCCCACCTAGGCATCTCGGGTTCCAAACCACAGTGGCAGTGGCGGCGGCGGCGGCGGCGTAGGAGGAGGCGGCGGCGGCGGGAGCGGCGGCGGAGGGGGCGGTCCGGCTGGGAAGTCCAGAGACAGTTGGGGAGATCGCCGGGACTTCTGGGACTCTGAGATGCTGGAGGCGCCTCACCCCAAGGCAGGCTCGCAGGCACGCAGGAGCCAAGGCCAGGGCAGGCGGAGGGGTTGACGAGAGGAGCACGCTGGGGCTCGGAGGCCCAGAGCAGTCTGCTGTGGGTCGCAGCAGCAGCCTCTCAGGCCTCTGGCCCTAGCGGCCTGATGGCAGCGCATCTCTTCTGCTCTTGGAAGCTAAGCAGGGTCGGATCCGCTCAGGACTTGGATGGGAGACCGTTCCCGGGTGCCCTGCACTCTTGTTCTGAGGCTACTTTCTTGGCTTTTTTCTTTCTCCTTCGGCCTCCCTTCTTCTCCCTGTGCCTCCACCGCCCCCCTTTGCCCAGCAAGCCTTCCTCCAAACATCCCTTGCCCCGTTGCCCCCTTACCCCCGGGCACCCCACGGCGGTTCACAGGCCCGCTGGAGCCGCCCGCTGCAGCGACAGGCGGCTCCAACCCAGCTCCTCCAACTCCAAGTCACAAGGCCCACCCTCACAGGAAACAGTGGGGCTCGCTGGGGGGCGATGGGAAGGGGGTGGGGAGGCTGAGGCGGCAGAGAGGGCTGCCGCTTCGGAGGGAGGGAGTGGGCGAAGGTGGCGAGGACTGGGGGGGCGATGGGGCGGGGGGAGCGCGGGCGGGAGTTCACCCTGCCTCCCATGCGTGCACTCCCTGGTTCCTGGCCTTGGGGCCCTCATGCCGCCGCCCCTCGCCATTCCCTTGGGCCGCCCTGGATGCCCAAGCCGCCGAACAACCGGCTCCCCCTGGTGACTGGGCACGCCTACACCTTCTCCCACCAGCCCTGGGCTGCGCTCCAGCCCCGCAGGGCCTTCTCTTCCTTCCCGCCGACCACCGTCCCTTTGCCCCTGGGCCCCGCCCTGGGCCCTCCCTCCCTCTGCCCAGCACCAAAATGGCCGACCGCCCTGGCCCTCGGGGCCGCTGGCACCCTGGGCCGAAGTCCTTCTCCCCACAGCAGCGCAGCTAACAGCAAGGCCCGCTCCCTCAGCAAGGCAGTGGGGGCGCGCCCGGCACCACGGCGTCGGCGTCGAGGGGTACCCCCAAATAAACGACGAGACCAAGGAAAGAGTCCCCCGCATGCCCCCAGGCCAGTGTGGTTGCTGGGCAGGCATGGGAGCAGAAGGGGATTCCAGGCAACTTGGCTGTGCTTCCTGGCGCTCCGAGGGGCTCCTCTAGCAGCACCAGGGCGCGGTCAGCTTGCCAAAACCTGGCCAAGCTCCACCACACCCCCAGAGGCTAGCTGCCTCGCCAACACAGCCTCCGGTGTGTGTGGTGTGTGTCTGGGTCCCTTGCGTGCACCGGCGAGTCCGTCCCTTTCCGTGTCCCCATCCGCATCCAGGTCAGGGTCTCTGTCTGTCTGTTCGGGGGTTCAGTGCGGGTCTGTGTGTTGGATCCTCGTTCTCCCCGTGTCTCTCTCTTCCTCTCTCGCTCCGACTACCCCTCCGTGTGCCTCTCTGTCTTTCCCTGTGTGTCTGTGTGTCTGTCTCTGTCAGCCGGGCTCCCGTATCTCTCAGTCCTGTCCTGGTGATGGGGGGTGCGTGGGGGGTTGTCAGGGGAAGGTTGGCGGGGGTGGGGCCACGGGGGTGGACTGCTGCCCAGGGTCTCTGGTTGGGGAGTTCGGGGCGCTGTGAACACTCCGCATGCCTGCCTCCAAGACCGAACGCCCCCCCTAGGCATCTCGGGTTCCAAACGACAGCGGCGGCGGAGGCGGCGGTGGCGGCGGGGGAGGAGGAGGAGGAGGAGGAGGAGGAGGAGGCGGCGGCGGGAGCGGCGGCGGAGGGGGCGGTCCTGCTGGGAAGTCCAGAGACACTTGGGGAGATCGCCAGGACTTCTGCGACTCTGAGATGCTGGAGGCGCCTCACCCCAAGGCAGGCTCGCAGGCACGCAGGAGCAAAGCACAGGGCAGGTGGAGGGGTGACAAGAGGAGCACGCTGGGGCCCGGAGGCCCAGAGCAGTCTGATGTGGGTCGCAGCAGCAGCCTCTCAGGCCTATGGCCCTAGTGGCCTGATGGCAGCGCATCTCTTCTGCTCTTGGAAGCTAAGCAGGGTCGGATCCGGTCAGGACTTGGATGGGAGACCGTTCCCGGGTGCCCTGGACTCTGGTTCTGAGGCTACTTTCTTGGCTTTTTTCTTTCTCCTTCGGCCTCCCTTCTTCTCCCTGTGCCTCCACCGCCCCCCTTTGCCCAGCAAGCCTTCCTCCAAACATCCCTTGCTCCGCTGCCCCCTTACTCCCGGGCACCCCACGGCGATTCACAGGCCCGCTGGAGCCGCCCGCTGCAGGGACTGGCGGCTCCAACCCAGCTCCTCCAACTCCAAGCAACAAGGCCCACCCTCACAGGAACCAGTGGGGCTCGCTGGGCGGCGATGGGAACGGGGTGGGGAGGTTGAGGCAGCAGAGAGGACAGCCGCAACGGAGGGAGGGAGTGGGCGAAGGTGGCGAGGACTGGGGGGGCGTTGGGGCGGGGGGAGGGCGTGCGGGAGTTGACCCTGCCTCCCATGCGTGCACTCCCTGGTTCCTGGCCTTGGGGCCCTCATGCCGCCGCCCCTCGCCATTCCCTTGGGCCGCCCTGGATGCCCAAGCCGCCGGACAACCGGCTCCCCCTGGTGACTGGGCACGCCTACACCTTCTCCCACCAGCCCTGGGCTGCACTCCAGCTCCGCAGGGCCTTCTCTTCCTTCCCGCCGACCACCGTCCCTTTGCCCCTGGGCCCCGCCCTGGGCCCTCCCTCCCTCTGCCCAGCACCAAAGATGGCCGACCGCCCTGGCCCTCGGGGCCGCTGGCACCCTGGGCCGAAGTCTTTCTCCCCACAGCAGCGCAGCTAACAGCAAGGCCCCCTCCCTCAGCAAGGCAGTGGGGGCGCGCCCGGCACCACGGCGTCGGCGTCGAGGGGTACCCCCAAATAAACGACGAGACCAAGGAAAGAGTCCCCCGCATGCCCCCAGGCCAGTGTGGTTGCTGGGCAGGCATGGGAGCAGAAGGGGATTCCAGGCAACTTGGCTGTGCTTCCTGGCGCTCCGAGGGGCTCCTCTAGCAGCACCAGGGCGCGGTGAGCTTGCCAAAACCTGGCCAAGCTCCACCACACCCCCAGAGCCTAGCTGCCTCGCCAACACAGCCTCCGGTGTGTGTGGTGTGTGTCTGGGTCCCTTGCGTGCACCGGCGAGTCCGTCCCTTTCCGTATCCCCATCCGCATCCAGGTCAGGGTCTCTGTGTGTCTGTTCGGGGGTTCAGTGCGGGTCTGAGTGTTGGATCCTCGTTCTCCCCGTGTCTCTCTCTTCCTCTCTCGCTCCGACTACCCCTCCGTGTGCCTGTCTGTCTTTCCCTGTGTGTCTGTGTGTCTGTCTCTGTCAGCCGGGCTCCCGTATCGCTCAGTCCTGTCCTGGTGATGGGGGGTGCGTGGGGGGGGTGTCAGGGGAAGGTTGGCGGGGGAGGGGCCACGGGGGTGGACTGCTGCCCAGGGTCTCTGGTTGGGGAGTTCGGGGCGCTGTGAACACTCCGCATGCCTGCCTCCAAGACCGAACGCCCCCCCTAGGCATCTCGGGTTCCAAACCACAGTGGCAGTGGCGGCGGCGGCGGCGGCGTAGGAGGAGGCGGCGGCGGCGGGAGCGGCGGCGGAGGGGGCGGTCCGGCTGGGAAGTCCAGAGACAGTTGGGGAGATCGCCGGGACTTCTGGGACTCTGAGATGCTGGAGGCGCCTCACCCCAAGGCAGGCTCGCAGGCACGCAGGAGCCAAGGCCAGGGCAGGCGGAGGGGTTGACGAGAGGAGCACGCTGGGGCTCGGAGGCCCAGAGCAGTCTGCTGTGGGTCGCAGCAGCAGCCTCTCAGGCCTCTGGCCCTAGCGGCCTGATGGCAGCGCATCTCTTCTGCTCTTGGAAGCTAAGCAGGGTCGGATCCGCTCAGGACTTGGATGGGAGACCGTTCCCGGGTGCCCTGCACTCTTGTTCTGAGGCTCCTTTCTTGGCTTTTTTCTTTCTCCTTCGGCCTCCCTTCTTCTCCCTGTGCCTCCACCGCCCCCCTTTGCCCAGCAAGCCTTCCTCCAAACATCCCTTGCCCCGTTGCCCCCTTACCCCCGGGCACCCCACGGCGGTTCATAGGCCCGCTGGAGCCGCCCGCTGCAGCGACAGGCGGCTCGAATCCAGCTCCTCCAACTCCAAGTCACAAGGCCCACCCTCACAGGAACCAGTGGGGCTCGCTGGGGGGCGATGGGAACGGGGTGTGGAGGCTGAGGCCTCAGAGAGGGCAGCCGCTACGGAGGGAGGGAGTGGGCGAAGGTGGCGAGGACTGGGGGGCGATGGGGAGGGGGGAGCGCGTGCGGGAGTTCACCCTGCCTCCCATGCGTGCCCTCCCTCGTTCCTGCCCTTGGGGCCCTCATGCCGCCGCCCCTTGCCTTTCCCTTGGGTCGCCCTGGATGCCCAAGCCACCGGACAACAGGCTCCCCCTGGTGACTGGGCACGCCTACACCTTCTCCCACCAGCCCTGCGCTGCGCTCCAGCCCCGCAGGGCCTTCTCTTCCTTCCCGCCGACCACCGTCCCTTTGCCCCTGGGCCCCGCCCTGGGCCCTCGCTCCCTCTGCCCAGCACCAAAGATGGCCGACCGCCCTGGACCTTGGGGCCGCTGGCACCCTGAGCCTAAGTCCTTCTCCCCACAGCAGCGCACCTAACAGCGAGGCCCGCTCCCTCAGCAAGGCAGTGGGGGCGCGCCCGGCACCACGGCGTCGGCGTCGAGGGGTACCCCCAAATAAACGACGAGACCAAGGAAAGAGTCCCCCGCATGCCCCCAGGCCAGTGTAGTTGCTGGGCAGGCATGGGAGCAGAAGGGGATTCCAGGCAACTTGGCTGTGCTTCCTGGCGCTCCGAGGGGCTCCTCTAGCAGCACCAGGGCGCGGTCAGCTTGCCAAAACCTGGCCAAGCTCCACCACACCCCCAGAGGCTAGCTGCCTCGCCAACACAGCCTCCGGTGTGTGTGGTGTGTGTCTGGGTCCCTTGCGTGCACCGGCGAGGCTGTCCCTTTCCGTGTCCCCATCCGCATCCAGGTCAGGATCTCTGTGTGTCTGTTCGGGGGTTCAGTGCGGGTCTGTGTGTTGGATCCTCGGTCTCCCCGTGTCTCTCTCTTCCTCTCTCGCTCCGACTACCCCTCCGTGCGTATCTCTGGCTTTCCCTGTGTGTCTTTGTGTCTGTCTATGTCAGCCGGGCTCCCGTATCTCTCAGTCCTGTCCTGGTGATGGGGGGTTCGTGGGGGGGGGTGTCACGGGAAGGTTAGAGGGGGACGGGCCACGGCGGTGGACTGCTGCCCAGGGTCTCTGGTGGCGCCCTTGACTTCGGGCCGCCATTGAGCAAGGCGGGGTGGCTTGCCACGCTAGACCCAGGGCTGCGGTTGGGGAGTTGGGGGCGCTGAGAACACTCCGCATGCCTGCCTCCAAGACCGAACGCCCCCCCTAGGCATCTCGGGTTCCAAACGACAGCGGCGGCGGAGGCGGCGGTGGCGGCGGGGGAGGAGGAGGAGGAGGAGGAGGAGGAGGAGGCGGCGGCGGGAGCGGCGGCGGAGGGGGCGGTCCTGCTGGGAAGTCCAGAGACACTTGGGGAGATCGCCAGGACTTCTGCGACTCTGAGATGCTGGAGGCGCCTCACCCCAAGGCAGGCTCGCAGGCACGCAGGAGCAAAGCACAGGGCAGGTGGAGGGGTGACAAGAGGAGCACGCTGGGGCCCGGAGGCCCAGAGCAGTCTGATGTGGGTCGCAGCAGCAGCCTCTCAGGCCTATGGCCCTAGTGGCCTGATGGCAGCGCATCTCTTCTGCTCTTGGAAGCTAAGCAGGGTCGGATCCGGTCAGGACTTGGATGGGAGACCGTTCCCGGGTGCCCTGGACTCTGGTTCTGAGGCTACTTTCTTGGCTTTTTTCTTTCTCCTTCGGCCTCCCTTCTTCTCCCTGTGCCTCCACCGCCCCCCTTTGCCCAGCAAGCCTTCCTCCAAACATCCCTTGCTCCGCTGCCCCCTTACTCCCGGGCACCCCACGGCGATTCACAGGCCCGCTGGAGCCGCCCGCTGCAGGGACTGGCGGCTCCAACCCAGCTCCTCCAACTCCAAGCAACAAGGCCCACCCTCACAGGAACCAGTGGGGCTCGCTGGGCGGCGATGGGAACGGGGTGGGGAGGTTGAGGCAGCAGAGAGGACAGCCGCAACGGAGGGAGGGAGTGGGCGAAGGTGGCGAGGACTGGGGGGGCGTTGGGGCGGGGGGAGGGCGTGCGGGAGTTGACCCTGCCTCCCATGCGTGCACTCCCTGGTTCCTGGCCTTGGGGCCCTCATGCCGCCGCCCCTCGCCATTCCCTTGGGCCGCCCTGGATGCCCAAGCCGCCGGACAACCGGCTCCCCCTGGTGACTGGGCACGCCTACACCTTCTCCCACCAGCCCTGGGCTGCACTCCAGCTCCGCAGGGCCTTCTCTTCCTTCCCGCCGACCACCGTCCCTTTGCCCCTGGGCCCCGCCCTGGGCCCTCCCTCCCTCTGCCCAGCACCAAAGATGGCCGACCGCCCTGGCCCTCGGGGCCGCTGGCACCCTGGGCCGAAGTCTTTCTCCCCACAGCAGCGCAGCTAACAGCAAGGCCCCCTCCCTCAGCAAGGCAGTGGGGGCGCGCCCGGCACCACGGCGTCGGCGTCGAGGGGTACCCCCAAATAAACGACGAGACCAAGGAAAGAGTCCCCCGCATGCCCCCAGGCCAGTGTGGTTGCTGGGCAGGCATGGGAGCAGAAGGGGATTCCAGGCAACTTGGCTGTGCTTCCTGGCGCTCCGAGGGGCTCCTCTAGCAGCACCAGGGCGCGGTGAGCTTGCCAAAACCTGGCCAAGCTCCACCACACCCCCAGAGCCTAGCTGCCTCGCCAACACAGCCTCCGGTGTGTGTGGTGTGTGTCTGGGTCCCTTGCGTGCACCGGCGAGTCCGTCCCTTTCCGTATCCCCATCCGCATCCAGGTCAGGGTCTCTGTGTGTCTGTTCGGGGGTTCAGTGCGGGTCTGAGTGTTGGATCCTCGTTCTCCCCGTGTCTCTCTCTTCCTCTCTCGCTCCGACTACCCCTCCGTGTGCCTGTCTGTCTTTCCCTGTGTGTCTGTGTGTCTGTCTCTGTCAGCCGGGCTCCCGTATCGCTCAGTCCTGTCCTGGTGATGGGGGGTGCGTGGGGGGGGTGTCAGGGGAAGGTTGGCGGGGGAGGGGCCACGGGGGTGGACTGCTGCCCAGGGTCTCTGGTTGGGGAGTTCGGGGCGCTGTGAACACTCCGCATGCCTGCCTCCAAGACCGAACGCCCCCCCTAGGCATCTCGGGTTCCAAACCACAGTGGCAGTGGCGGCGGCGGCGGCGGCGTAGGACGAGGCGGCGGCGGCGGGAGCGGCGGCGGAGGGGGCGGTCCGGCTGGGAAGTCCAGAGACAGTTGGGGAGATCGCCGGGACTTCTGGGACTCTGAGATGCTGGAGGCGCCTCACCCCAAGGCAGGCTCGCAGGCACGCAGGAGCCAAGGCCAGGGCAGGCGGAGGGGTTGACGAGAGGAGCACGCTGGGGCTCGGAGGCCCAGAGCAGTCTGCTGTGGGTCGCAGCAGCAGCCTCTCAGGCCTCTGGCCCTAGCGGCCTGATGGCAGCGCATCTCTTCTGCTCTTGGAAGCTAAGCAGGGTCGGATCCGCTCAGGACTTGGATGGGAGACCGTTCCCGGGTGCCCTGCACTCTTGTTCTGAGGCTCCTTTCTTGGCTTTTTTCTTTCTCCTTCGGCCTCCCTTCTTCTCCCTGTGCCTCCACCGCCCCCCTTTGCCCAGCAAGCCTTCCTCCAAACATCCCTTGCCCCGTTGCCCCCTTACCCCCGGGCACCCCACGGCGGTTCATAGGCCCGCTGGAGCCGCCCGCTGCAGCGACAGGCGGCTCGAATCCAGCTCCTCCAACTCCAAGTCACAAGGCCCACCCTCACAGGAACCAGTGGGGCTCGCTGGGGGGCGATGGGAACGGGGTGTGGAGGCTGAGGCCTCAGAGAGGGCAGCCGCTACGGAGGGAGGGAGTGGGCGAAGGTGGCGAGGACTGGGGGGCGATGGGGAGGGGGGAGCGCGTGCGGGAGTTCACCCTGCCTCCCATGCGTGCCCTCCCTCGTTCCTGCCCTTGGGGCCCTCATGCCGCCGCCCCTCGCCTTTCCCTTGGGTCGCCCTGGATGCCCAAGCCACCGGACAACCGGCTCCCCCTGGTGACTGGGCACGCCTACACCTTCTCCCACCAGCCCTGCGCTGCGCTCCAGCCCCGCAGGGCCTTCTCTTCCTTCCCGCCGACCACCCTCCCTTTGCCCCTGGGCCCCGCCCTGGGCCCTCGCTCCCTCTGCCCAGCACCAAAGATGGCCGACCGCCCTGGACCTTGGGGCCGCTGGCACCCTGAGCCTAAGTCCTTCTCCCCACAGCAGCGCACCTAACAGCGAGGCCCGCTCCCTCAGCAAGGCAGTGGGGGCGCGCCCGGCACCACGGCGTCGGCGTCGAGGGGTACCCCCAAATAAACGACGAGACCAAGGAAAGAGTCCCCCGCATGCCCCCAGGCCAGTGTAGTTGCTGGGCAGGCATGGGAGCAGAAGGGGATTCCAGGCAACTTGGCTGTGCTTCCTGGCGCTCCGAGGGGCTCCTCTAGCAGCACCAGGGCGCGGTCAGCTTGCCAAAACCTGGCCAAGCTCCACCACACCCCCAGAGGCTAGCTGCCTCGCCAACACAGCCTCCGGTGTGTGTGGTGTTTGTCTGGGTCCCTTGCGTGCACCGGCGAGGCTGTCCCTTTCCGTGTCCCCATCCGCATCCAGGTCAGGATCTCTGTGTGTCTGTTCGGGGGTTCAGTGCGGGTCTGTGTGTTGGATCCTCGGTCTCCCCGTGTCTCTCTCTTCCTCTCTCGCTCCGACTACCCCTCCGTGCGTATCTCTGGCTTTCCCTGTGTGTCTTTGTGTCTGTCTATGTCAGCCGGGCTCCCGTATCTCTCAGTCCTGTCCTGGTGATGGGGGGTTCGTGGGGGGGGGGTGTCACGGGAAGGTTAGAGGGGGACGGGCCACGGCGGTGGACTGCTGCCCAGGGTCTCTGGTGGCGCCCTTGACTTCGGGCCGCCATTGAGCAAGGCGGGGTGGCTTGCCACGCTAGACCCAGGGCTGCGGTTGGGGAGTTGGGGGCGCTGAGAACACTCCGCATGCCTGCCTCCAAGACCGAACGCCCCCCCTAGGCATCTCGGGTTCCAAACGACAGCGGCGGCGGAGGCGGCGGTGGCGGCGGGGGAGGAGGAGGAGGAGGAGGAGGAGGAGGAGGAGGAGGAGGAGGCGGCGGCGGGAGCGGCGGCGGAGGGGGCGGTCCTGCTGGGAAGTCCAGAGACACTTGGGGAGATCGCCAGGACTTCTGCGACTCTGAGATGCTGGAGGCGCCTCACCCCAAGGCAGGCTCGCAGGCACGCAGGAGCAAAGCACAGGGCAGGTGGAGGGGTGACAAGAGGAGCACGCTGGGGCCCGGAGGCCCAGAGCAGTCTGATGTGGGTCGCAGCAGCAGCCTCTCAGGCCTATGGCCCTAGTGGCCTGATGGCAGCGCATCTCTTCTGCTCTTGGAAGCTAAGCAGGGTCGGATCCGGTCAGGACTTGGATGGGAGACCGTTCCCGGGTGCCCTGGACTCTGGTTCTGAGGCTACTTTCTTGGCTTTTTTCTTTCTCCTTCGGCCTCCCTTCTTCTCCCTGTGCCTCCACCGCCCCCCTTTGCCCAGCAAGCCTTCCTCCAAACATCCCTTGCTCCGCTGCCCCCTTACTCCCGGGCACCCCACGGCGATTCACAGGCCCGCTGGAGCCGCCCGCTGCAGGGACTGGCGGCTCCAACCCAGCTCCTCCAACTCCAAGCAACAAGGCCCACCCTCACAGGAACCAGTGGGGCTCGCTGGGCGGCGATGGGAACGGGGTGGGGAGGTTGAGGCAGCAGAGAGGACAGCCGCAACGGAGGGAGGGAGTGGGCGAAGGTGGCGAGGACTGGGGGGGCGTTGGGGCGGGGGGAGGGCGTGCGGGAGTTGACCCTGCCTCCCATGCGTGCACTCCCTGGTTCCTGGCCTTGGGGCCCTCATGCCGCCGCCCCTCGCCATTCCCTTGGGCCGCCCTGGATGCCCAAGCCGCCGGACAACCGGCTCCCCCTGGTGACTGGGCACGCCTACACCTTCTCCCACCAGCCCTGGGCTGCACTCCAGCTCCGCAGGGCCTTCTCTTCCTTCCCGCCGACCACCGTCCCTTTGCCCCTGGGCCCCGCCCTGGGCCCTCCCTCCCTCTGCCCAGCACCAAAGATGGCCGACCGCCCTGGCCCTCGGGGCCGCTGGCACCCTGGGCCGAAGTCTTTCTCCCCACAGCAGCGCAGCTAACAGCAAGGCCCCCTCCCTCAGCAAGGCAGTGGGGGCGCGCCCGGCACCACGGCGTCGGCGTCGAGGGGTACCCCCAAATAAACGACGAGACCAAGGAAAGAGTCCCCCGCATGCCCCCAGGCCAGTGTGGTTGCTGGGCAGGCATGGGAGCAGAAGGGGATTCCAGGCAACTTGGCTGTGCTTCCTGGCGCTCCGAGGGGCTCCTCTAGCAGCACCAGGGCGCGGTGAGCTTGCCAAAACCTGGCCAAGCTCCACCACACCCCCAGAGCCTAGCTGCCTCGCCAACACAGCCTCCGGTGTGTGTGGTGTGTGTCTGGGTCCCTTGCGTGCACCGGCGAGTCCGTCCCTTTCCGTATCCCCATCCGCATCCAGGTCAGGGTCTCTGTGTGTCTGTTCGGGGGTTCAGTGCGGGTCTGAGTGTTGGATCCTCGTTCTCCCCGTGTCTCTCTCTTCCTCTCTCGCTCCGACTACCCCTCCGTGTGCCTGTCTGTCTTTCCCTGTGTGTCTGTGTGTCTGTCTCTGTCAGCCGGGCTCCCGTATCGCTCAGTCCTGTCCTGGTGATGGGGGGTGCGTGGGGGGGGTGTCAGGGGAAGGTTGGCGGGGGAGGGGCCACGGGGGTGGACTGCTGCCCAGGGTCTCTGGTTGGGGAGTTCGGGGCGCTGTGAACACTCCGCATGCCTGCCTCCAAGACCGAACGCCCCCCCTAGGCATCTCGGGTTCCAAACCACAGTGGCAGTGGCGGCGGCGGCGGCGGCGTAGGAGGAGGCGGCGGCGGCGGGAGCGGCGGCGGAGGGGGCGGTCCGGCTGGGAAGTCCAGAGACAGTTGGGGAGATCGCCGGGACTTCTGGGACTCTGAGATGCTGGAGGCGCCTCACCCCAAGGCAGGCTCGCAGGCACGCAGGAGCCAAGGCCAGGGCAGGCGGAGGGGTTGACGAGAGGAGCACGCTGGGGCTCGGAGGCCCAGAGCAGTCTGCTGTGGGTCGCAGCAGCAGCCTCTCAGGCCTCTGGCCCTAGCGGCCTGATGGCAGCGCATCTCTTCTGCTCTTGGAAGCTAAGCAGGGTCGGATCCGCTCAGGACTTGGATGGGAGACCGTTCCCGGGTGCCCTGCACTCTTGTTCTGAGGCTCCTTTCTTGGCTTTTTTCTTTCTCCTTCGGCCTCCCTTCTTCTCCCTGTGCCTCCACCGCCCCCCTTTGCCCAGCAAGCCTTCCTCCAAACATCCCTTGCCCCGTTGCCCCCTTACCCCCGGGCACCCCACGGCGGTTCACAGGCCCGCTGGAGCCGCCCGCTGCAGCGACAGGCGGCTCCAACCCAGCTCCTCCAACTCCAAGTCACAAGGCCCACCCTCACAGGAACCAGTGGGGCTCGCGGGGGGGCGATGGGAAGGGGGTGGGGAGGCTGAGGCGGCAGAGAGGGCTGCCGCTTCGGAGGGAGGGAGTGGGCGAAGGTGGCGAGGACTGGGGGGGCGATGGGGCGGGGGGAGCGCGTGCGGGAGTTCACCCTGCCTCCCATGCGTGCCCTCCCTGGTTCCTGGCCTTGGGGCCCTCATGCCGCCGCCCCTCGCCATTCCCTTGGGCCGCCCTGGATGCCCAAGCCGCCGAACAACCGGCTCCCCCTGGTGACTGGGCACGCCTACACCTTCTCCCACCAGCCCTGGGCTGCGCTCCAGCCCCGCAGGGCCTTCTCTTCCTTCCCGCCGACCACCGTCCCTTTGCCCCTGGGCCCCGCCCTGGGCCCTCCCTCCCTCTGCCCAGCACCAAAATGGCCGACCGCCCTGGCCCTCGGGGCCGCTGGCATCCTGGGCCGAAGTCCTTCTCCCCACAGCAGCGCAGCTAACAGCAAGGCCCGCTCCCTCAGCAAGGCAGTGGGGGCGCGCCCGGCACCACGGCGTCGGCGTCGAGGGGTACCCCCAAATAAACGACGAGACCAAGGAAAGAGTCCCCCGCATGCCCCCAGGCCAGTGTGGTTGCTGGGCAGGCATGGGAGCAGAAGGGGATTCCAGGCAACTTGGCTGTGCTTCCTGGCGCTCCGAGGGGCTCCTCTAGCAGCACCAGGGCGCGGTCAGCTTGCCAAAACCTGGCCAAGCTCCACCACACCCCCAGAGGCTAGCTGCCTCGCCAACACAGCCTCCGGTGTGTGTGGTGTGTGTCTGGGTCCCTTGCGTGCACCGGCGAGTCCGTCCCTTTCCGTGTCCCCATCCGCATCCAGGTCAGGGTCTCTGTCTGTCTGTTCGGGGGTTCAGTGCGGGTCTGTGTGTTGGATCCTCGTTCTCCCCGTGTCTCTCTCTTCCTCTCTCGCTCCGACTACCCCTCCGTGTGCCTCTCTGTCTTTCCCTGTGTGTCTGTGTGTCTGTCTCTGTCAGCCGGGCTCCCGTATCTCTCAGTCCTGTCCTGGTGATGGGGGGTGCGTGGGGGGTTGTCAGGGGAAGGTTGGCGGGGGTGGGGCCACGGGGGTGGACTGCTGCCCAGGGACTCTGGTTGGGGAGTTCGGGGCGCTGTGAACACTCCGCATGCCTGCCTCCAAGACCGAACGCCCCCCCTAGGCATCTCGGGTTCCAAACCACAGTGGCGGCGGCGGCGGCGGCGGCGTAGGAGGAGGTGACGGCGGCGGGAGCGGCGGCGGAGGGGGCGGTCCGGCTGGGAAGTCCAGAGACAGTTGGGGAGATCGCCGGGACTTCTGCGACTCTGAGATGCTGGAGGCGCCTCACCCCAAGGCAGGCGCGCAGGCACGCAGGAGCCAAGGCCAGGGCAGGCGGAGGGGTTGACGAGAGGAGCACGCTGGGGCTCGGAGGCCAAGAGCAGTCTGCTGGGAGTCGCAGCATCAGCCTCTCAGGCCTTTGGCCCTAGCGGCCTGATGGCAGCGCATCTCTTCTGCTCTTGGAAGCTAAGCAGGGTCGGATCCGCTCAGGACTTGGATGGGAGACCGTTCCCGGGTGCCCTGCACTCTTGTTCTGAGGCTACTTTCTTGGCTTTTTTCTTTCTCCTTCGGCCTCCCTTCTTCTCCCTGTGCCTCCACCGCCCCCCTTTGCCCAGCAAGCCTTCCTCCAAACATCCCTTGCCCCGTTGCCCCCTTACCCCCGGGCACCCCACGGCGGTTCATAGGCCCGCTGGAGCCGCCCGCTGCAGCGACAGGCGGCTCGAATCCAGCTCCTCCAACTCCAAGTCACAAGGCCCACCCTCACAGTTACCAGTGGGGCTCGCTGGGGGGCGATGGGAACGGGGTGTGGAGGCTGAGGCCTCAGAGAGGGCAGCCGCTACGGAGGGAGGGAGTGGGCGAAGGTGGCGAGGACTGGGGGGCGATGGGGAGGGGGGAGCGCGTGCGGGAGTTCACCCTGCCTCCGATGCGTGCACTCCCTCGTTCCTGCCCTTGGGGCCCTCATGCCGCCGCCCCTCGCCTTTCCCTTGGGTCGCCCTGGATGCCCAAGCCACCGGACAACCGGCTCCCCCTGGTGACTGGGCACGCCTACACCTTCTCCCACCAGCCCTGCGCTGCGCTCCAGCCCCGCAGGGCCTTCTCTTCCTTCCCGCCGACCACCGTCCCTTTGCCCCTGGGCCCCGCCCTGGGCCCTCGCTCCCTCTGCCCAGCACCAAAGATGGCCGACCGCCCTGGACCTTGGGGCCGCTGGCACCCTGAGCCTAAGTCCTTCTCCCCACAGCAGCGCACCTAACAGCGAGGCCCGCTCCCTCAGCAAGGCAGTGGGGGCGCGCCCGGCACCACGGCGTCGGCGTCGAGGGGTACCCCCAAATAAACGACGAGACCAAGGAAAGAGTCCCCCGCATGCCCCCAGGCCAGTGTGGTTGCTGGGCAGGCATGGGAGCAGAAGGGGATTCCAGGCAACTTGGCTGTGCTTCCTGGCGCTCCGAGGGGCTCCTCTAGCAGCACCAGGGCGCGGTGAGCTTGCCAAAACCTGGCCAAGCTCCACCACACCCCCAGAGCCTAGCTGCCTCGCCAACACAGCCTCCGGTGTGTGTGGTGTGTGTCTGGGTCCCTTGCGTGCACCGGCGAGTCCGTCCCTTTCCGTATCCCCATCCGCATCCAGGTCAGGGTCTCTGTGTGTCTGTTCGGGGGTTCAGTGCGGGTCTGTGTGTTGGATCCTCGTTCTCCCCGTGTCTCTCTCTTCCTCTCTCGCTCCGACTACCCCTCCGTGTGCCTCTCTGTCTTTCCCTGTGTGTCTGTGTGTCTGTCTCTGTCAGCCGGGCTCCCGTATCTCTCAGTCCTGTCCTGGTGATGGGGGGTGCGTGGGGGGGGTGTCAGGGGAAGGTTGGCGGGGGAGGGGCCACGGGGGTGGACTGCTGCCCAGGGTCTCTGGTTGGGGAGTTCGGGGAGCTGTGAACACTCCGCATGCCTGCCTCCAAGACCGAACGCCCCCCCTAGGCATCTCGGGTTCCAAACCACAGTGGCAGTGGCGGCGGCGGCGGCGGCGTAGGAGGAGGCGGCGGCGGCGGGAGCGGCGGCGGAGGGGGCGGTCCGGCTGGGAAGTCCAGAGACAGTTGGGGAGATCGCCGGGACTTCTGGGACTCTGAGATGCTGGAGGCGCCTCACCCCAAGGCAGGCTCGCAGGCACGCAGGAGCCAAGGCCAGGGCAGGCGGAGGGGTTGACGAGAGGAGCACGCTGGGGCTCGGAGGCCCAGAGCAGTCTGCTGTGGGTCGCAGCAGCAGCCTCTCAGGCCTCTGGCCCTAGCGGCCTGATGGCAGCGCATCTCTTCTGCTCTTGGAAGCTAAGCAGGGTCGGATCCGCTCAGGACTTGGATGGGAGACCGTTCCCGGGTGCCCTGCACTCTTGTTCTGAGGCTACTTTCTTGGCTTTTTTCTTTCTCCTTCGGCCTCCCTTCT